>NC_066315.1:14669648-15269656 GCF_022539315.1 Serinus canaria | reverse complement strand
AGAGCTGACAAAAGGAAATACCTGCTGTCTTGTCAGGAGTTTGTATACCCTGATTCCACAGGCATCTGTAAATGACTGAGCTTGCATCAAAATGTTTTAGCCTTCCAAAATACCACAGTAGTCTACTTCTTGTCCCAGAATTAAAAGACTACAACCACTAAGTTTCTTTTGCTTGGCTGCAGGTCATGCCAAGTATTCATAAACATCAAAGAACATTTCTGCTAAAGATTAACCATTACACTTGGATTTCTTTTTCCTCTTACATTCACTAACTTCATCTTCCCATCCAGTGGATTTTTCTGGCTGTGTCAGACATTCTTTCACCTAATGGAAGAACAACTTTTCCACACATGAAATAGTATTTGGGCAGGATTCATGAATGCTGGTCTGGATGAAAGTGATTTTCCACAAAGCCTTGCTTCACTGAACTAATACCATCCTTGCAGAGTGAATGTATGGCTGGCATTTTCAGAATTGCCTATATTATATAGAAGAATGAAAATCATGATTTTTTAAGGAGGAAAGACACCTATGCTCTCTTCTCCTGTTACTGTGCATTTATTGTGACCAAAGGCTGTCCTGTCAGCTCTACTGTAGAAATCAGCATGCCATGATCACCATTTTAAAAAGCTACGTCTGATTAATTTCTGGTGAACCTCTTGCCATCATTTTCACTTTCTCAGGAAAAATCTAGCCTAAACTCAGTTTTCAACCTTTTTTGATGTATGGATGCCTGAGCAATACTTTCCTAGATAGTCTGGTTCCTATTATACTGAATTTATGCACTCTTTTAGCAGTCACCTTCCTTTCTGTAGCTGTATATCTCATATTGCCCTCCAGGATTTATGATTTATCCAAAAAGATCTTGTCAAGTGCAGCCAAGGGAGAACATGTGAAAACCAAGCCTATGTCCAGTTTATTCTAGCTCAGGGAGACAGCTAGCAACTAAGATACTAAAATATTGCCACAGAAGAAAGACGTGTCATTTTGGACATTTTTTGCCAAGGCCTTTCATGCAACTCTCTTTGTTTAGGCAAAACCATTGTTCAGATCTCATTTCTGTTTTCCTTCAGTATTCACTATCCAGCATTTTGCTTTCAGCTCTGAAAGCTTTTGCTTCGAGGCTATCCTGACACCTCTGGGATGAGGATCATTCTGTCTTGATGTCACATAGTCTATCTCAGTAGCAGGTGAAAGAAGGATGTAGAGCAAGCTGTCAAAGATGGGCAGACACACTAAAAGGTATTTTTCTTTCAAAAGAGAGTACTCTTTCTTTCAAAGAGTAGTACTCATTTTCTTCATATTGGAAAAGGAACTTTTGGAGGCAAAGGTAGTGTGTCTACTGTGAAAGTGAATAAATAAATGAATAATTCATATAAAGTGAATATATTAATACATTCATATAAAGTGAATAAATAATGAATAATCATTCATTAGTCACTGTGAATAGTGAAAGTCACTAATGAATGATTATTCATTATTTATAAAAAGTGGAAAACTAGAGGTATTCAATGAAACTAGTAAGCAGCAGGCCTTAAACAAATGTAAGGATTAGACCTAATATTTGCCTTATTTTCTAAGACTTTCCAAAGAATCAGCTGCTCTGTACTGCTGAGCTCACGGGCTTACTTTTAAGAACCAATTCAGTAGTTCTTGCATCTGTACTCATCCAATAGGGTGTCCTCCATTCAGTTGTTGCTGAGTCAGGGCAGTCTGACTTTACTGCCACTTCCATTGTTCGAAAGAAATGCATGGCTTTAGGTTTTAGACAGCAGTGAAGTTTTTATTGGCATACAGAGCATACATGTTTCTTTTAAGTGGTGATTTCATTGCTCAAAACAGGCAAATGTGTGTTCTCACTTGTAGTTGTTTCATTACACATACCAGTGAAGGATGGAGGGCTGCTATGAAACCATCCCTATGGCAGAGAAGAAAACAAAATCTCCAAAGACACAGAAGTATTCTTAGAATTATAGATTTTTCTCTCCCGATCAAGCAGGCTGCTTGGGTCAAAGGTCTAGAGCGAATACCCTGCAGAATGTTAGCTTAAAAAAACCCAAAACCCAAGAAATAAAAAAACCCTTTTTTTCCCCTGCCTGCTATGCTGAGTAGCTGTAAACATTTTTAAAACAAACCCAGGTTAGACCAAAGCTGATCAATATGCCTTCCAGCTTCAATTATCACAGATCATTTCTAAGCAAGACTGACTTGAGAGAACATAGCTACTGAAGGTAACTCTTTGCATGGTGGCAATTCAGTCCCATCTTGGTCTCCTCCACAGTTTTACACATGCATGGATGCACTCCAGAAGATTAGTTCTGGGCAGTGAAATCTTGTGTCCTTTCTGCAAACAATGACCATGACCTCAACTCCTTATTGTGAGTCCTTCTCACTCCTACTCATCCCGTGCTGTGAGGTATGAAGCAACCAGGCAATGTGAAGCCTGCCAGCACTGCCTGCCTGGGCAGGAAGAGAGGAAATAACTGCTTTCCTGAATACTAACATTCTTGCTGACATTGTATTCTGTAGATTTACTGTTTTCTGCATTCTTAGTTTTTCTCAAGTGACTGCCTTAGGCCTAGTTGATCATCCCCAAATAGGTCAGTAGCATGGCTGCACCCCCTGGATTTGTGCAGGAGGCAGCTGCCTGAAACTTGGCTTCTGGCTAGACCTCTTTGGTCTAGCCTTTCCTTCTCTTCAGAGTTTCCAGACAAGATTTGCTGTGAGGGTAAGAGTAATCACATCTCTGTAAAAGAATTTCCATATCTTGTGGTCAGAATAGGTTTAACTACTCAACCTGTTCAAGCATTGATAGGGTTAAGGGTTTTGTATAATCCTTACTGAAATGCTGTAGATTTGAGAAAGGTATGTCATAAGACTTAATTAAACTAAACAATTATTTAGTAGGTCAATGCAACTGTTTGCAAAAGTGCTGCAGATACACATTTTATGGTTTACTAAGAATGATTTCTGAAGGATAGAAAACTCATATAAATGTTGATTTCTGAGGAAAGGTAAACTGAAGATCATCATGCCAGTATAGACCTCATATTCCTGACTGACTTCCCCTATCCCCAAAAGTAGTCACCTCAGGGTTTGTATGCACAAGTATAATTCTAGCAAAACTAATCTACATGTTGTCCCCACTGCAGCCAGTCAGCACTTTGTTCTACTTTCAGAATTTTGCTCAAGATTAGAAAACTGTGCTGTGAAAAGATCCCACTAACTGAGATTAATGGTAATCCACATTTTAAATATCAGACCTCCTTTAAACAAGTTGAATCTTGCTGATAGATTTCACAGCTGCAGGGTAGTTAGCACCAGGTTATTAGTGCATTGGTGCTGCTGATTTGTGTCACAGCAATGCCTGGGCTAAGCAAGCAGATACAAAGTGATCCCAGGGAGTCTGATAAGTAACCTCAGCCCCTGGAGTTGGAGTGAAAGCAGGAACTGCAGAGTTGTCCTTTGATGTGCCTGATGAGACCTAACTGGTGTGTGCCTGCTGAACAGACCTCTTTCTTCTTAGGCTTTAAAGAAAATAAATTTTTAAGTATTTTTTAATGAGTGCAATGAAGACCAAAGGTAGGATACATATTCTTAACTTTGCACATCTACAGGATAAGTATCCATAGCCAAGCTACTCAAATGCTGTGCCTTAGTGACAGAGTGGAGAGAAAAAAAGCACTTATTAATCTGACCTTTTATACACCTACTTTAGGAGGATCTGTGTTGTACCTTGGTCTCCCTTGTCTGTATTGGCAACTTCCACTGATGGTACAAATTAATTGGAGTGTCTTGTCTCAGGTCTGGATGTCTGTGTTTTGACAGATGATTGCCATTCAACATGTACAGTATGAGGCTTGGTGTTTGTGAGCTTTGTATATGTGTATGAAATGTGAATAATTTAGTTAATGCTAGAAAACCTAATTTCAGATTATCTTGAATGCAGCATTACTGAAACAATAAGGTTATCTTTTGAGGATAATGGGTAGTACAGTGTTTAAAGCTGCCTGTTGGCATGCTTTTCCTTGTAGGTTGGCATTGCTGAAGAAGAGTGGTGAAGAAGATTGGAAGAGCAGGCTGAGCAAAAAGCAGGAGTATGCAAAGGTGCCTGTCGCTGATCGCAGTGCACAGATGCAAGAAGTTGAGCAGCTGTTGAAGAAGGTAACTCTGTCCCTATTTGGGAAAAACATCTTGCTTGAAATGCTTTTGCTTTTTGAAGATCCATCCACCTAGACAGGCCTGCCTAATATTAGCTGCTAGCTCCTGCTGCTCCTCTTGTTGTCAGGCTTGTTTAAAAACCAGTTTTCCCAACAGGAGAGATTATTTAATGAGGAGGTTTTCACTGTCCTGGGATGTGTAATAGTACTCACAGTGTCTTCACATCAGAAGATAATGAACTAGTCAGTGGGTCTGTAAGGCTTCTGCAGCATGTACAGATAGAAGGATTTAAGCCCTTTCTCCTGCCCCTCTTCCTTCTCCCCCTTCCACACCCCCACATTGAAATTACCTTAATACTTAGTTCTGATGTTTTCTTATGTATGGGTGAGTTTGTAAAAATGTCACATTCCTAACACTGTGTTATCTCTGTGCATACACTGGGGTTTTAACCACTAATTTTAGATCCTAGAGCTACTGAGGTAATGCATGTACTAGAGCATTCATGAGCCATTTGGCTTTTGGTTATCTCACATGATCTTTGCTGTTTGTGAATAGCCAGAACTGGCAGGACCAAGATTTTATCTGTCTTACAACAGGTAGTGAACGGAGAGGGAGATGGGTAGAAAGGTGTGGAGGAAAGGGAGATCCACATTGTTAGCACACTCTGATTATGTCTATACATGAGTAAATTAGGTTGCCCAGCAAGAGTGGATCTGTAAATCAGAATAGTTACCACTGAGGATGTGCCATAATTGCTTTTTTTGGTTCAGTGAAATTTTGTTTCAGACTAAATTTAGCTTGGACTTGTATCCTGTCTGCCTTTAGCAGCAGTATGCTACATGATGATCTTGGAGTGCACTTCAGGGCTTGGTTTCATGCAAAAGTCAGTGCAGTCTGTAGTGTGAACAAAAATGCAGAAAGTGAGGGGGAGATTTGCTTCAAAATGGATTGTCCCCTGGCTCAAAGTACAGCACCAATGGAGACTTGTTTCCCTTCTCAGTCAGATGAAATAGGATGTTTCAAAAGCCTTTAATTTCTGTAGGAGTACTTCACAGAGGACAGGTGAAAATAAAATTTGTGTTACAAAATTTGCTAGTGGGGATGGTAATCTTTGGATCCAATTATTTAGTTGTTTACTTTTCCTAAATGGTATAGGCAAACAGAAACAAAAAATCTCCTGTTCCTTCAGTGCATTACAAGTAAGGACACAGTTTATCATTATTGAGGATAAATCTGTGCTTGAATATGGGAATCATCAGTTGTGTCAACTGGACAGAGAAGAAAAAAGCTGATTTTTGCAGTTTGGTTTATGGGGTTTGTTTTGGTTTTGTCCTGTGGACTTGTTCAAAAATCCAGCTGCTAGTTTGAAAGACATCCTAAAGCAAAAATAGTTCCAGGGAGGAAAGCAAAATTGTGGTCACATTTTTAACAGGCTAGTCTCCAAAATGACAACTGTTGAGATCAGATAACAAATGTACTCTAGCTAAAGACAGTGGGGTTGAGAAAAGCTTTAAGCAGCTGCCAAGATTTAGGCAGAGACAAACCCTTTGTTCTCTCTTCTCACCCCTCAGCACCCATACCCTCCCTGCTGCGTTGCCATGTGCAGCAAGCACGAGTCAGGCTTTTAAAGCAAGTAAGGGAGCATGAAGTGCTGGAGGGATACAAGCTTTGAAGTGACAGTGCTAGCAGGGGAAGTTTCTGTGACCTTGGGTCATCCACTCTGATAGTTCATGTTAGCTCTTGGCTATTTAGAGCCTAAATCAAAGGATTTTCATGTCTGCCTATGAATGAAGACTTGGGTGTAAAGGATACACAATTCCAGGAACTATAGTGATGTTTGGGATGCTGATTCTCATGTGATACATGAGAACAATGTAAACCCTTACTGAGGGTACTCTACTTAAAAGACACCATGTCAGCTGCCCTTAAATCTAGAAGTACTGGTTTTGATAAGCAAACAGTGTGGTGGCTGTTATCCTTTGAGGACCATGAAGCACTGTGCAATTGAGGTCTGTTTGTAGAACTTTGAGACTCTGCTGTACTTGAGAAATTTAAGTGTTTTCTCTTGCTGGATTACAGTAAAAATGCAGGAATTGTATTGATTACTGAATTTTGGGCTAGTTAGACAACTTCCACACACGATAATCATCAACATCATGGCAGTCATCAACACCATGGCATCAACAGCAAGGGTGTGTAAACTTCTGTCATGCCCTGCTGCTTCAAAACAATGCCTGATGTTTTTGGTTGCAGTATGGTGCTCCTATTAATGTAGTCAGACACCTTTATAGGGGTTTTTTTTGTGTGTCTGTGTGTGTCTCTCTCTTAAAATGTTACCTAAATGATTGTGGAGATTTGATTATTGAAGCATAGCTGCAGAAATTAGAAGTTATTAGAGTACATTTAGATTTCATATAAACAACAAAAGTGGAAAGATACATACTCTTAACAAAACAGCTACATTAAATAGTGCTGTTTGATCACTTCTAGTCAAAATGCTTCTTCGTGATGTCTACATGGTGAAATATTTATCCAACATTGTTACAGTCATTTGTGTGTAGACTAAACTGTAGAAAAACACCATAAAATTCATGGAAAAGCTGACAGAGCAACCTCAAATGGGGAAAAAAAAGAGACTAAGGAATTAACACAAGCAGATACAGATGAGGGGGGAGGCTGAGATTACTTGGAGGTCCAGCGTCTGTTTTGATGATTGCTGCACACAGGAGAAAAAATTTTTGGAAGCTGTGAGACTTCTTAAATTATTTATATATATGGTAAAACAAATTTGGACGAGTCAAAGAATAGCTCTAACATCAGGGGAACAACTGTCTTACTGGATGAATGTCTACTCGAAAAAAAATCTCTTATTTAGGAAAAATATTTTGGATTCAGTATCTTTGTTTTCATCATCTTAGGCTGGATGGAACACTTGCAGTTTGCTGGATTTCTTCATAAGCAGAAAATTAATTAACTTCAAAATCTTTCCATAATATCAAAAGAGGAAGATTTACTGGAATAAAAATTTCTGGTTTATAGTGAACATTTTTTAACAGAGTCCCTGATTAAGGTGATTCCCAGCTGCATTGCAGTTGCATTAAAGCAGTGACTGACATTTGAAACACTTAATTCTTACATTATGTTTAAATTGCAGCTCAGCACTGGTGTTAAAGGCTAGGGCTGAGCAGTCATTTCAAAATTACTCAGAGATGAAGTGTGTAAAAATCTTAGAGAGGGTAAGCCCTTGAAAAGTGACTTTTAGACACTAAAGTCTTTCACTGTGGTAAGAGTTTTATCCATTTCATATATGGCATCCACCAAGTGCTTGTATCACATTCTCATCAAAGCTGAAACTCATTATTAGGCTTCATTTTGAGCCACTCTAATAAACTGCATTTATCCATCCACTGTGCCATGTTCCCCATTTGCCTTAACCTACAGAAAAGGAGGAGAATTAAAGCTGATAAAGCTATGTCTAATCAGCTTTGAGTAAGCCCAGCTCTGGTGCAGGGCTTATTTGTAGGCTGTGTTTGGAATGGTGAGCTCACCTTCACTGAGTACTCTGGGCTTAGCAAATCCTTCCAGATGGCTTTTGAGTCTCCCAGTTTTAGCAAGCATCCTTTCCTTTCATCCAGAGAATAGATGATTTGCTGTTTAGCAGGGTCTGATTAAACTTGCAGCAGAATTATTCACATTATGGTTGACATGGTTCATCAATTTAATGGTGCATGAAAATAGAGACATATAAAAATTATCAGCATACAAAAAGTGGATCTTCCAGCTGTGCTGTTTTGTTCTGTGCTGGGTTGTAGTGATTTTGTTACTAACTTGGATAATTCCTGCATGGAATGCCTTTGGTAAACATGCTGTTGTATGATGAAAGCATTTTTGATCTCTGCTTTCCAATAGGGAAAACATTTCTAGAAGATCAAAAGATTTAGTAAGAAATAAGGGAAAAGAGGAGTTATTTCTCCCCCATTTCCATTTCTGGTAGTCCAGTTCTTTTCTAATTCCTTTGCTCTGCTTCTGTCCTTGTCATAGGAACCTGTATATGCTTCTACTTACTCTCCTGTTATACCTGCTCTCCATAAATTTCATCCTTTTCTACCTATTAATCAGGTGAGCAAAAGTCTGCACAATTTAAATGCTCAACAATTTCAAGTAAGGACTTTTTACCAGTGTTTTTTAATGTACAAAATTAGTAATACTCTTAACTGATTAACCAGCTCAGTAAATGTAGCTTTAAAGGAACATAATGTTATGCCACTATCCTGTGTACTCTTCTTCAATATACATTGTGCTACTGTTTCTCTTATGGTTGCTTTTCTGAAAGTTCTATATTTGTTTTAGACTGTATAGGTGAGAAAGTAAAGGAAGAAAACATTATTGCATTCATTATAATACTGAAAACTTGTAAGTTGCTAAAAAGTTTGTATAAAAGGAGTGGTATGGAACTACACAGCATTTATTTTAGTAAATAATTTAGTAAAATTCTGTGTACCCTGACCTCTTTGTAAGTAATGTGCATGTACAATGTAAGACATAACGTCATCTAACTTACTGACTGTAAAAAAACTGCTTTTGTTGAGAGGTGACTTCCCAGAGTGCTTTTCCCTAGCCCCTGTGTAAAGGATTTTTGTCTTGCACATCCTGCTTCTATTCTCTGACTATCCCATCTTCTTGCTTCTCTTTCTTTCTTCCTTTAAGGTCTGTAGTACTAGTTTGAAAGAATCAAGCTCTCTGATTTCTGATGACCGTCATCCTTGGAGATGGAAGGTGAAATGCTGTATAAAATTTCTATTTCATTTTTGGAGGGAGGAGTGAGACAGAAAATTACACTCTGATGATGCACATTCCTAATTTGTGTTTGCTTGGGAACAGAGTTCTGCTGCTGTTCCAGTAAATGTTAGAGAAGCTTTGTGTGAAATGTTCCTCGACGTCATGTCTGTACCTCTGCAATTCCATCACAGACAATTTGAAGAATTAATAGATAATGAGAAATATAAACTTCCTACACCCAGAGCAACATAGCAAAGTTATCTTTGAGCAGTAGAGTACTAGACCTTGATCTGAGCAAACCATTCCTGGTTCACATGATTGGAGGTAAAAAATGCAAAGGCAGAAGTGGGCAAAGAAACAAGCTGCAGAAAACCACAGGAAAACAAGGAGAGCTCACTGGAAGGTCTCAATAGATCTATGTAAATCAAATTCTGCTATATTATACTTTCTAGTCACTTGCCTCCCAGCTCACACTTGTGGTTCCTATGCTACAAGGACCCATTGGGTTCTTCATTCCCACAGTGTGTGCTGCATGCAGGGAGCTTTGTGACCAGCATGGGTTATGGCAGTGAATTCAAGGAGCAGATGCTGCTGGGGTGGGATGATGAATACAGAAGAGGCTACTGGATATACTACAAACATTTAGGTGACTGATATTTACCATTTCCACATTCACTTTCATAGCTGGTTTTGAATATGATCTTTTACTGTGAGATTTTTAAATTAAATATTACATTTTTTGGATTATTTTGAAATGTGTTAGTGTTACTTCTTTCCTATAAGTTGTGGATTTAATATAGCTTATTTACTTCAGTTGTGACAGAGTTCACTAGCTTTATGTATGTAGACGAGAACAACATATTCTAAATTAATAATAACCCTCCAGTAATGACAGGAGGCCCTTTAATGAGCTGTTTGTTCCATCTGTGTTAAAAGGATAACAGCAAAGTAGTGTTCATCTTTCCATTAATTCTGGTGGGCTACATCCTTCTCTTTTAGCAAGCTGCTTCCTTCTAGCACAGTGTCAAGGTACATGCAGTTTTGTTTGGGGTTTTTTTCTGGCACAGTTAATCACTTTGTTATTTGCACCAAACATGAGTTGAGTGTGTTCTGTTTTCCTCAAAGTAGTTCTGAACAGAAAAGGCATAATTTGCATGGAATTTTCCCTCCATGTTCTCTTACATGAAGGCCCATATAAAGTTGCAGAGCAAAACAGCACAGAGACTTTTTACCATACTTGTACAACTGTTGGATTCTCTTTATGCTTTTTTGTCTTAGGAGCTTACACTAGGGAAGTTACTTGTATTAAAAAACAAACAGATACTTTTTGAATCCTTCTTTTATGTAATTTATAGTATTTGTTTTATTAGAACCCCCTTTTACAAAACAGATGGGTTTTTGTGTTCATTCTTGGTTCGGACTCCCCCAGGTAGGGGCAGTCTTGATCTTCTACATAGAAAAACATGAATTATCTTATTTCTTGTATTAAAAAAACACCAACAAAGGCAACAAAACCAAACAGCACACCAGCATGCTAACAGACCACTCTTTCTCAGTACCTGTGACCTAAAGGGGACACTTCTTGGACTGCAACATTGTAGGAGCATTGCCTAGATGTGGCCCCTTCCTTAGCATAAACAGGGCAGTGCCTGCCATACCCTCAAGCAATGTGCTAGAAATGACCAATACCATCATCCAACCTAGCCAAGCTGTGGGAGAAAGTAATCCCTGTTTCCATCTGTTCTTGCATTGAGTCTGTAAATCCTTCCCAGACTAAAAACAGGATCTTTTAGAAAAACACACAGTCTTAATTCTAAACTGTCAGCCTACAGAAAATTCTTGGCAATATTAAGTAATTCTTCATATGTTATTTTTCTTGCTGTGTTAAATGTAACTCTTAACCCTTTCTTCAGTGAAATATACATACTTATCTGATATAATCTAATGTTAATTTAAAAAGAAAATAAATATTTCAAACCTTTCAAAATTGTCAGCACCCTGGGTAGAAGCATGGAGCCTGGAAATGGATGAGTTATTCCAGTACAGATTATCTGTTCCAAACAACTTTCCATTAGAGTTTTTGTCTCTCTTCTTTTTCTGTCTTCCTAATTGGCTGGGTTGGGGTTTTTTAAATAACATTTCTCTTAAAAGCCTGGTTTACCAGATTTTTCTGATGTCCTTTTTTTTTTCCAACCATCTATGTGATTATCTCTTTATCTTCATTCATTCTCCTCAATTTTGGTGTCATCATGAGGGTCTTCTCAGGGGATGAGACTGCATCCTTTGTTTTCCATGTTCATGAAAACATTTTGATCAAATTTGGGTTGAATCAGATCACTGCATGGCTCTTCTCTGTTTGGTCAGTTAACCAGTTTACAGCCTGTAAGCTGCTCTGATATTTTTATATTACTCAAAAAAACCCTGCCCCAGAATGTCATCAGTGATTAACTCAAATATATTAAAGAAATCAGAGGTAACAGCGTTAATATATTTAATCACACTTCAGCTCATCAAACTTACCCTTTTGATTAAACCTGTTTTCCATAATGCCATGTGGAATGGCATTAATTACATGCTGGTGATTTGAATCTTCATTGATTGTCTTTGGAGCAGCCTTTCCATGGGTGTCTGGAAGAACCAACAGCTTGTGTGACCTGATCCTATATGCTTTAGTTTTGCTTCTAAATATTGTCCACATCTGAGCTTTTATCCTGTTTATTTTCCCATTTTCAAAGGCCTTTTTTAAAATCTGTTCTTGTGTTTTGGGGCATCTCCTTTTCCATTTGTTTTTTGTATAAGGTATCAATTAACACATCCATCTATTTTACACAATAAATTAGAATATTTCATTGAAAGTAGCCACTTTTTTAATAAAAAAAATTGCATTGGAGCTATTTTATTCCCAAGTTTTTATAAGTTCTTTTTATTTATTCTTGATATATTAATTTTTGATTTGAATTTTTTACAGTTACAAATTTGAGGTTCTTCTTTTATATCATAATCTGGGTTTTTAAACTTAGAAGCTTCCTGAGTTTTAGCTTTCTTAACATATTTTCTCCCAATTAGAATGTGCTTTGACCAGTTAATTCCTCCACAAATGCTCCATGTAACAATTCTGAAAGCTTTCTAAACTGTTCCCAACTAGCAGGTGGATTTTTTCTGAAGTTTCTTTTGACAGTTGCATTGGCTCATATTAGCTTTCCAGCAATATAAAATTATTATTTATTTAATCGTGGCATAGACTTCTGGTTTTCAGCAGAACTGTTAAGGAAAATTAAGTTGATGGAGAATTTCTTGGTGTCTATTTAGTTTATAATTTTTTAGTTCATTTGTTCATTAAGAGATTAAGGTAGGAGTCTTCATGCATTAGGAAGAGATCTAGTATGGAATTTCTCCAGATTGTGTAACATGTGTACCCAATCTGGTTTTTTTTTGGTTAGGGACTCCAAAGATGTTTTGCCCAATGGAACAGCTTGAATTCTTCCATTCAAAAAAAAAAAAAAAAGTCTGTTTCTCCTGTCTGACAGCTGTTTTCTTTTATCCTTTGACACAGCTCCAGAATGACTGACAATCTTTCTGGCAATTCATGTGTGTAGTGATTAACTCACATACTTTCTAGGTCTGCATCTTCAGAATTTTCAGTAGCTTTGTAGACTCTGAAGCTCCAGGTATTTGCTGGAGACAAAATCCAAAATTAAGATTCCTGTAAGGTTAAAAACCCAAAACCAAATCCACATTATTTTACTTCTTTCTGCCTCTCCCTCACTTCCCTCATATCATAATGGAAGTCAACATCCTTATTAAGTTTAAAATACTTGTTTTGTGTATTAAATTTTACTTGTGGCTTCATTAGGTATTTATTAATTTCCTGCCCAGGTCTCCTTTAATACATTGCTGTGGTATTTTCTGCCACCTTTTCATCCCAGAGGTGGCTGTGCTGACACTGGATTGGTAGAGACCAGTAGAAATGAAGGAGATTTCTTCAGTGTTTTTCTTTACAGCATTCAAAGGCTTTGACAGATGAGGAAATGATACTGAATAGACTTGTATGTTGTTATTTCTATTGAACATTTTGGAGTTCTAGGGAAAGATCAGAGTATTTAATCTTGATTATCATGGCTTGTAGTCCTATTGTCTGGCTGTCCAGCTCTCTTCCCTGATAAATATTTCTGCAGAAGGCTGCAGAAATATATGGAACTAGAGGGAAGTAGTGGAGAGCTCTCATGGTCCTAGTCCTTGTACAAACCTTTTCTTGGCTTGTCTTCATTCTTCTGGCTGATGTCTGATGATCCTGGTAAATGCTGAAAGCTACAAAGTCTCTATATTAGAGTGGCCCCTACAGTCACAATAGTTTTTATATAAAATGACAAATTTATTTAGTCTGATTGATTTTTAAGAAAATAAAAACAATATCTTCTTTGTATCTTGAAAAGAGAAGAATGTTTATGTTCACAAGCTGGTGCATACTTTTGCATTTTCCTTCTGTGGTTCTCTGACCTAGAGTGGTATTAAAGCTTGAGATTTTAATTTGTGTTTTTCAATTCTAGCAGCTAGGTTGTGAAGAAAAATGATGAATAGCATCAACTTGGAAGTAATTCTAGAGCTGACAGTCCCATGCACTAAAAATACTTCTATGTTTGACTTCTATGCAGTGTAATCCCTGAAATGTTGATAGTTTTTAAAGATAACTATATTAAAGTAACAGTCCTTTGGCCTGACCTAGCTACAGCAGAGTATGTAAATTCAGTTTCTCTCCTACTTAAAGTACCATCATCAATCTGTCTGTGTGAGAAGGGCACTGAGATAGTGCACCTTCTGCTTCTAATCACTCCAGCTGTTGGCTGCCAACCTCTAAAGCAAGAAAGGAAAGCTAAGGATGTCTAGGGGGTGGGGGGAAGAGGGAGGGGTAGAGATGATCAGTCCTTGGAAAAATATTTAGTAGAGCAAGCTGACTTAAGAACTAAAACAAGCAGCCTCTGGAGACACTGCTAATCCTGCCTGGGGAGCTGAGTTACTGTGAGAGACTGATTAGGAATCACCCACTGAAGTTACACCACTTCACTGTTTTCCCCTGTGCCACCTGCAGATTTGCACACTTGGAAACATCTGCTCATAGTCAGTAGTGATGTCACCTGTGTAGCAAGTCATGGTTCAAAAGAACAAGGCCTGGAAAATTATTTCTTACACAGAGTGAATAGTTTGCTTTGCATAGAGGAGTGCCATCTGCCCTGGCTGATAGTCTCAAGAGAAGGTTAAAGAGCACAGACCAAAACCTTGTGCTCACAATGTAATAGGCAGCAAGGCAATGAAGCACTGCAGGGTCACTAAGCCATGTGTGACTTCACTGCAGTAGCTTGTTCCCTGTTCCCTTCTCTCTGCATCTGGCAGCTGAAATGTTCCACCAGTCTTTACCTATGTCTCTAGCAGTTTTTTTTTTTAACCTCTCTTTATTTCTTTATTTCTTTCCCCCAAAAAGCAAAGAATGGCAGATAACCAAGAGAGTCAAATGACCATTGAGGAGAGGAAACACCTGATTACAGCTCGAGAAGAAGCCTGGAAGTCCAAGGGTAAAGGAGCAGCCAATGACTCCACACAGTTCACTGTGGCTGGCCGAATGGTAAAAAAAGGTCAGTGATGAAATGATCCCAATATAAATAAGACACCTCTTATCTGTCTAGTCAAAATAAAGTCAAACTAAAGCAATGCAGAAACAGCATCTGTATTTAGCTAGAGGAAGACTATTTATCTTCAGCTGAATAATTGTGTCATGAGGCTGTTCACTTTAGTTTCTTGTGGGCGTGGTATTGATCCATTTTATTCTGCACTGTTGCACCGCCATCCACTCATCACTGGACTCTGTCTGGCTGGTGGAAATCTTCCACTTGAACAGGGATATCTGTTCTGGTTTTCCTTCTAATACAACACACAGGATGTAGATTATTCTTTTTTACTTATTCATCCTTTGAAAACCCAGCTGCACTATCTAGAGAATAGTTGTGAAATCGAGTTGTTTCTGTTGCTGGCATTTCCCCCACTCCTAGGATCACTGGGAATATTTAGCAAACAAGTATTGTTTTTATGGATGCTGTCTTGGACAACAGCTTGAAGTGTTATGTTTGGCTGAAGATTCCCTGGTTCTGCATAAAACCACAGAGTAGAAATGACAAGGGAGCAATGTTGACTTTTTTGGGATCTCTTGAATTTAGTCACTGTTTCCAGATCTAATAATTCTTCCAAAGTCTCTGAAGGCTGTACATGATAGGAATGCAGCTGTTCACACAGCATGCCTGGGAAGATGACAGCTTTGGGAAGAAGGTACCTAAACTGATCTTTTGTGCTTAATGACTACTAGGTTTTGGGTTGTTACAAGGACTTGGCTATTAAACACAACAACAATGAACCTTGAATTAAATTTCAACCATGAAAAAAAATCATTGTAGGGCAAGGGCAATACTGCAAGAGGAGTAAATGCTTGCAATCCAAGCCACAATCTGTTGGCAGACAAACAGATAAATGGTATTAGGAATTACCTCTGTTAGTAACATATTTTAGCTGCTGCTTACATTTTACATAGTTTTGCTGCTAAGAGTGACAGTTGGTCACTATTTAAAGAGTAACCCTTTTTGGAGGATCATGAAAAAAAACTGTTTAGTTTTCCACTGACCTGCTCTTTGAGTTTTGGGCTTTGGTTTGGTTTTTTTTGTTGTTGTTGTTGGTTTTTTTTGGTTTTTTTGGTTTTTTTGTTTTTGGTTTTTTTTTCGTTTTTGTTTTGCAAAGAGATTGATCTTTGAAAAGGAAAAGAAGGAAAAGAAGAGCATTTGCTCTTCTGAATAAGAAAAAAAATTATCTTGCAAGGATCTCTTTAGGTGCTATGATGATTCTTTTGAAGAAGCAAGGTAATGCAATGACGGTGCAATCAATAAAAATAGCCCAAGTGGGATTTTAGTTAGATGTGTACTGATTTATATCCTGAAAGAATAAAATAGCATTATGAGCTTTTAATTTAAGAGATTATGAGAAAGCAATGCAAAATAACATCTTTGTTATATGCATGTGCACAGATGCTGTGTTTTAATTGCTTCTTATGGCTGAAAATTATCCAGTCCTAATTGGAAGGTGATCCTTTCCTAAGTAGTTCTCAGTGTGGTCTTATGGATTATGTGCTGGTAGAGCTGCTTAAGAGCTGTGTCCTCTTGAGTGTGTCTTGAGGAAGCCTTTACCCTTTGACCTAAAACCTGCTGGAATTTTGAGTCTCTTCGGTAGCAGGGGAAAAGTTGCTTGTGGAAAAGCTCCCTAGTTATATTTCAAATTTAACTTGGTGTTTAACAATTATGACAATTATATTGCTACGACTTGCAGTAAAGAGGGTGGAAACATGTTTGGTATATGTTCTCCCAGCACAGTATTGGTTTAATCTGATCAAAATAACTAAAGGCTTAAACTTACATGGCTCAGTAATTAGTAAACTGTGGCTAAGTAGAAAATAGATAATAGAGAACAGTATAAATGTCTGTTTCTCCATTTACTGAAAGTCTAGGCAGCAAAAGTTAATAGGTGCAATTCTTTGCCTCAGTATGCTTTTCTGCCTAATAAAACCCATGACTCCTATGGAGTGCAGTTCTCTAACTAGAGCAGTGTAGATTCACATGAAAACTAAAACAAAAAAATCCATCCTTATTTTACCCACTGGGTCCAGAATGAATTGCTTTATGATAGTTACTGAAAAGGATGGAGGAGAGTACAACAAAAGGAGAGGGTAGTGCTTGATATGGGGGAGATTCTAACTTCCATTTCTACTTCAATGTCCATGTGTACTTAAAAACCCAACAGGGCCCAAGAATTACTGTGAAATCCAGGGACAGCATTCACAAGTCAGATGCATAATGTATTAATAGAGATGTGCTTAAATATAGAAAAGGGAGTAAGAGGGTGGTAGAGGTGAAGGTGCCTAGCAAGATCATGGTGACTTCCCTGCTAAACTTATCTTTTTTTTTCAGAACACTTCCATATTTTTACATTGTAGCTTGTGGTACAACTGAAGCCCAAAATGTAGACCAAATGAACTGCTGCTACCTTGAAAAGGAGCAAAATTTATATATTCCAGAGACAGCCTATATCTTGTGTTAGCTTGCTAAGAGACACTTGGAAATGAAGCTTTGTTCTTGTGAATGGGGTGGTTTCTGAGGCTACTGTTGATTAAAGGAGCAGGCAGGGCCCTCTGCCATCTCTAATACAATGGCTGGGGAAGTGTGCTGCCCTGTAGGAAGTAGCCAGGCTCATCTGCTTTCCCCAAATGGCTTCTCTGTTGTCACTGTTGGAAACACAGGCTGACCCATGGCTGCGTTTCCTGTGTTCTGTGTCCCTGTGCAGGCCTGGCTTCTCCGAGTGCACTAACACCAGCAGCATCCCCTTTCCGGCAGAAGTCCACCACTCCAGTTACAAAGCCCTTGGAAGGTAAGGAATAAGAATGGCTGAAATATGTTCAGGCTTATTTACTTCCTGTCAATTAATAGGTTTCACTTTCTGCTTTGCTTAGAAATTGAAGCCAGGCCTGATATGCAGTTGGAATCAGATATGAAGCTTGACAAGTTGGAGTCATTCTTGGGAAGGCTGAATAACAAAGGTTGGTAGAGTTACAAAGCGTGGCAGTGTATCCACCCTCTGACTTCAGTAAATTGATTGAAGTGCCCCTTAGTTAAAATATCTGGTAGCAGAAACTGAGTATTTCTTTGCTCAGACTGCAGTTACTGATAATTTTATTTTTGTGATTCAGTCTTTGCTAAATTTTAAGAAAAGCCTTTTGCAATTGTATTACAAGTGTACAGTAGAATAAATCACAGATGCCTAAATAACTTTCTAAATTCTCTGGAAACAGGGATGTACACATCCTTCTGTAGGGCAGAATTTCCTAAGAACACACAGCCAGTCTGAACCATATTGCCATATACAGTGAAACATCTTTAAATGTAGTTGAATCCTATTAAAATCAAAATAGGATACTAAGCTGCTCCCAAGCACAATTCATTCACCTTCCTGCTTTTTTGAAAATTGACTCTCTGTAGCAGCTCATCAGCTTCCCTGTACAGCCTGTTGGCTATTTATGAAGCTCTCTAGAGTTGTCTGGTGTTTTCATCTCGTATGTCTGTCCTCCATTTGTAAGACAAAAATCTTTATTACATCTTTATGTAATTTGTAGTGTTATGGATACCATAAACAAATGTATTCACATTTCAGCATAGGAGGCACTAGCATAGGATAATGACTGTGCCACACTCAGTAGTCTGAAGTAGTTACATTTCCCCTTGTGATTCTAGATCTTTTCAAAGGCAGGAATTACACAGTTGGAGGCAAGATGGACTATACAAACCCCTAAAATGCTTACATCATCATACTATAGCAACTTATTTACAGTGTCCAACTTTTCATTTAGCCTTATTTCCCTACCATTTTGTATTATTGCATATGAGTTGCAGTTACGCTCTTTTAATATTCTTTATCAACACACTTTTCTACTGTCAATTTAAAAAAATTAACACAAAAAAAACCCAACAAAACCAAAATACTACCACCACACCAAAAAAAATATTACCCAGGCAACTACCAAACAAGCCATATTTACCTTTTCTAGAGCTAGAAATTCTAGTGTGGTTGTTTACTGGGTGAGGTGTTTTCTTCCTGCAGTTGCTGGGATGCAAGAGACAGTGCTGACAGTTACAGGAAGATCTGTGAAAGAAGTGATGAAACTGGATGATGATGAAACATTTTCCAAATTTTATCGCCATGTGGATTTCCCTTCTTCCTCAGTGCCTTTGGACCTTGATGAGGACTTCGATGCCATCTTTGATCCTTATGCACCAAAGTAAGAATTATTTTTTCCCCATTGTTTTGAATGCTGACACAAGGGCAGTGTTCAATGCTCAGTTCTAAGTCATCCTGTACTGGGCATCATCTTAGTACTGGGCACATCCATCTCTTCTGAAATTGTGCCTCTGCCTGAATTGAGGAACTGATCCTGATTTCTTGTCACTAGATGATTCTGACTAGAAAAATTACCTGATGATTATAAACACTACTTGTTTTTCAGGTTGACATCTTCTGTAGCAGAGCACAAACGTGCAGTTAGGCCCACACGCAGAGTCCAGTCCTCAAGAAACCCCCTGAAAATGCTTGCAGCAAGACAAGATATTCTTCATGAATATACTGAACAAAGACTGAATGTTGCCTTCATGGAGTCAAAGCGAATGAAAGTAGAAAAAAGTAAGCTAGCAGGATGATTTGTACAAGACACCATCTTGCCTTTGTAATTAAAAAAGAAAAAAAATCTCAATGCAAAAAACTAAACTGAGGGAATGGATCATATTCTCTGAGTGGCAATAAATTGATTGAGGTATAAGGTGAAATGTAGACTGCATAGGAGACCTGGGGAGAAGGGCATGTGTGATTTCCTCAGGGAAAGCTACCTATAGCCACCTCCTGTACACAGATTTAATTATTTATTTTTAGCACAGTCACCTTGAGCAGAGAGAGAGAGAGAGAGAGAGCCACGATGCCTGCAGGGTGTGCAGGGTGAGGACAGGAGATCAAGGAAAGCACATCCAACCTCGTCATGCTGGGGTGAGAGCTGGCAAGAGTAGATTAATTTTTGTTCAGGTACACTGGCCTCAATTTTGGGTCCTAATTTTCTCTCAGAAAGTGGAATTAGCCTTCTTGACTCCTGGTTAATTTCCATAAAGGATCAGTGCTTTGTGGCGGGGCCTACAAGGTGTTTCACTTGTGAATTTGCTTTTTTTCCTGACAACCAGACAGACAGCAAAGACATCATTGTAAAATTTATTCAAAGATTTATCCAACCACTCTTATATTTTGGGGTACAAGTTTTCCTTACTACACTTGAGTAAAGAAAGATCATCTTTAACTATTGATGTATTGATGAAAACACTAACTATATCTGTAATCTTTCTTGCCATCTCTTGAGAAGGATTTTTCTGAGTTATAAATTCATAAAGTGTCTTGTCTTTGGTTGAGCAATAAACAAAAGTAGCCAAGAATCTGGGCTGTAAGTTTACAGTAAAACATGGCTAAGACTTTGAAATGTAAATGGGTGTTGCTGTCTCAGCCAAATTTTAAGGGAATTACAGTTAATTAGCCTTGTCTCTGTGCTGTCTTTTATTATTAATTACTTAAAAGGCATTGAAGATCTGCACAGTACTTCACAAAACATTGGGTAGGATGGTTCCTAGCAAAGCTGGTATTCATGCCAAATAGCATAATTCTGACACTGACAGTACTCTTGGATATCTAGAAATTAAGATAATCCTAAACCCACAAATCTTTTGGGGTAGTGGTTAATCTGCCTTTACTGTTGCTGTGGAGAAGAAGAAAAACTGGAAATAATGGGCAGAAATTATTTTCTTAATGCAACCACCAATTTTTTATTATAATTTTTTTTCATTTTTACATCTGTCTTTCCTCCAATTTTTTTTTATGTACAAGTGTCTACAAATTCAAATTTCTCAGAAGTAGCACTTGCTGGCCTGGCAAGCAAAGAGAACTTCAGCAACATTAGCCTGCGGAGTGTTAATCTAACAGAGCAAAACTCTAACAACAGTGCTGTGCCATACAAGAAGCTAATGCTCCTGCAAATTAAAGGTATGCTGGAACTGCTTTTACTTTCCATAAATAATGGGCTGAATGTAACATGTGGGAGTTGCTACCACATCTAGATGCTTAGCTTGTTCTAAATCTATAGGATCCCAAAAAAAATAGGTGGTAATTGTGTAAAAAAAGTTAAACCTTACAAATAGGTTTGCATTGGTCCACTGGTGTGAGTTTCCCAAAGAGGAAACAGAATATTTCACGAATTCTGGCTAGCCCCTGTGGAAATTTTTTAACTGTCCTATTCTTCCAGTGCTCAATATAGTTTGGAAATAATGTGACAGTGTTCTTGCTCCACTTCCCCTTACAGTGCATAGTAATATAGCAGATTCTGCACAGAGCTAGGTTTTGGAAAGCAAAATTCTAAAAATTCTTAAATTCTTAAAATTTTTTATTGCCTACAGAAATTGTGCTATGACTTCACTTAAGCAAATGTACAAGATTCTGGAATTTTGCTGCTGTCTGCCATTTACTTAATTCATTTCTTTCCAGAAGGACACAGAGTTGTTAAAGCAAGAACAGGAAATAATAGAAATATTAGTTGATAGGAGACAACATTTATTTTGTTTCCTGTGAGTAAACTCTTTTTCCACAGTAGTAGTCTTTTAATTATTCTTAAACAGTCTGTTTCCACATTTTTGCTAAATGTGCTGGGATTGTTTGTGTTTCATTCAAAACAAATTAGATTGTGGCATTTGATAGTAGAGGTTCAAGGAATGTAATTAGCTTTGTTTTCTCTTTAGGAAGAAGACATGTTCAAACAAGATTAGTTGAACCAAGAGCCTCATCACTGAACAGTGGAGACTGTTTCCTGTTGTTAACTCCACATTTGTGTTTCTTGTGGGTAGGAGAGTTTGCAAATGTCATAGAAAAAGCAAAGGTCAGTACTGTTGTAAGGTTTTATTTATTATTTATTTTTAGAATCTTTGCAGTATATGTCTCTGATAAAATTGAGCCTTAGTGCCAGTTCTCTCAAAAAGTGGCATGTAACTGATAGTCCATGACAGGGAAATATGCAGGATTCCTGAAAATATGTTTTAGGTCATGCACTGAATGAAAGCTGGCATTTGTGAAGGAGAGTGTAGTTTGTGAAGCTGCAAGAGAAAAAAGGATATCCTCAGGATACAGACTAAACTAAAAAAAAAATAGTCTGAATTGCAGGATGTCCTTTTCATTCCCATGTCCACTGAGATCAGTGTTGCTTTAAGGCAAATGAAAGAATGAATGCATTTATGTAACATTTTTTTCTAGTGTCTGTTTATTTAGTACAATAAATAATAACAATTTCTTCTGCTATTTGCTGTATTATATCTCATTTGCCTTCTCACTGAGCAAGAATATTGCACAAGTATTCCAAAGACTTAAGCAATCCTGTTCAGATAACTGTTAATCTCTTAGGCTTCAGAACTTGCAACTTTAATTCAGACAAAGAGGGAACTTGGCTGTAGAGCTTCTTATATACAGACTATAGAAGAAGGAATAAATACCCATACCCACGCAGCCAAAGACTTCTGGAAACTCCTTGGTGGACAGACAAATTACCAGTGTAAGCATGTTATAGTTACAGTATCTGATGCTCTACCACAATAAAATAGTAGAGTTGGTTCTCTTTAGTAAAGATAGCTGGAGTTAATTATTTTTTTGTTATTTTTGACAATCTTTCCCTTAAGCCGCTGGAAGTCCAGAAGAAGACGAAATGTACGAAGCCGCAATAATAGAAACAAATTGCATTTACCGCCTTGTAGAGGATAAACTCATTCCTGAGGATGACTACTGGGGAAAGGTGCCAAAATGTACCCTGCTACAACCAAAAGAGGTATTGTGCCACTAACTGCTCCTGTGGTAAGTGCAGGGACATGCAGCTGGTAATGACTTGCAGTAACTGCAAATGCTCTTGGAGAGGATTGCTGAAAGCTGGGTCCTCTGTGTTTCTGAAAGGCTTCTACACACTTTGCTGTCCAGAGTGTGCTGCAAGGTCTCAAGAAATTAGTTCACATTATCATCAAAATAAAGTACCATTTTAGGAAGTGTAAATCTTTTTTGTCAATAGTGGCTTACCCCAGAGTCATGAATTGCAAAACAAGTAGCACTTTGGAAAAAAAAACAAAATAAAACCTGCTTTTAATTCTATCCCTAGCTGACTTTTCCTCTTCCAACAACCATTTCACTCACCTAAGTCAGAATGAGAGCAGGTTTCTAAAATGAGGATATGATGCATTTTCTTGAAAGTATTGAAGTCACTGCCTTTTTGCCTATATTGTGTGCTCTGTCAGCCTTCCCTGGTTGTAGGACAAGGCATAGGTCTAAATGTCAGCGAAAGCTGCTGAAACTGGACAACTATCAGTCATGAAACAGAACCAGACTTTTAGCAGTAAGAGCTCTCTAATCTGCTAGTGACTTCAGCCACCTAATGCACCTCACAGCATTCCCCCTACTTGCTTCCAGTCATCCTCAAAAACTGGACATCACAATGCAGACCACTGGCCTGTCCTTACTTGCATTGCAGTGGTCCTTTTTACTGTTACTGCAGAAACTCATATTTGGAGGATTTTCTGTTCAGCACAATGAAACTGGAGGATCAGGGTATCACCTAGCCTAATAGTAGGTTGATATTTTTGTTGTTTGGTTTTGATTTTAGGTGCTGGTGTTTGATTTTGGCAGTGAAGTATATGTATGGCATGGAAAAGAAGTTACTTTAGCACAAAGAAAAGTGGCATTCCAGCTGGCAAAACACTTGTGGAATGGCACCTTTGACTACTCCAATTGTGATATAAATCCTCTGGATCCTGGAGAATGCAATCCCCTCATACCCAGGTATTGTAACTCAAATTAGTTTCATTGCAGATACATAGTTTTCTTGCCCTCTTTTCACAGTGTTTAAGTTGATTCTATATCTTTTCTTCCCTTGCACAGAAAGGGACAAGGACGCCCAGACTGGGCTGTATTTGGCAGACTCACAGAACATAACGAGACGATACTGTTCAAAGAAAAATTTCTTGACTGGACAGAACTGAAGAAACTCAATGAGAAGAATTCAAGTGAATCCCTTCACCAGAAGGTGCATATAATAAGCATGCTAGGTATTTCAAACTAGATGACTTAGTTGGGATGGCAGCCAGGGAAGCTTGTGCTCAAGGACCAGGAGAGCACTTGTGGGCTTTGACCGAGGGATCAGAACATCACCTCTTATAGTGAACCCACCAAGTTGTTTTATATTATTGTTATTATTTATAGATTATAATAGAATTATAGCTTATGTGTTATTTATATTATATATATATATAAATATAAAGATTTATTTATTGTTATTATTATTATAATATATGAGCCAGGAAGCTCAATGAATACTGCTGAGGTGGCTTTGACAAGGCTTCAAACGATGACAAGATACTAAAGTACTGGAATATGCAGGAGTCAAAATGTTTGACTGGAATTGTGGGGCAAGGAAAAAAAAAATGCTGTGCTCAAAGAAATCCCTTCTCTGTGTTTTCTGACAGGAAGAATCCAGATCTGACTCTAAACCATATGATGTCATGCTAATGGTAGCTGTGCCTCAAACAACTGTGGGCACAGTCTTGGATGGAATGAATATTGGCCGGGGTTATGGACTGGTAGAAGGAGAAGATGGCAGGCAGTTTGAAATTATCACTGCCTCTGTGGATGTCTGGCATATCCTGGAATTCGATTATAGTAGACTGCCTAAGCAAAGCATAGGGCAGTTCCATGAGGGAGACACATATGTGGTGAAGTGGAAGTACATGGTGAGCACAACAGGTTAGTGAACAATTCCATTTCATCCTGCTGAAACATGCAGAAATGCAGCTAAAACTCCTACTGTTAGTGGTGAGATCCAGGCCCAGATTTCCATGGATGTGAGACAGTTTGAAAAGTTTGGGATGCTAATTTGGCCTTTCTAGGTCATTAAAATTTAAAGTTTCATATTTTGTTCAAAAGAAAGCAGTAGAAAATAAAGAAGTTGTTATTTTTGATATATGAGATGTAATGCTGTCCATCTCTGCTTTTACCCACCATTGGTGGTGTACATATTCACAGGACAGTTCATTAGGCCAGAATTATGGCCACAGCTTAACACCAAAATAATTAGGCAGCTGGACTAATGGCAGTGGTCTGCATGCCTCGCAAAAGAGGTAGGCTTAGCAACAAGGAAAACCTTTGCTGGTTATGGAGATCAAGAACAATGAGAGGAAAAGCCCTTGCCAGCTCATTGCCCTTGCTATCCCTTCTGCTGTTGCTGGAAACCCTTTGATCTGAATTTGAGGCTCAGCAGTGTTCTGACAAAGAGCCTGAGAGCAGCAGGTAAAGCCTGAGAACGAGTCAGCTCCATAAGCCCATTGGAACTCTCCCTTCTGGCACTAAACTAAGAATAGGTGGTTTTTGTGGTAAGTTAAAAACAAATAGTCTACAACTGATTGTTCCAAATAGAGTTTATTAAAGTCAGTTGAAAGCACCATAACAGTTATACAGCTTCAGGCTTTTAGCCAAAAAAATGTAGGTAGGTCTTAGTCAGAATCACTGAGATCAGATACGGGCAAATCCAAGAAAAATACAAAAGCTTGTAAGTCTTGGGAGAAGTGGGTAACACTAGTACTGAACTGTAAACAGACTTCTGATCCAAATGGATGAAAACATATTCCATCACTCCAAAACAGAATAAATTTTTATGTAGGAGGCAGTACTTTTATGGGCTGAATGTACAGATAAGAATGAAACCCATAAATTTTAAAGTAAGTAGTGTTTTGAGTATTCTCAACTTGAAAAAAACCAGGATGCTTTCTCCTAAGTGTTTCACTTGGATGCTGCTCAGCACTGCTGGAATCAAGGCAGATGTTTTAACTAATTTTTTTCAAACCTGTTTTAAAACTCTTGGGTTTTTTAAAAGCTTTGATTTCATTCTAACTGTTTATTCTCTATTTACTGTAAAGACTGCAATATTCTGTAAGTGGTTGTGTTGTGAATTTCACTTGCTGTAAGCATTATTTGCTTATCATAACAAGTAAATACCGATTTTTAAGGAAAAAAAAAAAAAGCAACTCCTCTCCTGCTGCCAAAGAACAGGGTGTAATGTGGAAAATCAGCCATAATGCACTCTTCTGGTAACATTACTGGACATGCCATTTCACATGCAAATTGGCTCAAATGCTGTCAGTTATTTTTCTCCAGATAGTAACAGGTCTTTCTACATCTCTTTCTCCAGCCAACACAGGCATCTCTGCCTGTGGGCTTACATCCACCTGAGGAGACAATGCCAGCTCTGCATGGGGACGCTCTGGCTTGGAGACCTAATGTTCCTCCAATTGCACATTTTTTCTTTCCTGTTCTGGATGGGATAGTGCTGAGCTGGCAGATGAGATGAAACCATGTGCTGTTTAAACCTATAGCCAGAATACTTTCTTCAGCATGTGCTCTCTGTTTCACAGTTGGAAGCAGACAAAAAGGAGAGCAACAAGTACGGGCTGTTGGAAAAGAGAAATGTGTGTATTTCTTTTGGCAAGGAAGGCACTCCACAGTGAGTGAGAAAGGAACATCAGCACTCATGACAGTGGAACTTGATGAAGAGAGAGGAGCACAGGTGAGCTTCCTAGATGGCAGACCTGGTAAGATCTGCCTGTCTGGGTAGCCATGAACAGTAAACAGGAATTATCTTCTTTGCCTCCTCCCTTTCTGTAAATGTGTTCTTGCCATTACAAATAGTCAGACCTCAAAATTACTTTTGATATTATTTCAATTGCCAGAGACACATAAGCTCCTTTATGGATTGTCATTCCAAATGCTGTTTCTAAGGATATTTCTGAAAAAGGCTGAAGGAGAAGGTCTTTTCTCCCTTCCCTGCAGGAATAGGTGAAGCACAGTTGCACAGATTCATGCCATCCTTTCAAGTGCACGTTCAGATAGCAGGACTGTCTACCTAGTGCTAAGGAGGAGCACTTTTTGCAGGCCAAGGCAAAAAATACATTGGTAATTTTGAATTTGCTTACTCTGTAATTACAGATTAATTATATTGTTTGGAGAGATCTAGCAAATGCTGTTTGAAGCTGAGAGGACCAGCTAATTTGCTTTGTCTTTAGGCAGACTTGGGCTTTGCTGTGGCTTCACTGTTACCAGCATACAAGATGGATGGTTTAAAGTTAGTTTCTGTACCTTGATCCTGCTTTAATTAGTTTTTTAACAGCAGCATAAAAATGACCAGCAAGACAGGAGTTCATAGAGAAGAAATATAAGGGCCCTTGATCAAGAGTGTGAGAGTCTCTGCAACATAGCTGATTTAGGAATTGGCTATATCAGTTTCGTACTCCAAATGCAATGTTTAGTGAAGAAAGAACATGCATGTTATCATAGAAACCAGTTTTATAGCAAATTTTGGACCTACTGCAGTTCCTATGTTATATCCATAATGGTTTCAGTCAACATCGGTCAAGGTGGACAGGTTCTGTAAATATTCATAAAATTCAAAAAATGGCTAGTTTAAACCAATTTAAAGTTCATTTGGTATTCTATTATCCTCTGAAACTCAGTTGTTGGATTCCAGCTAGAGTTTCTTTTAATATGCAGGCCACATATGGAACCCATTGCATGCTGATATATAGTAATTTAAACAATAGTCAGCAGTTGTAAAGTAGAAGAAAAGCCATCTTTGTGGGTGGCCATAACTATATAATTTTTAATAATCCATAGAGACCAGTTTTCCTGAGTCTGTATACTTCCTTTGTTTTTTTAATGAAGAGTGGTGCTTTCAATTTCCAGGTACAAGTGCTTCAAGGGAAAGAACCACCATGCTTCTTGCAGTGTTTCCAAGGAGGAATGATTGTGCATGCTGGAAGAAGGGAAGAGGAAGAAGAAAATGCACAAAGTAAATTATTGTTAGTTAAGAGTTTCTGCCCAAAAATCCTTTTTTAGCTGTTGTAGAGAGCTTTGTATTCAGTCTCAACTACCCTATTCTGTAGAAAAGAAAAATGAATGCCAAGAAACTCTTGAGACAGCTTTTCAATACTTTGTTTCAAGGTAGCCTTTTTCTTCTTTGAGCAGAGAATGGATTTTGTCACCCTAGAGTATGCTGACTTGATTGTATTGATGCACATATATTTTTTTTAGTTGGATTTTATTTAAGCCAAGTGCCCATTTGCTTTAAAGTATGTTCTTTTCTACATATTCTGGAGAGGAAGGGTGTTTTTATGAGCAGTTCTTCTGCTCCAAAGAAAGCTCTAAGCTTTTATTACCCAATCATTGCTTTTTGTAACATATTCCTTGAATGTGGCAGGAGAATTTCAATGGAAGTGTAGCTTGGAGATGCTCCAGTTTTCACTTGACTGTGACCTTATGTTCCTAAGGTGCAGAGGGGAAGAGGAGCTGAATAAGAGGAATACTGTGTTTGTTTCCCCTCTTCACCATATGAAACAGCAGAACCTGACTCTTCTGCTCTGTTAAGTTCTTCAGATCTCAATACTTGTGCTCTCGTAGCAAGGTTTTAGAAGGCATCTCTTCTGCACAGGGTTTCTGAAGTAATGTTAGCCAAACCTAGTGCTTAGCTAGTTCATTCTGTCACAACGTAGGCATGCGGTAGGTGAAATTCATCCAGTATGAGAACAGCTGTTCCAGAGCAGAGGTTTTGAATTTTCAGCCCCACATGATTTTATAATAGTGCTGTTCTCTTCCTGTCTGCTCCAGGTGATTGGAGGCTTTATTGCGTGCGAGGAGAAGTTCCCAATGAAGGAAACTTACTTGAAGTAGCGTGCCACTGCAGCAGCCTGCGGTCCAGGACATCCATGATTGTCCTCAATATCAACAAAGCTCTCATCTACCTGTGGCATGGCTGCAAAGCACAGGCTCACACCAAGGATGTAGGAAGAACAGCAGCCAATAAAATAAAAGAACAGTGAGTGTCTGGTCTATATTTTGGAGATGACTATATAGACTGCCAATTTACTTGAAGTAGTCTTACTCAATGAAAATTTGAAATAAATAAAGCTGTCCTCTAAGTACAAATGCAGCATGTGTATGCTTCATCAGGAGGAGGAGTGAAGTTGCTTTGATAGAGTGGAGAAAATTTGTATCCTGTAATTGCTTTCACTGGAGGTCAAATGCATTTATTAATAAACTCATAGAATGGTTGGAAGGGACCTTAAAAAGCATCTACCTCCAATCTCCCTGCCATGGGCAGAGATACCTTCCACTAGACCAGATTGCTCAAAGCCCCAACCTGGCCTTGAGCCCTTCCAGGGATTGGGCACCCAGATTCTTCCTACTGTACTAATTACAGTTAAAACAAAGTCATTTTCCATTTTGAGTGAGATGCTAAACATCTGAATAGCAAATTAATGTGTATTTGATAGGAGGATTAGAATCCAGCCTTGTGAGTAAGGAAGAGAAAATTAACTTGGGAAGGCATGCAAGGAGGACATGCTATTACAAAAGCAGGCAGTGACAATCCCTACTGAGAACTCCTGTGAGCATCTCCTTCACTCTGGGAATGGGATCCAAATGCTACAAGAAGAGCTGTTGAAACTGCCTGTCTTGTTTTAGGATAATTTTTCAAAGGGCTTGTGCTGGCCTGAAGTGTGCAACAAGCCTGTAGGGTACTTCTGGGGTCCACTAATGCGAGTGGCCAGCGGGTTTGTGTTAGCTGTGTTTGGGGCATGAACAATGTGAGTCCACTCTTTCTTTGTGTGTTACAGGTGTCCACTGGAGGCAGGGCTGCACAGCAGCAGCAAGGTGACGATTCATGAATGTGATGAAGGGTCAGAGCCCTTGGGATTCTGGGACGCACTGGGGAGGAGAGATCGGAAGGCCTATGACTGCATGTTGCAAGGTACATCTGCCTTCCTGGATCTGGCATTCACATTTTATTCTACTAGTCTACAGTGTT
Organism: Serinus canaria; assembly: GCF_022539315.1. NCBI lineage: Eukaryota > Metazoa > Chordata > Aves > Passeriformes > Fringillidae > Serinus > Serinus canaria. Next base: position 15,240,180 of record NC_066315.1, on the reverse strand, counting down.
GTCAGATTTAACGTAAAGTGTTTGAAGAATTTTTTGGTAGTTGAGTAGAGAAACGCTTCCAAAAATCTTACTGAGTTAAGTAATACTGTTCTTGAAGGAAAGTACTGGAAAACCAAGTGTTTCATTTTGTTCTCCCCCGCTTCTGCTGCCCCTCTGTATTCAGGCAGCACAGAGCAATAGTTAACACTGTTACAACTATATTTTGCTTCTCTTCTAAAGGGATTTAAGAGGCAGTTCTGCTCACATTCCAGTCCAGCCTTTGCTTTGAAACTGCCAACAAAGGTAGCAGGGGAATTGATTTACCAAGTGGAAAATTTGTCAGCTAACTCTGCGATGGGCTTGCTTCACTTAAGCTGCAGAGCAGCAGGTTATGAAATGGCTGATAGTGACTAACCAGGTTCAGATTCAGACTGATGGCCGCCAGCCGCTCAGCTCGACTTCTTTACAGCTGTTGCTAGTCCCTCAAGACATCTGGTTGTCTTTCCTGATTTTTCAAAACACAGAAAATTTACAGTCACTTTTAAAGTATATTAATAGTTTTTACAATTAAGTCTAACATTTTTTGTTTTGACTCTTCTTAATTTTTTTTTTCTTTAAAGATCCTGGAAAGTTTAATTTCACACCCCGCCTGTTCAGCCTCAGTAGTTCATCAGGAGAATTCTCAGCCACTGAGTATGTTTACCCTTCAAGAGACCCTGCTGTCATCAATTCCATGCCATTCTTACAAGAGGATCTTTACACTGCCCCACAGCCAGGTATGTGCTTTAAAATACTTAAGTAACAAAAAACCAGATGACTGTATCCTGCATCGGGCAGTCTCTCTGTAATTGTAAGCACTTTTAACCTCATATATCACAGGAAAATGTGTGCACATGATGCTTATACAGAACTAAGCAATAACAGTAATTTTTCCATGATGAAGATTCTGAGAAATAATCAAGTGTATGTATGTATCTCAGAAGCTTGCTGTAAAAATACATTGTTTATATCAGAGAATCAAAGTCCAGTTGAAGTTTAGCTGGATAATTAACAAAGGAATTGGTAAGATTTGAAGTGATCCTGTTGCGATGCTGGCAAGCACATAAGACTGGGGGTGTTTAAGGGATTACAAAAACTAGTAAGTGGCTAATGATGGATTTGTTATTTTCTGACTGTGTAGCCCTCTTCCTTGTTGACAATCACCATGAAGTGTACCTGTGGCAAGGCTGGTGGCCTGTGGAGAACAAAATCACTGGATCAGCTCGAATCAGGTGGGCTACAGACAGGAAATGTGCCATGGAGACGGTGCTCCGGTACTGCAAAGGTAACAGACTGCTGTGCCTGCTCTGAGTGTGTCACACCTGCCCTTCTATCCTGAGCTGAAAGGTGCTTCCCAATGTTATCAATAAACATCAGTTCATTTGAAGATTCCTTCCCCATTCTTTCTTAGCAAACCATTTGTCTAGTAACAGCGTTGTTCCCAAATTGCCAAGATACTCTCCTGACTCTGCTCTCAGTGGAAAGGCTTTATTTATTGTGTTACACCTCAGCATCACAAGTTAACAGTTTAAACATTCTCACTTAAGCCTCCAAGCTTAAGCTTAGTTGGTTCTTGGCAGGACACTTCTGCTGAGCATACCAGAAGGTTTTGTTTACCTGAATTTGGCTTATTTCAGAACATCGCACTCTGCTTACTCTATTCCAAGTCTGTTTTTGTAAGATAAAAAAGGCATTGAGTTAGAAGTAGCTGTTGGGGATTTTTAGCATATATGTTTTGATCTTTGCAGTCAGATACAGTAAAAGATAGGTGTAAAAAAACTGAAAAGCATGTTAAAAGGTCCCATATTAATTAAAAAGAAATTCTGGAAAATTTATTCTTTCTGTCTTGAGCTGCTTCAGCTTTTCAGAAAAAATTAAATACCCTTAGGAGGTAACTTTGAATAGTGTGTGATATTGCAAAACACTGTACCTTTTGTAATTTCTCCCTCCTTTTTTTTTTTGTATTTTGACTGTTTTTAGGAAAAAATGTAAAGAAGCCCCCCAAATCCTATCTAATCCATGCTGGTCTAGAGCCTCTGACATTCACTAATATGTTCCCAAGTTGGGAGCACAGGGAAGACATCGCAGAGATCACAGAAATGGTAAATCTTTTCATTGCATAATCTGTTTCCTATTGCTAGTAATTGTGTCTTGTGTTGTCAGTAACATTGGTTGTTTCCACTGCCAAGCCCCAAGATCCAGAGGAGAAACTTAGAAAGCACAGTTCAGGAGTCTGCACAGGGAAAAAATAACCAACATCACAGCTAAATTCTGACTGGGAATGTGTATATTAGAGGCATTGCTTTTTTATTTTTCATGTAACTTCTCATATTGATTTTTTGTTAAAATAAGAAGGAAAGTGCTACCTGAATCATCTCTTAGAAAGAGATGTGCTAGAGTTTGAGCTTAACAGCTTAGTTTGGCTGTTTCAGTCATGCAGCAATGTGCAGCTCTGGTCTTTTCCCCAGATTTGAAGTGCAGGGGAACAAAACACCTTTCAAAGGATCAGCTGGCTCCAAGGGCTTTGTTACTGACTTCCTCACCTGGGATTCAGAGCCACAACCAAATTACATGTGGCTGCTTTAAAATCTTCCAGTCAAAGGGCATCTCAACACCAATGACATTTTCTGTTTTGTAAGTCTTCTGCAGACATCCTTAGCAGAAAATGCTGGCTTCATGACTAAACACAGATTTCAGTCTTAAACTGAGATTCTGGGACTACAGGATGTCCTTCTGCTAAGTGCAGACCTGTTTTTAGCTGTGAAATTGTTGTAGGGCAGGTCTGTTGGCCCGTGTGCAGACCTGGACATAGAGCTTTGTGCTCAGGCAGGGCAGTTTGTCCCATGCCATCTGCAGATGGCCATGGGCACAGCTGATGCTTTCAGCATTGTGATCCTGTTCTCTGTTTTCTCCTTTCAGGACGCTGACGTTTCTAATCAGATAATACTTGTGGAGGACGTGCTGGCCAAGCTGTGTAAAACAGTATATCCATTAGCAGATCTCTTAGCTAGGCCTCTGCCTGAGGGAGTTGATCCACTGAAGCTTGAAATTTACCTTTCAGATGAGGACTTTGAGGTAAGGAGAGAATAGGTGCACTGTTACTCTGTGCATCTATGGCTAACCATGCAAGAAAGTAATTTGCTGGTTGTGCTACTCATCAGTTGTTTTTGCTAATAGTACATCCTTTCATTTTAAATGCAGGTTGCATTAGAGATGACAAGAGAGGAGTACAATGCACTGCCATCTTGGAAGCAAGTTAACCTGAAGAAGGCAAAAGGACTTTTCTAAGCTGTGTTTATGGAAGTGAGCACTAAAGGGATGTCCACTCTCACTTTCTATGTCCTTTAGAAGAATTGTACCCTACATTTACAGAACAAATAAAAATAATCCGAAGTTATTAGTGACTATCTGGAGGTGTGTAATATTATAATAAAAGGCCAAGAGAACTCTTGAAAATGGAATTCAGTTTTGACTCTTAAAGGTAATGTTTTTAAGCTCCATTCTCCTATGCACTTAAACAGTAGTTTCTTGAGCTACTGCTGCAGGTGTCCTTTGGCTATATCCAATACTTGCCATTTTTATTTTTAAAGAAGTTCTCTTTGTAAAGTGTTATTTTGTTAGTTTGTGGATTACAAAGAATTTATATTTATATAAACACATAGAACAAGTATGTATTTAACAATGCAATATGTATTCACTTTCAAGACATCCATGTCAAAACTACAGAAAAGTAGCTGGATGGCAGTTGCTTGTACTGAATTAGCTATACCACCAATATGTATCTCCTTTGCATTCTGAAAAGTTTCTCTTTGCAATAGTTAATGAATTGTTCTCAGTGCTGCTTCAGGTGCTAAACTGAACAAAGCGTTTGTATTTATAGCATGGATTTCTTGAGAAACTATGCGAATCAACCTTTATACTTTATTATCCAAAAATGTATAGTGCCTTGTTTTTTGTGTACAGTTTATATACAAAAAAAAAGATTGGTCTGCATTTTGAAGATGGCTTAGAATGGTCTCCTATGTTACTTTTATAAAAGTAGAAATAAAAACATCTCAGTTTCTAATCCTTGTTGTAAACATTAAACATGTCTTTTGTGATATAAGAACCAAAAGTAAAAGCTTCTGAATAAACTCTTAGCAATGCTCTGACTTGTCATTAATTTGTACTGTAATCTGTACTAGCATTGGAACCTTCCCTAACATAGTATTTTCTCAAAATATTTTAACCTTTGATGTCTGTGGGTATTGTACAGAGTTATAATTTGAGAAGCAGATAATGTAGAAAATAATCAATGTATGAGATAAAGTTGGGCAAAACTTTAATGCTGAATGTTGGAACCTGTCAGTCACTCAACTCTGTATTCTTTGGGTTTCCCTGTTTTATATACAAAACCAAAATTATTATGCTGGTTTTCAAAATTTGAAAAAATCTTTTCAACCTTTGTGCAATTGGGAGTAAAATTTGAATTGAAAATGAGTGTTGTGTCTATTCTTTCAATAAGCACTGAAGATAAAATTGTTTTTAATCAGTTAATTAGAACATTGAATAGAATCTTCGAGTAAATATTTGCTTATGGTTTGAAATGTTTTTCAGGCATTTGGCATTTCTATAATAAGCTGCGTGGTTCTCCTCTGTATCCTAGTGGGTTTCACATTTTCATTCCTGTCTGCATAGCTTTTCTTCTGCCCTGCAACCATTTAGAGCTGCTCATAGTGATATCTCAGGTTTTAGCTTTTCTTCAGGCGGTGCCTGTTGCTGCTCTTGTCATTCTCCTAGGCCAAGGGACTTGAAGTGGGATTTTTGAATGTGTGAGGTGTGGATTTCTGCAATAAATATTGCTTCATAGCTAAAGTGAATCTTGTTTTGACAGATGGACTGGTAAGTTGTAACCAAGCCTTTAAGTAAATGAATTAAAAATGTAGAAATATGCAAGTGCCATTCACCTGACATGAGATATTACAGGTGAATTTTCAGCAGTGGAGTATTTCCTTTCATGTATGGGTTTTTGTCAAGAAGTGAAATGAAATAACCCAAGAAAATGTTAGGAGCAGTATTCAGAGCCAGAATGCTCCTTACATACATGCCAATAAAAAGCTGTTTACATGCCAGTTTCTCAGAGGTCCTCAGCTGCATGTGATACACTGTTAGTTTGAAAATGCAGGGCCTTATAGTGACAAGTTTATTTTTCAATCACTGAGAGGTTTCTAAAGTCGCTGCTGTATTAATCTAAGCATTTTTGCACCCATATATTTTCCTCTTTCACCCTCCCTGGTTGGTGATAAAATCAAGCAGGAATTAGGTTTTGATTATTCATGTTCAGTCTGTACCATGAGGGTAGCAGGTTCCTCTGTTTTGATTTTTCTCTCCAACAGAGAGCTGATTTGCATAGCATGATTGACCTTGTTTTTCCCTCTGGCAGGGTAGTATCATTTCCTTTTGTTTCTTGAAAACATTGTCAGTCCTTCCAGTGCAGCTGAAGGACAACATTCACCCACCTCTAAAGCCTTTAGAATCTCAGCTGAAAGACAAGAAGAGCCAGCAAGGGGGCCACAGACACTGAAACAATTCACTCAGGGTTCCTGTAAATTTTACACTATTTCATATCTAATGGTCCAGTTCCATGAACCAGGATACAGAACCCAACTTTCTACCTGGGTGCTTTGATCATAACATTGCCTAGGAAAACTTTAAGATTTTGCAGAAAATACTTTTTTATCCGTTATATACTTGTTACTTATCAAAATGCTCTCCTGAAATGTGAATCTGACAACAGAAAGCAAATCAGTGTAAGGCCTTAGACAGACCTGTAGATTGTGCTTTAACTTTCTGCTACCTTCCCTCTCCGCTATAGGGATGCCATTTATGGTTGGAAATTACAAAGGGCCATTAAAATATTCTTGAACTGGTTTTAGAGCCCTGCATGGAAAATAAAGCTGAAACAGGTCCTGTATGGCTAGGGGGACAGGGTTAGTTTGGTTGCTTGCCTGAGTTACCTGGTGTTCTCTTGCTTGTTTTAAATAGACACCCAAGAACTCCATGTTTAGGCAAAGTTTCTGGTGGAGGAAATCTGCACATGAAAAAGGCAGTACACTGAATATGGTATTCTGTGTTTTCTGTCAATCCCATAGCTTTCAGGTATTGAGTCATGATTTTATTTCCTATGGTTTTAAACTGCCCTGACTCTTAAAAGTATTGTTCTTTGATTACACTATTACTCCTGCCCACATAAGGTTTTGTTAGCAGTGAAATCGGCTGAAAATGTGAATACATTAGTATGCCAAACAGCAAACAAAACATTATGTCTGAAAAATCTGCTACCTGTATGCAGCAGCCAGAAGAGGAGAGAAAATGGGAGATAGGTAAAAGGAGTAAAAAAACAAAACTAAACTTTAATCGTTTGGGAGAACTTTCTTCTTACTGCCACTGTCCCACCAGACTCCCAAATAGGTACTTGGCTCAGGAGGAGCTGGGCAGAACTGGTGAAAGCTGATTCTGAGCTTCTCTGAAAGCCTGTGGTGCTATTGTGGAAAGGGGCAGTGGCAGGTTGCTGTGGTGAGTCCCACTGTTTGCACAGCCCTGCTAGGATAGAGGTTTCAGCTGGTAGGACAGGCTCCTCACAGCATCAACCCTGCTTGGCTGCACTATGGGGAGGAACAGTTTGACCAGTCTGCTCCTAACTCCCAGTTAATGTTTCTCTTTTGGATCAAGTAGTAGATGAGGAGAAATAGCTCAATAAAATTCTCCAAAGTGCCTGCTTTCCTCTGAGGCTCCAGTTCTCTCCCGGTATGATGGGATTGCCAACACCTGATGCTGCAGGGAATTCCCTTTTGGGTACAGGGTAAGTAAGGACTGTGCTCAGCCAGGCAGAGCTGGCTCTAAGGACACTTTCCTTCTCACAGGGCCGCAGCATGGGAGATGCTGCCCCAGGCAGATGAACAGTTTTAGCTTTCCTCCTGAGATTGGACTGGTAGATTGATGGGGATGAAGGGATTTGAGGTGCAGTGCTTGAAATGCCAGGTTTGTTTTCTCTCCTTTCTCTCATATGTATATTCCCTGTAAGATTAATGCTGATTTGTTGTTTTCATGCAATTTGATTGGTTAGTTTTCCTCTATCTTAATTCAACAACCCTGATCCTATAACAATAATAATAAAATATTTTAATAATATTTCTTTTTTTCACATTAAGTTCTCTGTGTGTTGTACTGGCTTCTTGCTAGCAATATTTTTCTGGGCACTGATTTCTGATCTTGGAGATGAACAAGCGCAAAACCCGTCCATGAGCAAAGGCACAGCCCAAATAACTGAGTGGTAAGTACAACCAATCCCAGCAGAAAAGAGATGCAGCCACTTGTTTTGTGACTCACAGGTCATCCTAAACTCTGTTTGGCAGCCCCAAGCCCTGCTCTGTATTAAGAATGTTTCATGTGGGATTTTCCAGTTTGTGAGACTTAGGGGTAGATGTAGGAAATGCACAGCTATACGGCAGGGTTTCACCTGGCAGCCCTTTCCCATGGGTAGGACAGTCCTCTTCCACGTGCCTGTGTGCTCTGGGGTCACTGACAGCAGTGTGGGCTGGGAGCCAGTCATGTGGGGACTATTCCAAGAGCTGGAAAGCCCCTGAAGAAGCAAACCCAAACAGCCCATAATGCTGCATGCTCTAGAGCTGAAGCTAAGTAAATCATCATCTCTGTTTGTGTTCTGCCGAAAGTGCAGCATATTTCAGAGGAATGGTGAAAAAGAGGGAGTACCAAACACTCAACACACCACCAATGTTTTCTGCAGCTGGTACTTTGCCTTTGGGTGCTCCCTGTCCTTTATTCCTTGGAGAATTGGTGCAGTATGCCCAAGTGCCCAAGCAGCAGGCACAGGAGATCAGCAACAGGGACTGCATCTCCACATTTTCATGTCAAATCTTGTGCTCTTCACAGGGATGTACAACCTAAGGGGCAAAGCTGTCCCCATCCTGTTCCTACAGCCAGTGTCACAAGGGCAACCCTATGACATGTTCATATGCAGTCCTGTTCCACTGACAATTCCCTCTTGACAACAGAGTCCCACTTTTATAAAGCTTTGTAAATCAGTCCTGCTCAGTGTAGCCTTTTGGACTAGCACAGAATATATTTTCATAGCAAGGACCAGACTCTGGGCAAATTTCTTACATTCTGTTGCTAAAATACACAATATTTATGCAAAAGAAACATTCATTTTCTGCTTTCTCATTGCAGTAAGGAACTGGGGTATGTGAATAAAACTCTCCTTTATCTATTCAAACAGAAGACAGAGTCAGTTGTAGAGATTCATGGTAAAAGGTAGTGATTGTGCACCTGAGATCCTTGGCTCTGCTACACATGCTGCCCACACAGTCCAGGCCCTGTGCTGGCAAACCCTTGCAGTTGTGCATTTCTACACTTCTGGCTCTACCAAGCCAGCTAAGCTGGACAGGGCCCTGAGGGGCTGCCCACACCACAGCTGCAAATGTTACCTAAACCACCCCAAAGTTCTGCTCTCTCCTCTGCATTTACCTGCCCATGGACTTGCCAAGTTACTGAACCAGAGAAAAGTCTTAGAGTGCATGCATGCACTGCTGAAAGAGCAAGGGAAGTCAGGAGAAAGCAATTTGTAGTGACCCCATTTGCTATTTTACTAACTGATACCTGCTCAGCCTCAATTTTACACTCCCCTATCTCCCTCTGCAGCCTGTGTTCCAGGCTGTGCTAACCAGTACATTCATTTTACACTGGCAATTGCTGAGCCACTTGTGCTTCACAGCAGAACACTGATGTTTAATTCCTTTAATTTAGAAATGTGCTATATAAACTGTTAACTGCCTGCACATGTGACTATGAATTGTCTTTAAGCAGCCAGTAAACATATAACCTCAATACAATCCCTACCCTTGGTCATGGCAACTGCCTGTGAGGAAAGGCACCTGCTTCCTACTCCCCAAATCAGATGCTGTATATAATAATGCTGTTGAAGTGGTAACACTTTATTATTAGTGCCTCTGTTTGCTCACTCTATACTTTATAAAGTGGTCATGACTTATAGACAGAAAAGTAATTGATTTGGCTTGGTTTATCTACAGGGGCCCATGCAATATTTTATCATTCCACTTTGAAAGCTGTTTTTGAACTCAAGTCATTTATGTAAGTCATTTCCAAGTAAAATCTCTGCTGGTTCTCTTGCTTTTTCTTTTTCCAACTCTGACTGTTACCCTCATTTCATCGAAGTTTTACACTTTAAATATGTGGGTGTTTTTTTAAACAATTCTAACTTTCATATTTGAGGAATATGATTGTTGGTACCTTTCTGTATAGTTGTGTAGGGGTGTATTTCCCCCTACACCCCACCCCACCACCACCACCCCATTTTTTCCAAGTGGTTTATTAATGTTCTTGGAAATATGATTCTCTATTTCAGAAAAGATTTTCAAAATCTGCCTGCAAACCAGAAGCAGAACCATACTGCACCACACCAGGGCAATAAATACTAAGGAAGGTTGAACATTTCACAAAAGGAAAACTACCAGAAAGAGTTTGAGGTTTTGACTTCATCCAGAAGCCTCTGGTTTACTACTAAAAATTCCAGCAAAACAAACTTAATTTTTTGCAATGCTTTTTGTTTCAATAGAGCTATGCATTCTGCCAAGACATGGTTGCTGGATGAGCAGAGTCTTCCAAGACAGTCTTGGCAGCAGCAGATGCAGGACTGAAGGCTGGAAGTGACATGAAGCATAGAAGGTCCAACGAAAATTACTTAGGGCAGTTACAAGAATGAACTTTGAAAATCCTGAGTCTGAGCAATAGAGGGACAACCTGGTGCCCTTCAGGAATACCTGTGAAGACGAGATCCTCTGGAACCACTGCCAGTCTTGGTACCAGTTTGGACAGATGCCACTGTAGAATATCTACAGTTTGTCTTTAAAATATATGCAAAGACTTCATAAGGTGAGGTTTATGAAGAGTCCATATTGGTTGGACAAACAAGATACCACCTGTCCCAACACACCTCACTTGTTGATGTTCATACACCATAGGACCAAGTGCTAGAAGAATATGTGAGTTTGTATTTTAGGGATCTTACCACATCTGCCTCATTTCTGATGACATAAAAGAGGCAGTGGTCTGTGAAAGCCTGGTAACAGCAGATTTGTTTCCATGTTCTGTCTCTAGAACGAGAGGGTCCTTATCAAACACCAAGTGTGGAAGTGGAGCTTCTGGAAGCACATGCACATGTGGCCTCCCCACTCTGTTATGGAGGGATCTCTTACAGGTTGGTTCGTTCTGAAGCCCTTCCCGTTTTTAGCCAAACTCTTCCAGAAGAGTTAGAAAACCTTTAAAACACCATTTTCCAAAGAAGGGACTGAACCATGTGTGGGAAAGCAGCCAGAGCCCAGGAAAGGGTGGTCAGAGGATGCATGCTAATGAGTAAACTGTCCTGATAGATGGGATAATGATTGAGCCTTCTTAGGAGGGAAGAGACGAGGAAAAACCATTGGAAAAGTGCCAGAAAAGAGTGATTAAAAGTCCTTTCACTTTATATTACGAAGTGGCTGAAGGCTGCCAGCCTTGTTTGAAGTTAATGGGAGCTTGTCCTTGACCCGCCTTCATGCTGCATCACATGAGCCACAGCCGTGGGATCCTGCGAGAGCGGGTGCCGGCTGGGCGGATGAGCGGCTGCTGCCCCGCAGGCAGCGGGCACACGGTGCCTCCTGTGCCGCCCTGGTAAGGCAGGGAGGCAGGCAGGGCGCTGTGCTGCTGCCCCGCTCCCGCCTCTGCCCGCTCGGGGCTGCCTGGTGCCTGACTGCTGTGAGAGCATCACCCCCGGCGGGGCTCGCCCCCTTCTCTGGCCGAGCCTGAGCTGGACACAGGTTGATGTGTTGCCACGGGGCACTGCACCGGGTGCCCCCCATCTGGCCAAGCGTTTCCAAGCACCGGTGCAGGGCTGGGACGGGAACACGCAGCCGCCCGCCCGTCGGGCGGACCGAGCGCCTCTCTCCGCAGCGAGGGGTCCGTGTTGCAGCCGATCGCTCGGGCTCTGCGCTGCCGGCCGCTTTTTCCGCTCATGCCGCCCCGTGGTCCCTGGAAGCCACTTCTGCGCCGGCGTTACGCCCCGCACGCCGCCTCCGCCCGGCCGCGGCTCTCCCCCTCTCCCGCTGTCCTCCTTCCGTCCCGGGCGCCGCCGCCATGTGGCCCCGCGGGCGGCAGGGGGCGCCGCGCCGCCGCCCGCGGGCCCGGCCTGCCCTCGCTGTTCGCGGCGGGGCCCGGCGGGCCCGACAGCCCCGGCCACGCCACACGGCCTGGGGAGAGCTTGGTGTGACCAGCCTCGGTCACAGCTCTGCCCTGCGGAGGGGCTCGCAGCAGCGACGCAAACAGGAGCTGCCGGCTGCCCCTACCTTCCCAAGGGCCCTTCTCCCGTACCCGGTCACGGCTGCGTGCCCGGGGCTCCATGCCTGGCTCGCCCCCAGGCCGGAGGGGTGGCAGGGCAGTGCCACTGCCTGGCTTTGGCCGCCGTGTGACCCTGGCACTGCACTACGAAATGGCTGCAATGTCAGCAGCGACATTGGCCCCTCTGACATTCCACCGGCGTGTCAGACCTACTCCGACCAAATCTTCTCCCCATGCAGGCGTATCCCAGCCTGGGGAGGAGAGCTGTGGCTGGCATGAACCACATTGCTCCATCCAGAAGCACGTGAAAAAGCAAAACTGTACTTTGGCCGTGAGAGCTGTAGTGGCCCTTTGGGGACCGTGGCACAGGGCACAAAGGAGAGGGAAGAAGCCTGAATCCAGGCTGTCACCAGCACTTCAGCAGGGGCAGTTTTAAAGACAAGCATTTTTCCTGACAACTGATTATCTGGTAGCTGGTCTAAGCAAGCCGGCACTGAAGTCCTGCTTCATGTGACAGCTCTAGGAATGACTTCCTAGCATATCCAGGGTTTTGTGGCATTCCTTGCTCTGGAGTAATTGTGAAAAGCATAGCTGCTCTTTCCTTCTCCCTAAAGACCCAGTTGTTTGGGCCAGCCAGGCTGAGGCTGTGCACCAAGGCACATCCCAAATGCCAGGTGCTAGGGAATTTGTGATTGCTCTGTGTCAGTAAGGAAGATCCACATCACTCCTCCTCCAGCTCCACCAACCACAAACCCACACACTTTTAGTGGGTTCTTCCCTACTCCAGCAAAATAGTTGGCACACTGACTAGAGAAGCAGCAGCTTGCAGCTGGCACAGATCAGCCATGACTCGCTGGCCTCAGTGACTTTGAACTTGCTCACTTGTTGTCGCCTCTTCCTTCCTCCCTTTTCTCACAGAGCTGCACAAAGAGAGCTGGCAGGACTGCCCACCACCCCAGCGGGCACCACTCACCTTGCCAAGCAGGGCCCCCTCCATGCCCCCTTCCTGCCACCCCCCAGCTGCTTCGCCCCCATCACCATTGTATTCACTTGCCTTTGAAATTGGCAGGAGACATCAGCTATGCTCAGATGATGAAAAGAGAGGCAGAAGCACCTGCTCATGTTTGGGGCTTGAGTTTAGAGCTGTGCTTGTGCTGAATACATATACCCTTATTTGGGTGCCCAGATGGAGAATAGTTGGAGGGGGCTTTTCTTCAGCTGCTGAAACGTTCAGCCAGATCCCAGTGCAGCAGTTTGCAGAGGCCCCCTCTCCCATCCTCCCTCCACCACTGTTCCAAAAAACCCTATTATTTTTAAGCACTTTATGTGCTGAGTGCTCAAGTGTCTTTTACCCTACAATGGGAACACTGTTAGGATGGACTAAATGGAATAACCAACAGCAGACTTCTTGCCCCGCTGCACAGTGACAGCACCTGTTAGTTACCTGCATACATCATGTCTCTTGAAAGTATTTTGGGACCACAAAATTTCAACTTGTAAGACACATTTGGATACCTAGGTGGAGTCAGGCAGTCTCTACCATCAAGTGGGAAGGAAAGGACATTTTTCCAAGGCATGGGAACTAATGGAGTGAGGGTGAACTACTTGTGTCAGATAGTTGCTGGCAGTTTCCTTGCTCACTTCCAAACATAGATCCAAATGAGTGACCAAAACAAACTTGAACTTTCCTCCCTCTCACTTCTATATCTTTTTCATTTGGAGGGAGCTGGGTCCAGCACATTTGGCCTGAAGCAAGGTAGGGGTTATGAGCTCTGCACACCCCAATCCAGGCAGCAGCCAAGGGCTGTCCATGTGCAGAGAACTGGTAACAACACAAGGTGCAGCCTGGTGTCACACAGGCTTAGCAGTGGGTCTGATGGCAGTACTGACACATATGCCTGGCATTGCACCTGAGCTAATAAGCCTTGGGTTTGTTAGCTTGGGCACAGCACTGCACTGACATCAGGGGACCTGCACTGGTTCCCAGCCCACCAGCTGGGATGCCTCTGGGCTGTTTTTCCTGATTCTGGTGCTGGGTAAGCACAGACAATTAAAGGACCAAGAAAGTTAAATCATTCCAAGTTCCTTACTTTTTCCAATTCTTACTAAAGCTGAAGCCCCAGCAGTTCTTCAGCTTTTGCTCCTGCCTCCATCTCAAGAGGAGATGGACAGGAATGAGGAAGCTAAGGGAGGGCATGGGATCAACTATAAATGGCTTTGTCACTGTGCCCACTGCAGTGCCCTGCGTGCCCACTCTTCCTTTTATCCATTTTCAGCCATCAGACTTGCAGAGCATCTTGCACCTGAATCCATCTCAAGGCTCCATACAGCAGCTAAGGGAAGGTCTGGGAAATCAATCACCTCTGCTCAGATCACACATGAAATGTCAGCAGATCTAACTCTGTTTGTTTCAGCTGCTGGATTCCAGGACTGGAGTCACCTCATCCAAAAGACAGCAGGCATATCATCAGGTGAATTGTATCCAAAAGGTTTTTCCCTTACACCACTAAATAAAGGAGCCCATGGCTCCACTTGAGAGTGAGGAGAGAGGAATGCCATCACTGGAATCCACAGGTGTTTAAGTTTTCTCAGTAACCCAGTGCTCTGTACTGGATGTCTACCCTAAGCCCTTGCCATTGCAGCAGGACTCCTCAGATTCCTGCCTAGAGCTGTGCAGGATGTCCTCCTGCCCTCCCTGAGGGACCCCAAGGCACAGGGGTCCCCACTAATTCTTCTGCACAAGTAGCATCAGATCTGGCCGTGATTAGACTGGTGGAGGCAGCACTGTCTTGCCTTTGCCCTTTAACACCGTTATTGCAGCTAAGGAGAGATTTGGGGGTGATGTTTGAACTGACAGGGTACAGAGTATTTACCTTCCAGCCATCTTCCTGACCATCTGATGTCAGTCTGCTGGTGCAGGGGGAGACTAGAGGGAACCAGGCTCATGCAGGGGAAGTTGGGCAGGTGACTCCTGTGTCACTTACCAGGCACTTCAGTGCTGGGTCTGTGAGCCACATCCCATCAGCCACTCCATGGAGCTGACCCTGCCCAGTATCAGGCAGCTGGGTACCAGAAATGCTTTATGGACGGAGTCTGACTTAGTAAATATTAGTTTTCAGAGTCATGTGTGATCTAGTGAAATGTAAGCAGTTTCCTGCTAAGAGCCCCTTTTCTAAAAGCTGGGCGGGTGAAGTTAGGAGCACTCACTTTGCCCCAGCAGACACAATGCCTCAGTCATTAAGTGGGAAAAAGTCCCAAGGAATTTGAGCAGTGCAATGATAAAAGGCCATGAACAGCTGCTGAAAGTGTTCATGAACCAGCAGTAATTTTACATAAAGAACTAAAACAGAAATAAAGCCCGGTTTGATTAAATGGTTGGATTCAAGAAAGCAGATCACCTCCTGGAAAGCAGCTTATAGAGGTGTGAGATGATTCAGGCTGTTTCTGAAGAGGGAAAATATGCAACAGCTTCCTGGCTAAAGCACAGGCCACCCCACTCCCAAGTAAGGCCACAGACTTTCAGTGACTTGTCGTTGCTCCTTCAGGCCCTGTCCTCTCTGGGAATACTAATGTTCCTCTGCCTGATCTCTGCTTCCAAAGCTAAAATACACACACACACACACACATGCAAACAATTCCCAAATTGCTAAGATTCATTCACCAACACAAAAACAATTTCAAAGGTGGTGAACCTTTCCACTCTTGGTCACATCATGCACAGAACTTCATTCCTTAGGTAGCACAGTGGCCAAAATCCCTAATTGAAGCTATAAATGCTTGGCATCTGAAAATCAAGACATATCCATTTTTGTGTCTAACCTCAAATAATTGCTCGGAAATAATGCCTGATAATCTCCCCTGAGGACCTAAGGGCACCTTGCAAGTCACTGTAGGAGATGGAAACCTTCAAGCCCCTGTGACTTCATGGGTCAGCTGGCGACTGCTGCTGGTGCTGCCCAGGTAACCAGGTGAGCTGGAAAAAATGAAGCTATTTGCTAACTCACGGTTTGTCACTGTGACTTGTGAGAGGCGAGGTCTGGTGGCCCGGGTGATTTCTTTGCAAAATAGCTGGCAGAGAGCCTGGATACACATCCTGGCTCATATCTGCTTTCACTGTAATTTGGCCCAAGCAGTGAAAAGCAAATGAGGGAGGATGTAGCAATAATATGGGGGAAGCTGGAGATGTTGGAAATATGTGCAGGAAGTAATCGAATTAGACTGTGCCTGGGAAAACCAAGGTTGATATATTTGGGAAAATTGCAGATTTCTGGGACACTGAAACACTTCTGCTCAATAGGACAGAGAAATCTTGAAAGCAGGAACATCAATAAGCAGACACTGCTGCACTATGGCCCAGGAGAGGTCCATGTGATTTGGGGCTGCCCACTGAGGTATCTTAGTGCAGAGTGGGGTGTGCTGGGGCTGCAGCAAGGCTGCTGCCATCGTTACTGTACACCCCACTCCGGGGTGATGCAGACAGGCTGAAGGCTTTCAGAGAGCACCACATCAGATGAAAGGTGGGAGGGACCAGCTGGATTAGGAAAGCCTGAAAGAATTTGGCATAAACAACTTTTCTAAATAGTGAGTAAAGGAGGAGGATCTAATAACCCTCTGCAAGTATTTGAAGGCTATGAACACCAAGTGAGTCTCATGTGAGATTAGATGTAATGGGATAAATGTATGAGCAGGGTAAAATGTGTTTTATGCAAGGACAGAGGCACGAATTAATAGAAGGTGGTTTCCCAAAGGCGAAATCTGATTGGTGTGCACAAAACTGCTCCAGGTAGAAAAAGGAAACAAGGCCATGTGCTGCTGGGATAGTTCAGTAAAGAAGAAGTGGATAAGGTAGCCTTTACCTTCAGGTTCTTTTGCTGTGAGGCTGGTTGTTCTGTAGAAAAGAAAAACTTATATTCATCACGTTGCTTAAAATCCCTACCAGAACCAAGCTGAGTACAAAAATAGGTATCAGGACTCTTCTTCTGAAGTGGTGAAGAACATTGCTCATCACAGTCTGGAACTTTCTTTGCTTGCACAACGAAGGAGGTGTGACATCCTGCTTTGTGTGGGTTTTGTGGAGGATGGCCCAGAGGACATAAAAAGGGATAGTTAACTGCAGTCAGCTGTCACCTATGTCACTGGCAGCACGCTGGCAATGCTGAGGTGACTTCATCCCACATCGCATTCTTCATGGAAATTAACCTACAACAGACTGGGAGTGTTTGTTCGCCAGGTACCTGGTGACCAAGCTGTAATTACTTCCTGGGATTGCAGTGAAAATCAAACCAGGGAAGGGTCACTCCAGTTCTACCGTTAATTTTTCTTCACAGTAGAAGTGAGGCATAATTTTTTACCTTGTGTTTATTCAGAACCTTTGGAGGCTCTCTCTTGTACAGGCATTTTAAAGGAAAAAAATCAGGACTTGGATGCAATACTATCACCTTCCAATTGCTCTCTCCATTCCAGTCAGTAGAAAGGTAGGCAGAAAAGGGCCTTTTTTTCCCACTCTGTCACTCTCTTCCTCTCCCATTTCTCTAAATCTGAGTAATCTATAGAGGCCAGGGTATTCAGTGCTGTTCAGATCCTGTATTTTGGCTCATTAAAATGTCAGACTTGCCACTGAGCACCCAGGATGCTCATTCCTGTTGACATCAATGGACAATGAAATCGGTGGGAGTTGGGGAAGTAGAAAAAGCCCACAACTTTCTTTATGGTGAGATTAGTGATGAAAGTAGCTTTAAATTATGTTAAACTCCTCTAGTGTCATTAAGCAGAGTTGTCAGGCTGTCCAGTCTAACACAAGCACACAACATTTCAGGAAGTTTTCTTGTGTGACTTGGGAAGAAAACGTGTCTGACACTCACCTGTGCTCTGCTGACGAGCTGTGCCAAAGCTTTTGTGTTGTTGGTGATGGGTAAAACATGAGGAAAATGCATTTTGCTGCTGTGTTTCCAGGTTTTATAATGCATCACACAAACCATTTAATGAATACATAGTAAAGTGGAAAATAAATCGTTCTGAGAGAAGCCTGAGGTGATCTGAAAGCCAAGCACAAAAAAGCTGTCACTCGGCTTCTCCAGGATAAAACCCTTCCTTCCCTTATTTTCAGACTGCAGAATTGAGCAAGCAGCTACTACAAACTCAGTTGTCTTTTACCTAGTTGCTTCCAAACCTTATCTAAGATACTTCTTATATGTAAGACTGCTCACAGAAATAATGCACAGCCTGAAAATAAGATTTGATAAGAGCTAAATTACAGTTTGGAAAATTGTACTATGGTCTGTCACCTTCCTCCCATTTAAAAGGATTTTTGTACTTTCACATTTGGAACAAGACATGCCTTGCCTGCAGATGAAACTTTTATGGCCCCAAATATGTCTAATAATGTTTCTAGTTTAATTCTGGAAATTCTTTTAATGAGGACTGTCTCTCGTCTAATAAACCAATATAATAGAAGCTCATGAAATACAGTCAAAAAGTTTCTCATGTAATAAATCATTATAATATTTTGTTGTGTGTGAAAGAGCTGCTCAGGATTTCTGTGTATCCCAAACATGAACTATTTTTCCAGGGTACTGCCGAGAAGCTGTGTTTTCCCAGAAGAAAAGCATAGTGGCAATGTTTCTGCTTCATTTCTTATTTTCTGCTGCACCAGACATATCTGAGGTTGGGGCTGGCATGGGCAGCAGTGCTGCTCCAGTGCAGGCATGGACACAGGATCCTTAGAGAGCTGTCAAATAAGTGGTAAAAGGGGTAGTGCATGTGTGACACAAGACATTTAATTAGCATGGTAAATAATCACATGTGCGTTTCAAAGCAGTGCCACAGTTTGAAGGAAACACTCATGTTTGCAAACTTTTTTTTTCCCCCCTAAGTTGTACTGTTGTTTTTTGGACAGTAAAGGGAAATCTGTTTTTTTAGAAGCAGAACATACATTGAAGTCCTTTATTAAATCAGCTGGCTGAACTGCAACTGCTGAAAGCTATGGTAAGAACTTGCCAGCTGCTTTTGAAAAGCACTGTCTTGTTCTGGGCATAGTTTAGGCTATACAAGTTTATTGCAGATACTGTACTCTGCCTACAGGGTAGGGGCTCACACTTCAGCATGCATCATTGCAGATTTCTGGGACACTGAATTCTGCCAGAATAAGTTCCCTTGCTCCACCTGGACTCAAATGAAACAGAGATTTCTCTCTTTGATTTGTCAGCAACTCAGCCAGATGAACTTGGAAACCCAACTTGCCGAATTCGCACAGTTTGAGAAAGTTCGCATTAAATCTATGGGACCTGACTGTGCTTTCCAGAGCTTCTCCTGGCATTATTCCTGTAACAATCCCTTCCAGTTCCATTGGCCCAAAAGCCTGACAAAATAAATTCTAAGGAAAGTGCCTCCCTAGTCAGATTAAGTTCCAGCCCCTCAGCTGTCACCTGGTGTGAAGCTGGCCCAGCACACACCCACTCATTTCTCTCTTTTGGGCCACCTTTACTTGCAGGCCAAGCAGCAGTGTCCTGTGCAGGCAGCAGAGGGCAAGCAGGTATCTACCTCACCTTATATCAGCTAGACACAGGCATGGTGCCACTGCAGCTTCTGCTGCCCTACAGGCATTTGTGCCTGGGACATAAAGGACTCACACTTAAAAAAAAAAAACCACAAGAAAACCAAAAAAATTCAAACAAACCCATCACCCCACCAAGTCTGGTTTTAGACACATAAGGAGTTAAGTGTACCATGGGTGTAGGAATTGTAAAGACCTTCTCCCCCAGCGGTCTGTCAGAGCATCACTGATTGAGGGAGGAGGAGGGCATCCTCATGGGTAGGTGCTCCAGAGGCCCAGGGGAAGGGAATTAATGCTCCTTTGGACATTATGTTCCATCATGCTCCCTTTCCCAGTATTGTGGATTGGCAGCCAAAAACAAAGAACAGGGACCTATAGTGACAGCACAAGGGGCAACAGTTTTGAACAGTGAGAGGGAGGGTTTAGGCTGGACATCAGGATGAAAATTTTTATGATGAGGGTGGAACATGTTGTCCAGAGTAGTTGTAGATGCTCTGTCCCTGGGAGTGTACAAGGTCAGGTTGGATGAGGTTTTGAGCTACCCGATCTAGAGAAAGATGTCCCTGCCCATGGCAGGAGGGTTGGACTAGTTGATCTCCAAAGGTCCTACCAACCCAAACTGTGCTGTGATTCTTACAGCCACTGCAGCAGAGTGCCAGTGAGAGGGGAACTGAGGGTGCTGGACACATTGCAGGATTGGACCAGGCATAGAGACAAGTCCCTGAAGGCAGTCTTGATCAGGCATGTTTTGGTCATTGAGTGCTGGTCATTTGGATGCAATGCACTCTAAAAACATATTAGATGTCAAGGTCCTGGCGGCTGGAAGCTGATGAAAATGAGAAGACACCTGGGGAAATCTGAGAGCAGCAGGAAAACAGGAGGCTGGAGACAAAACTGCAATTTTTAAATCCCTTTCTTCTCTAGAGTTTCACAGTCTGCTGGATTTGGCCTAAGTTGACATGAAAGATCTGCTGTGTTTCCTGTTAAACATGAAAAATGACATACACTCCAGTAACATCAATATTATTACAATTTTTTTAATCGGACTTCACACGTAATTTTTACTAAAAATATGTATTTTGAGATTTATAGTTCATCTTAGCCTGGTTTTTCTCATTGAGCGTGACTAGAGTTTTGGGAAGAGTGATGAGATACTGCACCTCCAGGCAACACCCATCACTGCCCAAAGTTAGGTCAGTAGTGCCAATGGGCCACCTGCATCTTTAATAATGTCAAGCAGCTTCAAAACACTGACATCTGTTTGTGAAGTTTGAAGTTTAAGTGATTTCTCAGATATGCAAGTGAACACTCTCTACCTGGAACCTTTCTTGGAAAATATTTGACATTTCTATAGCAGGCGTTTGCTCACTTAGGAAAAAATTATCCAGAGAAAATAAGGGCTTTGCTGCTTAGCCAATTCTTACACACACCACTAGTGAGCTCCCTTATCCTCTCCTTTCTCTATATTGTCACGTTACTATGAGAGAGAGATACACCACCACCATGAGTCTGCTTGTGGGCTTTTCCCTCCTGCAGGAACTCTGCTCAACTGCTCATATACTGGCATATTTTGTTTTATTTTTGCTTGACAACTCACTGTCAAAACAGTAAAACTGGGGGATTTTTGGTTATTTAACTAAGGATACTTTAATTGCTCAATTATGTAACAAATCTTGTAATGGGATCTGAATTTTTGCTCAAATACCAAAATCCCTGGCAGAAGTTCAATATTTCTTACGTTTTAAGCAGGCCTTTATACAGTGTTTTTACAATATTTTAAAGGGTCTCATCTTTTTTTAATAGCTTTGTGGGGATCAGCCTGTATAATAATGTGAAGACTTGGATAAAATCCAATCCAGATCAGCTGCTACTACAGAAACAAATCAAACAGGGCTGGGTTTTTTTCTGTTCTCTTTACTCAAAACAAGAAATAGGGCTGGAGCTTCATCAGCTGCCAGTGAGTCAGAGGTTAACCCCAACATATCAAATCTGCAACAGGCTTCATCCTTCCCCCCAAGGCCAAAATGGCATGCATGTTGCAGTCATGCAGACTCATCCATGTATGAGAGAAGATGATTGCTGTGTATGGCTACATAACAAAAAACCAAACCTGCCCCATAGACCAGAGCAGGGTGTTTGCTGCTGAGCTGGTTCTAAAGCCAGACTGGAATCACCACCCTGCTCTCTCAGCAGCTCCAACATTCAGCAACTTGACAAATCAGACCCCCATGTTTAACTAAAGCACAGCAGCAGCACCAGCAACCCCAGCACAGGTTGGGGGGAGCTCCCATCCCTGCTCTCCCCAGCATGACTTTCTCAGCTCTAGCCCTGCTTCAGCCCTCTTGCATCAGCACTGGTGAGCAGAGTCTGATACACAGCATGGTTCAAACACATATTTCTTCCTTATAAAAACGTAGAACAAGATATTTGGCTTGCTTGGGGTATAATTAATCCACCTTATCTTGCATTTTTAATTATGTCTGCACTTAAATATCCAAGTCTTTCACAACCCCAGTAGTTTTAAGATGCAAGGAAAATATTACAGCCATTTTCACAGGGAGAGAGGCTGTGGCATAGAGCCTCTGATTAAGTAGGCCAAACTTCAGAGAAAACCTGGAGCATGACTGAGAACAGAACCCAGATGTACCCAGGCTCATGCTTCATTTTAATGCAGCACTAGGATCCCTCTCACTCATGATGCCAGTATAATGGTATTTCCTCTCCTGGAATGGTGTGTTCGACTTTGGCCAGCATCTCTCTCTGAGAAGTCAGATAGAGAGAAGGAGAAAAAGACCAGAGAAGCACAGCCAAGGCAGGTTCCCTTGTGCAGAGGATCTCCATACAAGGCAAGGAAGAGGCACAGGAGCCTCTGTAGAGGACTGTGAGGTGCTCTGTGCCTGGTGGAACAGCAGGCAGACCAGCAGGCTGGCAGCACGGGGCTGGACTTCACCCAGCCACATGATAAGAGGGGTTGGTGATGGAATTTGGGGTCAGCTTGAGTCTGTTTCTACTTTCTCTCTGTTCTGCAGTAAGCCATTTAACACTTAAGGGCTTGTCTAGCAGACTGGGGGGAACTTTGGCAGGGTGTTTTACAATGCAAGTTAAACATGTGCCAGCTGCCTTGAGCCAACTCCCAGGTCAGTCCAAATGCAAGGCAGAGCACTCGTGAGTGGCTATTCCAAAGGTGCTCTTAGACCTCTTGCTTACAGGTAGTTTGTGACAGTATCATGAATATTTAGAATAATAGAATTGTTTGGGTTGTAAGGCACTTTAAAAATCATCTAATTCCAAACCCTGTGCCATGGGCAAGAATGCTACTCACTAGATCAGGTTGCTTGGAGCATCATCCAACCTGGCATGCAACACTTTCAGAGATGGAGGGATGGGGCATCCATGACCTCTTTGGGATCCTGTTCCAGTGCTTCACCATCCTCTGAGTAAGGATTTTTTTTTCCCTTACATTTGATCTAAACATGCCTTCTTTAACTTAAAACTGAATTTTGTTTGTCCCTTGTCTTGGCACTATCTGCCCATATAAAAAGTCCCTCTCCCTCCCTTTTAGAAACCCTCTTTAGGTACTAGAAGTTGTATGAGGTCTTCCTGAAGCTTTCCCTTCTTTGGGCTGAAAAGTTCCAACTTTGTTAGCCTCTTCTTTGTAGGAGAGATGCTTTGTTATGGTTTAAGCCCAGATGAAAATTAAGCATCCTAAGCCAGTGGAACAAAGAGGACTGAAGTAAAACTGATATGTTGAGATAAGAATAGTTCAAGAACTGAAAATTAAATAAAATACTATATATATAATGGTAAATAATGGTAATAAAAAGGAAGTAACAAGTGATGCTCGGTGCAACTGCTCACTGCTCGCTGACCAATGCCAGACCCCCTTCCTGATTCCAGATTAACCCCACTTCCAGGTAGCTCCCTGCAGTTTAAATACTGGGCATGACGTTCCGTAGAGTGGAATACCCCTTAGGTCAGTTCAGATCACCTGTCCCAGCTGTGCTCCTTCCCAGTTTCTTTTGCATACCTCCTCACTGGCAGAGCATGACACATGGAGGAAAAAAAAGTTTTTGACCTAGGATAAACAGGACTTAACAGAAACCAAAACATCAGTGTCTGATCAACACCATTCTCATTCTGAGTCCAAAACACAGTGCAAACAGCACTGTAACAGCTACTGAGAAGAAACTAATAGTACCCTACCTGTAACCAGGACAGTTCTCCAGCCCTCTGACCATCTTTATGGCCTTTATGGCCTTCCTCTGGACCTGCTCTAATAGGTCCACATCTTTCTTCTGTTGAGGACCTGGATCCATCCCCAAACCTGGGTGCAGTACTCCATGTGCTCCAGTATATCCAGGTACACAAGGGCAGAGTAGAGGGGGAGAACACCCCCCTTGACCTGCTGGCCACACTTCTTTTAATGCAACTCAGGTTTGGCTTTCTGGCCTGCAGGTGCACACTGTTGTCTCATGTCTAGCTTTCCATCAATATGTGTCATGATTAATATGCTGTGAAGTCCCACCTTAGTACTGCATACAATGGTCCTTACAGACATAAGCCCTTAGGCAAGAGGAGAAATTCTTGAACTATTCTTATCTCAACATATCAGTTTTACTTCAGTCCTCTTTGTTCCACTGTCTTTGGCGCAAGGGGATGGTGGTCCAGAATGAGTGATGTTCTGTGAGACAATAATAAAATGATAAACAAACAAACAGAATAATGCAGGGGGAAGTCCTTGCTAGAATCCTGGTAAGAAAGATCAAGTAATTCCTCTAAAAAGCAAGTTATTCCAAATATCATCTTCCTTTACCCAAATCAAGTGATCAGGACTTACACTGGTTTGACTGACCCCACTTTCTGTCATCAGAATCTGCTTCCCCACTACCTCTTCAACTTCTGATTATCTTCACTTTCAGAGCCCACAAACATAATTCAGTTAGAAATAAAATTTAAGTTACAACATCAAAAACAGTCACATTTGGAAACAGTCTATTTTCCTGATGCTCAAAAGCACATCACATTATAATTTATCAACCATCACATTTTTAACTATGTCAGACATTTGTCATAAAATCACCATTAAATGGTTATCTAATGGCTTCTAATAAATGTCAAAATGAACTTGCAGATGCCTATTCAAAATATATTAGGAGCCATTAAACAGCAATTAAAAGGAAGTTTCACAAATAATATTTTATATTAGATATGTTGTAGAGCCAGGCAAGAAAGGGACAGTGACATTTTGAGGACCTTCTGGAAATGTTCCCTTGTGCCACGTATTTCTGCAATAATGGACTGCATACCTCCCTGGAGAGCATCCCTTGCTTCCTGGACATCCCTGCATGATGAGGCCCTGGGCACTTATGATGTAAATGCTGTAATTCACTGCTTTAAGGCACAGCATGAACAGTATGTGAGGTAATGGCATTATTCCCACTCTCTCTTGTGCCCTTCTGCTTTCTGCTGTCCCAGGCCCTCCCCAGCATTCCCCTCCAGGGTGCTGGGTAGTGCTGCAGCAGGCAGGGATGTGGGGCAGGAGGGGATGCCAGTGTGGGGAGAGAGAAACAGACACCAACATTTTCTGGAGTTTGGAGAGGATGAGTAGAGGAAGATCTCCAGAGAAGGTATCGGGGACGATGAGCAGAGATGGGGATATGAACAGCTCTTCTCCCTCTGGAAGTGTGAGGTGTGTGAGAAAGAGGGTTACTGAACTGGGGAAATGGACAACTTGAGGCCACTTAGCATTGAGGTGTGCCTATGCACTTAACCCCAAAGTGTGCATAGTTTTCTACTGGCTTCAAGGGGAGAGCTCACACCACTGGCACTTCCTGCCCTGCCACCTCTTTCTCTAGTCCATGTATTAACAAAGCTCACCTCGTGTGGGTGGTGCAATCTGGTATGAGCACATGCTGGGCTCTCTCAGGAGGGCACTGAAGGTCACCTTTGCCTTCTGGCTCAAGGCTCTCCAGAAGCAGCTGTGCACTGAGAGGCACTCATGGTCCCTGTTTATCATGTGTGTCTGTGCTGCTTCTGTTCTGGAGCTGTGGTTTAAAAGATGCATCTTACAGGCATATTAAGTACACATGTACATGTAAATACAATTTATATAAAATATACATCTGGTTACAGGTATGATGTCCTTAGTTTCTCTTGTAACACAAGATTACTTAAATTCTATAGAATCATAGAATCATTTAGGTTGAAAAAAACCTCACTGAGTCCAACTGTTAATTCAACACTGCCAAGTCGACCACTAAACCGTGTCCCTATACCTTGAAAATGACATGCAACAGACATGCAGCCTTAGGGATAAACACTAACATTAATACAAATGTTAAACATGAACACTAACAACAACAATTCTTAACAAGAATTTCTCAGTATTCACATTCCTATATGAGTCCAGCCAAGTTTAGGAAAAAAAAAATAGTTAAAAAGATGAACTTCATCCCAGCTTGTTCCATTCCAATGCCAGTTTCTCTTTAAAAGAGCAGCTTGCTTTCTCCCTCTTTTTGTTTTTTTTTCCCACATTCTCTCTCACAAACAGGAGGGAGGGAAGGATGGGACTAGATGTGACCATTAATCCTGCTAGGGTTCAGGCCAGTGCAGTGAGAATTAGGTAAGCAGGAGGCTGTGGAGCCCAGTGGGGACAGCACGTTCTGGCGGGGTCAGGAGCACAAGCAACAAAGCAGCATCTTACACAAGGAGGTCTCAGGAGCCACTAATAGAGCCATTGTGTCAGTACACAAATATGTTGCTATGCTCCACCTTCTGTCCTGTTTGTTTCTTATAGTACTATGGCTACTTTCCTCTCCCACTGACGTAGCTGAGAATTGGTCCTGACACAGATAAAAAAGAAAAACCTCTCATTCCCCCCACCGTCCCCATCAGTCACACTGTAAAGGACCTGTTTACACAACTGCAGAACAGGGTGTGTATTTGCATATTAAATGGGATCAAGAAAATGTGTAACATATGTTGCAAACAGAACTAATGTCTAAACACACATGCAAACCTGGGCTAACGGGTCTTGCCAAAATATTTTAACCATCTGTTTTTACTTAGCTGTTTTTGAACAAATTATGTTTATTATGTTAATTTATTTTCCTGTCAACAACAGCAAATGACAGAGTTGCTGCTAAACAGCATCATTATATATCACATTCTGGCATAATACCAGCAGGTTCTTCTAATGCGACAGGAATAAATGCATATTAAAATGTCAATTTGTTTAAAATCTAGTTCAGGATGGTAAATACATCTGCACAAATTCATCATGTTCCAACAGACACTGTTTGCACGCAGACTATTTCAAGATAAGGTGCTCTGAAAGGACCTGAAGAGGCAAGAGCACAGATGTCCTGCCTGTACTCCTGGCTCAAGCTTTCAGGTTGATCCCAGGAGGAGAGGAAGAGAGAATCAAACTGGGAGCTAATTCATGTTTTAGAAGTGTGATTAAACTTCCCATGAGTCTATTTTTATTTTCAGCATCCAGGAACTCTCCCTTAGATGAAGAAAAACTGAAATTGAAATCAGCCACAAAAGAATATTGATCTCCATCCTAGGTCCATGTCCTCTTCCCCAGCATACACTGTTTGTGCAGGAGCCTCTGTCCCCAGGCTCTTCACTGGGCTGTTGCAGGCGAGGAATACCCAGTGCTACAGGCAGCTGCTGCTGCAAGCACATATCCAGCACAAAAGTTCAGTGAGGGATGCTCTGGAGGCCCCAACATCTCAAAAATCCCCCAATAATTAAGTTACATAATATCTGGGTCAGCTCTTCTCTCTCTTGATCAAATAATTTTCTGCTTGTTGCCCAAAAGCAAATCTTTATTTCAGCGGGATTTTTCTTGCTGATGTCCCTGAGAGGAAAGATCTCTTCTCTGGAAGGGGCAGGTGGGTCTGTCAGTGGCTTCCTTGTCCTTCTGGCTGCCTGCCTGCACCATCCCCAAGTTTGAAATCATTCCTCTCCTGAAAACCAAAGTCAGCACCTGTTCTCCTAAGTCAGCCTGCTCCCCAAGTCCTGTTCCCATGTAGACAGCTGCTCATAGCTTCTGTGACAAAAACAACCCTTTCTCCAAATAACTGATGCTGAATCCCCTCTTCTCCCACACAGGCAGTGTGAGGTCCCCTTTGGCTACAATTCCCTTCCAGTACAGTTCATGGGATGGTG
Organism: Serinus canaria; assembly: GCF_022539315.1. NCBI lineage: Eukaryota > Metazoa > Chordata > Aves > Passeriformes > Fringillidae > Serinus > Serinus canaria. Next base: position 15,213,044 of record NC_066315.1, on the reverse strand, counting down.
CAGACTACATTTTGCCTCATTCCTCCCTCAGGACCATGCTTGCTGGGCTGACCTTCCTTCACACAGTGAGAGAATCCTGCTTGTCACAGCTCTGGGCTGTACATGCTTTTAGACCACTTCACAGGCAGGTCAGGAAAGTGGTCAGAAAACTCCTTCACTTCATCCTTTGCAGTCATGGGAAAATAGCCTATGGTTCCATGCAGCTGGAAGCAGAGATTTTTATGTGCTCCAGAAGACAACTAGCAAAACTGGAGCACTGAGGAGTCCTCTGGGTTTTCAGCTAAAAACCATCAAGAAGACAGACTGACTTCCTGCCTAAATATGAGTTCATTTCTTGGTACTGGTTTATATCTTTCGTAGGGAGGGAGTGCGGGAGGTGAGGAGGTGTGGGCGGAGGGAGTGAGGGAGGGTAGGGCGGGACGGGCTGGCGGTCGGGAGGGCGTTCGTGCTTGCGTAGTCTAGTGAGGGAGTCGGGAGGGATCGTCGTTCTTTCGTGATGTCGTTTGATGTGTATTGCGTTCTTTCGTTCGTTGTATTTCTTTGCGCTCTTTTTCTTTCTCTTTCTTTTCTTTCTTTATTTCTTTCTTTCTTTCTTTCTTTTTCTTTCTTCTTCTTTCTTTTCTTTCTTCTTCTTTCTTTCTTTCTTTGTCTTTTCTTTTCTTTGTTTTGCTTTCTTTTCTTTCTTTTTTCTCCCACATCTGAAGCACTGAATCATGGAATCAATAAGGTTGGAAAAGAGCTATAAGACCATTACATCCAACCATCAACCTGGCACCACCACCAGGCTCACTACTGAACCACATCCTTAAGTGCCATATCTGCATGTTGTTTGAGCACTGCCTTGGATGTGTTCCACCACTTCTCTAAGCAGTCTGTTCCAATGTGTTACGACACGTTCTGTGAAAAAATAATTTCCTAATATCTAATGTAAACCTTCTCTGGGACAGCTTGAGGACATTTCTTATTCTGCCACTTCTTTCCTGGAAGAAGAGACTGACCTCACCTCACTGTGACCTCCCACACACCACCCTGGCCTCCACCTTGTGCTGACCTGTAGGGCTGTCTTGCTTATAGCTGGAAGCCATAAACACAGCAACTGAGACAATGTGGAATTCTCCCCTTTGCTTTTATACAGATCTCAGAGAGGAGAAGAGAGCAAAATGAGCCTGAAGCCTTCAGAAATACTGAAAAATCAGAATAGAACAAGATTAGAGAGGAATGAGTGGAAAAGTCCAAAATGAGACCATGAGCACAAGTAATGCTCTCTGGCCATCATGAACCATCCTGTTTGCTCCAGGAGCTGAAGAAAAGTGTAAAATGTAACTAAGTGACAATGTAATACATTACAGGATATGATGCAACATAAAATACAATGAGACCACAGTCCTGCAAAGACCAATGCATGTGCAAGACTAAGTACATGGATGGTCGTGCTGAGGGCTGAGGAATTACTCTGGTGCAGATGGCTGAACACATACACAAAACCTTGCAAAGCCAGAGCCCAGGACAGGTATGGTCAAGGAGGAGCTTTCCTGCCCTGAGGAGTCCTAACACAGCATAACAATGCCTCTCATGTTGAATTGGCTGAGAAGCAATCAGTAAGGAAATACAATATTCCTTTCTGGGGATTAAGGAGCAGAAATCTTGGGATAGGATTTTGCTTAAGACAAGGAACAGGTTCCTTTTGACTAACCTCAGCCTTTTGAGAAGTGTAGCAAAGAAATACTGTCCCCATGAATGTTTTGATATCTCACTAACAAATATTGTAAGCCATGTCACCTTTGTTTAAATGCCTTTCTTTGTCGTGGCAAGGGCTGTTCATGCAAGATGGTAAAGGAATCCTTGTTTGTAGCATCCACAACAGCACACTCAAATGCAGCCACGTGAGAGGCAGTGCCATGCGGTGCACAGCTTAGGGGAATTCCCCCTTCCCTCTCTGAATTCTGGTTTTATGAAGAGAAAGGTTACATAGTGTGTATTTCAGGAGTTGAAGTCCTGAGAAAATAAACCTCAGTCCAAGTACTTGTCCAGCATACAACAGATATTCCATAAAATGTACGGGCTGATTTCATGCATATGCCTGCTCGTTTTACAAGGGGATGATTAAGATGGTCATGGTTATGTTGGCTTTTAGTCCACAAATGCCTCAGCTGTTCTGGATTCATTTAAAATCATACTGTACCTCTGTGTGCTAAAAGCAAGCAGACAGCACTGCTCTGCTCTTGCTGTCCTGCAAATCCAGCCCTTTGCTTGTGGCAGCGTTTCCAACATGGTTCATTAGTCACTATTGACTTACACGGTCCATCTCTTTCTTCTCACAGTCTGCCCTCTCCCTCTGCTCTGGCACCAAGGGGACCCATGGAGCACACGGGGCTGTCTTTGGGAAGAGATGAATTTTTATTGCAGTTTTCTGGCTTCCACCCCCCTTCCTGACAACTTTCTTACGCTTTGATATTTCCCAGCTGGCATTTCACAGCCTGCCTCCTGAGGGATGTCAGCCCACCCTGTCCAGGCCTTCTAGCCAGAGCACACCAAGCTGCTCTGCTGGCACTTTCAGAGGAGTAGTTTGTTGAGAAGAAGTGTTACCAGTGGAAATGCAGTTCAAAAGGGATTTCTCCCTTCCTACACTGAAAATTCAGCACTTGTGCCTCAGTCCAAAAGAGAAGCATGTCCAGCACCATTGGGAGAACCAGTTTTTCACAACTAGTAGTGGAGAAAGCTTTTGTGGCATGGTCTGGGTGGTGCAGCATCATGCAGTGTTATTCCAGATCCCCTCCTCAGGAGTCACACAGACAGTAATTAAATGGGCAGGTTGTGACTCAGGAAACATAACCACCTTTTCCCATTTTATTGTGTTTTGGGCATCTTGGCCTTTTCAAGCACATTCTATTTGATACTTCCTGCTTCAAGGGTTTTTCTTGCTGCAGCTGCCTAGCATCCTTTTCCTTCACCCTCCTCCATATCTTGTCCTGCATTTGGTTTATCTCTTCACTCTAAAAAGGAAAGGCATTTATTGCTCCATTCATATTAAGTGATCATCATGTAACAGAAATAAACTGCTTGTTCCTATATAATCATAGATAACTTTGCAGAACACAGGCTTCAAACAGCAGAGGTAGAAGTCTGCAATGTTTTCTTCTGAAGCAATCTTCGTTTCTTAAAAAAACCAACAAAACAAACCTTAAAACCCCTAAGTCAGTATCTTCCCACAACTGCAGCTGATTTCCTGCGTAAACTAAAACCATGTGATATTCCATAAATGCTTCCAACTCTAAATTACAGGAAATGAAAACCATCATGGAAAAGGAAAGCTTTGGACTCAATTCCCAGATCAGATATTGTTGTAACTCTATTTCAGTCTGATTACAATTTGGATGCTTTCTAACATACCTGTTAGTAATGAAAGGAGCTGATAACAGCTGTTGGAGTGCAACGTCCCCCCGAGCCTTGCAGTGGGACAGAGACATCTTCCACACCCAGGGCAGTGCCCCAGAGGTGCCACAGATGAAATCATGAGCTGAGTTTGATCAAGGGAAGCATTTTTATGTAGCCCTTGTGAAGGTCAGGCTCTGAACTTCCAACTGGGTTAAATTGCCTGTGCTGCACACGGTAACACTTTGCAGTCAGCTGGCCACACACCCACACCCACATGGATGTGCTGTTTCACCCTCCAGGGATTCATGGCTGTGCAGCTCTTCTTTGCTCAGTAACATCTTTTCCAATGAGAAAGAACGAGTTGTGCAAGGGAATATGAGCCAATGCTGATACAGAACACATACATGGCAAGAACATAAGAAAAGAGGAACTGATCTCAACTCATCCCACCTGAATTTGGAATTATGTGCATGGTCCTTTGGGAGTGGTGCTGTCTACTGCTTCTCAAAGCCTTCTCAGAGCTGCTCTAATCCCATGGAAAGCTGAGGGTTAGGCCATGTCATCCATTGTGACATACACCAGGCAGTGTGAATGTGCAGATGTGCGTTTTCCCGAGACAGGGCAGCCGCAGCCCCTGCGAGATGCACTGAATGCACTGCAGAGTTAACAGACTGAAGCCTTCAGGTGGTTCTCTGCAGCTCTCACTTGCTGACAAGTCAAGTGGCTAAGCTGAGATTTATGGACACTTGTCTCAGTGTTCTCATCTCATAAATGACTGCAGAAAGGGGATTTCCATTCCAGTGACCAGCGCATTCTCTTCATTTCTGAAGAGTGTCTGTGTCCTTCAAGGCACTAAATCAGCCTGGCAGTGCTAAGAAATAGGGACTTCAATTAAACAAATTAATTGCGATGTTCTACACAATCTCTTAATTGATTCACCAGGAGATTTTTTAGTTTGTTCAGCCAAGATCATGATAATTTTCCTATTGAACTGATGCAGTGAAAATAATTATCAGACTGAAAAGAAGTTGAGGCAAAATACTAATTTTAAGGAGAGTTTTGGGTACACTATCATTCATTTCTTATTTCAAATGTCACAGGAGCAAAGCTTCACTTTTTCTGGGGAAGGGAGTCTTGCTGGGTGCCAGACCAATGCCTGTACACCACAGTCACCCTTTTAGGTGTTTTAACCATTGCTGTCACTTCTTCACACATAAAACATTTGGGGTAGTCCCTAGCACCTCTGGGTGTAAATTAAAGCTGTCCTGTTCCTGGTACTGTGAAAGCATTTCTATAAACCAGAGTGTATCAGCAGCCATCAATATATCATTCACATTTAGGCTTGCATTGATTTCTGTCTTGTTACCAGAATGAGGCAGATGCTTCAGCAGGGCAGAGGGTCACATATCCAATGCCAAAGGCACCAAGACAATTTGCACAAATTGAGGACTTCAGCCAATACTTTTTATAAGCTGTTCCTGCTGAATGTCCCAAATGAAGGGTTTCAGTGCCAGCAAAATCATTAAAGAGAACAGGTTTGCCTTGTTCCCTACCCAGCAGACATTTCTGTTAGGATAGGTCATTAGTTATTCCTGAGGTCATTAGGTTATCGCATTGAATCTTAATCCATCTAATTCATCCCAGGGCACTCCCATTTGTTTCTAGTGCTTGCCTTTTAAAATACCATTAAATCATGTCACAGGCTGCCTCTGCACCTGCCAAGAAAGCTGCATGCCTTCTCTGGTTTTCTTTGCTAGGTGAATTCTATTTGGTATATTCTTGGAGAAGACAGCTCATTGCAAATCCTCTTTCTCCTGTTTCTCCTTCCCAAGCACACTTGCTCACTCACTCTGGGGATTTTAACTTTTACATATCCAGCTTAGCCCTGGCTCAAGTCAATCAGTGTTGTCCTGAGCAGATGCCAGTGGGTTTCCATTTCCTCAAGGTAGCCTGGGTGTCCCACTTTCTCTTGCTGAGATAAGTTATTAGGGCAAAGAAAGAAGAAACTGTTTGCCTTTGATAGTGTAATGCAAAAATAAAGAAATCCCAGTAAAACCTTCCCTTCTTGTCCATAAAACCCTTTGGTAAAAAATTCTTAGTAGCATACTATAAATAGAGAAAATCCACTGAGATTGGTGAACAGCTTTAAACTAAACATATAAATTAGTAAAGAAATAGCATTCTCAGTTGTAGATAGCTTGTAGTGAATTATACCAGGGCTTTTACAGAACAAAGGAACTTAAAAAAATCCCCTAATCTCACTTTGACGGGAAAAAAGTCTCTGATCACTCCACCTGCCACTTCCTTGTGTGCCAAGAAAAACTCAAGTATACACCAAAAACACTGAAGGAGAGTTGAGTGTTGCAGTAAATTTATGGACCACTAGAGACTGGGGTTGAATGTGCTGACTGAACTTATTCTAATAACTTAGATGGGAAAAATCCATACTGCAAATCACCTTACTTAGGTTGATTTAACCAGAACTATTTACCCAAGAAAGAAAAAAAAAAACAAAAAACATGAGTGCTGATTGCTTTCTCTCTCACCCAAGAAATACACACAGCCAGACCCTGACAATTTTTTCTAGCTGTAAAATACCACAGAGTGGGAAGGGGAGTAGTTTGTCAGACCAGGTAAAGGATTTTTCCCAGAAAACAAGCAGGATTTGCAGAAAGCTGTGTTTGTGCATGTGACAAAAATTTATCATTGGTACAAGGTTTGAAGGCACACAGGGAACCAGGACTTCCTGGGCTTGTGCTGATGTTGTCATAGTCATCGTGGTGAACCTTAGGGAGTGCACTGGACCTTGTGTTTCTGGGCCCACATCACTTGGCCAGACCTCCATGCTCTTGGGCCATTCCGTGTGTCCTAGTTTGGATCATCACCTCACATCCTTGCCAGGACTGGGGGAAAGGAACTCTGGCTTCCAAAAAGAAAGGGCTGGTTTCTGGTCATAAGAACATGGCAGTGTTGTCCACCATTGCTGGTTTTCTCACCTCATTGCTGTTTCCAGTAAAGTGTTCTTATCTCAACCTGTAACCTCTGCCTTTTACACTTCCCATCGGAGGGGGCAAGAGGAGTGGCTCATGGTCTTTTTAGAGAGAGGAATAAATTGGGGAATACCATTCCTAAACCATGACACCATGCCTTCTACCTTATGGCAAGCACTTGTTCGCAGTCTCTCACCTCATGCACTCACAATGTAGATCTTGGTTTGGGGCAGTGGGCAAGGGGCACAGTCTAGAGGTGGATCAAGTACACAAAGGCAGGGGATGAATGGATTAATTGCCAATGACTCTAGGGCAAAAGTCACCTACACCCTAAATTTCATTACCTGAAGAGAGCAGACCCTAATTAACAGGGCCTTGTCCCTGGACTCAGTCCAGTAAAGACACACACATGTAAGTCTAGTCAGTTCTATGGTGAGGGAATTAGGAGTTAGGAAGCACCCTTGAGAGGATCTGGGAAACGTGGGGAAGGAAAGGGGTGAAGGGGCTAAAGCTAGAGCAGGTCCTGGGAAGACTCAGCACAAAAGATGAGCAAAGCCACTTTAATTAAAAATTCAGATATTCAGAGTCTTGCTGATGAAGCCAGTGTCTAAGAGCAGCCTCTGCTGCAGCCATGGTCTGTAGCAGCTTGTTCAGTGCCTATGCCCACAGGGTGGGAAGTCCCTGCTGAAATTGCCAGGGAGGTTTCCAATTAGCACCAATTGAGGCAAGTTATTGTGGGGTTTTCTTTGTGCAGACACAGCTCCCCTGGGGCACAGCATGGGACCACCCACTCGCATTGCATAAACCACCAAAACACCATTAAACTCATAGGAACCATCCTCAGTCACTACCAACCCATACTAGGTTTGAACCATCCACCAAAAGGTGAAACGTTAATGTGAGCTAATTTTTCAAATCATTGCTGTAACATTAGGAAGAAGCTCTGGTAACCTTTTGGGGGCTGCTGACTTACTGCCTAGTGTTCATTTGGCTGATCTTATGGGCTACAATCATGATAGGATAGTGTCCCAAGAGAGCAAATAAAATCCAAGAGATACATTTTTCTTCTCAGAGCTTGCCTGCTATAATTCTGAACCCTTCATTAAAAATGTGATAAGCCATGCAATATATTTTCCTGTAAATTACAGCCTTTAATCTTTAATGTTAATGACAGAAATTTTACCATTAGCAGGACTGTATTTTGCTCCACACTTTAAACATTCTTTAGTAACCATGTTTTCCTGCCCTCTTTCAGACAGATGGTAACTATTTCAGCTTGAATTCCTTTTTATATTAACATAAAGGGAATTTGAAAAAACAAACTAAGGTATAATATAACTAAAATAGAAGTACTTACAGCCCTGAAATGTGAAACACTTTTTTCCTAGCTATGACCACCCTTTGACTTTGCTGTTACTAGGTGTGTGCCTTGAAACCAAAGTCAGTTTTGTAAATACTGCTGACAAGAAGGAATCAATCCACCTCAATCTCCAAGTTGCACAGCCTAAACTTGGGCTCACATCTTAGAGGATGAATTATTGGCTTATCAGTTGGAAAATTTGTGTATTTATGAAGAAATTGAAAGCCATGTTGGAGAGTAGTGCCTGATCCAACAACTAATTTTAAGGCTGGGAAAGAAGGAATTCCTGAAGTTTATTCCCATCTACATGCTTCTCCATGCCCTTCCAGTTTCCCTTGCAGCTCTGACCCCTGTAGCTTTTAAATGCAGATCATACCACTGACACCTGCATGTTGCACCAGTTTTGTGAGGAGTCATTAACTGTGGTACATCTACTTACAAAGGCAGCATCACATTTCCTGTAGAGCTACAGCCAACATCCAGAAAATGGGATTGGCCACAACCCTTTTAAAGGTAGGAGAGGAATCACGAAGAAATACTTCAAATTTGAGATGGGGACCAGGAACTGGGGAAATATATCTCTTTTTATGTGCCAACCAAAACAGGGTCCAGTCTTCTGGCCCACGATTGCTGTGCCCATAACAAATGGGAGGAATGGTGAAAGAGTTCAGTCCTTGATCCAGGTAGACTTTCCTTTAAAAACAATCTTTCAAGCACAAGGCTTGGGGGTGTGTGATACCCTCCTACAGTAGCCTGCCCTTCCTGTAGGCTGTTCCTTGGTCCTTGGCAGTGGCTGAGGGTACCTGAGCTGCCAAGGTGTGAGCTGGCCAGAAGCCACCTGTGGATTCAAATAGACAGTCTGGGAGATGGCCAGGGAAAAGTGACCTGCATTGCAGGCTGTGGTCTTCACTGGTCATGAGCTTCCAGGAGGTGGATGGTTTTTAAGGAAAGAAAAGGACATTTGCATATTTTGGCTTTGGAATTTTGACTTTTGTTGCTTCATTAAGGGTATGAAGGGAAATAGAGCCCCATGCAATGACAGACATTAGTGATTCTATCACTGGCAAAAACAAGTAAATGCTTCTTTATTGTTAGATTAATTTTCCCCCCAGTTTTGTCATGCTAAATTTGGTCCTAAACACCACACATTTTAGACACTAATGGACCTTCTATGGCTCTTATCTGTAATTTTTACTATTAATTTGAAGACCACAAAACTAATATTATAAGATCAGCAGTCTCATATCCTTTTTGGAGGAAAACCTAAACTTTTCAAAATTCCATTTAAAGTTATAGCAGTGGCAATGTTGAAGGGCTGTAACTACTGAAGGTCCTGCAATACTGGAACAGTATTGCTCCAAGTAGCCATTCAATAAGGAAGATGCTCTCATTAAAGCCTTCATGAGCCTTCCCCAATAAATCAATATTGTTTCAATCTTTGATTTTCAGTAACAGTATTAGAAGGTTGACATCATAAATTTTAACTGCCACCGTGGCTCTGTTGCAGCTATTGTCAGTGTAATTCCTGCTACTGCATCTGGAGAATGTTGTATGTTACACTTAATATTGGTGTTTTTTTTCTCAATCTAAGTAGATTATTTTTTTGCAGGTGTAATGCAGCAGCATTAAAATGTAGCTGATGATCTAGCAGAGCAAACACTAAATCACCAATAGGCTTAATTACTACAAGGTGAGAAAATTCTGACCTCCATGAAGTTGCAAGACTCGTGCTTGGGAAGTGAGGTAGGCATGTGGACCCCCCTTGTCATCATCAGCTTTGTCACAATTAATTTTGTTACATAAATTTCCTGTCTGGAGACCTCTATCTGTGTATTTTCCTGTAAATCAGTATGCACTTTAGCACGGTCAGTAAATAATAATAAATATTAATTATAGGCAGTTCTGGTTTTATCACACTGTACCTGTCAAAAGCCAAAAATTTACCTCATCTTTTATTATAATATTATAAAATAATGGTTCATATTTCTAATCTTTTACCGGACAGCTGAATATAAATAATCTCCCATTTTTGTCTCTTGAACTTTCAACAGCTTTATCTCTGCTACTAATGGCTTCTATGTCTCCAGAAAGAACAAAGCATTAAAAAAAGAAGATAATGATTTAATCAAAGACAACTCAAATGGCAGTTTTGCTGTGTGGACATAAACAGAGTTAATGGTTCTCTCAGGACTCCTTTTTGAGAACCATAAAATCCCAACACTTAAGAAATAAGAGTTAATACACATTTTAAGAAGTGTTTTTCTAGTTGAGGAAATGACTGAAGTCTAATACGTTATTGGCTGAATCTTAAAACATTTATGATGGTGGGAAGACAGGGTTTTATTATACATTTCATCTTCACCTCTTCATTTATTCTTACAATAAAATCAAATCATCATAATAGGCTGATATTTTGGTGTCAAATGGAACCTAAACCACACACAGAAATGGAGAATCATTCAAGCGATATGTGAACCTTTAGTGATTGAGCCTTAACTAAGTAATGGACTACAGGAGGTGCTGCTTGGGCATTTTATCTTACTCCAAGGACTCTTTCTCTCATTTTAAAGTGCTAGCTACTGGCATAAACAATTATTGGGAACTCTTCATGCCATTGGCATTGCTGGACAGTAGCATTTTCAAAATGAGCTTCCCACAAGTCTTCCTTTCTACTTGGGAGAAAACAGTACAATTAAAGCTGTCATACAAAGGAGATGCTGAGGTGTCTGCTTACTATCCAGCTGCACAAATATGTGCATTGCTGAGACAATTTACTGCAAGACTCCTTTCTCACTTTTTAATGGTGTTAACTGGAAATGACTAGGAAATTTCCAAGTGCAAATTTGCTCTGGATTTCTGGAGACTAACCAAATGGAAGGTGAATTTAGACTAAAAATAGTATAAGCAGCTTACAGGCTTATAACTATAGATGAAAGATTATATTCTGTGTGGGAGTTTTGCAGGGAACTCAGGCAAAATGTTCAATGTCACTAGCCAGTTTGTTTCTTTCCAGTACAAAAAAAAAAAAAAAAAAAATATTTTAGTACACAAAACCTCAGTAAAGAAAGCTCGAAATTTTAACATCTACTGGAGTACCTAATTTTCTTTTAACCATGTACTGTTTTACAAGCACCTTTGCAGTTTCTATTCCAAAAAATAAATAAATGCAGACTGTGCTACTTAATAGCATTAAGAGCATCAGTCTGCTCCACTGGCTGGATCTGGATCAAACAGTAGAGATCAAAAAGAATATAAATGTACTTGATGTTCCATCATATCCAGAAATAAACTGCATGCAATAGAAGGACTAAAGTGAAGAAGCATATATGTTAAGTATTTTTATTTCCAGTGTTCCTTCACAGTTACTGGATTAACTCACCCTTCATTCCCTCTTTACTCATTCAGATCTTGATTCTTTTATCCTCTGCTGGCAAATTGAAGGTCTGCCTTGTGGTCAGAGGTCACTGAATTAATCACTTTAAACAAGAGATTTGCTGAGGTTTCAGAATTTCTAGTGTGACCTATTTATCCTTTCTGTTTTCCACAGCTTTCCCCCTGTTGTTTGTAAAGGAAAGATCTGTGGAACAAGATCAAGAGTCATAAAGTGCCAGGAAATGAGTGGTCTTGTGGCCCTGCTTACAGGAAAGTGAGTGGCTCATATTCCCAAGCTGGGACAGCTGCCTTGGTTGCTGACATTTCTAATGCCAGGATCTGACTGCTGCAGTAGAAGGAGGTAGCGATGTGGCAAAGCACTGGATGGAAAGTTTCCTCCTGATGTTAAAATTGACATTCACCCTTTAGTCCCATAGGTGCAGAGAGAAGAGTTCTACCCAGTTACACAGTTCAACCAACTGGAAATCCAACCTTCTTAATCTTACACCCAATACAATTTCCAAATTATCATTATACGAGCACTGGAGTCCTTAGGATATGGTGGTTTTCTCTGATGGGTACCAATAATCAGCTCTGCAGGGAGCAAATCCCCCAAATTAAAAGAACTCTTGGCCCAAATTATTTTTGAGACATTTGGAAACTTTTTGGAACTGTGACCAGACAAGATGAATCAAGAGGAATTTGTGCCTGGTCTGCTACAGAAATGAAGCCATGACCCCTCACTGGTACAGCAGTGCTGTTGGGAGAGGGGTCTGGTCCCTTCCATGGGGACACTGCAGCAGCAGTGTCTGTGCATGGGGATGTGTGTGAGCTAAACTGCCACCAGGCTCTTCTGGACAGCATGTGTGTCCTCTTTTGTGCACTGGATGTGTCATTTCTTTAGCTAAGTAGCACCTCTGGGGACAGAACTGCTTTCCTGTGTGCATGTACAGGAAACAGCATGCTGAATATTTAGGTCTGCACTTTATCTAGAGAACAGGCAAAAAGAAGAGTATGGTATATTTGGGCAGCAATTTATGCCACATGGGCAAGAATATGCCAGTTGTAGAAAAGCCATCCCAGTGGTTTTTTCCACTTTCCACTCCAGCTGAATCCAGGTCACCAGTGCAATGGCCAAGAGATGTATGCTTGGGCACTGTGGAAGGAGTGTGTTAGCAAGGGTCCTGGGTGTTGTGGGCAAGAACTGTCCTTGGGTGTCCAAAGGCTCCTAGTACCTCTTTTATTGACTTGCTCAGTCCAGAGGCTTCCCTTTTGCAGCCATCCTCTCTCTTCTAACATAGAGAGGGCCAATTTCCATATGCATTAACATTCCAGGGGCATCACAGGAGCAGCAAATCCTTTGAAGGGTAGAGAAGCTCTTTCTAGCTATTTCCCTTTGGAGCCAATTCCAACGCAAATCTGCATCTGAACAACTGTTCAGTGACTAATGCAGGAATTGTACCTTGACCACTTGCAATATTGCACTCAGGAATTTCTTATATTCTGTTTTCACTGAACCAGATAGGATTTAAAGAAGTGCTGTAAGATTTAGTGAAATGAGGGTTGTGTTTGGAGCCAGGGCTCAAGTGTTTTCCCTTCTTTTATGGTCTATTCAGATATAGGGAACACACTTGAAAAAATAGAATTTCTCACTCCCATGCACAGGGGAGACAGCGTAGGTGGGAAGAAAAGGTCACTGCCTGCTCAGCCCTTGCCCCATTGCACCATTTCACCTGCTGGCATTGCTCTCAGCCACTCCACAAGCATTAACAGCCTTTTACTGGATTACTCTACTTTCTATCCCACTACACCTTTGATCTCTACTACACCTTGAAATATTGCATTTAAAATGTAAAATAAAAAAAAGAACTAATTCCATTAACTCAAAATAGGTCTCTAATTGACCTCTTAATGTGGTGTATTTAACATGACACCATACCATTTTCATATGTAAATGGGATGATTCTTAATAATTCAGGGCTTCTATTTTCATTCTATAGAATACATCTTCAAGGGAGTCGGGAGAAGGTTGCGAATTTCTGTCATTTATCACTCTGCCACAAAAATTAAACTGCAGCTGCCAACATGAAACAGTACATTTTACACCTGCCTTCCTGTGCTTTGCTCTTGCAGTGCACAACTCCAAAACCTGTGTGCTTTTCTTATAATAAACGTATTGTAAACGTGAATGTGAACATACTTTTTCCTAATCTGTTCAGTAGTAGGAAGAGGAGGGTGCTGACAAACAGCATTTCCCATCACAGGTTTCAGCTCAGACTCACAGCTATTCTGGGGAATAAAATGTGCACAGAGCAGAGCTTGTTAATTTGATTCCATGTTGGGCTCAAATGCAGCTTCTCCCCATGCCACCTCCCTCTCCCCAGCCAGCCCATCCCCTCCACCCCCCAGATGACACTTCACATTTAATCTAAACCTCTCAGATTAACTGGGTGTGTAATTTACTCCCACAGTGAGGTCCATTGCAGTTGTGGAGGTGATGTAAAGGAGAGTTTGTTTAAACAGTGTCAAGCCTGCAGACCTGCATGGAAAAACCCTGGTCTGGGCTGTCAGCAAAGCCTTTAATGTGCATTCAGTCTTGCATTCATCTGGGATCTGTGTATGGTACTGATTGATGTTTTATTACTGCTTGGTAGATAAAAATACTTAACTTAAGAACAACTCAATTGTGGGAAGGGCTTTATATAGTCATCACAACATGCTTCTGCTGCTGCTGTGAGTGTAGGAGGCAGGGTAGTTTTCTGCCAGTTAACATGTAAAGTCTGACATATTTTAAGAACATGATCAAACTGCAGCTTTAGAAACGCTATCACTTTAAACATAACAAACACAAAGAAATAAATCTAAAGTCTTTTGACAATTTCCCTCAGCTAAACTATTCCAATATGCTATTTTTACTTTTATTATTTCTTTCAGCCTTTGGCAGCACAGGTCTTTTCAACCAGATAGGGTATAATGGACCATGAAAGCAGGATACATCCTCAGAACCCAAATGTCAGCAGCAGTTAAGGTGAACTCCTTCATTCTAAGGTGCAGTGAGTTACCTTGTGCTTCACTGGAAACCTCAGCACCAGTGGGAGAGAGGACCTGGGAAAGGAGGTGGTTCTTCACAGAGATGGATTGTGGCAGCCCTCAGGCCACTGGTGCCTCCCTGTTCCATGAAAAAACAGCTTTGTTAGTGAAATACAAGGGAAAGCATCATTGCCAGGTTTGCACTATTTCCCCCTCTCACAGACTGTGTATTTTACACAGCTGACAGAGCATTTGTTACAGCCTGCCTTCAGATGTGTGCCAGCAGGACATACTGGAAATTGTGCATCCAGACCAGAGGATTTCTTAACCATAGGCTCTGACATCTGCTGCACACTTGTTACATGGCTGGAACATGAACAGAGCTTTTAATTTTGCTCTTTGATTTTTGCATTCCTGTTTTTAAATGCTGTTTGTGTAATTTATGCCTTGCAAGCCCACAGAAGTTTGGTGGAAAGGAACTTCTTTATTTGAACTCTCTGAAGTGCAATATTTCTCTTGGCTTAATTTTTCCCTCCTTCTAAGCTTATGAATTATCATCTGACAAATTGGATCTGTTCTTTTCCACCGAGTTATTTGAACACATACTTGTAGCTGTTTTTAAGAACAGTACAGCTTTCAGATAACTTCATTGTTATTTTATGTGCCAGATGTGGTTTGTTTTCCACAGTTGGAGTATTAGAAAAATGTTGCATAACCACAAGCATCCATCTATTCTTTTACAAATAGAAATTAAAATCTACAGATAAAAGGTAAGTGGATCATGCAGAACCCAACACTGCCTTATATCACTTGTCTCTTTATGCTGAAATGAGTTCAGGCTTGCAGTCACCTCCCTGCCAAAATACAAGCTCATTGCTCATCTTCCCTGTGCCTGGGCTTCCTCAGCCATCCTGCTTCTCTGCACTCAGTGACTGCATTTGACTTAACATGCCCATTGACCAGAAGCATCCAAAGAAATCCTTCTTTATTCAAACCTTCAAAGCAAGTTCAGTAAGCCTTTTGGTCACTCTCCACTGACTGTGTCACCTACATTAGCAGATTTACTTTTGATATTTAGAGTTTTGTTAAAAGCTAGGATGTGCCCTGAATTTTATCCATATTCTGTGCAGCCTCTGTTTATTTCTTTCTTTTGGGAGTTGTTACAGAGGAATAGCTGGTGTCTCTAACTTTTTAATAAGTGCCCTGAATACCACTTCTGTGGGCTGTGGGGTGAACCCATGGAAGGGTTCCCCTGGCTCTGCAGTGAGACTGTTCACTGCGAGGCTCTCTCTCCTTTCAAAGTAGGTTAAATGCAAACAAACACATTTAACTCAGTGGGGATCCAACAGGGCAGCCAGAATGTGCATCCAGCTGTGAGCTCTGTGAGGTCTGGGTGACACTGACTTTCTTCAAAGGAAAAGACAGAAACAAAATGATTTTACAAACTCCATGAAAGCTGCCTTTGCAGACGATTACTGGAGTAACAGAGGTACCAGTCTGGCAGAAAGCTAAATTTACTCCCAAGCTCCACAATGACAGCAACTAAAATTCCTTTGGGAATTGCTTGTCCACGTGTATCTCTGTGCAGCACTTGTCACGGGGTGTTCCCTTTGCAGAGGGTCCTGTCTCACCAGGGTAGGCACAGGGTGGAAAGGCTGCCATGGTCCATGCTTCAGCTGAGGACAAGGGGAGGTAGCCCAGTGCAACATGCAAAGCCAGACAGTGCATAAATTACAATTACTGATGAGATGAATCTGCAGAAGCCTTCAAAGCAGCGTGCTTGAAACGTTGCTGATATTTTAACATTTTCATTAAGTAGATGTTTTGTGTATTCCTGCTGTAAGTACTTTGTGATCACTGACTCTGCAGTCTTCTGGACTTCAGACCTCAAAGATGTAGAAAAGGGAACACCCCACATACAGGAGAAGGATAGTCTTCTTCAGATGACAGGACTCAATATTTTTCTGGTCTATTTTTAGTTTTATAGATAGAATTGATCAGGAATTGACAGACCAAGTCATTATGGCTTCAAAAAGTTTAAATGTAAGCTGCTTTGGCATTAGAAAAATACTTAGGTACATGTGCAGCATTTTCTGTTCTCAAGGTGCCACAAATGTTAATTAACAAGTGAATTTTGCTTGCCTTAGCTAGAAATGTCCCCTGTCAGTCTTGGACTTTCCCCCAAAGCCAACAGCAAAGGCCTTTATCATAACTGCTGCAGCAGCACTGGGCACAGATCATATCTTGACTAAGGGGACATGATGCAATAAAAAGCTTTATAGATAATGAAACCATCTCCCTAAAGCAGTACATTGAGAGGAGACTGGACACTGTTAGGGAAGGTATACATCACCCAGCCCATGCTTTCAGCAGGCAGCACCTCACAGGCAGGTTTCTGCACAAAACCAGGCAGCTTCCATGCTGCCCACTGAAAAATCCCAAAGGGATTTCACCACGTGGGCTCCTGCCCCTCAGAGGATTGCTGGCATGGGCCTGCAGGGTGGGAGTGGAAAGCCTTGCACACTGTTGATTTCCATACCATGAATCTGCTTACCCAGGGATATAAAGGCTTGGAGTGCTTCACAGCCAAGAGTCATAGGTGGTCTTTGCTTGGGGAATATACAGCCTGGAAAATTCATGGGATGGAGCTGCTGTGAAGGGGGTTCTCAAACAAACAGGTTCAATGTATTTCAGCTTGTCTGTGCTATGTTCTAATGAGACAGCTCCCAGTTCCTCGGTCTCCAAACTATGCTTCTTCAGTAATTCTGAGGTATCCTATGGGGACAGCAAAGTACAGGAATCATGTCTTGAAAAGAAATGAGAGCTTAAATACCTTATTTATCAAAGATATTATTGGTGAAAATGTAATGAAAGACTAGAAGGAATCAAAATCACAGAATAAACTGAGTTGGAAGAGACCCAGAAGGATCATCAAAGTCCAACTCCTGGCCTTGCACAGAACAGCCCCAAGAATGACAATCTCTCAATGTGCCTGAGAGCATTGTCCAAAAGCTTCTTGAGCTCTGTCAGGCTCAGGGCTGTGACAACTTCCCTGGGGAGATGTTCCAATGCTCAACCACCATCTGAGTAAAAGACTTTTTTATTATATCCAACCTAAACCTCCTGTGAAACTTCAGGCCATTCCCTTTGGTCTTGTCACTGGTCACCAGAGAGGAAAGAAAAGAGAACAGTGTCTGTTCCTTCTCGTCCCCTCACAAGGAAGTTGTAACTGCAGTGAGGTCTTCCCCCAGTCTCCTCCCCCCCAGGCTGAACAGACCAAGTGATCTCAGCTCTCCTCACACGGCTTCCCCTCAAGGCCCTGCACCATCTTCATTACCCTCCTCTGGATGCTTTCTCACAGCTTTATATCCTCCCTACACTGTGGCACCCAGAGCTGCCCCCAGCACTCGAGGTGAGGCTGCCCCAGGGCAGAGCAGAGCAGGACAGTGCCCTCCCTTGCCCTGCTGGCCATGCTGTGCCTGATGCCCCCCAGGACAGGGTTGCCCCTCCTGGCCCCGGGGCACTGCTGGCTCAGGTTCAACTTTCTGTCCACCAGGACCTCCAGGTCCTTGCCAAGGAGCTGCTTTCCAGCCTCTCCTTGCCCAGTCTCTAGGCATTCCAGGGTTGCTCCATCTCTGGTGCAGAATCCAGAACTTTGCCTTGTTAACCTTCATGTGGTTTGTGAGTGCCCAAAGCTCTGATTTGTGGAGCTCTCTCTGCAGGGCCTCCCTGCCTAAAGGGAGTCAACAGCTCCTCCCAGTTTTGTGTAAACTGCAAACTTCCAGTCCCGTGTCCAAGTCATTTATGAAGATGTTGAAGAGCACAACAAGGATGGAGCCCTGTGGAACCCAACTAGTGACAGGTCACTGGTCTGATGTCACCCCATTCTCTGTAATCCCTTGTGCCCAACCCACGGGCCAGTTGCTCACCCACTGCATGATATGGGGAGCTCAAGGACGTGGGCATCACATGCAAGCAAGAGAGGTCTGCCAACAATGAGGGAGGGCAGAGTCTGTGGCTGTTCAAAACTCAGCAGTGAGACTGGGAGCCAGAGCGGTGCATCCCTAGAAAGGTGCCTGACAAAGTCAGAGCAGAGGAAAATTATTTTCAGTGGGACCAGTTTTGGTAAAAGGATTGGCAGACTCAAGGTGAGGCAGAGAAGAAAGAAGATGGAGAAACAGGTTGTACTAAACTGGATCACGAGGTAACATTCTACAAGAAGTTATTCTGCTTGTGCATTTCTTTATGTCTCCTTTATAATTCTATGCCAGCATATCATATAGGTAAATCTTATTTTCCCAATTATTCCTGCTGGCTCTGCATCACTATAATTGAAGGGTTTTGCTCTTCTCTCAGCATGAGCTCACCGAGAACAAATTGCTCTTCCAGAGGAGCTGATGTGTGAGCACACGCTGGGAGGACCTGACAGCGTGTGGGGCAGCTCAGCCACTGGCACAGAACCAGCTCTCAGGGAGCAGGGAGCTCACACACCACTGCTAATTACATGACTTCTTAATGCCAATATCTCTGGGGGAAAAAGAAGTGCCTTCAACAGGACATTTCTTCCCCTGGTTTCAAAATGCTCTCCAGAGGTGGTGGTATCTAGTCACAGTTAGAACTGGACACAGAAATTCAGCAATGTCTGTCCATCCAGATCTGAATCACTGCAATCTTTTCAGGAATGTTAGATGGGAATAGGAGGGAATCAAAAGACTGTTGCCCATAGCATCTGCCAACAAACCTGCTTCTTATTTTTACCATCTCACGTTTGGAAAACATATTAACACCTCACAATATCTCAATGTGGAAAGCATTTCTAAGACTCAATTTCATTATTCTGATTCATATCACTACTGCAATCATGCTGGTCAATGAGTTCTTTGATTCTGATGTTAACTGCCAGTGTCCCACTAATTAACTCAATGGAGAGAATTACAGTTACTGGTCAGTGTAGTGGAACAATGAATAATCACAACTGTTTCAATCTTAAAAAAAAAAAAAGGCTTTAAGGAGCTGAGATAAAGCACAAGATTAAAGGAACAGGCTAATAAAATTATTATAGACAGGATCTGCATTTTCATTCTGACTGGCACTTTGCAGTAAAACACAACACCTTGTGTGTGGTATATGACAACTCTTAATTTTAAAGAAAAGTTCCACTAAGCAGGTAAGCACTACATAGAATTAAAAGGTGCCTCTCATTTCCTATAAGATTTAAAATTAATAACCTAGGGAAAATAATTGCCTGACTGCAGAGAAATGATAAATAAAGCAAAGTCATAAAGGCATTATATACTCTGTGTATGTATTTAAATGTTCCCTCGTTACCCCTGATTACAGCTTGCCACATCAACAAAACACCTGGTCTGGTATTTTTCTTACATTGAAACCCCTTGGCCAGTTGGAATTTTTATCTCAAAAGCAGCTGAAACCTTTGTTTACCATCTCACAGGACATGTTGTTACAGTCTCGTGCTGAAGACCTTTTTTAATGACATGCTTGACGGGACTGAACGGTGCGTGTTCACCAGCTTTCACCTTCACTATTAATAACAGCACCGTTCCTACCTGAAATGTCTTCTATAATTGTGTAATTACACAGCTCATTTATCCAATTGTTAAGCCAGGAGTCTGATTAAATATTAACAACAGCTTGGTTTTCCTAGTGTCATTAGTTGGAAAGCAGCCCTGTAATCTCAGGTAACCCATGATGGTAATTATCCTTCACAGCTCCCCTCAGCTGAAAATCCAGCCCAATTAGAGCAGATGAGGATGCCCAGCAAAAAACACATCACCCCTCTGTTCCTCCTCACCTCAACACTACCTGAGCCCTGTCCCGTGTTTGTGGACTTCCCATGATCAAAAAACAAGTACAGAACACTGCAGAGGGGGGCGCTGGCTGGATTTGCTTCTTCAATCCCATGCTGCATGTTGAGAAATTGCAGCCTGACTTCCAAAGTCATTTGTTACTTTAAATCAAAGAAGGGGAAGTTTGGTTTGGCCCAAACATTCTTTCCAATGGAAAACAAGGGGAAAAGCAGAGCATCCCAGTTTGTGAGAGCTGTGAGTGATGCTCTTGTATGTGGTCTTGCATCAGAGGGGCACATGCCCAGGGAAGATCTCAAATTGTAGATGACCTAAGATGAAGTGCATAAACCAGGAGCAAGCTGCACTTCCAATGTGCTCTGCATGGGAGCATCACAAGGCTCTTTAAAATAAAATGTTGCAGAAGAGAGCATCAAAATGTTATAAACAATCCAAAGCAATGGCAAACAGATGTTTAGCTGAGCCCCCTGAGAAGGAGCCCTGCGTGCTGCTGCCCACAGCCCTCACCAAACCCCTGGGGACCCACCTGAGCTGGCTGGGAGGACACGAGCAGGCACCCTCTGCCTCTGGGATGGGGACCACATCGTGGGGACTCTTGAAATGCCCTGAGCAACGGGCATGGGGGATGCACAGGTGTGGGCATTGCTGAAACCGATCCAGAGGATCCAATTTTCCCAGCTGCTGCGGCAGCGTTAACAGACGACTGCCTGGAGCAGCAGGGCTTTCCCCCCATTAACATCTTATTAGGATGAAAGGCGCAGTTTATACCTGCCAGAGTTATTGCTTCCAGCCTGCCTGCAGACTCAGGTGAAGCCGCGCATCTGGTTCAGGTTTTCAGCCTTTCCTTTGCGGTGGGGAGGACGCGATCATAATTCGTGCGTGAGGAGAGCCGGGCTGGAGGTGGCTGGGACGGGGAGGGGGGATTGCCGCCTATGGAGCTGGGCCACCAGCGCGCTGCTGCCCTGAGCTGTGCCAGCCCCTCGGGGCTCTGCCCGGGCAGCGAGGCACACACGGCCCGTCCGGCAGCCCGGGCTGTCAGCACAGCCACGGGGAAGGGCCGGGCTTCGCCCTCGGGCTGCTCCGGGACCTCTCCGAGCTTCAGGCAGGGCTGCTCCGAGCGGCCTTACAGCAGCTGGCACCGGGGAACTCCCTGATGCAGAACTGCTGCTCGCCCAGGTTCCCGGCGCGGCTCTGCCAGACCATGCATCTGAAATGAGATTTGCAGGATCAGAGTCAGAAATCAATAAACTCCACCAGCTAGGATCTAGCAGCTGTCTGAAACAACAGGTTACAGCAGCCGATAAATACTTTAAGTTGGAGGAAATGAATTAAAAATTAGACCAAAATATGATCATAAATCATGCTCTCCAGCTGCTAACACTGTATGGGGAACAAAACCCAAGAAATAACCATGTTCAGGGATATCCCTTAAAACACAGGTAGCACAACCTCTCCAAGGATGGATACCTTTATAGGAGGGCAGGTTATGCTACAAGGGACCAAATAGCTCTTTGTTTAAGTTTTAGCTGCCAGGTTTTTGTGGTTCAGAAAGCTGAATTATCAATTTCTATATTCTTTCTGAAATCCACTTCAAAAAATCCTCTTCCATCCCTCTGCAGAAATCTTTCTCTTATACTTGCACCAATTGTGTAAATAAAGGAGCCTGTGAAATACTACAGATCCTCATGACTCTCAGCCTCAGCAGGGATTTTTGGAAGCAGAGAAAATGTTTGGGCTCACCTCACCAGCAGGCATCTTGCAGGTGGGACATGAAAGGAGATGCTTTTTTCTGAGAAGCATTGGGGAACCCTCCATGGCCTGTAGCATATCAGCTGAGGTTTCCCTCTCCTTCATTTTCCTTTGCAGCCAAAGTTATTAAAAATGGGTTTTAAGCTAGCACATATTAAATACAGACAAGGAAGACAGAAAACCAAAGTGTCTGAGAGGCAGGAGTGGCCAGTGAGGCAAACCTGGAGATATCAGAGCTACCTCCATCCTCCAGGACCAGGGTGGGAATTTCCCAACTTCTCCAGCCCGGGCAGGGACACAGCACTGGGACCTGGTGCTGCCAAGGCAGGCTGGGGAGATGCCAGGAGCTCTCCCTGGAGTGTTGCCTCCAGTCCTGTGAGGGGGAGACCCAGCAGTCTGTGAGAAGAACTGACCTGTCCCTAATTTGTCACAGCAGCCAGGTGCCTGTGTGGCTGCATCTTCTCCTGTGTGGCACAGGTCACACAGGGGGTGACTCTGCAGTCACCTGTGGGCAGCAAGTGTAGAACTGCAGGCTCACGTGCTGCTTTCCCACTGGAATCACAGGGAGAGGCAGGGCAGATGGGCAGTTGGAGCCTTTGTGGGCAATGGATGAAAAGCACACAAAATATTGGCAAGGACACTTGTTTGCAGCTGTGCTCAATAGCTTTAGCAAGCTCCTAAGGACTGCAAAGATCATCTGAGGAAAGGAGGCTCTGACATGGCCACCATTCCTGCAGATGTTTCTGGTTCATTACAGTCTTTGTGCCTTATGCTAAATAAACCACTTAAAATTATGTGGTTGGTTTTTAAACATTTGTAACAACTGATCATCAGAAAACATCCATCAGGCCTTTGATGAAGAATCAAAGAGATCACACATGAAACAAGACTTTTGCAGCACATCACTCTCTGCCTTCTGTACTGCTGCAAGTAGCTCTACTGAAAAATAAAACCACCTGGAGGAATAAATTTGTTCAGCTGAGGCTGACCAGAATAAAAAGTTTTGGTTTTTTTTCCTTCTGGCCTTGCACAGACATTTTGCAAACAGTTGTTTTCCACAACAGTGTATCCATCTCCAGCCACACTGACACTGTGTGCCAGGGCCCTGCCTGTGCAGAGGATCACAGGACGTGGTTGCTGCCCTGCAGCAGAATTGCCCAGCTCCCCAGAAAGATGTGAGCTGCCATTCAGAGCCCCACAGCAGCACCTGTTCCAGCAGCACGTTAGTTCCAGCCAGCAGAGCTGTGTGATCTCGGGGAGCCACCTGCAAAAGCCCACACAAAAATGCTCCCCAGAAACCTCCCAGCCTCATAAACCTCTCACAGGCCCCCAAAGGCCATAAATCCTGCAGGGTCTCTCACAACTGTTTCAAAACATTTAATGTTTTCCTTCTGCTCTGTGGTTTCACTGCCCACAGTGGGAGCTCTGCACCCACCTGATACTGAGCCTGGAAGAGTTTTGCTCCCTATGACAAAAACTGCTGTGGAATGGAGCTAAATTGTCTTAGCTGATGCCTGTCTAGATAAGACATTGAACCCACTTCCTTACAATATGATTTATTTTAAATTAGACTGGGAAAAAAAGCAATTGAGGTAAGTACTTGAATCAGATTTTCAGTTTCTAATGCCAGGCTTTAAGATACTGGTGGAACAGTTTAATGGCATCAGCTCTGAACTGAAGAACTTGAGTGTGGGACAAGTTTAATATTTCTCTCCATAAACATAAAAATGCTGTTTAAAAACCAGCACCCCAAACAAGGAAGGCAATGTGTAAGGAAAATGCCTCATCCTGTCACCTCAGCAAGAGTAAACACTGAATGAGTTACTGAAAACAAAACTGATCAAAAATGCAAAGTTAACTGGTACAGGAAAGAAAGTGCAGGAATGTGAACAAACCCAGCTGAGCCATGAAAAGAAAACTGAGAAATGGGAATGGCAATGCAAAACTGTAAGTGCCTGAAAAACCACCTGGAAAAGATTTTGTTGCACAGAAACTGGGAATGACCCCCTTGTTTTTGCTTCCAAACATCTATCAAACGAAGAGCATCAATATGTGAGCCAGAACTGCATCATACAGAGGGAAACCCAAGCTACAATCTCCATGATTATAGCTGATTTGGTCCATTCTCAATATTGAACTGTGACTTGGAAGCATTTATGAAGTCAAAAAAAAAAAAAAGACATGAATGTTGGTACATACACCCCAAACCCTAAACCTCATCTCCCACCATTCCTCAGTGAGATGAGTGATCTTTTGTGAGTGGGGTGCCCTGGGTGTAAACAACCTGCACCTCATGAAGAGGTGCCATACAGGAACACATACAGGGCACTAACCAGGCACTTCTGTCGTGGGCAGGAACTGGCCCAGAGGAAAACAGCCTTGGGCTGAGCTGAGAGAGGAGCCACCAGGAAAGACAAGGTACCACCATTTCTGAAGGATCAGCATTTCAAGTTATTTTATTTAATACCTTTTATTAATGAGGTGGGAGAATCCCAATGAAATCTGTGGATCTGACAGAAGTTAATTGGTTTAATAAGGGAGATTGGAATACCATGCATGAGACCTAGATCACTTTGTGGGTTCGAATATTAGAAACAGATAAAACTTGACTGCACCAACTGTTCAACACACCTGGAGACTCCTAAGTGGAACTGAAGCTTTCACAGGGGGACTTACCTGGTTTGACATCAAAAGGGGAGAGCTTTAGCTCACAAGAGGATTAAGAGCTACCAGCACAGTGAGGCAGTATGGAAGGAGATCAAACTCTAGGACCTGAAATGTTTATTCCTATTGCTCTGAACTTCATGCACAGCCACTCATGCTTTCTTCTGCAAGGGGCTGGAAAAGCCTCAAAGGTCCCTGCTGCCTGCAGCTCCTGTGGGAGCTGCCATACCCCTCTCAGCACAGCAGAGCTCCCAGGGATATTTGCAGGGACAGCCACTCTCTCCCTGAGTGCCAGCTCAGGGCACTCACACCTAACGTGGTGAATGAGAGACAGAGAAATGAAATAATGTGAACCCTTGGACTGTCCCCAGAACTTGGCCAAGACTGTGAGCTATCCTTGCAGCTGGGCAGTGAAAGAGATGCTCTGCTCTTCCTAGCTTGCCACCCTCTGCAGAATCCTTCCCCTCTGCTGCAGCTGGCCCAAGGCTCAGTGGAGAAGGAGAGATCTGTGTGCTCCTTGCTCCTGCTCCTCAGTCCCAGTGCTCAAGGGTTGAAGTATCACAATGCACCAAACTGAGCTTCACATCAATTATTTTAACATGGAGCCTGTACCAGATTTCACTAGCAAAGCATTTCATGTGAGACACAAATATTCTGTTTCCAGCAGTGAGTCATGTTTTTCTTATTTGGGCACTGACAGAGCCTGTGATGGAAATGCTGAAGCAAGAGCAAGAGGCTCAGTGTGCTTGTACCTCTCCCCTTCCCTGGACACACATCTCCCCAAAGGAAAAGGGATTCCACTCTATGTCCATGAGGGCACTACACTCAACTGTGATGCTCACCACTTGGCAAAAAAATATACAGGTTTTTGTTAAATTCTAATAACTTTTGAAAATTTCTTATACAATGAAAGACTAGAAGGGATTTTGCTGGAAAGGACTTCTATATGCAGAGAAGAGGAGGGTACAGATAGAAGGACAACAAAAAATACTGCTTAACACAGCCCACCTGAGAGTACCAAACTGCTGTTACATTTTCATGGCTATTTCTGAAAGTACATTACAATCCTACTCTTTTTGTAATCCCTGAAAACACCTCCAGACCTGCTTGTCTTCATTAATTTTCTTACACTGTCTATGAAACATCAATCAATAACCAGTGCTACAGATGAGAAACTCTGTGTGAGGGAGGAAAAACTAAAGCAAACCATGTGGTCCTTGAGTTTCAAAGAAAGAAATCACTGTGGCCACCCATGGCTAGTCAGTTTTCACTTATTAATTTCTATTTGAATTAGATGCTGCTGTTCTTTGCAGAGACTGAGATTTTTTACACAAACGACAATAAGGAAATTTTTCTGCCCTCTGCCTGAGCAGCCAACCCCCACAGCAGTCAAGAGGAGCCCAGGGAGCACAGTGAACCTGCACTTGGTGAGGGTCTTGATGAGCGGATGGTGCCATGTCTGAAAGAGAACACAGCAAGGGTGGAAAGCTTCTCACTGACTTTACCTTGAAATAGGGTTAAAGTAATTTTAAATACACTTTCCTTTTTATTTCCTTCTAAAATACTCTTTTCCTTTTAATCCCTTACAGTGATTTTAAAAATATATTTAAACAATTATATGTAAAATACCTTTTTAGTTATCTTGCCTTCACTCTTAATAAATATCTAGCTCTAGAAATATTTTAAAATTTCTTCAGGTCCTCTCATGCTTTTATTGCCCTGGTTTGGTACCTTCAACAAAATGCAATTTGGTGGGTAAGTTCAGACCAGTCTATTCCAGCTTATATTGTAATTGTATACAGCAATTAACATCTTTCTCCATAACTAAGTAAATAAAACTGTTCTTTGTATTTCCTCATTTTAGCCGTCCTGTCAGACTCACTCTTTGTCCCATAATTACTTATAACCTGCCAGTGAGGACATTCACTGAAATCCAAGCAAGGTTCTTGTACTGGTATTTGTCTTTTGTTTTGATTGCTGTAATCAGCACGAGGAACAGGACTTTTTTGGTTCACACTCAATTTTCTCATGAATTAATTAGAAGAGATAAGATACGTTGCTCCATAATTCACTTAATTCTCCCTTCTGATCATATCCTCCCATAACCTTGCCCAGTGCTGTGGCTGTTGGCCAGCAGGCAGCAACCCGTGCCAGCAGGGGCTGGTTGTCACATGGCACATCAGGAGTGTCTGTCCTGCAGAGGCTTGCAGTTAGAATACTATTAGCTGCCAGAAATTCCCAAAATATCTAACTTTTAGTGTTTGCAGGATCTGCTGCCTCCCGGGCCCCCACTGCAGGGCTCCCCTCCTCAGGCAGCCCTGGCTGGGGCAGCACCAGTCCCTGCCCACGCTGCCACCCCGTGCCAGCTGAACAGCAGAGCAAACCAGCCCTGGGCAGCCACAGCAGCCTGAACCAGGCCAAGGCAAGGGCTGCACAGGGAGGCTGTGCCTGGCTTACCTGGAGCTGGCAAGCCCACAGGCACGGTGGCCTTGGCCCCTCCTCAGTGAGTCTTGCTCTTAAGACACATCTGCCTTTGAGGCTGTGAAAATGTTTCCAATGTATTTTATTAATATTCCACAAGCTGAGTTATGGAGCAGCTCAAAGTTCTCCCACCCAATTACAGCTCTGGCCATTAAAGCAGCAGGTTATTAAAGCCAAGTCAAAGAAGGAAAGGGGCTGGATTTGCCACACTGCTTTATTTCTCAGAAGCTTGGTGTTTAGAAATAAATAAATCACTTCCATTTGACAGCTAACAAGGCTCTATCTGCTCTGTTGTCTGAGTCTTCAGCAGCATTTGGATACATTTAGAGGTTTATTAGAATAGGGTTTGCCTGTTCAGAGCAGGATCCTGGGTAACTGTGCTGAGCTGATCATATATATGAGTGATATAACAGGCAGAAAACTTGAAAGGTGAAAAGGTGAATGATGAGAGTCTTGGAGCTTCATTATAATGCCTTTTCTTTTACTGAGGACTCCTGTTGCCAAACACTGAAAGTTCAATCAATTTTCAGACTTAGAAGTGATTAAAGTTCTACCATCTATTCTCCATGGAAAGGTACTACTATGGCATTATGGCAAAGAAAGGAGGTTGCAATCAGACACTGCACAGAGAACTCAACAGTGGTTCCAAGTTAACTTCATACCTGCACTTCTCCCTTGCCTCAGGGAGAACTTCTCAGTTCCCCTTAACACAAAAAGATCTAATGTTTTCTTTTTGGTTCAAAAGTTGTTCTCAATTATATTGCAATTTCATGAGAGTAGCTGAACAGCAAGACCACTCTACAATGAATTTTATCTGAAAGTAGTTACTCGCACTCAGAGGTCCTGCATGAGTTGGGGATTTTTGTTGAGTTTTTCTTGAACCTTTGTTTCTCTCTGCTTACAGTTTACTTTCTTTTTCCTGTCTTAATTTTTTTCAGCCTGGTGTTTTTTAAAATCACAACCATATTTCAGGGACCTTGAAAAGATATTGAGTAACAAACCCCTAAATTTTCTTTTGAGTGAGAATGAATCCTAAAAAACTTCACAAGGTGGAAAGCTTTAAAACAGAAAATGCTTCCCTATGCCTCATGTCAACCATATCTCCTAGAACAAAACCTTATTCAGTGCTGAGTAAACAATAATGTACTTCCCCTCTTAAATCTAACCTCTTGATTTATCATCTTACTTTCCTTGGGCACAACTGCAAAAGCGGAATTATTTTTCACAGCTGACAGTGGGAATGCAGAGCCAGGAGTCAGAGAGCCCCAGAGACCTGACAGTCTTCTTGAACTGCCTGAAAAAATGCCTGAAAAATGCAATTCATCTGAACAATGCAGAGAGAAGGCAGAAAAAAGGATGAGCCTAATTGGTTCTGACTATTAAAGTCAGATCTCAAGTTTTCTCCGGAGGTGTGTACAAGAGCAACCACTATCAGTGTACTCAGATCCCTTTTAAAAGGGCTAATTTGATCAAATGCTACAGTAACTTAAGAATATGGCACTGTCAGGAGATCTGCATATGATCCTTGACAGTAAAAACCATCAAATGTTTGTCATTGACACCAAATGAATCATTTGGAAGATGGTACCAGCAGGAGCCAAGGGAGCAGTCTGGCATACAATGAGGCTTCAGAATAGGGAGTTTGCTGAGCACTACCTCAAACCCAGATCCTATTTATTATGCACAAAATGAACACAAGACAAAAGCTCAGAATGTGAAGAGTTCCTACCATGAAGGTGTGGGAACAGTTTGTTACCAAGTGATGGATGAAATGAGTTTGTTGTCAGCAAACCCTCTCCTGCTGCACACAGTGCTCAGCGTTTCCAAACCCAAACCCCTGGCTGCAAGGAGGAGCTTTTGTTGAGCAGCGTTTCCAGACTGGCCAAGCCTCACCCAGGGCTCCATCACACCTGAAGGGAGCAGGAACAGGAATTGCAGCAGACTTTCCCTCTGCCTGCATGTGGAGCTTTCAGATGGATCCTCCAAGGCCTGCAGCTTTCTTATTTTTTTCAATCTCTCACCTTACATGAGCACTTCATCTATCAGAAAGAAAGGAGGAAAAATCCATTCCATGTTGAAATTGACTGCCACCTGCATTGCTTCCTAATGTAAGCAAATCCCAGTGGAAAGGTTTAGCACCAGGCTTTTCTGCTGGACCAGTAAATCACTCTCAGAAATATCATTTCAACCTTACAAGTGGTGTTAACCAGCAGGAGTGGCACATTTTAAAAAAGAAATTCCAACAATCCAACAATTAATCCAATTTCCTGGAAGAACTTGTGTGACCTCTGTGTATTTCAGGGTTCAGATCAGCCATACATATATTAGCAATACAATAATAACACTGCTACTGCATTTTAATAAAAATAATTAGAATATCCTGTCCAGTGTGACATTAACACACAGGTTAGAAGTGTTCCAGAGATTTAATCCTTTTATAATTTTGTGTGTGATTGTGTATGCATGCCTGTATAGACACTGGAAATGCTCTTGAAAGACATGAGACTATTAATCTGTACAGACACTGCAGTTGTGTCTGGAGTGCTGGTGTCCCATCCATTTATCAGCCCATCTGTCTCACAAGGTAAAAATAAAATGGTGCTTTCAGTTTAACAGGTTGCAATCAACTTAGGGAGCAGGGCTGGGCTCTGCTGTACTGGGCTTGGGAGTCTAAAAAGTGGATTAGGAAAGTAGCACGTAAAACAGCATAAACCCCCGAAATTCTACCCTAGAAAACTTTGTCTCCAAATATTCATAAAAGAGATTAAAAATAAGTGAGCTTTCAAACAGTCTGTGCCATTTCTCTATTTTATAGTTCACTGCAATCTCTTTTAATTACCTTGCAATTTAAATCGGTTGAATCCTAGAGCTGGTTTCCCTTAAAAAAAGTCTTCTTGCAAACTTTGATTAGCTCCAGAGAAAAGAGAGCAGAGGACTTTAAATGGCACAGAGGTGGATTTATTGGCAAGTGTGTCAGGTTTGCACTTAGCAAGGAATTGGCAGATAGCAGAATATGGCTGGACAGGATTCAAACTCCAAGGACTTGGAGCTGAAAAAGGATTTATTTGAATAGCAAAGTATAGGAGTGTATTTGCTGCAGTTAAAATTATTAGAAGCTTTTAACTAAAAACATGAAGAAATTAAACTTCTCATGAAAGGCAAGCAACTGCATAACTTCAAAGGTATTGTCACGGGGACATTTATTTCTTTCCTCCTCACTGTGTCACTTACTGCTCCTAGCAATAGGAAGGTATATGGATCTCCTTGATCAGGTGTACATTCAAAAGCCAGATTAAAACTGGACCTGCACAAAATTACTGAGCATTCAGGAAATAAAATGCTTTATTTTTATCTTAAATCAACTGTAGGGAAAAAAAAAAAAAAGTAGTCTATTCACTGCATGTGAAAAATAGGGAGGCTGTAGTCCCAGAAAAAGCAGAGTCAAAGGAGCTGAGCTGCTTCACATGGACAGACAAGAGGCTTGGCCATGGTCTGAAGCAACAAAGCCAGGGGGCTGTGTTGAGAGAAGTTCACACTTACTGAAGGACTGCCAGCTGAAACTAGACTTTATTTGGGGTTGTGGGGATGTTTTTGTCTCAAATATCATGTTTTCGTCAAAAAAAGTTTAGAAATTGTTTGTGACAGTGCTTGAAGTGTCAGCTCACACACTGGAGCCTTGTTTACACTCATGACCCTCACACTGGCAGTGAACCAGTGGGAACTGCAACAGTAGTGGCTTCCAAAAAGCAAAAACCACTGCTCTGCCCCTGGGCTGGTGCTAAGCCCTGCTTTGGGCAGGAGGCTGGCCTGGCATCCTGTGCAACCTGTTTTCCTGAAACATTCTGCAAAGGGGTAGTCAGAGCTACTCAGTCCCAGGCTTTGGATGATGGAAAGAGGGGCAGGGTGAGGCAAGGCAAGGCAAGGCAAGGCAAGATCACAGTCACAGTGCCTCTGAACTGCTGCTTTATGCCATCATATCTGTGTGAGACACTTTTATGGAACTTCTCTGATTCTATTCTTCAAGTCTAACCAGGTGACAGGACATTCTAGTCTTTTACAATGGCACATAAATACCCCAAATCACATTCAGCAGCTGCTTTTTCTTAAAGCAACACTTCAGTTTTTTTACCCTACTACTTACCAGTGTTGCATCTGCAGGAAACTCAGTGAACCACTTTCCTGCTTTTTTAAGCACAAATAGAGCTTTTGATTTCATTTTTATAGACTAAAGCTAAAAGATGTTTTCCTCAGAAAGCTGAATACCACATTGCACATCTGGCAGCAGCTGGTCTCAGCAGCCAGCACATGGCTCACTTAACTACCAGCATGTACCTGAGACACCAAAAGAAGAGGACATATGCAAAAGAATCTGTGCCATTTGGGAAAGCTCATGCCTAAGGAAGCTGAGGGTGCTCCAGACTGAGGTACCTCACATGCAATCCGAGTCTGGAATGATTGAACAAAGGGGGTGGAAGGGAGAAGTTTAAGGCTCCAGGACACTTCCACCAAAGGCCAGTCATACAGAAGCTTGAACTTACATTCAAAACATTGTGCCAACCTTCATCATCACTCTTTTCCTCACACATTTCCTTCCCTTTCCTCCACTGAAATCTGCTCTAAGGCCCCTAGAAAGTGCTTGAATATCTTCATGGCTTGGACCACAATCTGGATTGGCACAACAGCAGAAATATTTAGCAGAAAAATTCAGGTAAAAGAGAAGGCATGGACATTTTTTAATTCTTATTTCCCTTGGCCAAGCTAAGTAACTCTAGATAAAAACAAACTGTTTGTACCTATCAGTAGAAGACATCTATAAACATCACCTACAGGAGTGTAAGTGTGCAGAGCAAGCCTCATATGGGACACTTTACTCACGTCGCTCCTTCCTATAGAACTTGCTTTTCTGGTTTCATCTGTTATTCTAGATGAAAATGGGAGGTTTCTGAAAAGTAACTTCAGAATGATGTTTCTGGGTTTTTCAGCAGCAAAAATCATAATTCATCCCATCATTTCTAATGCTTACACAGAAAAGTCAATAAAATTTAAAAAAAAAAGAAAGGGAGAAAGCTTCCTTTGTACTCGACAGCATCAGCAGTATCATATTTTACACCACCTCTGGTACCACCACGTCCAGAAAATTGCCTAACAAAGCGCAAGCAGAGAAGCATGTTATTGCCATTTGTCAGGATTTCTTGAAGGTTTGTCAATAAGGTATTCGAAATTCACCCAAGTCTGAAAACCCAAGTTATTTTTACACTGAAATTTCTAGTTTCTGAGAACTTGAGAACTGCAGAATGCTCAGCCTCATGGAGTCATACTCTGAACCCCAAACCTTGCATGTTTCCCCACATTGTGCATATATATGTGTGTGTGCGTGTGTGTGTGTATACATACATACATACATACATATATATATATATATATATATATATATGTATGTATGTATGTATGTATGTAATCCCACCAAGACTTTTGAGTCCATGGAACATGTCTGCTTGTTTAGAAAAAAGGAGACACATTTTTCACTGAAACTTGCTTGCAGACTCAGGTCTTCTTCAGTACTCCTCACCAAGAAAAATTATGGCAATTTAATAAAAGAGTGAAGAAAATCCTGCAATGTGACAGATCAGCTATAAAAGTGCACACTGAAATGAGGACAACCTTTAAGCCACTAGACTTTTCTTCATGAGACCAGATTTTTTTCTGTGTCAAACTCAGCACACGGAGATTTTCATTTTTCAGAACTATAGGAATTTGACAAGTAAACCTACTAGAGTTAATAGCATTTTAATCTTTATGCATAACAGTCCCAAACCTGCCTTGCACAGGTTTGATAATGGTAACTGACAGCTGAATTTGAAGTATTTCATACCAAAATAGGTGCGTGTGTAGGTGGATGTGTTGTAGAAATACAATGTACTACAGGGCTGAGCCTAGATAAGCTGGTGATCCTCAAACATCAGCATCATCTGCATGAAATGGGCAGAATTCTGTTCCTTTAAATACCTGTTCATCCTTCTTATGACACTTTCTTTAAAGAGCTCAGTGCATAGCAGATAAAATAAGTATCTAATGAGGTATGACAGAAACTCCGATGGAGCTAAAAAGCAGCGAGCTGATTTCTAATAAATAAATGAGGCAAAACATTTACTGCCAGCAACTATGTCAAGTTAGACATAGGAAACTGTAGCTCTGCAGCTGGAGAAGGGCAATACTCTGCAAGCCAGAAAAGTGATGGAACTCCTCCAGCTTTGGTTATTTATGGTGTGATGATGAAGGAACAACTTTCCATGTGAGGAATGGCTTTAAAGTTGAACGGTGGAGCTGAAAGAGAGACTTAATGAAAAATCAGAGGGGAACAAAACTACAGCTACAAAAACAATGACATTCGGTTTAACAATTTAAAAACATAATTTGTGTGCAAAACCAGATGTTAACTTGTCCAGCTTCAAGGTAAACAGCAAACTGTATTCATAACAACCCTTCTGGGGGACAGCAAGCACACACTACTAAATGCTGTGGTATATAAGGCTCACTTCGGGCCTCCAAATCTTATCAAAATGAACACAAATGCCAAACAAACATTTTAAACAAAGGGCACGTCTGTATTTAATGCAAAGCTATTTTCAAAAAACCCCAGCCTTTCATAATCTACCATAATTGTAATAGCCTGAAACATAAGAATGCTTTCAGGCTCATAAAAAAAAAAAAAAAGCTTCTAATTTTAAACATTTATGAGGACACTGAGAAGTGGCTTAGAACCATGCTTTAAAACATGTTTTCAGGTTTTAAACTGCTGAAAGCTGAGACCCCTTTACCCATTTGGCCTGGAGAAAGGGAAAGAAGTACAAAAATATGATGGAGAAGACTGCACATGAAAATTTCTACTAAAGAAAATGCAACTGACTCCCTCATTCTAGCCCCTTCCTCCCATCACCACTGCACCTCCCCCTCTAGGGAAAGTGCACCTCTTGCCTGATGACCACCCATAAACAAATCTACATCACTGGCTCTGATGCACCACTGTTTTTAACAAATACCTTTTGAAAATAATTTTAAAGGGCCACTCTGCCATGGCTGTTGCTGTTCCTGAACAGAAGAGACTCTGTCTCAGTATTGAATTTATGTCAGCTCATTTTAAACTATACCTTGGGATGGGTGATTTAACGTTCATTCTAAAAAATATCACGATCAAACCTTTTAAATTGTTTTTCCCAATTCAGAAAATGCCTGCTTTATGCTGGGAATGAACTTCCCTTTGACACAGTGTAACTATGGGAAGGAGGGATTGTTCTCACATTTCTGTTTCATGGAAAACACCCTGCTGTTTGATTTATAAGTAAAAGGATTAAGTTGCAGGGGCAAAAAATGCTGTGAAATGCAACACACTCTACTAAGTTAAATACAGCCTCAGTCTGATATGAAACACTGACTTTAAAAATAGCTGATCCTGTCCAAATATACCAGTGAAAATAAATATGAATATATTGTAACATTATAAATAATGTATAATATATTATAACATTAAAAGATGAATGTGTCAAGAATAAGAGCACGTACTACTTTTAAGGTAATTCATAATTAAAAAAATGCAATATATGAAAGCAAAGAAACAGCTACAAATCTGAATTTATAACAACAGATAGCAGGAAGAAAGTTTTGAAAATCCACGGGAAAATACAGTTCTGTGGGCATTTTCTTCTTGTCTTTTGTTATTCTTGATTCCTACCTTACAGTTCAACTTCAGGGCAAAGCACCACACAACAAGAAATCACATTTAAAACTATTAGGTCATCAAAACTGCCTTTACTGTTTAAAAATAAAACACATACACAAAATATTGCAGCAGCTTGTGGAACCCCACTCAGAAAGCAGAATATTTTTAGACCTCTTCTCATGTTTTCATCACCATAATTTTTGCAAATAGTGAGAGGCAAGTCAGGCCATTTTAGGAATGACTCTTTTATCACTGCAATCCCTCCATTACAGCTGACCACAAGAATGAATGGTGTATTTTTTAGCTTGCCCTCTGATGTACTCTGACTTCTGCTGGAGAATGATGTGGTGATTTCTTAGACTTGCCTCCATTACTGCTCCCAAAATAATTCAGAGGAACATAAGGCTTTAAGCAGTTTAAACATCAATTTCAAATTGGATTCAGTGGTTTCAATGACCTTTTCATCAAAACTAAGCTCCAGAACTCCACCCTCTTACAACCTGACAGGACCTGCTCCCTTGGAGATGTGCTGTGCTCCATCTCAATGGGTGGCAACTCATCTTCAACCCAAAAAGCTACAGGCATATAAATACATGTGAAGCTTTTACTTATAAAATACAAATATCTCTGCTGTTACCAAGACAGAACTGAACACCAAAAACCCCTGCAAGCAATGAACATGTTTGAAGACACTGAAATCAAGAAATCAAGAATTAGAAGTTCTTAAATTATAGACTAGAAAGCTCCTGAGTGCTGGCTGCATGTATGCACATTTAAGTGATTGAGAGAACTGCATGGAAATATGCATTTACCACAAAATCTGGGAGCATAGCTGGGACCTGACTTCCAGTCAGGTTTTTAATTTCATTTAAGACTGAGATTACTTCATATAAACTGATTTATTTCTGTGTGTACAGTATAATTTAACCTGCAAATATATTTCATTGAGGTTAATAATTAGTATTGAGTATTTGCTGTTATAAAGTTCCTTAAGCATGAATTTTAAGTACAAGGATTCATAATCAGCTTCCATGTACCAATCTGGAATGATATAGAATAAACACATTTTCTAGTCATCAAAACAAAGGTTAATATGGCTTTTTTAAAATTCCCCTACAAACCCAACTAACAAATCTTTTAAGAGATACATCTGTTGAGTTAGTTTAGCAAGACAGTAAAAGAACAATTTGGTAAGGTCCTTAAGGTTTTTCATAGCATTGTAGAGTTGAGCTTCAATATTCACCATTTCCAGAAAGTTCAATAATTCCTTGTTTTGATACCAAAGTAAAAATTGTCCATAAAGTGGAAGGGTCTTCACAATTATGATGACTCTGCCAATGATGACAAAGATCTTCTTTCCTTCCAAATAACTGTTTGCATAAGATGCAGTTATAGCCCGCTTTAGACCAAAATTCTATTTTTTTCCTTTGTGTGCCAAACCCCACATTTTGCATCTCCTTAGAGGCTTCACTACTTCCTGACTGGGTTGGTTCACTTTTAGGTACTATATTGACATTATTTTGGTGGTGGAAATACATCTGTCTCTTTGGTTTTGGAACATTATACAGCTCCTCCTGACGGGCACTGCACTTTGCTAAATGTCTTCTCTCATTGTGCTGTTTCCACACGAGGGTTGTATGCTTGACCAGTTTCCCCTTTGTTCCTCTGCTTCCTTGCAAAACCCCTTCCTTCACTCTTCCCTGAATCTCTTCTCCATGACAGCACAATAAGTGAAACTTCATTTCACCAAAAGACTCTGCAATAAACTGGCATCGACCACATTTGACCTGTAATTTCACTCCTCCCGGGTTATGGAACAGGTCCTCAAAATTGCACTTATTTCCCCTGTTAAAAAAAGGAAATACAAACTATTTAAGTATAAGCCAGACAGAGAAGAGGGATGGCAATTTCTGTCCTTACAAGTTCCAAGAAGAGAGACAGTAATGAAACACTTTTAATTAAAAACAGGCATTGTTTCTACAGTATCTAATTCATTTGGAAGAGGAAAAAAAAAAGAAAATAAATAAATACTAGCAAGGCTGATTAGTAAAAAACTGAAAGCAAATGACACTTCTGAGTTTAAGAATTGCCTCCAAAATTAGCTTTGGTAGAAATAACCTTTGAATACCCTTTAATAAAAGGCTGATAGTTTTTGTTAAAATTCTAATTCAGGGAGGTCAATCCAAATACTTCTAGTGCTGTGCTAGAAAAGTGAAAATTACTATTACCTGTAATGTACAAGTAAGAAAATCTATTTGTTTACAGTGAGTGATCTAGGTCAATCTGAGGCAAAACCACCTCCCTTTCCGAGACTGAAACTGTGAAATTTCAAAGTTTCTTGCCTTTTTATTTCTACAAGTCAGTAATAACATGGTATAGAAAAATTTAAATACCTAACGGGCAATTGGACAGTTCCTCCCCTAATTTAGGACTCTGTAGTATAAAGGATACACAGGCAGTCCCTGGTTAATGCAATCAAAACAAGATCTCCTCAGACATCTTCTCCTAACATCTACAAGAAGGACCTCATAACACTGTGTATTTATACATATTAGACAGATTACCCAACAAAACAGATAAACTGAATGATTCACTGTATGACAGCTGCTACGACTCACAAAAAAATAGTGATGTTTCTTAGTCTCAAACTGTAAAAGTTTCTGACTGCTGCTCCAGAGAGTGGAGCTATGAAAAGTAAAATGAGCAGGATGGAACTGCAGTGTTGCAGTGAGCAGTTACATTGAAGCCCCAAGTGTTCTTCAGTGAAAATAAATGCACTAGAAAAAAACAAAAAAGGCAGCATTTATACTCTGTCAAGAGATTTCACCTCAAAATCATAATACAGAGGTAAAAGTAGGTTCTGTCCATCTTAATACAGCGCATGTTAACTTTTCTACTTGGCTGAGTGATTGCAAAAGCAGCAGTAAACTCAGGACAGGTTAGCTCACAGCGCTTCCTAAAAGGAAGTGGGATAATGATATTTAACAGGGAAAGCAAACTACAGGCTAATACTGAAATATGAATTGTTTTTTTGCTTACTGCAATAGGTTCCATTATCTTCTAGGGAAAATCCCAAAGTGGGTAGGGCAGAAGACAGAGCACTAGCTGTGAGAAACCAACTCACCCAAATACGGCAGTATATCGGGTGTTACTAGAATATATGCAAAATTATTTTGGATATTCAGGTGTCAATAATGATTTATAGTCAGTAAGTCCACTAAAATATACTGGTTGGTCTCATGGATTGACTAGATTCAAACGATTAGGAATCTCACTTGGTGGAAAAAAGCAACAATTTTCATAGTGGTGAAGTTTATTCATTTCCACTGACAACCTGAAATCCAGTTTTCCTCAGCATTTAATTAGTGAAAACTCTCACCTCTCTGCAGCTTCTTCTGCCTCTTTTATATTCCTGTCTCTCTTCTTTAAAGTATCTTGAACCTGTTGCTCGCTAGTGTAGGGCTCTGTGCTGATAACAACCCTGTGGACTTCTCTGAGGTGGCCAAAGTACACTTTTGCATGGCCAAAAACTTTAGCACAGAATTCACAGCACACCAGCTTTTTGGATTTGCCTTCATTGTGATGAAGCTTCATATGGGTGCTCAGGCTCCCAGAATGGATATATGCCTTCCTGCAGATCCTGCAGCTGTAGGGCCGCCTGCTCGTGTGCGTGTTCATGTGGTCCTGGAGATGGTGCTTGAACTGGAATGTATGGTTACAAACATGGCACCTGTGCAGCGCCTTAGGGACGGCTGAACGTGTATTTCTGCTTAGATCACTTGATTTAGCTGATGTAGCATCACTGGGCTTGGAACTCACACATTTATTGGTGAGTGAACCATTTAAAAATGAGTCCTGCTCACGAGACGGTGTCTCTACGATTGCTGCAGGAGTCAGTGGTGCGAACGCCTGCACAACCACCACTGGTTTTGGTCTGATACTGCGGTATCTTTTCACTGCTTCTGCCTTATTGTCTTCAGGCACCTGAATATCAACCTTTGCCCTCTCTCTTCCTTCTCTAAACTTATTAATGATGCATTTCCTCCGCTTGGCCTGAAAAGCCAATAAATCTTCCGGGGCTCTTTTTTTCCTGCCTCTTCTTTTAGAGGTTGCACTGCTCAATTTTTTAAGACTGCCGACATCATCCTCTTTGCTGGATGGAGAGAAGGTGTTTTCTCTAATGGATTGTTTGGGGACTTGTGTAAATGATACATCAAATTGCTTATCAAAGGCTGTGGTTTTCATCAAAGATGGTATCTTTTCACATTCAGATTTTAGTGAATGACCAGGTATGTCCATAACATTAATATTCTGCTTAGATTTACAGAACACTGAATTTTTCATTCTGGAGTAAGGCAAAATAGGAAGTTTTCCTTTTGGTGCTGATGGAGTCATCTGAATTGTACTGCCAAAAACCGCTGGTGACAAGACAGTAACAGGATTTGCAGAATTTGTGGGTTTTTCCTTTAGTTTCTCAGATGTCAGGAGTGACTCTCTTGTGGTTTCCGATGCTGTCTTCACAGAGTGTAGACTTAGTTTCATGGGATTAGTTGTACTTGCTGGCTTGGACAGAGAGTCTTCAACTACAGATGGTCCAGAAATATTATTGCTAGCAATTTTAGCTTTGTTCATTAAAAGAGATCTAGATTCCACACAATTGCTTTTATTCACTAATGTGGAAACTCCAATTTCAGCTGAGTCACAGTCTATTATCATCCCTTGCTCAGTTGAATCAGAACTACAATGAGTTTCAGGACATTCTTCATGTAGAGTAGTCATGGGGGAAGTCTGTGATGAGATCAGTGCTCTGGTAGGAATCTTGTTGCGTGCACTCAAACCAGAGATTTGTGCTGGTTTTTTGTGACTCAGCAATTTATTTCTTACAGATTGGTACCTGGGGATGGGCAGCTTTAAGTTTTCAGAGGGGGCCACAGTCGACTGCTGAACTTGCTGAGTTAGGGCAGGCGCAACACACGGCACAGCCAACAGGGAAAATGTGCCCTTGTGAGCAGCCACCTGCATGACAGCATAGTTCTGAGCTGGCACCACCAGGGGCTTCGAACCTGAGGCTGAAATTGGTGTCATTGGCTCAGGCAAAGATGACTGAAGGCAAGAAACCACTCCAGATGTTAAAATTTTTGGTACCATTTTTGGAGCAATGGTCCTAAACTGACTTTTCTTCTGAAAACTTTGTATTATGTCCGAAGGGGATTTCTGTTTATCTGTAAGAATAACATAACACAGATGTAAAATAATGCACAGTATTTTTAAAAAATTACTGTGTCAAAAATAAAACTGCTTATGAAGGATACTATTACACACAAGCTTATTAAAAATATTTAAGCATTTAAATGACCACCAAATTAAATCTAGAATTGCTAAAGTTTCATAGACAAAAGTACTGGCTGAAAGCAACATGCTTGAACACAGATTTGCAAAAAAAACCCTTCTCTTAATCAAATCTTAATTGGATTCTTCATTCTAGGTTAGAAACTACATGACATTTCAGAACAAATACACCCATAAGCCTCTTCAGCCCTGGAAAAGCTGCAAGGACATGCTGGCAATGTTCTGCTGAAAAAGCAGGGACAGGATTTAAGCTCCATGACACAGAACTTCTCTGAGCACCAGCTCTGAACATGTATCTCAAACAGAATCATGCCATCGTTCAGACATTCCC
This sequence comes from Serinus canaria, assembly GCF_022539315.1. Lineage (NCBI taxonomy): Eukaryota > Metazoa > Chordata > Aves > Passeriformes > Fringillidae > Serinus > Serinus canaria. Next base: position 15,172,801 of record NC_066315.1, on the reverse strand, counting down.
TACTATTTAGAAATTGTGGGTTTTATCAGATACAGACCAAAGTTTGCCTGATGAAGTCTTGGAAAAATTCCTGCTACAAAGCATGCAAATAATGTATAATACAATCAAAGGGGACTTGAAGAAATATGTGAATATTAACTACTGCTAAATACCCAATCACAAAAATTACTCAGGTGACACTAATGCACAACAGACTATTGCATTGACTACTGCAGTCAATTATTTAAACACTTCCTTGAAAGATGCAATTTATCAAGGTTATATAACAATTTCTTCCTGTTTCTATTTGTGTTCATAAAAGTCACAAATGTTTTTAGTAAAAAATGTGAAGATAATTAAAACAAACAAAAGGAATATGATAAAATTCATGTGATATAATATGGATTAGGCAACAAAGACACCTGCTGACCTTTCAGACTCCACAGAAAAGGAGTTGATACCTAGTTAATAGTACCACTACCATTTCATCTATCAGTCTCATTACCCACTCTCAAATTAAATTATTGACACTTCCAGTTCTCCAAACCTTGGATAGGTTTCCTGGAAAAATGGAAATTGCAACCACTGAAAATTCAACTACAAAGATTCCAGCCAGCAAGGCAATTTGGACATTAGCAAAAAATCATTTGAGAGAGGAATCACATTTGAATTGAATACGTGAAATTAAATGCTGCAACCTTGAAGTGTTGTGGTACAATAATTCCATAGGAAAGTTTCCATTCCTTGCCATTTTAAAGAATTGTATTACAAATGCATTTATAGGTGATTGTGGACTTAAAAAGTGAATTAGTACCAACACTGGAAACTCCAGTAAATTTATCTTAATCCTGGAAGTTCTTCTCAGACGTCACAAACTTTGCAACAAGCACCGCAAGCTCCAGACCTCTTATGTTTCATGACCAGAACTCCTGGACAGATACATATGCTTATTCATGGTGTGCACATGTGCAGTAAAGCCACTGCCTTCAGGACATGCTGGATTCACTGAGCAATCACATATAAACTGAACAGTTCATATTTAGTAGATCTGATGCTTTTTAAAACTCTTTGATCAGCAGTTTCATAGAGCAATAACTATGCAGGGCATAAGCCTTTGATCCTTTTATTGCCTTCTGTTGCATCAAACCCAAAGTCCTTTATGCATTTTCTTTATACTTTAGTTAAGTGAAACTACTGGACACCACCATAACTTTCTCTGTGCTCAATGTCTGTAGAGACCTTCTGAATTTCTAGACATTCTGTGCAGACTGGGTTACTGTAGGCCTGGAAGTTCTACATAAATAGAGATCCCTGCACACAGGGATAAATCCAGGCTTGTGCAACCTGGAAAAGGCAGAAACATTGTATGTTTAAAATTGCTTCCCTACTGCACTTTTTAGTCTCAATTTTAATTTTTTTTTTTTAAATCTAGTCACTAAACATATAGAAATCTTTACATTTTCAGATACTAAGATTTCTGTTAGTCAGATGATGATTTATTTCCTACAAGGTATCTTCCTGCTGCTTTTGAGTAAACAATTTAAGTACTTCTGAGAAGAATAATAAAATTCTGTAAAGCATTATAATCACTAACCAAAATAGCCCTGAATTTCAATGACAGTTACAGGTCAAACCATATGGTTTAAATACAGCAGACAACAGAATTAGGGTACCTTCCTTTTAGGGGACGGAATCAGTTCTTATTTCTCCAGGTTATGCTTGTCATATACTGACAATAAAGACTTTCTCCAAATGAGCAGCTATTCAGCTTGCCACAATATTCAGCATGAAGCTGTTTCCATTCTCTTTCATTTCTCTTGTTCCTCCCCCTTTTTATTTCAAAATTTCATTTCTTGATTTGCATAAAACTTTTAAGAATGCTGGAGTTTCAGCAGATTACTACCCCTGCTACTCCAAGTTACAAGGCACCCACTCTTCAACCAATGGTAACAGGAAAAGGTGGAAAGTTTGCTGTGGACATGTCATCTCTACAAATGGCAGCCATAAAAATAAGGTTGATTTGAAGTTAGGAGGAAATCTTTGTTGAAATAATGTATGGCATTAGCTTTAAAAAGAATCATATGTTTCTCAAATGCATTGACTTGCCTAATGCAAAATTAAGCAGTAAAATCACTTTTCTATAAAGAAAGTATCTCCACATATTTTCTCAGTATTCCACAGGAGAGTGTTGCTCTAAAAGCCAAGATCTTCATCAATATCAAACACAAGATTCTCTTTGAAAAAAGGTCTGTTTAGATCAATACCATTCTTACACAGGTTACACAATACTAAGAAATGATAAAACTGTTTGAGAAGGGATTTTTATACAAAGACTTTTTCCAACTAGTGTAATTTTATCATAAGTTTTCCAGGCAAGCTACGTTTGGTACCAACCTTCAGTACTTTTTTTTTTTTTTTTGCCCCCCCACTTTTTTACAAGTTTACATTAGACATTTTAGTGCAAATATTCATTGCAGTGCTTCTGGTAAGCAAAGGAATACTCAACTCTGCATTTCCCTCCCCTCCAACACAGCTACTGTAGTTAAGCTGCTTAGCCTGTGAATAAATATAGAGAAGGGCTAGATGCAGACTAGCTGCCTGGTGATGCTCCAGGCCCTGATGACATATTCCCTGCAGATTGGGAAAGCTAATTGGAAGAACTAGTGCAAGACTGCTTAGCATCTTGGATCAGCAGAAAGCAGCCAGTCAATTCACAGACTGGAGGTTCTACTGACCCCACCCAGAGCATGCAAGTATCATCAGTGACCAAAATTCTGTTTTCCATTTATAGCTGGTGAAAAGTTTCCATAACTTCCTTTGCACACAGCAAGAGCTATAGTAATTCATGTCTTCACCACACTGAAGGACTTGAATATGCTCTGGCTGGCTGGCTTGTGCAAAGGCAGCTTGGAGACCTTATACGCATCTCTCAGAGGCATTCCATTTCTTCCAAATTATTTCTGTCTCTGATTCAAGGGACTCATTTGACTTGTCATCTGTGACCTAAGGAAAAGCTTATGAAATCCCATGAAGTCCTTCACATAAGAAGGGGAAGTTTCAGTTAAGGGAGGCTCTGCAATGGCATTTATGAGGATGGCTCTTCGTTTTAGACAACATTCTTTCTACAAGTAAATCTGCAAATCCTTCACTGGAAGGCAACAATTTTTATACTTTTTTTAAAATTTTCATTAATAACAAAGGAAATAAATAAAAGCATTAGATTTAATATCTGAAGGATGTGAAGCTCATTTTTAAGTGCTGTGTCCTCAGTCTTTCAGATGACTGTGAAGTTGGGGCAGCAGGTAGACACTTCTAAATAATTACACACAAAACTAAACCAAAAGCAGTTCAACCTGTTTACTTTGAAAGTCTCTGTTAAAAGATTAATGGTTACCATGCTAGGACCTGCAAGTATCAAATCCCTCAGATACCTGCAGGATGTCATAAGCTTTCATCCTTTCTAAATAACCTTAAAATTGTGTAGAAGTGGACAGTGACACACCAACACAAAAATCAATGATGCATTAAATTCTCTGATAGATCCATGCTGGGAAGACTCCTCTAGAGGAAATGGAGTTTCCATGGGCTGCTGCTTCTTCATGGTTCCCCTGCCTTCCCAAGTCTTCCAAGTCTGGTCTACCTCAGCCTAGTCTGCCTTATTTTATGTACTTCCTTTAGTCTGTTCCCTATGTAAAGCACACAACATTGCTGAACTCAGATGCCATAGAATGTATTAGAAGAAATTTAATTTTCAGTACTATCTGGTCAATTTTGAAAATAACCACCAAATAACCACCACAGAAACCACTGAGTAATAGTGTTCATTTTTTAAATAATCCTTGTAGGCCCACCTCAGTTGTGCACGTATGTATTTCATTTATGTATGAATTGACATGTGAGAGAAACTAAAACCAAAAAAAAGAGTAATCTTTTTTTGAAGGAAAAGACAGAATACAGAGGAAGATTAATGAGTATTCAATGAACATTAATACTGCTGAGTCTTTTGCTGACTTTGAAAGGAAGAGTATCATTTCTGTGGGAGAGAAAAAAAATGCATAACTGTCTAACACACAACATTAGATCTTTTTCTGCCAATGATAGTTAATCATTCATTTTGCCAAATCTCCATACACACTAAATACCTGTGGATACTGTCTTTCCAGCCCAAGTTTCTTGCTTTTGCTGACCCAGCATACTTTGTTGGACGCAATGTTTCTCTGCAGGATTAGCATGCAAAAAAACACCACCTGCAAAAGTGCTTCAGTTATAAATAGATCCCAGGACACAAATCCCAACACAACCAAACCCCCAAAAACCAACAAAACCCAGAGAAAGACAATATAAAATGTTAAAACATTAATTTTTATTAATGTTGAAACATTAACTTCCAGTTTTGCATTAAGAAAACTATGCCTTTTTGCTCTTTGCCATTTTTCTCTCCTCAAAATACACTTTAAAATCTAATCTGTTACATACCAAATGCAAGGTGATAGCTTAATAATTGGGTAAAGCTGGTTAATGTGGCAAACAGATGGGATGGTTTAGCTTCAGTGTCATGGCTGACAGTCAACAGCAGCAAAACAACATGCTTCAAAAAATGAAGATTCAGTAGCTTTATTTTAGTTTTAACACAGAGGCTAAATTCTATGCTCATTTACACTTTCCATAATTCCATACAAATAAACTGCAGGTATTATAGAAAACAGAATTTGGACTTCTTTATTCAAAACCAGTCTTGCCACACACCTGTACAAAGTAAGACTAGTAATAAAGCCTACAAACCATGAGTTTCCAGCTCTATACATTACAGCAATTAATTTGCAGTTGTTTCTACCTTTGCTAATAATAACTACCTGGGTGGAATGTTCTAGGAATTTGCATCAGAAAATTTACTAAAATTAATTTCAACAGAAAATACCAGCCATTCTCAGTATGTCTGCATAAAAAAAAATTAAAAGAAAAAAAAATATAATCTAGTGACACATCTGTGCATCAGGTGAAGACCTTCATATGTGACACAGCAATGTCTCTTTGATCTGTGAAAAGCTACCCAAATTAGGCAAAGCTGTAGACTCTGAGCATGTGTTCAGTAGATACTCCAAGCAGCTAACTTTTCCAATGATTACATTCTATTAAATGTGCTCCTGCTTCAGGCTGGGCTGGATTTTCCCTGAACTATGGCTCTAGGTCCAAGCACCCAAGCTGGAAAAAGGAAATGGCCCCTCCTTATCTCTGAACTGCAGAGCTGACAGTGTAGAAGAGAAACAGGAGAATATACAGGGCAAGCAGAAAAAGGACAAGACTAGAAATGAGACTTGAGAAGTGTCCAGGCCAAAGAATCAGAGAGGGAACTAAATGCAGACTTAAGACAGGTAACCAAAATTACACATGAGGTAGAAAGGAGAAGCTTTTATTTAGTCTGGGGAAGGCTCCAAGACCTAACTGGGGCCTTACAACACCTGAAAAGAAAGACAATGACACTTTTTTACAGTGCCTGCAGAAACAGAACAAGGCATAATGGTTTTAAACTAAAATAAAGTAGACTCAGACTAGATACAAAGAAGAAACTTTTTACCTGCCCATCACTCTTACCAGCATCTTGGCTTCAGTATCTCTGTCCCCAGAGAAAAGTGTAACATAAAAAATACCCATACTAAAGCAGACTTGTTAAACACAAGTTAACACATTGTGAGAAATTTAGTCACTATATTAGCAGGATTAGCAACAGGAATAATTAAGATATAATTTTTGTATTGTCCCACCACAAATAAATTAAAATATGTATGAAATACTATTTCTGCAGGAAACCACAAGTGGCCAACAGCTTTGAGGCAACCTTTTGAGTTGAGACCTGAAACGTATTAGCCACACCATTCAAAAATCACTATAGGTAATCACTATAGGTAAATCACTATTCAGAAGCAGCTTCCTATATATAATGTGGGCAATGCATGGCTTAACACAACCTCCTATTATAAAAAGCCTTTTTTGTGCTACTGTTTAAAGGAAGAAAGTTTTCAAAGTGCTTTCTAAGAGTCAGAATACATATACATAAGAGATTTTTAGACACTTTTGCAGTGAATTTAAAATACATTTACTAGCAGATCTAAATGCTTTTTTAGCACCTCTCATGCAGTGTTTGTGAACTTTAAAAGCTTTCCATTTTTTGAAGGCACAGCCTTTCAAGTTATAAGCTACTCATTTCATATTAAGGTCAACAAAATTAATAGGTCTTAAGCAGATCAAAATATTTTCATATCAAGAAATGAAAACTGGAATAAAGAAAGCCAGACATAAAGCATCTGTAATAACTACCAACCTTTTCCATCTTTACAGCTGAAGAAACCACACAGACTTTTCTCACTATGGCAGTATAAGAACTAAGGGCTCAAAATGGTGCCTGGCCTCTGCAACTGCACAAGTAAGTGATTCAATTCTATTTAGACACAGAACTTCTTTTTAGAGACACTGTTAGATACATCATCAAAGACTCTGTTTCAGCTTCTTTATGCCCCTGCTAGTTTCAGCAACCAACCATGTCAGCCTCAAAGTGGGCATCATCTAGAAACCTTGGTGATCTGACAGGATGCAACTGAGTAGAATGGAAATGATTTTGCTATCACTGCAAGTCCAGTGGTTATCTTTGTTGGTTTTGCCCAGTCATTCTGTTCCATACAGGACATCATCCCTGAAGATTTGCAAAGCAAGGCTGCAGTGATACAGCCACTTGGGGGAACTAATTGTTCAGAAAATTAAGTTAAAGGAGGTGATGGAAGCATTGGTCATAAACCAGTAATTCATAATCCCCAAACAGCATTGCAAATATAAATTAGGTACTTTAGAAAGTGGAGATAAACACCTGTAATTGGATTTTTCAAAATTCCCGAGAGAACTGCCAGTGAGAATTTCTTTCAGTGAGCTTCAGGAAAGATTTAGACCTAAACAGTACTTCATCCACTGTAAAGTCAATGTACAGTTATTTTTAAAGGGTCTATCAAGATCAAATCAACATGGACAAAATTTCAATATGCCTAATGTAAGTAGTAATTAACGGACTTATTTTCTCTTAAGTACAGGAAACAGTAAATTCCAAGACTGCTAAAAAATGAAGGCAAAATTCTTCAAAAACTATGCAGTACAAAAAGGCCAAGTAGAATCATTTAATGAATAAAATAATAAAATAGTTTCTGATTATATTTTTGATCTTCTTTCAAAAAACAGAACATCCCTCCATCTTATTGAGAATTCAACCCTATTTGGGACAGAAAACATGTATGTCTCACCTCAGTAAGGGAATTAGGCCTCTTACTCCCAAAATTTAATCGCTTTAAATACTGACGTGCAAACAAAAGAGAACACAACAAAAAAGCAAAAGTTTTATTCCTGTGAAAGAGTACTTTTTTTCTTGAGAATCAGTGCACTTTTTTCTAAAAGAAAGACTGTATGCAAGAGAAAACAATTTGCCACTTTGGCTCAATATAGCAACCATTGAGGCATTAAAAACATCTGCATGGTGACTTCTGTAGTACAAACCTCAAAAATGTTCCCTCACGAACAGAGGATCAAAAGACTGCCAGTCTTGGCTTGGACTATTTTGAGTCTTCTGTTATAAATTATACACAAATTTATCACCCTCCAAGGAAAGGAAAAATTGGTAAACTCCAAGGATAGCTAGACCGTATCTTCTGGGGAATTTTTTAAAATTGATAATTTCATTGAAAATTACTTAAGTGGTCTAAGTTTTGAATGCGGAATCCCTATCTAAGGTTTTTGTTTGCTCTGATTGTGCCCCCTTTTCTTTCTTCAGGAGCCAGATTTCTTCAGAAAAACTCTCCAGCTCTGGCTGAGATACACAAAACATTGCTACCTGCAGTTAATTCTGCTGAAGATTAAAAGTAAAATAAAGATTAAAGGATCTCCACAGTGCTTCAAATAGGTATGTATATTTTTTCAAAGACAGATATGACTCTGCATAGCATAGGAAAACTAAAACATCTTCTGAAATACTATGGTCCTGGCTAGGCAAACATTAGTTTTCATAACATATAAAATTATCACTTGCTGCTGAACTTGAACACAGCTAGACCTTAATGGCAGCAGGATGTAGCAGAAAACAATTTAAATTACAGTATCAGACTGGTGTTCCTCCCCCGGTGCATAATTACAATTATTTGCAATGCTTATTGACATCGCTAGCTTGCCCGTGCCAGTCACCATGCTGTTTAAAGACAGAGCTGGTTCTCAAGAGAAGGGGCTGGATGTGCTGTGGAATGCACACACTGCTGACAGGTGCTAATGGATCGGCAAGGGCTGGCAGTGGTGCCAGCGCTGAGAGGATGGAGACGAGAGGATGATGCCCTTAGCCGCCCTGTGCCGCAGCCCCGGCCCGGTGCTGCCGTGGCCGTGTCCGCGGCGCACGAAGGAGCCGGAGCGGAGCCAGCAGAGGGAGTCGGTGGCCGTCCCGCCGCCCCCGCTCCGCAGGTGCCAGCCCGGCTCAGAGCCGCGGCTCACGGCCACTGCCCCACTGGCAGTTTCAAACAACACACAGGCCTAATAATTTGCCTAATAATTTTGTAAAGTTACATACGGCTTGTCCTGAAAATCCCCCAAGCCGCAGAATCAGGTACAGAACTGCAGCCAACCTCCGAACAACTTTGTGACAAGTGAGCTTAGCATTTCAAAACATTCTACCTCTGCAAACTCTTCAGTTAATTCATTGTTTTGTATAACTTGAGAGCATCCTAAAGCTAAGCAGTTGAGCCTTCCCGTTTGAAAGTAATTACTTCTATTAGCAGCTTCTATAACTGCAGTACAATTACTGTGCCTGAGATTAAAATAAAAATAAAAATCCTTTACTGATCTTGTGTTAATCTGGTCAATGCCTGAAATGGCACATCCATGTTACTAGAACCACCACTATTTACACTAGATGTTCTTCTTTCAGTGGACATATGAAAACAAAGCACTGTTACCAACATATTTTCCCATCCCAAGGAATACCCTGAAATCTTTGTCAAACTTTCTCTCTTTCATCATTGCTCAGCTCATCACACAAACCATCTGCATAAATAAAGATGCAAGCATCTGCTGTATGGCAAATGGTCTCAGGGGCAGATGTTTTTATCCTTGCATTCATGTCACTGGCTTGGATACATTATTTGAACAGATGTACACAATCTGAAAGTGTCGTGTCCCACAGTGAAACGTCTCCAACTGCTTTCTATCAAAGTACATAAATGCTATTTGCACCTGCATTTATGTTAATGATACAAAGGCAGCAGGGGTTCCAGCAAAGTGAGAGCTGATGCTAAGAAACACATTTACAAGGGTAATGGAAGTTTGAGATCTCCCAGCACCAAACAACCATACTAACATGGATACAAAATGTGCAGAATCAAACTTGACCTGTGAGTCTAAAAAAGTTAAACATACTCAGAGAACAAAACTATTACTTTAGCATGTGATGCTCTTTTCAAATGGATATTTTAAAAAGACAAAACCTATTAAATAAATAAACCAGGACAGCCTTATATTTTGCAAAGTATTTGCTAAGATACACAATTCTTTCACGTTAGAGTCATTTCACAAAAATATTTTATAAATCTGACAATGCCAACAGTATTTCAGTTTACTAAGGCACAATGGTATTGCATGCCATGACAGAGCATTACAAAAAATACTAACACTTGCTCAATGGTAAATATTTAACGTGAGTGTGAATAGTCAAATACAATGCTTCAGCGATTGCTGTCATGTCATATGTTGTCATATGAATGAAATGATAATTTCATAATCCTGAGGAAGAAATAAAATTTGATACAAGTTAGATACTTATTGTTCAGAAAAGTGAATCTAACTGAACATGGTGTTACAATTGCTTGCTACTTAAAAGATAGTCACGCTTCTTATAAAACATTTTAAAACTGAGAAGAATACAGATGTCTTGAAGGAGTGAGGATTAAATTACAGAACACCTGCTATTACATGACAAATGGCAGCAGTGAAGTGTTTAGTTGTCACTCAAAGAACATGCACTAATCATTACTTCCATACTTAACTGAAAAATAACAAGCACACTCAAAGTACAGAAACACTGACAAATATGCCACATTGAATGTAACTGATGGATAGGTTCTATTTCCAATCTAATCTATTTCCGAAAGTTTTATTTGTAAGAAATGTAACAACATAACAGTTGTACATAAATCATCACAAATTATTAATACCCTGCATGTTTTCAAAGTGCTACATTTAAGAAACAAGTAGTACTTGATATAAAGAAAAAAAATCATAATAAAAATATACAAAGACTACTGTATTTGTAGAGTATCATCATTTCACACTGATATAGCTCCTGGTCATAATCTAGGGAAGCCCTGCAGAGAGATCTCGACAGAAGATGAAGTTCAACAGGCAAAGTGCTGGATTCTGTTCCTGGGATGGAGCAACCCAGGATATAGAGACTGGGCAAGGAGACACTGGAGAGCTGTGCCACAGAAGGGGACCTGGGGGTCCTGGTCCAGGGCCAGTTGAACCTGAGCCAGCAGTGCCCTGGGGCCAGGAGGGCCAACCCTGTCCTGGGAGGCATCAGGCACAGCATGGCCAGCAGGGCAAGGGAGGGCACTGTCCTGCTCTGCTCTGCCCTGGGGCAGCTTCGCCTCAAGTGCTGGGGGCAGCTCTGGGTGCCACAGTGTAAGAAAGATACAGAACTGTTAGAAAGCATAAAAAGGAGAGCCACAAAGATGGTGCAGGGCCTTGAGGGGAAGCCGTGTGAGGAGAGCTGAGATCACTTGGTCTGTTCAGCCTGGGTGAGAGGAGACTGAGGGGATCCCTCACTGCAGTCTTGTGAGGGGAAGAGAGGGACAGGCACTGATCTCTTCTCTGCTGACCAGTGACAGGACATGAGGCAATGGCCTGAAGTTGTGTCAGGGGAGGTTTAGCTTGGGTATCTGGAAAGGGTTCTTCACCCAGAGGGTGGCTGGGCACTGGGACAGGCTCCCCAGGGCAGTGGTCACAATACCAAGCCCAGTGGAATTCAAGAAGTGTTTGTACAGTGCTCTCAGGCACATGAAGTGACTCTTGGGGTGGTGCTGTGCAGGGCCAGGAGTTGGGACTCTGTGATCCTTGTGGGTCCCTTCCAACTCAGGGACTTATTCTGTGATTCTGTGACATCTAACAAGAAAGCTCACTCCCGAGTCCACCATTCTCTCTGAGTCAATAAGAGGATACTGACTGGAATGGATTTTCATTTAGGGGAAAAAAGGAAAAAGCCTTCAAAAAATTTCAAAGCAAATGCTTAATCAATTTTAAGTTTACATACAGCTTTACAGACTATATTCTCCTACTGCTATTCAGAAATGGCTTTAATGTAAGACTATAACCAGGGTCAAATTCCTGTTACTTAAAGGAAAAATTAGACTAATGCTTTAAAGTATTAGAATTGAGTACTTCAGTCAGAAGCATGAGAATGTAGAGCACACTCTGGGGTGGGCAGCTTTACCCAACAGGAAGCACTGTCTTCCTTGAAAGAATAGCCCCAAGAGACACAGAGCTCATCAACTAAGATCAATCAGAATGACATGCTTCTGGAACAGCTTCCTCAGAATTATTACAGCATCATAAAAATATTCAGTCTTCACAAAACAGGTAAAGTATAAACTTACAAGACAGTAAAAGCTCAAGGCTTCAAATAAAGTAATAGATAGTGCTCTTCCTAATTAACATAAGTCCTAACAATGGAAACTTAACTGTCAACCAGCAATGGTTTAGAAAGGTCCATTAGAGCTGATGTCATATCCATCAAACATTCACTCACATTTAAGTATCATTAAAAATGACATTAATGTTAAAAATCATACTTAAAACATTAGCAATGAGACACAGATCAAAAGAGAAAGGAAACTGAAGTTACAGCTACACATTTAGAGGCTTGAGAATACATAAATACCCTTACTAATAACAGAGGAAAAAAATCAAGACATCAACCCTAGTGAAAACTAAATCAAATGAAAGACAACTTTTGAAGAAACCACATAGAAGAAAAAACTAAACACACAAAAAAATTAGTAAGGATGGGAATGCTGAAGAAAAGGTATTAAAAAAAAATCCAAGTTAATGTTTTTTCCTGTTTCTGCTAACTGTGTAGCATAATTTGCAGATAAATTTAACCCCATTTAATATGTGGATCAAATATAGCAGGGATTTTCAAATATATGAAGATTAATAAAACCTGAATACTTAATTACGCTGAATCAAAGAAGAAGCAGATTTAGGCACTTCAAGTTTCAACTACAGGTGTTAACAGTAATTAGCAATGCCCTAAAGAAGAATACAATTTTAGCTATTGTAAATGTTTAAAGTGATAAATGCTGCAGTAATGGCTTTTTTTTTCAAATCAGACCACAGCAGAATACTAGACACAAGTAATACAGTGATTAATAATGATGACATTTCTTCCATATTTTGAACCACAAGCATCTAATTTCTAAATAAAGTACAGAAAGCATACTGTACCTGCAGAAACTGTTAACGGATTCTGCATTATGCCCTTTAACAGTTACGACAATGTTCCTAGAAAGAAATACAGATACTTAGAAGCTCTGATAATTTCTTACAAACTAAAAAAAAAATGAACAGGACAATGGCAACAGTTTCCAGACTTGTATTTCAGAATGGATCCCAATATGTCCATAGGTCTCAAGAAAACACCATCAGAGATTTAAACCAAGGGTTTCTTTGGACCCCTATATGTGCTCTCCTTATTTCAACCCTGTGTACTACTAACTTAGGCTTCTTGTGATTGAACAACCTTCTTAAAGCCAGGAAAGAGAACAGTCATGAATCCCAACGTGGCAATACATTCTGAAGAATCACAGACAATATAGGGTTAAGCAACCTTTTCTCTTCAAACATGTGGACCTGTTGGGGACAGTCCAGAGGAGAGCCCCAGTTTTGATCACAGGGCTAAAGCACCTCTCTATGAAGACAGAACTGGGGCTGATCAGCCTGAAGGAAAGAAGGAGACCTTACAGCACCCTCCAGTACCTAAAGGCAGCCAACAGAAAAGCTGAAGTGGACTTTTTACAAGTGCATCTGCAGACGGAAAAAGAGGTATTGGCATTAAACTGAAAGAGGATAGGTTTAGATTAGATACTATGAAGAAATTCTTTACTGTAAGGGTGGTGAGGCACTGCAACAGTTTTCCTAGAGAAGCCATAAATGCCTCACCAAGGCCAAGCTGAATGCAGCTTTGACCAATGTGATCTAGCAGAAGGTTACCTGCCCAGGCAGGGCTGTTGGGACTCAGGGGGGCCTTTAAAGTCCCTTCCAACCCGAACCATTGTCATTCTACGTGACTGCATGGATCCCACATAACTGTGTGACCAGCAGAATCTTCCATGGATGCTACAATGAAAATACTACCTTGCTCTTGTGAACCAAACATTACACTGCCACCTGTCCTGAATGTGCTCTTTGTATTTACAAGATGTGACACACTGCATTTGACATTTGGCTTTACATCAAATGGCCACCCAGGAAATTTAGAGTTGGCTACTTCTTTCCAGCGCAGTTGAGTGGGCTGTTCCAGCTCTGGGGAAGTGTGATTCAACAATCAGGAAAAAAAGACACAAGATAATACAATGACAATATAAAATTGTTGTCACCCACTTAGATTTATTTTTCATAAAATGGCCTAGCTTTTGGAATGGCTGCATCATAGTTTAGTTCAACTGAACACCACTAACATCACAAAGGGTATGAAGCTCTTGTTCTCCTGATGCAGCCAGAGGCTTTGGGAAGGTAACAGAAAAGTCCATTACCTGACAAAGATGGAACTAAAACTTCCTGGGGGTTTACTCAGATCTTGGCTTTCATACCAGTGAACATCTACAACATTTCCACAAACAAAGGCAGCTGCACAGATGTGGAGATTGCTGACTTTCCTGGCCAATTTAACAGCCAGGAGAACCTTACATAAAGAACATGCCAGACGTGCACTCAAGACACATCTTCTGAGCACAAAAAGTACCACAAATTAGTTTTGCTTAAATACAGAATACATAGGACAAAAAGTGATGTAAATACCAAACAAAATAAGCCTTGAACATATTTCTTTACTATCATGCAATTGACTCTCAAAAAGCAATGGTGAGGTTCTGGAAGAAGATGGTTCTGTAGGTAGCAGTAAAGTAAAAAGAAAACCAATTCCATTTTCAGGAAGCTCAACATCAAAGCACAGAAGAACATGGAGCATGGCTGCTGTGAGGAGACCTCTCACACAGCAAACAGGTAAAGCTCTCTGGTACCTGCATTGTTCTGAGCCATAGCTAACATGCATGCTGGTACATCAACCAGCACCTCCTGGCAGTGGCGTGCTGATGCCCATCAGCAGATCCCCAACTGCCTCGCAGAGCCTCTGTCCGTGGTACTTGAGTAGCCAAGCCATGAGCTGTCAGGCCCAGCACTCAAACACACACTGGCTCATCTAAATGCAGTTTGATGTCATGGGAACATACAGACAGCTCCCTCTGCACATCCAAGAATGGAACAGGCCACATAAAATGCAGTCTAATTAAAAAGTTCTGTACAGTATATTGATTTAAACTTTTAGAATTTGAAGATTGTAACATCCACAAAACTACTTATGCCTGCACTGAGCAGGTTTGGGGTTTTTTTTCCCCATTTCACTATAAATCTGGCTTGGTAGGACTACTTTCCATTAAAAAAAAATGCTGATGTTCAAAAAAAGCTACACTTAGAACTAAAATTACTAATTAAATTTTGCACCTCTTTTATGTTCTTGTATCCAGAAAAAAATTTAGGCTGGTCAGCAACTAATAATTCAGTATGTCCTGATGTTTTCATTAAGTACTGAAGAGGCAAATGTTCTTTCACTCTACCCTGGTTATATTTGAGTCCAATACTGGCTCTTTCCGAATGCTCGAATTTCTATCTGCCAATATCCTAAATTATTCTCCACCTGAGAGCTTATCAAATTGATAAAGATTTAAAAAATTCTATATAATGTTAAAATTTTTTTGCTCAGTTTATAACTCTACCATAAGACACTAAATATAATCATTCAAGTCACAGTATTCCAGAACTCATATTAGTTTTCTAGAAATCTGCTGCTGACTACTCAGAGATGAAAAGAAATCTATTACAAGAATTTCAAGTGAAGTGGAGTTGAAGCTGGACAGAATTAGAAAGTAAAATCTCTCTTAATGCCATAAAATAAGCTCTATCACGTCTGTACTACTCCTCATGTTACCAGAGAACGAAAGGATAAATTTCATTATTCCTAAGAGGCAAAAATAGCAAGCAAACTGGAAAAAAAAATCCCATACTGTAACTCAGTCTTTAACAACCAAAGGAAGCAGAGCATATACATGTCATAATTTCAAAGCAATTTTCACAGGAAGATACCCACAGGTCTTTTATATGAAACAGGTGTCCTGATAGACACACTGACTATGAATATCAGTTGAACCCAATTAACCTAATTCAATGCTTGTCCATACTAAGACATTTATCTAAGATGTTACACAAAATCCTTTAGGATATTACAGAGAAAGCGATAAATAGGCTGTAAAGGTTATGACATTAATTTTACTGTCATCCTCATGCTTTAAGCAGACATCAAAACTAAAAACCTCGTCCTCTGGGAAGGAAGAACTACCTGAAAGTAATTATAGGACTTATTATCATAACAGTATTAAACTAGACCACTATGACCCTAACCAAATTTATTTTTGGTACCTTTTGTTAAAAGAACAGAGCTTCTCATTGACGACTGCACCTTCTAATGCAGTGTATATTAGTACAGGCACTAGAAGAAAGCATTAAATCAAATATTGTAACTTAATATTAAGCTTAATTATGAATTGTTATGAATTTTAATTTAAAACTAAGCATGTAAAGAAATATTACGTAATTTAATTTCAGAAGGAAAACATCCAGCTAAAAAGAAATATTAAATACTTAGTACAGTTTAGAAAAGACATTCTCCTGACAGAAGCCCATGAAATGCCCATTTGTATTTCAAAAGCAATTTTATTCACTTCATTTTTCACACCTGTTCTTTCACATAGCATGCCATCTTGCAAATGAATGCCATACAAACAGTATTTCCCATAATTTAGAAACTTTTCAACTGAAAGCAAGTCCCCCAAAAAGCCTGAAAGTATTGAATCAGCACAGCTTCCAGGAAAGTTGACAAAATCCCTTGTTATATAAAGGCCAAGTTAGACTTGAAATAAAATATTAAAACATTGAAGCTATGAAAAAAATAGAGAGGAAGATAAAAATGACAGGCACAATGACTGACTAGCGTAACACACAAAAGCATTTGTTCAAGCAAACGTACTTGCCAAAAGCCTGCAGTGCTTGGCTACTTTATAAAAATCAAGCACAAGGCATTAAGCCAATTTGTTTAAAAAATAAAAACCCCTCCAAAATCCTAAACCCCAATAAACAAGCAACAACTGATTTGCATTTCCGAAAACCTGCAAAAATATTCTGCATTTCATTATTTGCATCTTCAGTCTCAAACATCTGATTTACTCCATCTTTTCTATTTCTCGTATTTTTACATCAGGAGTTAATCCTGTTCCAGATCCTAGTCTTCCTACTCTATACCCAAAGAGATATGCATGTAGTTACAAACAACAGTGTCTGAAATTGCTCACTGCTTATGTTTCCATACTTAGATAATCCCTCACGGAGAAATGCGTGTCCATGGCAGAATTCTTTTGGCTGAGCCCATTAGATGACTTCAGCAGAACCACAAAAAGAAAGAGAACAGTACAAACCCAGCAGAACCTAAAACCCAGGCTATTTTTAAACTTTTGGTCATCCTGTGAGATGGACCAGTCCGAGTGCATTTCCTGAACTTCAAGCCTTAGATGCACTGAATGCCACAGTGGCAATCCTGGACAAAAATGCTTCCCTTCATACTCTGCTGGGTGATGTGGGGAATGGTTGGCTGGCAAGCCCACACTCTGCCCATCTGTCAGAGTGGAACTGTGCCTACACGACAGGTTCTATGCCACTTTCAGTAACATGTTGCTGAGAATAAAAGCTTATTTATGAAACAACATAGGGCAACATCAACGTTCAGCTTAAAATAGCAGGCAAATGAAAAATTATTGCTCTTCTTGAGGAGGTAAGTCTTTTGGAATCAGCTTGAAGGTTTTTCACTTGTATGAATAAAGACTAGCAATACACTGCAAGAAATGAGGCTCTTCCACACATTTTCTACTATTGTGGACAAACTAGCATGCAGTCTCACTAATTATTATTTTACAACTATAACTATCTCCAAAAAAGCAAATTTAAGGACCTGCAAAACAATGTATTAAAATGAAATTCCTCAAAAAGACACTGGGAGAAGAGAAGGTTAAAGAAGGTGAAATATTGAGTCTTCATTTTATAAAATGTATGTGTATTAAAATAAAGTATACTGGAACAGTTTTTATGACTATAAATAACCCCAACTATTTTCCATTTAAGAAAACAACTCCATTCTGAAGAAATTTAAAAGAGCCTGGTCACTATTATGCCTAATGTTAGCCAATTCATTGAATGTCAAAAAATATCTTTTTTTCCCAAATTTCCAATTTAAAAAGACAGATTGTCATATTATGTTTTCCTTAGTAAATCCTTTCTTGGTAGGAGTGCTCTGAATGCCACAAACTGGAGACCCATGTAAGTTCCATATCTGGGTTAGACATCTTTGCCATTACCTTGTATTAAAAGGCCAAAGTTTCTGATTTAAAATGCAATCTTGGTTATTACTGGTGTGAACATAACTGTGAAATGACGAATCAATACAAATTGATAGATTTTGTTCTTGACTCTTAGGACAGCTAAAAAAAATAGTTCTGGAAAACACAAATTTCATTTTTTTAACATACTACATGAAATCTGTGCTGCCCACAGTTTTTTAATTTAAATTCAAATTAACTTAGTATTTAAAACAAAACAAGAAACAGAAATGTGCACCATTCTTAGTGGGTAATGACTAATCTAGAATTCACTTTATAATTTAAACAGCACAGTTCCTTCTACTCCTGTTCCTCCTCACCACCACATTATCCTGGTTCTTAACTAAGCACACATTTATTGCTTGGATCCAAACTGCTTAGAAGCTTTGCTGCGATTCTCAGCAATGCAGTTTCCTAAGACAAAATCTGTGTATCTTACACTTCTGTTAGCAATATGTTACGTCATTCATAGTGGAATTGCAGCACACCACTGTGGTTTTCAGTTTGTAATACCTAATTAAACTATAAGACTTTTTGACTATTATGCATAATTAATTACTGATTTGATCTGATAAGACCAGACTACATATTTTATCTCTCACTGTGTACCTGCTGCTGTACATTAGCTTTCTTTTCAGATAAACAATATCACAAACACTAAAACAGCAATTTCATTGGAGTTACCCTAAAACTTCACAGAACCAGACAAACATCTCTGGCTGTGTACACAGCTACGCACAAAATCATTCAGGTTGGCAGAAACTGCACAAGGTCATCCCATCCAACTTCCCTGCTGAAAACAGGGTCAACGCTGGCCTTACAGCTTTGTCTGGATGAGTCTTAAAAACATCAACAACTGCCTCTCAGAAATCAAATTGTATTTACTAACTGACAGCAAAGGGTAGCCTGAAAATGACAGCAAAATTTGGTCTACATACATAGGACAGATTGTTCCATCAATTCCTATGGCAATGCTCTTACCATACTTCAGAAATACCTAAGCCTCCCCTATTTAATATTTAGTTATACTGATGGATTAAAGAGAACTTCAGATTGATTGGCAGAGAAAAAAGACATTTTGTAATAAAATGCCTTATATACTTTTTATTTACCTAATAAATAACCTGTTTTTATACTACAGGAGTCCAGATTATTTCAAAGAGCAGAACGAGGTTAACATACAAAGGTACCAACCAAAATAATTAAAGAGGACTACAGGAAGGATCAAAAAGACCCATTAGTTGTGTTTTACTTGTTTGGTTTTTTTCTTATCTTCCTCTACTTTAACATTTGAAGAACAAGCTTTATCTAGTAGTGTTACAACTTCCAGTGAAATCTTTAGATTCTGTTCATTTTAGACTACAGAAAGAACAAGGTCTGCAATGCTAAAAGGAGATCAAGTTCAATTTGATAGTCCTAACATTTTTTAGAGCTACTTGATACCTCAAAACATAACCACATGTACAAAAAATTTATTTGAATGTGTCAGATAACACAGCACTAAAAATTCCACTAATCAGAGGATTAAGAGCTACATTCACCTGCACAATTTTGACTGATTTAAATTTGAAATGTGATACTGAATTCTTCACAGAATCACAGATGGCCCTGAAGTTTTGTAGAGATTAAACAATAAATAGTCAATCAGTTCTTCTGACTGAAGTATTTTGGGTTACTTCAACACTAATCTGCATCTCTCTGATAAAACTTCCTGTGACATTCAAGAAGGATTTTCTTCAGGGTTTCATTATTTTCATATAGTCTGGGTAGGTTGTTAATGTTCTACTTAGAAGAAAAACCAACAGCTGAGAAAAAGCAAAAAAACACACCAGGCTTTGCAAGGTGAATTGCTTTTGCAATTCTGACTAAAATAATGTATTTATTTCTGATTTTACAGCTGCAAACTTAAACACAGTACTCAATTTTGCCATGGTACCAAATAAGAGCTTCATCTACAGCTGTTTCTATAAGAATTTCCATTACAAGTTTCTTAAAAGGTCAAGAAAGCTACATTGTGGCATTTATAAAGTTTGTGTAGCAATATCCTCTATACTTCATAAAATGCAATGTATGTTTTTTAAGTTCAATACATCGTCTTCACAGACCCAAGCAAAACAAGCATTCAAGAACTAAAAAATAAAAATAAAAATGAAAAATAAATAATAAAAATAACATCCATTTACTATGACTGTGCCAAATCAAGAAATAAATGACCTATGCCAAGATGGGAGTACTTCCAATGAGTTAAAATTCAAACTGCCTACCAATTAATGACTTTCTGTTTAAATTCCCTCTCAAAAGGGCTCACCTCTAACATGCATTCAAACTCCTAAGACAGAAGTTAAAGAAACAAAGAACTGGAAAATGGTATTAGCATCAAAAAAACCTAACACTGCCACATGCTTAAGACCATTAAAGCAAACTAAATTCTAAGGCCAAACAAACAAAAAAAGCTCTTAATTTGAATTATACACTGAACTATTTAGTGACTTATGTTGAAGGGAAAAGCCTGTTTTCTTCAGCTGAACTCAAAAGCAACTTCTAAGTTCTACTGAAGAAGTAGAATTCATTTTAGCACATGTAACTGTTGGAGGCACAACTTGCAGATAGCCCTCTAGTAAAAAATATTCCAGGTAAGGAATCAGATGTTGTACTAAGAACTGGTTCAACTGTTTTGGTGCTACACTGATTCTGCCCCCAAACTTTGCCTGTAATACTGCTAGCCCAGACTGTTCCAGGGCTGTGGATGGGTTTTTTTCTGGATAACTGAGTGTTCAGTACACTTCAAGAACACATGCTTTTAAAACTAGAGATGCAAATACAATAGTTGGATTTTTTTTTAACAATACCCAACATTAAAAACATTGCTCAACTATGAGTTGTATCTTAAGTTTCCCAAACATGATCCTACTCACCAGAAAGGAATATGTGTCTAACAGGTCATACCTAAAAATCCTGTAAAAATCTAATGACTAGCATAAGCAACTTCCATGTTAAACAGCTTCTACCTTTACTGCCTCCCAAGCATACAATAAACTGTTCTGCATTAGAAGAATCATCAAACAGTAAATTGACAAATTAGAACATGACCTCACTGAATCACCTTCATAAAACCCAGAGTTCCAAATTTAGTGCAAAAATTAAAAGGTTACATTTTATGTAAGTTCTGTCACAGTTGTGCCTTAAGTCTTAAAGAATATTGTGTAAATTTTATACTTGTATATAAAAAGAATTCCCAACATGCAACCAATGCCCTTAAAATTATCTTGCATAATATTAAGGGCAATTCAACATCCACAGCTGAAGATGTGAACTACAGCTCTGGAACCCTCATGAGAGGAGCAGCCAGGGAAGTGACAGCCCAGCTGAGAGCTGAGCACAGGCAGCATCTGCCCTCCCTGTTTCCGCTGTGCCTAGACTAATTCATACACACCCCAGCAGAGAGGTTCAGCTGCTCACCCACATTCTTTGTTCGGGAACATCCCTCTCATTCTCTGGGAAAGGACTGTCACCACTTTGCTGGATTCTCCTGCATGGAATGTCCCAGTTCCCTGGCTGGGAGCTCCCAGAGCTCTGACCCAACTGAAAAAGCAACTGTTGGGCTGAAGTGACTAATGTGTCATGTACTTTAGAACAATCAGAACATAATAGAGTGTATTTTCTAATCAATCTGGTATACATACATTTTTTAATACAAATAGTAGAATTTGAATAAACACAAACATTCCAGATGTAGCCTAGTTTTGGTGATATATTTTATTGACTAGCATCAAGGAGCACACAAAATATCAGCTGTTGTTAAAAAATGGTATACCATTCCTAGAAAATATATGGGACAACACATTCTATGATTTATTTAAATGATTCTCTTTCTTGCAGTCTATTACTGTCTATCAGCACTGTGTTACTGATGAACCATACTTACAAAAAAAACTTTCACACAGTTAAAAATACAAAAAAGAATAATAAATCAAAATCCAACCTGTCCTAGTTTACTGCCTTCACTCACTTAGCTTGTGCTGTTCTCATTGTGCAAATAGTCCTTGCCAAAATAATTTTCATTTTTGTATCCACCACCCTGTTTGTTGTCTGAAAAACGTTAAAGGCACAGAGCTTCAAAGACCATCAGACATTTTTAATGAAGTGTCCTTAAAACATGTTCACGGAGAAAAAATGTGAAATAAACATGTTAAAATTATTCCTGGAGGCTGTCCAGCAACCAGCTGTGGCGTGCAGTCTATGCTAACCATGGGAACATTCTTCTTTCTCTATGGGCCTCCAGCTTTGTCTTCTGTTCCTACGGATATTTGTATTCCAAATGCATTCAGTTAAATCTCAAACTAAGCAAGATCAAACTGAATTAGTACTTCAAGAGGAAAACAATTAAGCATGACCAAGCTTTTAAAGCAGCTACGTTTTTTTGGTTTGACACACAGTACCTTTTCATTAATTTACCATAAAAGCCATGCTGGGGGACACCTACACTGCTTGAGTCATGTCAAGCCTTCAAATTCTAACAGTGAAGTTCTGCTCACTTAGGGCAATTAAATGACCAAACATCTATTTTTTTAATAGCAGCACTAATTCCTACTTTGTGTCCAAATCCAAACTTTGCTAGTCATGCTCAGTGTCTGCAGATTACAGCAGAGTTCTAATTATTTAAGACACTACTCCAGCATGCACAAAGAGAGTGAAAAAAAAGGCAAAGGTCACAAAAGAAAGGCTAAGGAAAAAGTGGGCCCAGTGCTCAGCAGAGAAGGTGAATGAAGCAATGGAACAGGCTGAGGCACTGATATAACATTACCAAGAGTAGATGAAGGTGCAGTCATACAAATCCATAGGATCAGACGAATGCATTCAGTAGTGCTGAAAGAGTGTCACCAGAGGGATGCACTCCATCATCTTTCAAAAGTCATGGCATCAAGGGAGATTCCCAAAGACTGGAAAAAGGCACATAGCCATCTTCAAGAAAGGCAAGAGAGAGGATCTGGGGAACTACAAGACAGTCAGTCTAATATCAATTTACAGAAAAAGTAACCCCACGCTGCAGTACAATGTAGGTCTGACTTGCCCATTCTCATCAGCATTAATTATGCAATTCTCCTTTAAATCTTCACTGACAGCATACTACTATCGGCCTTTTCAAGGTGCACTTATTATACTTTCTAAATTTGGGCACATTAGTTCCCCTTCACCTCCAGCCTTCTAAAATTTCTCCACTGTTCCATGATTTGTTAAAACTCAAAATGAATAATTCATACAGCTTCTAAGCTTTTTTTCTTTTTTAGTATCTGTAGGTGTCAGTGCAGCAGATTTAAAAACATTTAACATTAATAGTTGCTGGTACAGTGATAATACATTCTTCCCATCACCAATGATGGAGGTGGTGAGATGTAAAAGCATCATCCAGCCTCTTTCTGAATACAGAACAAAATATTTATTGAATATTTATGCCTTTCTCTTCACAGCAGAAATTTATCATCCTTGCCCAGTATAGGACTTCTATCACTACTAAGCTTTTGTACCCTTCAAGAACATCCTCTATATTTAAAGAACTCCATTGTACTCTACTGCCCACAGATTTTTATTAATAACTTTACCTCCCTAATCTCCTGTCTCCAAGCCATACACTGCTTGCCATCATCAGCTCCCCATTCTTTAAAACTGTATTGCTTCACTCCCTTCCTTACCTTGTTTCAACCAAACAAATCGTGTTTCCTAAGATAAGAATTGTTCCGGGAGTAACTAAATGAACAAGCAGTGTCAAGCAAGTCACATTTTTATGCCCAAATGCTCCTTGTTTTTTAAGTCTGCTCTTCTTTTAAAGATTAAAGCTGGAGGTGTGTGCATGCAGAACTTGTTCTTGGCTCCCAACCTGCAAAATTAGATCACAGCTCCTAACACACCTGCTCTATTTATTCTACATGCCTCAGAAAGAAAAACCTGTACAGAAGACATCAGAGTGGCTTTTATTTGTTTGAAGACTGTCAGATAGATATAAAGAATTATTTTTGAAGCTTCAAAAATTGATTAGTGACCAAGTGATTTTTCAGCATAAACTCCCAATACCTGCAACAGGCTGAATTCTCAGAATTTTTCTTTACTGAATATAGAATAACTTTTAAGAAACTGCTCATCTTTCTAGGATCTGAATTACATTGATAAAAAGTCTCCAATATATTTTTTCCAGATAAAAAACACTGGCACAGTACTACTTTACTTGTCTTTTGAATGGTGAGAACTGTTCAAGCAGGCAACAAAACATTTAATATACAAGACCACAGAAAAGTCAGTAAGGTTTTGCTGTGACATTTCATTTTTTAGAGGTTCTCTAGTGAAAACTCATTAAACATGTTTTAAAATACAAATTATTTCAGTCAGTTATAGTTTTCTTTACACAGCTGTAAATTGTTTTTTTAATCTACTGTTTTGCTTTATCTCAAAAACTTGCACTAGATAGCAAAATATACAAGCCTGGACACAGAACATAGTATCATTTAAGATTTAGATAAGGGTTTTTATATGGAAAGAACATTATCAAATGTATTTCTGTAAAAACAAAAATCAATGCTTCCCTTGAAGCAAAGCAGAAAACCCTGCCTATTATTTCTACCACATTCCCGTCTGTTCTTCAAAGTCATTCACCTTTCACTAGTAGTGAAATAATGTAAGATCTGTGCTGTAAACTTTGTAGTTTTGAGATGTGCACTGGGTGAATGCCAACAATGTGCATCATTCTCTGTATCAGACATTGATTCATCCAGCTCAACTACTTCTTTTTAGAGCACTGGAAGGGAGGATGGGAGATTAAAAATAATGGTGTTAAGTGCCAAAGACATTTTGCACTTTTCTTCTAAGCTGTTTCTGATCTGTGTGAATTCACTTGCTGCGTGCAGACCTCATGGCCCATACCATGTAAATGTCAATGATCATGCCATAAATCAGAACTGAATTAACCTTAAAAACGAAACACAGAATTGCAGTGACAAAGAGTTCCCTTCAAACACACAGTCCTGTGATGAATCTAAAAAAGTAAGTATATCCATAGATGACAGTTGCCTTCAAAGATAAATAAGTACATATGTTTTTCAGTATTTCTGGCTATATACGTGTTTAATTTGCAAGTATTTTAAAACTGTTGACTGCAATAGCTGTAGCACCTACAGTATTCAAGTATCACGAAAATTCACAGACTGGAAGCCAAATTAATTTTATACAGGTGTAAGAATTGAGCTTAAGTTTCTGAAATGTGAGGTTTTGGATGGGAATTTTAAAAGAAGCCTCCAATTAGTAAAAAATTTTAGACAAAATATATATATATTTACCAGATGGCAAAACATAAAATTACTTTGAGCATGAGAGCAGATGACAAGAACAGAACTCTTCCTCCACAGGAGAAACACATGTATAATAAGGGTAAAGTGTATTCTGTCTCCTAACATCTTTCAAACTGCTAAATACCTTGTAAAGTTCTCTGTTTTCATGACTGTTAATCTAAAACCATAAAATTAAAAAGACTTAAAAATACAGAATCACAGAATAAGTCCCTGAGTTGGAAGGGACCCACAAGGATCACAGAGTCCAACTCCTGGCCCTGCACAGCACCACCCCAAGAGTCACTTCATGTGCCTGAGAGCACTGTACAAACACTTCGTGAATTCCACTGGGCTTGGTATTGTGACCACTGCCCTGGGGAGCCTGTCCTGGTGACCAACCACCCTCTGGGTGAAGAACCCTTTCCAGATACCCAAGCTAAACCTCCCCTGACACAACTTCAGGCCATTGCCTCATGTCCTGTCACTGGTCAGCAGAGAAGAGATCAGTGCCTGTCCCTCTCTTCCCCTCACAAGACTGCAGTGAGGGATCCCCTCAGTCTCGTCTCACCCAGGCTGAACAGACCAAGTGATCTCAGCTCCTCCTCACACGGCTTCCCCTCAAGGCCCTGCACCATCTTTGTGGCTCTCCTTTTTATGCTTTCTAACAGTTCTGTATCTTTCTTACACTGTGGCACCCAGAGCTGCCCCCAGCACTTGAGGCGAAGCTGCCCCAGGGCAGAGCAGAGCAGGACAGTCCCCTCCCTTGCCCTGCTGGCCATGCTGTGCCTGATGCCCCCCAGGACAGGGTTGGCCCTCCTGGCCCCAGGGCACTGCTGGCTCAGGTTCAACTGGCCCTGGACCAGGACCCCCAGGTCCCCTTCTGTGGCACAGCTCTCCAGTGTCTCCTTGCCCAGTCTCTACATCCTGGGTTGCTCCATCCCAGGAACAGAATCCAGCACTTTGCCTGTTGAACTTCATGTGGCTGGTGGTTACCTGGTCCTCTAATCTGTCGAGATCTCTCTTCAGGGCCTCCCTGGGATACATCAGGCACAGCATGGCCAGCTGGGCAAGGGAGGGCATTGTCCCACTCTGCTCTGCACAGGAACAACCTGCTCTTGAGGTCTCTGCAGTTTTGGGCACCACAACGTAAGAAAGACATAAAGCTGTAAGAAAGTGTAAAAAGGAGAGCTACCAAAATAGTGAAGGGCCTTGAGGGAAAGCCGTGTGAAGAGTGGCTGAGGTCACTTGGTCTGGAGGAGACTGAAGGGAGGCCTCACTGCAGTCTACATTTTCCTCACGAAGATAAGAGGAGGGACAGGCACTGATCTCCTCTCTCTGCTGACCAGTGACAGGACCTTAGGGAATGGCCTGAAGCTGTGTCATGGAAGGTTTAGGCTGAATATTAGTTAAGATTCTTCACCCAGAGGGTGGCTGGGCACTGAGACAGGCTCCCCAGAGAAATGTTCACAGCACCGAGCCTGCCAAGAGGTCAAGAAGTGTTTGCACAATGCTCTCAGGCACAGGGGCGTAACTCTTGGAGCTGCCCTGTGAAGGCTCAGGAGCTGAACTTTGATGATCCTTGTGGGACCCTTCCAACTCAGGATACTCTGTGATTCTTTCTATGCATCAATGGCAAACAACATAATTCATCAACATTTTAGTAGTATTTAAGACTCTATCATATAGAGTTCAAGTCAAGAAAGCCACCTAGATAAATGTGCCCTTAAAAATCCAGTCATGAGGCGCTCTGTGACTGAACAGCTTGTGAACACTGAAAGTGAGAAACCACTGCATTTGAAAACAAAGCGCCTTCAGTTCTACCAAATGTGCTGTTACACCGGATGTGTGTTAAATTTGTTTACATGTTACTTTTTATAGCCAGTTCCAAACAGAGGCACTTAATCTATCCTTAGATAAGTAAAATGAATTAATTACTATCAAATCCTAGACACATTTATGCATTTTGTCACAACAGTAATTTACATGTCCTCCCTAAGAGAGAACAACTCTGAATATAAAAATACATTTGACTACATTGTCTGAAAGCTTAAAAGCTCCCCTAATTCAAATCATTCCTCATTTCTATAGCAGCTTGTTAAAACGAGAGTTTCTTTCTCTGCACTGAATACACTTAAGGTTAGGTCCAATTCTTCCCTGCATCACAGCTATATGTATCACTTTGCCTCTAGTACATCACAGACATCGAACTCCACAAGAATTTTATGTTAAATCACTAGATCAACATGGACACACACACAGAGGATAAACAGAACAAGTTTACATCCTGTAACATGACTTCTATACAAAAAGAAAGAGACGATTCACATAGACTCTAAAACCACAAGTTTTTCATGGAAGAAAATTCATTACCACTAAGGGTACTTTCCACCAGGATGGTGAAATTCATAATAGAGAGTCTGGTTGGTTACATTCTAAGTATTTTACAAAATAAATTAAAAACAGGTTACCTTTAATTACAAAATAGCGAGTAATTCTTCTCTGCCTTCATCTGAGCAGAAGCAAAATTAAACAGGTAAACTAAATGGCAAGATGAACTATACATCCTGTTAGATGGGAAACAGGCCTCAGGAGGGTTTGCCTCTCAACTAACTAACTCTAAATTCATCAGTGTTTTCATAATTTATAGTCACAGGTGAGCTGTTTTGGGAAAAAAAGCTTTAAACAAAGTTTTACCCAGCTGCACAGAAGCCTACCATGCTTGCAATATGTTGAATACATACCCAAGTGGATATGCAAAGGTAAACCCACTTCATACAAAGTGTCCTAACAAATCTCAAGTATCTGAAGATGACAAATAGGCCACAATAAAATGACTATGTAACTGGAAATTACAAGCAGCATCCTTTCCTGACCAGTTATACTCACCTAGTGCTTTATGGCTTTTTTCACAGAACTACTGTACAAATACTTTATGCCAGGACTGGATTTCTCTGTGTTGAATAACACCCCATAAGAACATCAGGTTCAACAACAAAAATAGACAGATCTGACAGCCATGCTCCCAGTTACATGATGGACTATGCAATTAAGAACTGGGCAGCACACTGACTGCATTCCAATTGTAACTCAGGTGTCAAATTGAAGATTTCCTGAAAAGATTAAAGACATTTTCATTAAAATATATTCTTCCTATCATTCACTAGCATAGCAGCACAGTCAACAACACACATGCCAACTGTTTTAATTTCTATTTATATAGTAAAGCACAGGCATTGGAATGCATGAGAATTAAATTAAGAAAAGAGCGCAAACTGATACAATTTATTACCTACAAACCATTTTCTTCCAGGTATAATCATATAATCCCATTGAGCTCACAGTTACACATTCACAAGACTTCAGTCAGTCAGTTACTGGGAAGACTTCTGAGTATCTGTGCTGCAAGTACATTAATAGAGCTAAACAAAATAGAATTACTTGCAGCCTGAGAATTTCACAAAGCAGCCAATTAAGTGCACAAATTAGTAAGACTAGGGTTATGACAGAAAAGTTACCTATAACAGAATAGTAAGATAATGAGATTGCTCTTAACTGAAGTATCAAAATTCAGACTACTTCTTGAACCAATAGAGCACAGAACCTCCAACTACTTTCTCTGACATTGTTAGGGAAAAAAAAAAAAAAAAAAAAAAAAGGAAAACACAAACCAACCCAACATTCACCAGTGTCAATGTATCAGCACATTACAACTCCTCACACCCTAAAAAAACCCTGCCATCACAACCTTTCATCTTTCTTGGCACTGTGAGAAAACAGCATAAAGGTCATGAAAAACAAACTTCACTCACATTCTTACAGGTGTCTCCTCCACATTAAAGCTGAAGAGCAGCACAGAAAACCTTTTGGTGCTTTTGCAGAACAGAACACTTCAGTTCCCACACCTCTAAAGTCAACATTTTTCAGTAGTATACAGTCACTTCTATTTAAAAACAAAATAATACCTTGGGTTTACTGTTTATATACTAAAATTGAAAATCAGAAGAAACACAGGATAACTGAACTATGTAAGAAAGACAGAACTGAGTAAGACTCTGGGTTTTTTCTTCTTTTTCTTTTTTTTAATATGCTGCTGCTGCAAAGAATTCAAAAGAAAAGATTCCTGAAGGCTCAGCTAAGTAGTTATACATTCAAACAAGCTTAAAAAGATTTGCCAATTATATGGTCAAAAGTAAGAAGCTACAGTCAAAATCTGTCTTTTTTATATCATAACCTATTTTCCAAATGTATTAAGAAAAAATTATCTTCAATGTGAACTCGCAGTCATTCAACCAAGATTCAGCAAATTCTAAACCCACACACTTGATTTGTGATGTATTTTGGCTGCTAAATCTGACTCTAAAAGAGTGATGTGCTACCTTATTATTATTTTTTAAAAGATTTCTCTTGGGATTGCACAGCAAAGCAATGAGTATGTAGCCTATCTTACACAGGAAGGAGAGATTTTTATCCTCAAAAACAGGAGGTTCGCCCACATGATCACCTGGGACAAACTTGGCCAGTGGAAGCAGGCTAGAAGGTTATAGGAGCCTGGGAATGTTTAACATCAAGAAAGCAATTACAGCCCAGCAAGATCAGAAGGAATTACACAGGAAATGTGAACAGTAACCCTTTCCTGCCAAAAAAAAAATCATGAAAAAGTCAGCTCTCAGCTGCCAGACTATAAGGCTGCACCAACCAATTGCAAAATGCAGGAATGGAAAAAACACTATATATTACTAGGCTATAAATTCCCAACGATGTGATAAAGCTACACCTCCATGAAAACAAAACCCCTGGTCTTTCTTCTTGCCATGTATATGCAGTGTAATTAAAGCCCAGAAGAAACACAAAAAAGTTGCAAACGTCACACAAGAATGGTCAGTTGTCTCTTCTGGACTTTTCTTTCACATTTACACTGACGAAACAGTGTTCCCTCTAGAAAATGGTCAAATACCTTGTTTTTATTTAGTCAGGAAAATCTCTTTCCAAAATATGTAGGGCATTATTCAAGCAAGAATGCTAACTCTCTCAGTTACCTATTCTATAAAAATTATTCTCCCAAATTCTGAAATAAACCCCGTAACTCAGCAGAATGGGCTCAAAGTACTCCATGTATTAGCTGGTGAAACAATTTCTATTCTCTAGGGACATGGGGGAATTTGAGTGACCTGACTGTAGTTCAGTATAGTTAGAAAGCCTTCAAGTGTGATATTGGAAAGTTAACAGTGATCACACGCCTGTCCTTCACACAGAACTGGGATCCATTTTAGTGAGATGAGATTTTTTTGCTAAGCCACTCAATAAGGAAAACAGCATTCCTTCAAATCTACCAAGACCTAATGCTGTACATAACCCCAGGCATAAAGAGATGAGCAACAAAGCAACCAAGCACTACTGGTTTTATTAATTTATTGATTAAAATTACCATAAATATATCCTTATTAAAAAAAAAAATGTGCTTTCCTAAAAAGAGTCCTAGTGTGTATCTGCTCTACTGAAAAACGAGATTAAAAGATACTTTCACAATTAAAAAAAGAATCAGTGAATTACCTTATTTAAGCAACATATTTCTTTAGCTGTTCTTAAAATTACAAATCAGAACAGTATCATGACAAACTGAACTGCCAAAACCAGTGTATCACTTTAGCTTTCCTTCCAACCTTGTGACTTAGGTGTTCCCCTCTACCTGCCTTTACTATCAAAGCCTTTCTTTTCTCATCTTTTCTGTTGGATTATGTTTTGTTTCCTTTTCATTGCCTTCACATCTAAGGTAGGTGGGATTTTGCCATTACTAAAGCCACATGCACAATCAATTCCTGCACAGCTGAAGTCTACTCAGCTACCTGCTCAGTGGAATCTCTAAATAAATAAAATCAAGGGGCAAAAAAAGAAGAAAATACAAAAGCAACACATGAGAATTTCAACTAGGGCATGCAAATAGGGCAGAGACAGCGCAGTAAAGAAGCAACAAGGACAAGAAGTAATTGCTGACATTATGGCCTGCACAAGTAACCATAACTCCCATTCTTCAGGAGATAAAACAGAAACATGAAACAATTATATTTTCTATTATTTTACTGAGATGGAAGCTGAAAAGAGACAAGCACTGTGACCTCACTCTGGAGACAAAGAGAAAGTTCCATCTTCTCCTACACTAAACCTAATCCCACTTCTAAGGGTTGGTGATTTGCAAAAATAAACTGAACTAGCTTTCCCAGTCAATACACATTCTTCAAAGATTAAAGTCACTTCTCCTAAATTTGTCTGTCTCCACAGCAGATTAAAGATTTAGCAGTACAATATTCATACAAGATGTTCGCCAAAATAACTGCAGTAGTGGATGAGCCACTAGTTTTTCAACAGCTATAAATGCAATGTGAATCTATCCACAGCAGATAACACTGCGTTCTGTTTGTTCATCAGTCAGAAAAAAATATTTCAATATTGTTGCAAGATATTCTGTTTTCAAAGGACTTGTACATGAAGCAAAAATACTCCCAGTGATACTGTGTGGGTTTTTTCAGTTCAATGTGTTTAAAACCACAGCCTATTTTCAGCCAGGTGAGCTGACTGCAGTCTGTCAGAAGCCAGGAGCTGCCTACAAGGGCTATTACTGTGCGAATGCGTTGGTGGCAACAGCCATGGGAAGGGTTCCCTGCACCTCCCAAGTGTAGGCAGCACATCAGAAACTGAGCATTCCTCTCAACACATGAATTTGTAACTGACTCATCTGCTGCACCCTGAAGCAGCACTGTGGCTCACAACACTGGGTACTGCACAGTATTCCTTTGCAAATCAACATTTTCCAACTGGCCACATCTGCTCTTTGTGAAACCTCGGTAGAATCTGTATCTGAAAACTTGTAGGAGTTGAACCCAGTGATCCTTGTAAACCCTTCCAACTCAGGATATTCCATGATTCTAGTGTACCACTACAAGTAATGCTCTTTAATTGGGAGATTACTGGCATTCACCTTATTTCTAGAAAGAAATGTAATCAACTTTAAGGATTTCAAAGTAGAAAATGTCAGATTTTGGGCCTGTGAAACCACTTTGTAATGAAAAAGTGAATTCCAAAGATACTAGTTTTGAAAATTACTTCAAATTACTTAAAAATTATTCTTCTAAACACACTTATTTGTAATATGACTAGAAATAGAATTAAAATGTAAAACTTCCTTTTTTGGGGACATCTACAATCAGCCAATCTAACATGAATTACTATTCCTACCCAGTACCTTCCTCAGTGCAAGTATACACATTAAACATTTTATCCTTCCCAATCCAGAGCAGCTTTCTAAAGATAATTACCAAAAACTGAATTATCAGGTAACTACACCAGTGACACACAAGTCTTGGAGAGAGAGAGGCCAGTAAAAAAAACTTGAAATCATTCTCTGTAAATATCCTCCATCAGGCAAGCATGGCTATTCTCTCTCAACCATTACTAACATCTATGAATTCTTTAGGTTTATCTATTAATTTTGCAATTATTAATAAATATTTTGGTTATGGTCTTTCTAGTGTTTCCTGTTTGAAATAATATGAAGAGAATTCAAACAAATCACTTTCATTATTGAACACTTTAAAACATAATTCCACTTGGAGAAAAAAAGACTGACATGCCCAGGTTAATTATATCTCTCATCACTGAACTCCCTCAGGTTAAATAAGGCTCAGGATATTTAGCCTGTCCTATTCCCCTGATAGGATACATGCAATAGTCTATAGGTACAGTCCACTTTACAAATAATTTTTTTAAATTTTGTTTTCTAGGAGAAAGATGCTTTACAAATACTGAGATATTACCATCAATACATTATTCTTTTTCCTTGATTTGCATTTTTGATGATGGTCAAATTAAAACCCATTATTCCCCAACTATGGAATTAACAGTTATGGAATAATGGGTTTTAACTAACTGTATAACTAAGATTTTGTATTTTTGACTTTTTTGCCTTTCCAAAATGAACAGCTTCTTGGAACAGGAAGAGACTTACCCAGAACAAACCAGTTGTACATCCAGAGCTTCCATCAATTTATTAGCGTTAGTATTAATCTGAGGAATTTTTATGCTTCTCAAAAGGTGATCGGCTAAATCTTTCAAAGGTATCTACATTTCTGTAAGTGTAGAATAATTTTAAAATTGAAAAAGAAAAGCAAGTTTGGTTCACTTTAATCTTGAACATGAACAAAGCTTTCTTTCAAAATTGAACAGAAATTTCCCTTTCCAATAAACAGCAATATTTTATACCAAATATTTGAATATTTTTAGATGCAAAAAACACCTTCATAAAGGTTTCAAAACTTTTGCAGTCAATTAGATCAATTATACCTTAATAACATCCTAGACCAGCTCTCCTCAGAAAGCTACCCACCTATACCCAACTATCTTCAAACCATGCTAGTACATTAATGTAGGCTTGACTCTGGCATGAAATCATTAAAAGAGAAATAAAACAGGTAAAACTTTGATCTAGCCTAAACACTCTACAGTTTCATGCTTCTTTTGAAGCAAAATCTTATCATGTAAAAGAAACCTTACAAATACCTAATTACTTAAATCCTCTAGAACACAGTCTTTAAACACAGAATCCACAACATAACCATTTTCCTAACTTTTTTTTATGTGGCCACAAAGTCTTTCCCACACAGAGAAATTTGACAGCCAGGTGAAAACTAGCTGTAAGAAATTAACTTCAGGGTAAACATAAATGATGCTAATCAAACACACCAAAACTGTTACGTTTCACCAGCTCACCTTAGGCAGCACATGCTCTAAACTGGTCAGAGGTGAAAAATCCTGCACTGGACTAGACTAACTCAGTGTCTGAAAAACTCTCCCAGCAGCTGTTGATCAAACCTGGCTTCCTTATCTTTTAGGAAATCCAAAAGGCTTCACTCAATCCTCCTGGAGCAGCTCTGGCCACAAGTATCTCCAGGCCTGTCACTTTCAAGTCACTGAAATTAGCTGTCTAACCCAAGAAACTCACATATTACAGCCAACAGGCAAGTTATTCCCGTGTTCTTTTAGCAGTGCACTGACAATTTCTTCAGCAAAAGACATGGGAAGGTTTGTTCTCAAACCTGAACAGCAGGTTTGAGAACAGCAGCACACTCTGCTCAGCACTTTGTAGAGAAGAACAGAGCACGTACATTATATACCTTACACATATGGTGCTTCAAGTGGGGTCAAGTGACCCCACTACACTAATTGCTTTGTAAAATAAAGTCAGACTTCATATCCCTACTAAATGCACAATAACATCCATTCCTTTTATTTCAAATCCCATCTCCCCAGCAAATTTCAAGAGCTAAACAAGGGTTCAGCTTCAGCACGAGAAGAGACAGCTCAAAGCAGGAGTCAACGGGGTTTACTAAAACACTAATACAAAATCAGTGAGTACCATCTCAAGGAAAAGTAGATTTATTATTGTCCTCCCTTCCAGATCACTGTGTAAATAAAACGCTTTCCTCACAGAAAAAAAAAAATTCCTCCATAAATTATCAAGTACATCATTCTACACATACAACAGAGAACTGGCACGATTTTCAAATACAGCAACATGCAATCAAAATTATGTAAATATGATGTAAATTACATCGTATTTATGTTTCTATAAACTATACTGTGGTAATATATACTTTTGCAGTGACAAAGATGTGAGAAAGAAAGACAAACAAACAAGCAATCAGGCTGCTAACTAACCAGGTATTTTCAGAAATGGCCCTTAATAAGGTAAGATTTAAAGAAAGAAGAAGCCACCACTGACTTTCAGAGCATTATGTTAATCCGCAAAAGTGAAAAGAAATAATCCAAAGCAAGACATTTCCCCAGGATCCCATGTACATCTGGGACCCACCTGATTATGTAAAGAATGGCAACATGTAATGGTGGCTTTTAAACGCTTTTTTTTCAAGTGGTGACAATCCAGAATAACAAAGTTTACTTTTCAGAAGTTCTAACCATAAATAATGTTTAAAGTTGACTGTTACTTTCGACTTATCATCCCTGGCAGAGTACCTCTCAGTTAGTGAAGTTTTTCTGCCTTGACAGGGGAATTCCATTTCAAGGATTCATGCAGAGAAAATGTTTCAGTATAAATCGTGGCTATTCTAAGCCAGGAAAATGTCCCACGGATTGCTAAGTTACCATCCTTCAGGCAAGTTCCCTGTAATTAAGGTATCAATTATAATTTCACAGGCATGTTTTATTTTATAAATAAACTCTGTTTCCACAATTTGAGCTGTGGGAAAGAATGTCTGCGTCAGTGCATCAACCCTTGCAGCACAGCAAGTTTTGAACTGAATGCCAGCTCCAAATGCTATAACACAGATTCTAGCATGGAAAAAATAGGAGGAAGACTTTCCTCTAACCCCCAAATTCCCACAAGCCTTCTGATTTTTTTTATTCCTGTCATGGCACCTCCGTGACATCTGCTCTTTGCTGCTCTAGAGCCAAATATAACAAATTTAACTCAATCTGCTGCTAAACACACCAAAAGTAAAAACTGCAGCCTGCACTAAACAGAGAGAAAAGGGCATTTAAGTGGGAATGAGAAAAAGCCGATTCTGCAGTCTTTTCCTGTTGAACACTGCTCCTGATGCTTTTATCACAGAGTTTTATGTTTGAGTTTGATAGAGACTGAAAGCAAACAGTTTCTAGGACTTGAACCATGCCAAAAGAAAAGACTGGCAAAGCGACAAGCATGCTCATTTAATTAAGATACCCCCACTGCTATTTTTATGACTTTTTACATACTTGCTGGGAGTTGGCAGGCTGACACAGAAGGCCAGAGTTAGCTCATTTCATCCTCCCAAAATATTCCATCACTCTAGGTACAGAACAAACTTGTGCACTGACTCAAATTAAATTACTGCAGGAACACCAGTTTAATGCATGAGCCCAGGCAATAGAAAAATCAAAGCTAAACAAAACAGTGTCTCATGAGTAGCAAGTCACAAAATCAACTGGCCTACGTAAATTCTTTCCATGAGGAGCCTGATGTTAATCCCCAAAACCTCTTTTCCTATATCCACCTCTATAAGAGAAACAAAGTAAATCAGTGCACCCTACCAAGAGAACTAGATTTACCTAGTGGGTATCTCCCCTAGATATAACCCAATACAGGGAGAGCAAACAAATTACAGATGCTGTAATTCTTTCTCCCATAAACAAACTAGGGATAGACTTAATTCCTTCACTCACACCAACAACACATGGTTTTTAGATGAGCTTTATTAAAAGTCATGATGGAAAAAATAATTTTGCAAGTTACAAAAAGATGAGGGGTTATATTATTTTAGGAGCAAAGGTAACCTGAGCCTGTGTAAATATTCTTGCACTCTAACTTACCCAATTTCTATTCAAATTTTTTTAAATTAAAATTATCCCAAGACTGCAGAGCTTAGGATCTATTTCTTAATAAACTGGTAAGACTTTCTCAAGTTTCCTTTCTCACTTTGTCACCCTAATTTCACAGACTGTCCCCTTACTCTTATAGCATGAACCAAAAAAACCAAAAGCTTTTGAGTTACTTCTCAAACAATCTGTGTTCTTGTGTTATACTTCTTCATACTTACTGCCTTTCAAAAGCTAAACAATCTCTTTTTTTTTTCCAATTTATCTTTATAAAAGCAAACTTCCATCCCCACAGATTCCTTTTTAGACTCTTCCCTGATTCCTTTCTTCTCTACATCCTTTTTAGAGGCATCCAGCCCCATATCCACTGTGATGACATGCTGTAATACAGTGATTTTTACCATAGCATTTTATACCCCATCACACTTTGTTTAGTTTGATTGCAAGTATGAACACAGGTATCAGAAGTGAAGAGAAGAAAAAAGATTTTCAATCCACAGTCCTCTACTTTGAGTATGTGGCATTACTAACATGCCAAGACATCATTTGGGGCCAGGTAGTCTTTGCTATTTTGTCCTTCAGCATAATTTATTCTTTGTAACTCACCCATTACAGACTGCAAATCTTTGCCATTTGCTGATCAGAGTACCATCCCAGAAAGAAAATCACTGCTTTACAGGAGAACACAAACACACACTAAGCAAAGGTAACTGTCCAGGACTGTTTGCTTTTAGGTCTTCAATGAGGAACCAAGCGTGCTTTGGCACAAAAACAAGTCAATTTTTCAAAGGGTAGGTCTGCTGTATGTTTTACTAAGACTGTAATAAAAAAAGATAACTCATACTATGGAGAACAAGAATATTCTGCATTCTACTTATTCTGCCAGAACTATGGAAAATACATAACATCTCTGAATTAACTTGCTAAATAACATAAAATATAATAGATAATATATTGGCCCTTACAAGGTACAATCCAGCCAAAACTACAAAAATTTTCCAAAAACACAGTGCATTACATTTCTAATTTGAAGATTTGAAATCATAACAGCCTATCACTATTTTTCTCTGGAAGCTAAGAAAAACAAGAGAATCTGTAAGACTTTTTTTTTTCCTCAATGATGAACAATATTGTAAAGTTTCCTTAATATTGCTGTTTAGGGGAAAACATAATAGAGCGATTGACCTGACTCTCTGTTCTTAAACACTCTGCTAAAAGAACAAACTATTTGTGAAAATAACAAAAACCAGCTGAAGGCATTTGGGTGGTCTCCATTTGAGTCCTCTAATATAGAACAGTTCCTTTTTTCTAAATCCATTACTGATTTGTTTTCCTGCTTCAGTAAAGCCTCAAAATTTGTTGATGACAAAAGCAACACAACCCACTGAACATCCATATTAATTTACTGGCAGGCTGCTAACTTCAAAGTTCCATGAACTTGATTCATCACACACAGAGTACTACACTTACATACACAACAGGACTATGCAGGTTTCTATAGACTGATCCCTTTTAATTCCCTGACAATATTTTAGGGGTCATATAGTCTTATCTTTAGGACACTGCACATAATTAGCAGAGACCAACGTTGGGTAGTTCAGCTTTACTGCCCTGCTTCCTAAAATCATAGATCTACCTTATTTCTTCACCAGCAGTTCTGTTTTGATTGAGCCAAAGAAGAGCAAAAACTCTCAGAACTTCATGTCTTGGTGTATGTAGCACTCTTTGACAGGACAGCCTGATATAAATCTGAGATCACATACCCTGAACAATCAGCAGACTATAGTCTCCCTTAGGAGGCCAACTAGTCATGGCCAAAATAATCCACCAGAATTAAGTTCTATGACATTCAGCAGAAGACTGAAGTGTGCTCAGAACTATAAAAATCAGTAACATTTTTGTAAAATCCCTATTTTCTACAGTTCATCTCAAATGACCACAAACATACATATAAGAGAAGTGAAGTGGCAAAGAAGCACAGTTATAACAACAATGACATCGGTCTAAGCTGTACTTTATCACCAAACACCATTTTGACAGTGTTGGCCCAAGAGAAAGATCCTTCAAAGAAGAGACACAGTCCCTTGCAATTCTCCTTAACAGCTGAATAATGCACCTAAAATTAAAACAATGCACCTTTGAGAGGTTTTTTGATTTGGTTTCTGCTTTGGGGTCACATAAAACCATTAAATAATTCCTACAGACATTTCAGCATTCAGCTACCGGTAGCAAAAGGCTTCATGAAAAAGACTGAGTATGGGAACATAGCTCTGACTGCTCTGCCACTCAAACCTGAACAGCAAAAATATTCCCTGGAGCTGTAACTTACAACCAAGCTAATATCCCAAACCAATTTCAGTGACAGATCCTAGTAAGTCTCCCAGAAGTTGTTTCTTTTCCCACAACTCCTTTACCCATCCAAGAAATTTCCAAGCAGCTTATCCATCTCTTTAGGACCTGCAAATACCCAAGTGAGCCACAAGAATACTCCTGTCTCCCCAGTGACTTGCAGTGACTGGGGCTCTTCAGCAGGGCTGAGACAGTCCAGCTCTGAAGCTCACCACATGACCTCTTCTTGGCATTAACCATGACACTTTTACTAAACCAACAATCCTGGGTTTAGACTTTCTGAAAAACAATAAACTGCTAAGCCACCAAATGAAACATGATGCATACACAGAAATTAACATTCTATAGCAGCCTCTAAAAGTAAAAGTCACACTTCAAAAAAAAAAAAAAAAAAAAAAAAGCATGTTTATGATTCAATACTCCGTAATTTTACTCTTTAAATGATTCCATGAAAAAAAACTCATTATTCTGCAAAAATAAAAGTTTAACCCCAAATTAAGTGACCACAACGTATTACAATTCTGCATGATGGACTGAGCTATTGATTACATTCTTTCCTTTCCATCTGTGCAACAATTCAAGGTGAACTAACAGCAAAGTACTAAACGTCTTCTGGTATGAGGACATCAGCCAGCCTTCTTTCAAGCAAGGCTTTCAGTACTGCAAAGCCTTCAAAAAGATGCAAGAAAAGAACCAAAGAGAAAAAGAAAAGTTCACAGTTTAGGTGAGGAAAACATTCTTTCCTAAAATGGTAAAAGACTGAAGTGACAAAGCAAAGATAGTCTTTCCTTAACTGATATCCTTTTACATCCTTGTTCAATACACAGTACAGTTCTACCCCAGTGAGGTTTATGGTGTTTTGATTATGTTATTGATATTAAGTGGAAGAGTTATCAGATTACAACGTATTGCTACACAAACCACGCTAACTTTCCTGCAACATTCAATTACACAATAAATACCCATGAAATCAGGCCTTTAAAAAAGTAATGCTTGAATACTACTGACACTAAGTATAATCAGCCAATTAAGGACAAACCAATACCAGCAAATACAGTACTATAATACAATAAGTCAAAGACACACTTAATTAGCAAATATCACACTTCATGATATTGAATAGAATGGTTTTGACCCAGTTGTTCTGTGGTTTCATGAGGTGATGAGACCAACAGTAATAGAGCAAATACAATACAAAGAAAACAGCATTCTCAAAATGCCATTTTAAGCTGGCAGTAAGAATCTCTTTATTAATCAGCACAAGAAAGAATGAAATTTTAAAAACCTCACAACTTTATATAAAAAATAATAAAAAATAAAGATCTCTGTCATATAATTTAATGGTGATTATATTGTGAAGAAGTCTGTAATTCATTTAACCTTTGACAAAAAACATGCAAATATACTCCATGAGAAAGGCTAAATTATTACTCAAGGAACACTGTTTCTCTTATTTGCCAGTGTTAGTTTTGTAAAAAAAATATGGTCATGTTTTAAATTTGTTTTTAAAAAATCTTTTGAAGTAAAACATGTTCTGGATCTCTGTAAGTGAATTAAAACACCAACATGAAGTATTAAGTCTTAGCAAATAAGGCCCATGTCTTGTCTTGACTGCAAATAAGGATGAGCATCAAAACATACTTTCCTGATGCTGAACCACTAATATCTTTTATGGAAACGATGAAAACAATTAGTTT
Source organism: Serinus canaria (assembly GCF_022539315.1). Lineage (NCBI taxonomy): Eukaryota > Metazoa > Chordata > Aves > Passeriformes > Fringillidae > Serinus > Serinus canaria. Next base: position 15,132,334 of record NC_066315.1, on the reverse strand, counting down.
CACTGGAGTACAAACCCAAAGGAGTACACCCTCAATGACCTTAAAGAATTTTAAATGGGCAAATAAACAGCAACTCAAACACAGAGACAAAAACTGTCTTTATGTTCAGATGGACAGAGAATCAAAATCGAAAACACTCCATAAAGATTTTACTGTAATCTTTCAACATACCCACCTTATTCGTCCTGCTGCTGCTATGACCAATGAAACATTTCATCCATCTTAATTCCTACTTCAAGGAAATAAAAAACAAACAAAAACAGAAAGTTCCAATATCTGAGGAAATACATTCAGCAAAGGACAGAAAATCGCATTTAATAAAAGAGATAAACATTTTAGGAAGCAGTGAATAAACAAGAATTCTAATAAAACATGTTACCCACAATACAACAGCATCTCCTCTGAGGTATACCATACATTAACAGGACTTTAGACTAGAAATTATAATAATAAATATCTGAATAAATATTGCTAAAATAACTGATGAAAGTTCATACATTCCTGATTTTTCCATGCACTTTTAAAACTCTGAAGTTTCTTTAATTGCAACTGCAGCAATATTTCCAGTCAGCTTCCAATCCAAGTCCTACATTCAACACTTGGCTATTTCAGTTTCACCTGACACCGTCTACCTCCTTAGGTGCAAATAAATACATAAAACCATCACCAGTTTCATACAGACATTTAAAACATTAAACCACTTCTATAAATGTTTTACCTGTGCACATAAAAATGCTTGAAACAGTCCAAGTCACTGATGAAGAACACTCCTCACACCTAGCACAACATAATCCTTGAACCTGTACATCAAAAACATATGTGTGACAATAACTACGCATTTTTAAGGCTTCAGTGAGAAAGTCAGAAATATCTCATATATGCTTCTCCCCATCATTGATAGTTCTGATATTCTCACTCACGAATAAGATGCAGGAAACATAAGAAACCAGTATTTTCTTCATTAAATGTTTTGAAAAATACTTCAATTATAACTTCAGCTACTCCAATCTATTTCTTTAATAGCCTGCTCAAAAGCTAAATGCATTTGCATAGTGCTGGTTTTCTTCTGATCCTCCAGTTATCATTACCGAAGAATATCTTTAGAATTGAATACTAAGAACATTAGATCATTACAAAAAATATTTTAAATATATGACTTGTCATACACTTTATTTCTCCCTTTTCCCTTCTGTCTTTTGACAAACTCTAAGATGGAAAAAACACAATTCTTCTAGCTACTGAAGCAGAAAAAAAATGCACTCATCCCTGATGTATTTTGCTTTACATAAAAGTAACTTTGAAAAATATTAACTTAAACTATTACTAAAAATAACTAGCTACAATCAAGTTATTGAAAAAACAAACAAAAGAACAACACCTCAGTATTTTGATTGCTGAATAGTTCTGTGGGGGAAAAAAACTGCAATAAACTACTGTGATCCAAGGGAGCTGGGCGTTTACCCTGTTATCCTCCTCTTTCCTTTTTATTAAGGAATATTAACATGAAAGACCACTTTTAATGGCATATAACAGGTTCAAATAAATTAGAATGAGAAAATTCAAGACTATAATTAGCTTAACTACACAACATTTAAGGGCTAGGCTGTTGAACGAGACTTTAATACACATTAAAAAGCTTCAACAACAGTTACATTGGAGAAGAAAGGAAGTGAGCACAAGACATGCCACATCAATTTTAATTTAGGTATAGAAATAGGTACACCTTTTAAAAGAGTATGACTTTTGGGCAAAATAAATTGAAAGAAGCCAATCTTTCATCTTGTTTTAAATCTGCAATGTTGCAGACATTTGCAGTCTTTTGAAAACTCTTTAATGTGGCTTTAAAATGCTTCCCTCCTTGTATTATCTACGCCAGACACATCTGATCACTTGGAACCTGGAACATCTTCCTGATGTCATTATTAAAAGTTCCAATGGATTCATAAGCTGACAGGCCTCAGTAAGTTGCACACAAACACTACATCCATTTACTGCATCCATTTCTGCAGCCACAGGACAAAACGCCTTTGGCTCTCAGTTCCTTCCAAATGGTAAGGAGCCCGAGAGGGCTGCGCATCGTATTTGTACTTTTATGGAAGCAGCAGCAAGGTTATGAAACATCGCTCAGGCCTCGGAGTGAAGAACAGGGCGCACAGCTCTGACTCACGCTGGCAGGGACCGCATAGGAGCCAAACGCTGCCACAGAACTTGGAGGGGCTCACTGCTACCCCTCACAGAGGTCACGCTCTATGGCCACCACTGAAAAAAGCGTGCGCTGTACAAGCAACCATCGTGACTTGTAGAAGCCGGTCACACGCGGCCTTTCTGCAGGTCTTTATTACAACCTCAGCACCGGCAACGGCAGTCACGCCCTCTCGCAGTTTCCGCGCCCGCGGGGCTGATACCGCGGGCCGGGCAGTGACAGCCCCGGCCCGGGGCTCGGGTGGCCGCCTGGCTCAGGGCTCACACGGCGCCCTCGGCCGAGCGCCGCAGGCCCCGCACCGCCGCTCCCGGGCTCCGGCGGCGGGAACCGTGCCGGCCCCGCACACACCTCGGCGGCCCGGGGGAAGCTGCCGAGCCCTCCGCACCGCCCGGCGCCTCGGCCGAGCCGCGGACCAGCTGTGCCGTACCGGGGCGAGCCAAGGGCCCCGAAGGTGCAGAGCTCCGGCGAGAGACCCCTCGGGCTCACCGAATGAGGGCCGGAGGAGGCACCCGCCCCGCCGAGAGCCGCCACCCCTCCGCCTCTTGCTTCCCGGCCCCGCGCCGCCAGCCGGCTCCACGGGCGGGGAGAGAGCGGGACAGCCGCGCCCCGGCGCCGCCCGCCCCCAGCCCGGGCCGCGGCCCCACCGCCGCGGGGGGAAGGAACTTACGAACACCCGCTGTGCCCGGGTCCCGCCTCCGCGGCGCGGGGCGGTGGCGTCACCCCCGCGGGAAGGCGCAGGGGCGGGGCCGCCGGCGGGCGGGCGCTGTCGGACGGAGTGGGGCGGCGGGGCCGGGGCTTGTTCTGTGCCCGGGCTTCGAAGCGCTGCTCCGGGGATGCGGCCTCGGGCAGCGCTGTGCCGAGTGAGGTCTTCCCTCCCCGTCCCAGCCAGCCACTGCCGGGGGAGAAGCTGCGCTCCCAGCCGGTCCCCGAAAGTGGTGGTTGTCAGGCAGTGGGATGGGAGGGTTTTGGGGGCCAAGTCAGAAAAAAGGAACCTCTAAAAAGTACAGGAATTGTGCTGGAAAATAAGCATAAGGGACTTGAAAGCACTGGGTCAGAGGGGGCGCAGGTGGCTGAACATGAGCTGACTTGAAGGGCGGTGGCATCCAGGCCTGTATCAGCAATAGTGTGGCCAGCAAGATGAGGACAGTGATTGTGCTAGCATACTTGGCAGTGGTGAGGCCATGTCTCAATACTGGGCTTGGGGCCCTCATTTTAAAGCAAACATTGAGGTGCCGGAGTGTGTCCAGGGAAAGGCGAAATAAATTGAAATCGGTGTCCAGGGAAAGGCAGCGAAGGTGGTGAAGCATCTGAAGGACAAGTCTGATGAGCAGCTGAGGGTGCTGGGGGTGTTTCGTCTGGAGGAAAGGAGGAGCAGGGAGGAACCCATTGCTCTTCAGAGCCATCTCAGAGGAGGTCAGAATGAGATGGGAGCTAGTCTCACAAGTATCAAGTGATGGGGCAAAAGGAAGTAACCGTAAAGTTGTCAGGGAAGGCTTAGTTTGGATATGAAGCAAATTATATTGAGGATCCTCACAGCCTCACACAGCTTGTACAGGTAATGTGGCCCAGCTAGCATGGGTTTATTAAAGGCAGGTTCTGTTCCTCTGTGACAGGGTGACCCACTTAGTGGATGAGGGAAAGGCTGTGGATGTGTCTACCTGGACATCAGTAAAGCCTTTGACACGATTTCTTACAGCATTCTGGAGAAACTACTGCTCGTGGCTTGGACAGTTGTGCTCTTCGTTGTGTAAAAAAAGTGTTGAGATGGCCAGGCCTAGAGAGAGTTGGTGAATGGAGCTCCATCCAGCTGGTCACTGGTTACCAGTGGTGTTCCTCAGGGCTCAGTGTTGGGATCAGGCACATTTAATACTTTTATTCATTATCTGATTGAGGAGACCAAGAACACCCTCAGTCTACATACACAATTTGAGCAGAAGTGTTGATCAGTCGGAAGGCTCTGCAGAGGGATCTGGGCAGGCTGCATCCATGGGGTGGGGCCAGTGGTACAAGGTTCAAGAAAGACAAGTGCTGGACCCTCTGCTTGGGTCACAACAATCCCTGCAGTGCTACAAGCTGGGGAACTGGAAAACTGCCCGGTGCAAAAGGACCTGGGGGTATTGGTGGACAGCAGCTGAACCTGAGCCACTGAGTGCCCATGTGGGCATCAGTCTCTTCTGCCAAGTAAAAAGAACTAGAATGAGTCCCCAGATTGCACCAGGGGAGGGTTAGATTGGATATTGGTAAGAATTTCTTCTGCAGAAGGATTGTTAAACACCGGAACAGGCTGTCAGGGGCAGTGATGGAGTCACCATCCCTGGAGGTATTTAAAAGATGTTTAAAAAAGTGTTTAAAAAACATTGGGCCTAGGGACATGGTATAGTGGTGGACTCCATGATTTTAAAGTCTTTTCCAATCTAAATGGTTCTATAATTCTGTGGCTCTCTGAAAGGAAAAATGAAACTGTGACAGAAATAGGGGATTTAAGAGAAAGCTGAAAGGAGAAGTTATTCATACAGTAGAGAGGTGGTAAGGCACAGAAGAAAGAAGGGAAGTGTATAATGTGTAGGTGTGAAAAGAAAAGAGAAGCAACATTCAGAATTAAAAAAAAAAAAATCTATTTTCTTGACCTCCTTCTCACCGTCTCTTCTACCATGGAGATGTTACTTGTGGGGAAGAAAAGGACGTCTGTCTGGACCACTACAAAATTTATTGGACATTGAGGCCATGTCCTTTTCCAGTCTCATCCTGTTATGCAGGACTGTCTTCATCTTCACAAGCTCCTCTTGCATGTGCCCTGCCAAGACCCCCCCCATCTCCCTTGAGCCTGCACTCAGCACAGCTTTCTGGCATAGCCCTTTAGTGGAAGAAGGGGTGACAGGGATCCTCTAGCCACAGCTGGAACAAAGAATCTGTGGAAAAGCATTGACACAGCTTCTGGGAAGTGGGAGTAAGGGAAAGGAGGAAGTGGTGTTAAGCTGAGAATTTAATTCTGATGGTTTTTACTATCATGTACGGAGCATCATGATGCTGCTGTGATAGTAAGTCCAAAAGCACCAAAAGTAAAAAAAGAAATCGGTGTGGCAGAAGATAGAAGAAATATGGAATGTCTTCCAAATAGTCACATTTCTTTACATGTACCTAAGGCTGCAGTTTGAACTGTGTAGCTATAGGCAGTATACTAACAATTAGAAATAGATTTAAAATCTTTGTGCAGTGTTCTGAAAACCTGTTCCTGCAGCTCGCTGCAAAGTGGCAGCTAAGAAAGCAAATATCCTGAGTACCTGACAATTTTTTCTAGTCTAGCCATACAATAAAAAGAAGTTAAAAGATTAGGCTCTTTTTGAACTCAAATTTCCTGAAATTAAATGTGAATTAGAATTAGTGATTCTGAACATAAGCACAGTTTTGTGAATGCAGTAACTGCAACTTGGCAAATGAAATTTGTGGTGATAAAACAGGCAGACTGGCTCAAAGTCATTTCAGAACATTTATGGTATGATACTTACCTTCAGTCGTGTGTTCCACTTGGAAGTTCTGTATCTAAAATAATTGTTTTGGTACTTCAGAATACTTCCTTTAAAAGTCATTGACAATTTCAACAGGAACTTAAGTTTAAAAATAAACATACTTATTCTTCACCTTTATGTACCTCTAAAGCTGAAGTGGTTTGCAGTTACAGAGCTTATCAAATACAGTGAATTTGAAGGTGAATCTTCCAAATTGTGTTAAAGAATTGTATTTCCTTTTGGATTTATACAAGTACTAGCTGTTGCTTATGCAGAAGTATTACTAAATCATTGTATGTACTGCCTTTCTGAACCACAAATGGGGCATAATGAGCATACAATGGTTCTTACCACTTGGAGAGACACAAAATATACTTTCCAATGTGCATGTGTCTTTGTACCTTTACCAACTATTAGTTTTCATTTTAAAATAAAATGCTACAGTGGATTTATCTGTTGCTGGTGAAAATGAAAAGAGCTCTGATGACAATATAAACTTAATGTATAGACTATTTTCAGTATTCACAGAAAATATCAGTCATTTCCATTAGAGTGTGTATTAAATTTTCCTCAAGCCTTACTTTATTATATACTGTAGAAACTTAGTAGCAGTGATAATTAATGTCAATCTGGAATATCGAGTTTTAAAACTGAGCTTATAATATTCAGTAGTACTGTTTCCTGAATATTTTTCAGAAAAGTGTGTCAGTGATTTCAATCTTATTTTACAGGCTTTTGAGAAGGAGTTTTTCTTAAAAGCTAAGTAGTAGAGTGAGTTCCTGCTTAGAATTGAAAGTAAGCAAACCTTAGTAAACAATAAACAATACCATAAGAAAAAAATGAAGGCTATGATATCTGATGAAGGTAATACTTTCTCTTTTTACCATCTACAGTAGACTAAGAGCTACTGTTTTAAAGATTACACTGTTAATGATTTAGAAGAGTGGTAGTGTATTATCAGATAGAATAAACTGAAGAGTATACCTACATGATTAAGAATTTTATGATGTACAGTATTAATGTGCACTACTTAGAATTCAGGGTAATAAAAAATCCAAAGTTGCAATGCTCACATTAATTTTTTTTTTTTTTTGTATTTAGCAATGTCTTATATTTCCAGAATTAAATCAATAGAGGTGTTTGTACGGCAGTGCTTTTGCCATGTATCAGTGCAAGTGGAAGTGCCAGACCCTGGTCATAAAGAGGTGAACCACTGTGTTCTGTGGTACTGTGAACTGGAGCCTTTAGGGGAACAGCAGCAGCAACAAACAACTGTAGTGTTTCCCACCCTCCCATAATCTGTGAAGTTTTAGAACATTAATCGTTACCTTACTGTTCTCTCTTGCACTTCAGTCTGCATGGAGGATTTTACATCACCTGTAAAGAAAACCCTACCACATGCAGTAAGGTATTACTGCATAGTACTAGTTTGCTTTAGACCAGGCAGAGAATCATTGAGGTTGATGTTGCTTTAGGTAGTTAAGTTTGTAGTACTTCAGAACACTGTTATTTAAAGATGATGACGGTACTTAAATCCACTGCACTAGAGCACAGACTCAAAGAAGTTGGGAAAGTTGGACAATACCAAACACAAGCTTTGAAAACCTCTTAGTACCAGACTTCTCCTGCTTCCTAAAGATTAGGCCTCCTGCTGACTATTTGTACTTTTTAAATGTATAAGAGATTTAAGCTTTAATGTCTGCACCTCAGTTCACCTACCTTTGAAACAGCAGTGGTAATTCTGACTTAAATATTGTGATGATACATTAATAAATATGAGCAAAACTCTTTGAAGTTGAAAAATATAATGAGGTTTAAGTACATTCCTTTTTGTCATGATTAACCTGTCAGACGTTTAAGTGCTGAAACACTGCTTTTGGAATAAAAAAAAAAATGAGAAATGTCAACTAAGATAATAAAGAAGCCAAGATCCAGATCAAATAAGCAGAACATGCAACAAAAATAAGAACAGGGGGAAAATCCAAGGGACAGAGCAGATCAAAATTTACAGATCAGAAAAAAAGAGAAGAAAAAAGTCTGAAACAAATACTGCTGGAATCATAACGGTGGTTACTATGCTACTAAGAAACACCTTTGCATAAGATTGAAAGTGAATGCATATTAAGACAATGTGTCAGAGAAGTCTGGGCAGCAGTTTAACTCCCACAGTCTCAAACAGATCAGTGGTGCCCTATAAGTTCTTGTTTCTTCTCTAAGAGAAGCCTATGGCACTACCTCAGATACATAAGCTCAAGTACCTCTGGTGTTAGGGGATGCCCAAATGGAGATTTTCAGGTAATGGTTTTGATCTGCTCTTGAAACAGACTGGAGAAGAAGACTGAGATTGGGGAGAGTCCCATAAGTGAAGGAAAAAGTCTTCAGTCTGCTGAAGTGGGAGAAGATAGACTTGCAGGAGTAGGTAGAAGAAGGAAGGACAAATTCATAGTCAGCAAGCAGAGTAATCTTGCACACACGAACATGCCCTGTTCCAAATCCTAGAATAGATTAGAGACGCTTAATTTTAATATTTTCCCCTTACAGTAATATGTATCTGCAGATTAAAAGCCAAAAGCATATATATTCATTTGCACAGAACATGGGAATCCATCACTGCTGGCGGTCAGCGCAGTAGTCAAAACAACAGCACTCTGTATGGTTTATCACCCACCTGGCCTGAAGGAGAAAGTAAATACACTGTAATCACTCATTTAGTCCACCTCTTATTCAGTTTTTTTAAAAAAAGTTGGACACACATAAGTAAGAACTGTATCATCATCAAGAGTATGAAAGCCAAAATTAGGATGTGATTTCTCAACCTCCTAAAATTCTTTCAGTGTGGCTTTTGTGAAGGCCAGAATTTATGTCCTTTATTATTGCTTTATGGAAGAGAGTAGGAACAAATTTTAAGTATTTATTATCCTTCTTTTGAGGTGACACTTTCAAAAGCTTCTAAGAAATTGTTAAGTAGGAAAAATCTCTCTTTGAACTGATTTTGTACCAGCTTAGGTTGACTGATTTTTCAGAGACAGCAATAGATTTCAGCAACATGAAAGGCTTGACTGGTGATGCCAAATAAAAATTATTTTTAAAAACCCACAAGCTGCTTGTTCTAAAGTTTTCATTTTGTGCCCAACAAGTTGATCTCTGTCCTTCAAGGTAGTAAAATACTGTGACAAGCCAAGAACACATAGTTCTTGTCTCTTTTTTTGTTGTTCTTAATGAGAAGCCAAGGAAACACACATGGCTGAGAGGAAACCTGCAGGCTTGCAGGCAGGAAGAAGCAAACTCCCTTCTTTCAGTATCACGAAATGTTTTTTACTACTACTGTGGACTAAAAAGCCTCTACAAAGTCTCTACAAAAAACTATAACTTTGTGAAGGATTAAAAAAAATGCAGAACTTTTGAAAATGAAAAAAAAAAAGAGAGAAATATATACAAAAATACAGTATTTTTTTTAAAGGGATGATAGAAAAAAATGAAATTATACTTTAAAATGAGAGGGAAATGAGGTTTTGCAGATAGAATAAAGAAGGTGAATGAAAACTGAAAAGGACAAGATTAAGTGGGCATGACAGAAATTAGTGATTCAGAAGTAGTGAAGATACTGTTTCATATTAATTTAGAAAGGAATTTCCATAAAGGTTGGACAACTTCGAAGTAACAAAACGTTTGTAGAAATAGCTGTTCCTAAAAAGCAGTCAAGGAAACATTTGAAAAATGTGCAGAGTTGTAAGTCCGTCAGCCAGCCCAGCTGCTATGCATCCTAGGGGATAAAAGGTATTTGCTGTGAAACTTCCTGTAGTGCTGTCAATGAAGCTTGAAAAGAGGGACAAATACTGGAAGACTGAAAAAAAAAATCAAATATGACCTCTTTTTTTTTCTCAATGAATGCATAGAATGCCCTTTGTAACTGCAATCCATACTTGACCATTATGTATCTTATTCTAGCTATGTTGTACAGCAAGAGTATGCTGTGTTCCAGAGACAAGGATTAAATTGCTTTTGCTTAGAATTTTGAGTTAGTTCATGAAGGTGTTATTCTGACAACGAAGAGATGCTTTGTAAAAATCAACTTTTGAATGAAGAGTCAGTTAACAGAGAGACCATTCAAGGCAGTGAGTAGAACAGGAACCCTGCGCAGACAGCAATGCTTTTAACAGCTGACGATCTGTGGCACAGATACACTGTTGGCTTTCTAGATGGTTTGTTCTCATAAAAATCTTTATTTGTTTGTGTGTTTTGCAATATGTCTCTTATGTAATACAAGGAAGTACCCCTCTGTTTCAATTTCTTAATGCAGAAGACTTGCACGTTGGGACTTTGCTTCTTGCAGATGATTGTGCCTGGGTACAGTTTGCACAGGACCTTCTGGGAGTGACACACATGCAGCTGTGTCTAGCAGAGCTGCAGCATTGAGGGTGAGCAAATTGCTCTTGAATCAGAGGACAGACCATTGGTTTTATTGAAAATTGCAATCTGGATTTGTTTTAAACCATCCCATAGGTATCTGCAGAGTGTATGGGAATGGGGTGCATGGGAGTTTGGACTACAAAGAATTTTTGTCATTTTAATCTTAAGAAATTTAAAATAGTCCTTTAGTACCTCTTGAGGCAGTTCTTGCTGTTTTCTTTCTTTCATTTCAAAGAATTGATTTGAATACTTTATCTGTGTGCCACTCAGTGAGCAAGAAAACTGTATTCTCCTTTTCCAGTTAGGCACTGAGGCAAGGAAGCCTTAATGTTTTTTGCAGGGCTTCTCAGAGAATCCCAGCCAGTCTGTTCTGCCCAGACTGACAATTAAGACAGAGGCTTCTGTTAGAGGCAAACCATATAGGAAAAGGATCCTGGTGTGAAAAAGCTCAGTGTCACTGAGCTACTTGCAGTCTTCTCTGGAAAGTTTTTTTTTTTCCTTGCCTGCTCTTTATAATATATGTTTAAAGTTGTGTTTGTTGTTGTTTTCTTATACCATTACTGGCAGTCTGTAATTTCTACATCCCTTGTCATCAGTGTACTTCACTACACAAGAGAGTTATAAATACATCTAAATTTATTTGGTCGACTTCTGTGTTTATACAGTTCCCACTGAAGTGAGGTCACTAAACTAGAGAACTGACTCTCCAACTGGTTCTCAAACCCTTGTAGCATCTCACTGTCATTCTTGGCACGTCAAGCATGACCTCTTGTCTCACAGTAGCCAGGCATATTACCAAGAGGTTTTATCATAGTCAATTAATCCACATTTAATTAGTAATATTTTTTTTCACAGCAGTGCATCTACATGGCAGTTTTATTTTTCATATCCATTAATACCTCTGTGGTGTACAGATAAAAGTGAGAAATCAAAGGTCCCTGTAAATGCTTACATTTCTGGAAAACTGTAACATGGGGGGAAAAAAAATCCTGAAAACTATAGTCAGATTTTAGGTACACCTATTCCCCAACTGAATTAAAAATCATGGAAACCAGCTTCAGTCTCTATGAAGTATCATGTGCTGAAACCTCATCACATCGACACATCACCAGCTAAGTATAGAGTAAACTTCTGGATGCAATCAAGTGACCCATGGCCTTGGCAAAGATCTAACTGGAAGTCTCATGGGGAAATAATTTCTGGCTCTCAATTTAAGACAAAGCCAAAGGAATTGAGCCCTTCAAGTGCTACAGTTAAAACCCAGAAATCCCACTTTGATTTGAATAGTCAGCTTCTCAGTTGCTAGCAGGTATGTGTGTAAGAGTTAGTGAGGCACAGATTTCCTGCTATTTTGCCCTTAATGTGGAAAAATCAATCACGCTCTTTAAATGGCAGACTTCAGATAAAACATGCAGTGCTCAGTCCTTATGAAAAGGCTCTCTTTTTCCAAGACTTTGATAAGAAGAGGAAGTTAAACAGAATTTTAACCTTTTTTGTGAGTACTTTTGAAGTGACTGAGGACCTGATTTTCATTTGCATCAAGGCTTCTGCATTAAGCTTAAAGAGCCTTAAATGGGCATAAACTGTAATTAGGACCAAGTACCCTGTCTCTCCTAGCTTAAGGTATGTAACGATTCTGAATCTTTAATGTCTATAGATGCAGCTCCAGGGGAGTTCCTCTGATGTCCAGAGATTCATCTCTAGGGAATAGTGACAGCCTGGCAACAGCCCAGAAATATGATTAAACAAAAGTCTGTCCTCTGAAACCCCTAGAAAATCAGTGTTTAAAAGCATTAAAAATTTATTATTATGCTTTATTCAGGATTCATATCACACATAAATATGAAACCAACTGTTATAGTTTTCAGTTCGTGGTGAAGAAGTCTAATAATTTTCATCATTTCTTATCAGAGTATTTTACATAGATAATATATTTGCTTTTATTTTATTTTTCATATGCATTATTTGTATATAAGTATATTAAAAATGTGTTTGTGAATAAGGCCCACAAAGAAAAGCTGTAGCTGCTTTAAATTAGATAATTCAGTTTGCATGTTTTCTTTATGATTACTGTGAGTGCCTAATTTCAGAAGGTGTGTGGTGGAAAATGATCTAATGCTCATTTGCCTTGTGTTCCTCAAGTAAAAAAATTATACAAGGACAAAACCTGATTTAGCTTTGAAACCATAAATAGTATGTTCTTAAAAGGGTAGCATAAGGCAATAAAATAAGTTGTTCCTGCAGTCTTAAAATTTCTGCATCTTGATTCCCTATATATTTGTCAACTTCCATCTCATTCAGAGCCATCCTGATGTTCCCAGTCTTGCAAGGGACACCAGTATTTTGGCTAGCAATGCTTGGAGTTTGCTGGGTCATCAGCCAGCTGCTGCCACCCAATATATGGTGGCAGCTCATGTTCAGCTAATCCCCCCAAATGGCACAATTCTATCTTGCTGTTCTCCCCTACCTGCGTATTGCTGCAAAACCAGTAAGAATGTAATTTTCTTTGAGACTCCTCTTTCAGATTCCTCTTTCAGAAATCCTCTGTGGATTTCTCTGTTACTACCAGAGCACTGGCAGGCAGATAAAAAACCAAAACAAACCACACCACCAGATGAAAAGCAGTGTTGCAAATACCTCATTTCCTTGGGCAGCCAGGTTAAGAAAAGAAGCTTATAAAGCCTGTGACCATCCGGCTCTTGGCCATGAGCAGCCCAGCAGCGAGAGGAAGGAAAAGACCAATAATACTGAGCTGTGATTCTTCAGTGCAAATCCTGTGCCAAGACATCTGTGTCCTGAACAGAAAGAAATGGAACCATTTTGGTAATTTGTCTCATGGGTTTAGGGTAAAATATGTCACAAGGATACAGGATATCCTAGGGAGTTCTTACCAATTATAGTACACACAGTAATGGCAACACAAATGAAGGTAGATTTGGTATACTCATTGAATCACTTAGCAGATGTAAGAGAGAAGAAAGGAGGTGTCTGATGTCAGGAACCTCGTGGTGTCGGTACAGAGTACAGCAAAGGAGTCTCCCACAGCTTCTTCCCCCTAGGCTGGTTCCAGAGCAGTAAAACATGTCTGTGTAAAAAGTGAGGAGAGCACTTTGTTTGGCACAAGAAATCTAGCTAGAATTTTCCAGCTTGTGAAATAAAACCAAAGAAAAGTATTAGTCGAATAGTGGCAAATATAAAACATAAAAAATAGTATCTATATTATTACATTTAATAACAAATGTCATCTTGATATATGAAATAAAGTTTTTAATAAAAACCCCAGGTATTCCTTGGGCCACAAATTGTGGAAGGTGGGAGAGTATTCCAAGTATTGCAATATGCTTTTCTTGTAGTACTGTTCCCTGCATATTTGGTAGGAGGTAGGATATTGGAATAGGTGAATCTTTGGTCAGGAAAGCCTTTTATCAGTCTGTTTGTTCATACTTCAGTTACTGACATTTAAAGTTGGATATTTCATACCATAGTCAAAGGAGTTATTCAGTAAAGTTCCCTCTGATGGCAATGGTAACATATATCCTGCTGTTTATTTTCTTCATAAAAAGCAACAACTATATTTTAGTTCACGAGCATGCATTTTACATAATTTAAATTACATGAAATGAAGAGTTAGAGCACCATATCTAGAGATGAACTATAATGGGTTTATAGTTGCATATCTGAAATACAGGCTGAGTGTGAAGGAGTCATACTTTCATTTACTATTGGAAGGAAAAAGGATATGTTTTTCTATCACCAGGTTTTTCCCAAATGTCACATAAAATGTTTTTTTAAAGCATCACTAATTAATTGATAGCGAGACTCAATGCTTAAGCCTTTTAGATATAATTGCAGTCCTCTACAGGTGAAATTGGTGGATCTGAGAAGAAATCAGAGGTTCTGATGTATATGTATGTCTGTTTAATATTTTTATTATTTATATCCTTAAGCTTGAAACATAATTATGTTGGAATTAAAAAAAAAACAACCTGGAAACAGAAGGCAAAAGCTGAACTTTAGTAACTCTCACTAATGATTCCAGATTGGATGCTCTCATGCATAGCCTATGAAGCCAAATGAAGGTGCATAATAAAAAATGTCTCTGAATTGAGAACGTTAATTTTTCAGGAGATGTTGAGTTGGTAGTTGTCTTTTTTATATATTTAGCTAGGAACACATACCAAAGCATGTTCTAAGTTATGTATAAATAACTACACCTTTCCCCCATGCAGAGAGAGCATGTCTCACAATTTGCACTGGTAAAATTTAGGATGACAGAATATATACAGTAAAAAAGCAGAATATGGAAGAAGGACTGTTTCAATTTTTAACACAAAAACTCCTGTCTACAGAAGAGAAAAGAAACAAAGCTTTTTAGGGGCAATCCTAATTGAAGCAAGCCAAATAATAAAGTGTACAGAATTAGAAGGCCTTTTTACAAAGCAATAGAGAGAAAAGATTCAAAAATAATTCAAAAAGCATCCAGGAATACTTTTGGGATTGGACACTTTTGATGTCCTTGCGGGACATCAGTTGCAAATTCCTGGGTATGTCTGCTTAGGGTTATTCCATTGGATTAGTTTAGTCATTCACTGAAATTATGGTAATTAAAGAGGTTAAACAGAAATGCACACATACCACCTGGTTTTTTGCCAATCAAGGTGCTTTTCTTATTAATCATACAGTCTCTACAGCTCTCTGTTTATACAGTAATAAATCCTCCAGTATTCCATGAGGCTATTCCATATTTGTTTTTCTAATGGTGAATCCCAGAATACCAGAAACTATGGAAATTTGGAAACTGGACTAAAAAGTAACAACTCCTGTGATTCCTGTGTTAGCATCTGCTGATTTTGCCAGCATCACCTGTGACCTGCTGACAGGCAGAGTAGGGGATGCTGCCCAGAGTGTCCTTCAGAGGGTGCACACACTGGCAGGAGGGCAGCAGACTGGTTTGGCAGTGTCATTTCATCAGGTTTCTGAGGACGTGGGAATATCATTAACAGGGAAGAAGAAAGACAAGAACTAAAAAGCAGTTTTTCTGAAACCACTGTCCATGATATGAGATGTGCTTGTAGACTGAGCCAACTAGCAGATCTCCTGGGATAGGTGGTGAAGCAAAACTCGGATGTCTGAGCCTCCTAGCAGATTATCAGAAAGGTTAAGGAAACTCCTGAAAAATATATGTCCTAGAAGTCACCTAAGTGTTGCAGCACTAGAGCAGCAGCATGAAAGTTGTCCCCAGTGCAGAAGAAATAGGTTGTCCCTGCTCTTTGGGGTGCTGGCTGCCCCCACTTACTGCCTGTTAGTAGTTAACCAGGTTGGGGTTGGCAGATCAGCTTCTGGGCTTGTTGCCATGGAAGATTGAGATGTTTCTTTGAGCAGTGCTGCTCTACCAGGTGTATACACAGGAGGAACTGGCATCTCTTCAGAAAGCAGAGGAGAGAGATTTGTGTCCACTGATTTTTGGGAGCAACTTTTCTGCTTCATTTGCTCTGACAGTGCCTTCTCAATGTTTGGGTTAGTGACTCCTAGATGGAACTAAATGTAGCACCTGGGAAGGGCAGGACTGACCCCTGCAGTAGTCCCTGCACATGCATGGCAGGGCATTAATGATTACTGTGTAGCATCTCTGCCTAGATTTACCTCAGACAACAGTAGAGTTTGGAAAAAAGAGTTCTCATGTAGCTGGCACAGACACTCTTTCAAAATATAAAATGCCGCCACCCATTTCAAGGTCTAAAAAAGGAGTAGCAAACTTGCTTGCTGATATTCTCAGTGAGAAAAGTAACATATGAAAAGGCAGAAAGTACCTTGATGAGGCTTTTGGAAGTAAAGCCTAAGGATGGCATGTAACTACACAGGATGGCAGAGACAGTGGCAACAGAAGCTGCTCCTTAGTAGGCTGGACACTTAGAGAAGTTCACTGTAATCTTCCTTTCTCCGTATATCTACTCTTGTTTTAAAATACTAATTCAACTATAAAAACCTTTAGTTCTGCTTCCTCCATTTGAATGAATGAAAAAAGTCTCTTTATACACATTCTGATCCCAATCCCACATATGTAAAACAAGATCAACTTGGTTGACTTTAATGGGGCATACTGTTGGGGCATACTTTACTGAAACCCATCGACAATTAGATCACTTGGCTTAAGTCAAGTGCATAAATTAAAAAGGTATTTCTAGTGCTTTCTCTGCAACCTGGTTTCATTTGACTGTTACTGGAGTTAATCTTAGCCCTGAGTTCAAAAAGACCTGGATTTCACCCAGAGGTGTTCCATCAGCGTAAATCTGGCCTAAATGATACCAGAATAAGCTCTACCAGCTGAGTGAACCATGCAAGCATCTTTCAACTGCAAGTTTGGGGCTTTCAGTGCACCTGCCTAGTACTCTGCTGAGGCTGAAAGGGAGCACATCTCACCAGTGATGGGAAAACAAGAGAAGGGAAACATACTTGCAATTCCAAAATAACTACATGGAAAAGCATTGCTTAGAAATAACTCACACACATCCTTGCATAAGTACCCTTTGTCTGTGAGCAGGGCTAACTTGTAGTGAACTCCTTGATGTGGGATTTTATTTTCAGACCACTGCAGACAGATTTTTTTTTCAAAGCAACAACTGTACTATTTACTGCATGCCACAGCTGGTTTTAGAAAGAATTACCACAAAACATAATTTTAAAAGAACTTTCATGTAAGACCCACAAACTTCTAAGTATCCTTACCAAATAGTACATATTTCTAACAAAAAGCTCTATTCTATTTTTCTAAAATAACAATAATATTATGTAATTCTTTACTTCAGTAGACATCAATGTTCTGTTCTTTTCCTGTATGTTAATGGGAAGGGAACAAGAGGTTGTTTTGATTCTAGACTATCCTGTCTTTATCTGTTATACTTATCATGCAAAATAGATGCAGGCTACTGTTGGGTACTTGAGCAGCTTTCTGTGCACATTTTGAAACTGGTTTGCCCAGACAGCTGCATGTGTGTGAAAATCAGGGCCCAAAACTCAGCTGAAGACATATATGGACTGAGGGCCCTACCACCTTTATGACATAAAGCAGCATCATTCTGTTTTTAATGGAGCCTGTTTTTTGTAGATAAGGGTGTGGCCATAGGCCTTCTCAAACTGCTATTGCTGAGAAATTTCGTATGGAAACTAGAATGGGAAAAATAGTCTGATATCCAGCTTCTTGTTTGATTATACTGAATATTAGTATCATCATGAAATGTGAATCTAAAAGGTGAAAAACAGCTGATTTCAAAAAAAAACCAAAAAAACAAACAAACAAACAAAAAAAAAACCCAAAAAACAAAAAACAAAAAAAAAAAAACCAAAAAAAAACCAAAAAACCCCTATGTCCTTTGTTTCCTGCTCGCAAGCATCTCTCTGTCCTGAATCCTGGGCTAGAAATCTCTTTCCATAGAAAGTTTTCCAGAAGACATGCCTGCCCAGTCTGGTAGCAAATCTGCCTTGGTCTCTGCACATGAACAAAATGCATACTTCTTAGTCTTCATTATGACCATAAAGAAAAAAAATATTCATTTAGACACTCAACATCCATTTTAACCCTCCTCTAACTGTAATCCCTGATTATTCAATACCCTCAGATATGCGCATGCAGCTTCTAATGGGTGAATATATGCCAGTGCCATATTGAGCAGTGCTGCATTTCCCTGCTGAATAGCTATGCCAGTTTTCAGCTGTTGAAAGGACACAATTTGAGGTTGAGCATTCTCACTGTCTGTCTGTCTGTCTGGGGTGCCCAGAACTACAGTTTTTTTGTGTGCTTTTCATGGTGAAGGATGGGCAGGCCACTGACTGCAAGAAAGTCCCCTAATTTTGTTCTTTAACACTGTTGTGTCCAAAAAAGTGACAAAACACAGAGGACTGAAACTAAATCAGATACCTCTGCCTTTAGTTAATCAAAGCTGTAGTGCAGATAGGTCTTGAAAAGGCTGAAAGGAATTCCAGCATCTTGTTTTCTTTTGTTTCATTTTTTGCAGATGTGCATGCCAGCTTTTTTTTCTTTTGAGATAAATGCAAGCAAATATATGTGCATATTATGTGCAATGCTATTTTATATAACTCAGTATTTACCTGTTGTTTATATACAATACATAAGCACACAGAGAATTTTCTAGCAGAAAATTTAAGATGACAACTGAAAAGCTTCTTCTAGGAGAAACAGATATTTTCAAAGATGTGAAAGCACTATGTTGGGGAGCAAAGCTCTAAGCAATGTATGTCATTTTCTCACAGACCCCTTTCCTTTTGTACTCCCTCATTTTCCTTTATTGATGTTACTTTACCATAAAAAACAGTGCTCTAGGGTAGACCTCAGAGCCCCAGTTCCTACCAAACTCTTCCTTCCTTATTCTCAGTAGCAGAAGCTACTGCAAGGTTACTTTGTGATCAGGAAAAGAAGTTTATACAATGCCCCAACTCCGCAGCTTTCAACTGTTCCTCATTTTTCCAGATTAGTGCCTTAATTAAGTCCAAATGTTTTTCATTTTCTCCCTTATGGTTCCTTCTGTGAAACCTGATGCTGGCCATGGACACTGTCCTCTTGTGACCTTTTCTCTTCCTGTTCCTGCTGCTGGCTGGCTTTTAAATTGTGAGCAATTGTAGGAGGGTGATGGCTGCACACTTTTTTGTCTCTTCACACACACAGGGGGCTGTTCATTCTGTTGCTAAAGTCAAAACGAGTCAGGACTCCAACTTGCTTTTTCCCTTCTTTATGAGGCAGAACAGAGTGAGAAGAAAACAGATTTTTAGCTGCTGGATAAAACAGTTCATACCATTCACTTGAATCACTCTCAGTATAAAGTTTTAATACAGTGCAACAGTAATTTATCACATTGCATAAAATGTAAAAATGAGGTTTCTTAAGTCCAGCCATTGATTTCAAGGTGATTGTTTTTAAGCAGCTATCTTGCAAGTTCAGCCTGCAATTTCACGTGCATTATTTCAGCAAATCACGTGGGTGCCTGTGAGGGCAGGAAGAGAGCTCCAAATATTCAACAGAGAGGAGAGAGTTCAGCAGAATGGAAACACAGAAATTTTGACTGACTTGTTTAGAAATCTGCCTGTAACAATGAAGTACAAATTTTGCCAATACAGTATGTCAACAGAGCTGAACTGAAGATAACAGAGGAAAATTAAATTAGCTAAGAATCTGGCCCAAGTGATTAAGGAAAGAGAAACTAAAGAAAACAAAAAAGGGCTTGATCTTTTTCTTGTGGCATGAGTAGCCCCAGTTACTGGAACTACACTGATGCAAAATTGGTTTATGCAGCAGAAAAATCAAATCATATGTCAATTGGAATTGCATGACTGATGGTAAACATAAAAATTAAGCATGAAAACCATGGTTAGAGACAAAATCATTGCAATGGGAAAAAGATGACAGTAGCATCCTCAGCAGCATTTATGTGCAGGAAATAAATGTGAGAATTTCTAACACTAAAATTTTATCTTAAAACAAAGCAACCTCACATCTTGCTTCTCAAATAAAACTTTGTACCACTAATCTCATTTCTTTATGTAACATGCAATAGGATTTGTATAAATCATGCAGATGTGTCCACAAAAAGTGCAAGTACCAGAAGATAAATGATGTACAGAAACAGTAATTGTTTATTTTTTCCATGCAGGATTTGTTCATTGCTCCCCTCAGGGAGACAGATGTGCAGACTGTATGTGCTGAGTGAAATGAGTGCCCCTTCCTATTTGACACCTTTAAAATTATTAGAATTAAATCTATACTTTGCTAAGTGAAATGTTTCATTTTAATCAAACAGTGCTGTCATGACCATACTTACATTAAGAGTTTAAGAGCCCTACTTTGCCCTCAGCTAATCCCTCACATATGAGGTTTGCATGGTTAAATTGTCTCCTGTGTAAGTAATCAAGTACATATGAACTTTGCTGCTAGGGAAATTGAGCACAAGTCAAAATCTCTAAGAACGAATTGCTAAGAACAGCAGAGTTAAGGAAGGAGGGGAGCTGGCCTCAGTCATCAGGTCCTCCTGATTCTCTCCCTTACCTTACTACCTACTCCAGTGCAAATCTTAAAGATGAACAATATCTGCTTCTGTAACAAGAAAACACATTCAATCTGTGGGCTCCTGCTGCCACTCTTTCACTCTTCTAATCATTCTCATTTTTGTGTTTTGAAAAGTGAACTCCCATCATCTTATATTAATGTTGGTCCATGGAATAAGATGCAAGACCTAAAGGATCACCATCTCTGTTTAAGTTTCCAAGTGTCTGGAATGTATGCCCAGCAGGAATAAAAAGGGTAATAAAGAAACTTGCAATTAAGAAGACTTTTTTGTAGGATCACTGGAAAACGTTGCGATGAAAAATCAGGGAAAGCAAGTGGAAGAGTTCTAAGGTTTAGGGAGGTTAGAGGTGTACTATATAGGACCACTATAAATTTTAACACTAAAAATTCACAGAAAGAAGGTAGTAAAGAGCAAGATTTAGGCCTTTATGTGATGGGCACACGCATAAAGGGAGCATTTGAATAAATTCAATGTTGATTAATAAATGAAGGACAGTTCAATAAAAATTGAATAAATGCCTAGAAAGATAGTCAAGAGGTCATGTAGCCCACTGCTTTACTCACTAATAGGAATTATTTCTAGATGACTTCTGACAGTTTCCTTTCCTAAAAACCTCTATTGATATAAAATCTGTGATGACCCTACTCACAAACAATATGTACTAGCTTTCTCGTACTTTACCACTGAAAGTATTACTTAATATTGAAATTAAATTTTTTGCTATAATCTAATTCTGTGATTTAAAAAAACCCACCAAGCCTCTCATTTTTTTGTGACTTTATATCTATTTGAGAATAGTTTTCCATCACAGCTCCTTACCCCTCTGTTTTCTGTGTTGTTTATGCTGTGCAAGTGTTTCATTTTAATTCCTTTGGCCATATTTTGCAAATAATTTAACCATTTTTTTCTCTTTTTACAGTGTCTATAGTCTCTCTCTTGTGGAATAATACATACTTAGCAACATTTCTTGAGGAATTTACAGCTATCTTTGATGCCTATGCTCACTTAGCTACATGCTGTCTATTAGTTTGTTGAAGCCCCCACACTTCTAGTCCATCATCTTCTTTTGCTCTTCTTCCATGCCTTTCCAAGAATCATATACCCTGTGACTCCAAGGTTACTCTTACATATTAAGTCTAACACCTTCACATTCTCACATCATTCTTTACTGCTTAGCTTCAAATCTGGAAAATCCTACACTTTTTTGAACAAGAATTGCCAATAATTCCAGGAACTCACTGGACGCTGGCGTTCTGTTGCATTCTTTCACTAAGGAATACCTGGATTGTTAAAATCTCTCATTACTATTATATCCTGTCCTTTGGCTGATTCTGCTTTTTGGACACAAAAAGCCTCAAGTCTTCCTTGTTTAATATTTCACAATCCTTGCAATGAAAGCCTTCATATTCTTTTTCCCTTCTCCCCCCCCCCCTCCCAGAGATAGTAAATTCCTCCATATTCTGGATCTCCCAGCACACCTGTGTACCCTTGAACGCAGGGCAGTTTATCTAATCTCTCCTGTCCTTCCAAGCAAGCTAAGGCTTCCTTTATTAATATTCCAGTCATGCCACCACCTCAGCACAAGTCATGAGTACATTGGTGAAGGCAGTACCCATTATCAGGATAAAAAATCATAGCTCCTTTAAGAAGATGCATTTGTTGGAAACCCCAAGGATTTAAAAAACCGAAAAAGAATTAGGGGAAGACTTCTGAGGAAAAACAAACTCTCAGAAGAACAGGACAGGGCATGGAGAGTGCAGCATAATAACAGTTCACATCACTCACCTTGAGGCAGGAGCTAAAATGAGACTGGGTAAGTGCTCTGAGAGACCTGAGAAACCACGAGTGGCTGTGCTTATTGGACACCACAACAGAGAACAACAGAAACATTCACTTCTATAGAGAGAACCCAAAGAAAACGAAGTAAGTATGTTAAGAAAGGAATATTTTCCACTACCTACAAGGAGAGAAATCTTTGGAGACGTGGCTTGTGCCAAATACTTTCCTATGCTTGGTGCATCAGCAGGACTCTGGCAGGTGTCCTTAGGAAAACAGAGCACATGTTTGTGCACATTCTGCACCTCCTTTGGGAGACCCTATTCCTGCAGATGGCTCTTTGGGTTGTGTTTGGCAGCCACAGTGTTTCACAGGACAACACAGGGGAAAAATGGTAGTTTTAAAGGGTATTAAAGGGTATTAAAGTATTAGGTGATTTTCTTACCTGGGGAAGACAGTAGAAAAGCATGACTAGAAACTCTGAGTAGCCAGAGGTTTACCAAAATACCAACAGTAAATACTGTTTAGCAGAAATAACAGATCTGGGAAAAAAATAGGATATGAGTAGGCCACTATAAAGCCATTTCTGACACATTTGCTTGAAGAGGCAAGAATGCTGAGGACTGCATTCCCCAGCTGTCCCTGCCAGGCTGGGAAGTGCTGACTGCTCAAGTTGTCCATCTCCAAAGCAGCAGCCTGCTCCTATGGATAGAGGTGTCCTGTGGCTGTGGCCACAGTGCCTCATGGCAGGCAGCACAAGGTGGCTCACCAGGACCTGTGGCAGCTTGGCTAGCACATGGATGTTTTAGGCAATGGCTTAGAGCATAGCTGTGCTCTGGCACATGGGAAGCCATGTGCCAGGCAAGGGACCAGTAACTTAGGTGAAATGGGCACAAACAGAAATGGTGCCACTGCAGTCACACAGAGAAGGAGGCTTCAGCCTGAAATCAGGAGTGAAAAGCAGCCATGTTCTGTAAAAAGCAGAGGTTGTTGGGCTGACCATAAACCATTGTCCCTAAGGACCTATTAAACTTCCTATAAGGATTTGAAACTCATTTTTGCAGCTATATTTTTACCTTTGATTTAAAATCAAATGCAAATCTGGGAAAGATTTACAGCTGCAAATATATTTTCTATGCCACAAATAGTCAGAGCACAAAAACTGGAATTAAATTTCCCCTAGGTCAGTCTGATAAAACAAAACAGTGCAGCCTTGGAAAAAATGATTGTCAGGAGCTCCAGTGGATATTAGGCAAAGCACCTCTATGCATTTTTGTACACTCTTCTCTAAATAATCTCAGCTGGTCTTTGTTGGTGACAAGATACTTGGTTAGGAAGACTTCTGGTCTGGCAGTTATTTGTTCCTCTGAACTACTGGTGAGAACAGAAAGGGGAAATCCATGAGCAGTGACCCATGTACAGCTTATTTTCTCACCCTGCTCAGATGGAGTTCTTGTTGTTTGGAAGTATTTTGTTTAAAGGCACTGAGCAGTGATTCCAAAGGCACCATAAAAAATGTGCTTAAAAGGATATGTGAAAGTCAACCAAGGGACTGAAAAATCTAAGAGAAGGGCCAGGGATGTTTTATATTGGCCTTAAATAAACAGTGCCATTGTGGGAAGTTAAATATGGTAGCATCTGCCAAAAATACTACTCAAGGAAAAGAGCCTATGTTGGTAGCAAAAAAAATATCTCCCCCTCTCTTCTCTCCTGGCATGAAGCAGGCGTGGGTTTGTTTATGTTGGCTATATAAACTTCATTGCTCCAAGAGAATTATTCTCCATTCCTGAAATGGACTCATTTAAAGATATTAGAATAAAAAAAGGACAATCTCATGTAGTAACTCTGTTTCACTGTAGCTGAGTTTTGTCTGTTATCAGACATTGTGCTTGAGTTGACACAGAGACTTGGAGGGGTGAGCAATGCAGAATTAGAACCCAATCAAGTCATATTTTTCAAGAGAGCCTCATAGAGGCACAGACCCCAGGAGGGTATGCCATTTGAGTCTCAGAACATAGTACAAGCAAAACAAAAAGGTTTACAACCAACCTGAGAATATGAGACCTGGGGAGCACAATTTGTCCCCTAACTGAGTAAACACAGTAGCTGCATTTTACAGCTCCAAATTCAAGAGGTCATTCCTGCCTGAAAAATACCGGTATGTGCTTAATATCCATTGAATGCCTCTGTAATCTGAGCCTCAGCTGGTCCAATAGGCAGGTCACAGAGGAAAAATATCTTCAAAACACAAGATTTGCATGCAGAAGGATGATGCTCACGTGTCTAGAGAACCACAAAGGGCAGGAGAGGTACAAAGACTTTGTCTAATGCAACTGCAGCTGAACAATGACTGGGAATCTGCTTCTTACATAAAGCAAAATTGCACAAGCCACAATTTCTCCTCCCTGGGAGCGCAGAGAGCAGTAGAGCTCACCTCCTGCCTGCAGCCCAGTTAGCCATTTTCTGCAAGGAGAACATTACATTTAATCCAGCAGGGAGGTCCCCACTCAGGTCTCTTCCAAATGCTGCCTTTCAGCCTAATGTTTAATCATTCAAGCTGCCCTCATGCCTTTATGAATGCAATATGAAATGGCTGGAAAAAGAACTGTTTGCCTCTTAGATTCATTGCCATCAGATAAAACTGTGATATTTATGTGGTGTATTACACTAAAGAAAATTACTCTACTGGGCATAGCTTGGTGCTGGCAGAAACTGTGAAAGAGACGTTAAATTTCTGGAACTGCTGTGAAAGACTGAAGAAATTTGTTATTTCAGTATCATGATGAGCAATATGTGCATTGAAATTCTATTCCATAAAATAATATATACTAACATTCAATCAATAAGACCTTTTGTTTTGTGGGTTTTTTCCCCCCAGGGGTTTTATTCAGGTTATGCCTCAGAAACGAACAATGAGCATGTAAAATTTAAACTTTTACATTAAGTCACTCAAGACCTGAGAAGACTGAGTTCATGTGAAGAAAAATGAAAAGGATCTTCTATTCTCCACTTAATCATGCTGGTTACATTTTTCTATGGTTCTGACTTGGAGATACACAAAAAGTAAACAATATTTGTAGCATTAAAAAATCAGTTGCCATCCTTTATGCTTTGAAATGTAAGATGTGAAAATGCCACAGGCTGAGATTTTTATTCATGTAAACATGTATTTTTATGTTTCAAGTGTTTGTCAAGCCAGAAGAGTGTAAAAAATTGATTTTGACAGTTAATTTCTAATCACCTCCTTTATCATCCATTGCAGTGCAGTAATAAATCCTACTTCACCTCTCCCTTGGACTATTTATTCTGATCACTGTGTTTCCATGGCTGTTGTTTTCATACCTCAGCCTCCTTTTCCAGGCTCTATCATGTGCTTCTGGATCCATCATCAGAGTTCCACTGTCTTGCAAAGCCCACAAACACCTAACATTTAGAAATATTACATCAACAAAGGGAAAGGAGCCTGTAATTGGATTTTTCTCAATGTATTTAGTACATTTAATAATGTCTTTCCTTTTACCATCTCATCTTCTGGCTGGATTCATACAAGAAAATGGTTAGCAACTAGTAACATAAGTTGATGAAACCTTTACAGGATCACTGTGTCCAGCACCAGCCCCCTGGGCTAAAAATGGCTTGGGAACAAGGGCAGCAAAGTTGTAATGAGAGGGAGTGGAAATTCTGCTTTGCATAAGGAGGCCAGAAGAACTTGACATATTTAGTGTAGCAAAACAAAAGCTGATACAGAATGTCATTGCTTTCTATAAATACACCAGGAGGTTAAACATCAAGGAAGGAAAAGATCTTTTGAAGATAAAGTACAGTGTTGGCACGAGAACAAATGGGCATAAACTGCCCGTGAATGCAGTTCATTTGAACTGGAAGCTGAAAGACATTATGTAGCCAGTTGAGCAATCAGCGCTGGGGAGAGCAGGCTTCCAATGCAAGTTTGGGGGCACGAGAGGGTTTGTAAGATGGAGTGAGAACAGCTGAGGAAAGGCATTGTGTGATGTGGCCTGGGGCTAGCAGGGGACTGGGCTCCAAGACACAGGGGGTCCCTTCCAACCCTCTGTTCCTTTGTTTTAATTTTTCTCAAAGGTATTTGGAGATTCTGCATGGTGATGTCTCACAGCTGGTAAAGGATATGGCTCAGAGAAGAAAAAGAAATAAGCAACATGTTTTAGCTCACCAGCTGTATGTTATTACTTTATTCCCAATTCACAGGAAATGAACAATCACTTAGTACTGACAGGTACATACTGGAACTTACTATCTTTCTTTTAAACCTTAAAGTAATGTACTACAGAAGTTTAGCATTAACCTTAAAGAAGATTTCACATTTTTGCCAAGGTTACTGTGATATCTTGTAAAACCTATGGGGAAAAAAGAAGAAGAAGAAGAGAACAGCAGGCAGAAATGATATAAATTGCTGCCAGAATGGCTGAAATGTTAGCAAGGTTAAAAAAAAAAAAACCCTATCATCCAAAGCTCTTCTGCTCACAGAGAAACCTCTGTGAAAGGTCTCTTGGGAACTGCAGAAGGTTAGGTAGGTCTGATTTTCACTGGGGTGTAACCCAAACTACCTTCTTAATAGACAATTAGACAAGACAAAAGTAATGGTAAAAGCAGCAAGTGTCTCACTGAATCAAAGGACTACAGTTTGTTAACTGCATTAAGTGGAATGGGTTACAGCTATATAAGGGTAGGTCCTTTCAGGTCTAAGGCAAGGTCAGTGTTGTTTACCAGGATGATTCAGTTTGGCTTTTTACATAACTTCTTAGTGTTTGCCTCTGAAGAGGTGAAGGTTAGGTATGATAGCAACTAAAGAAAAACTCAGGCCAACACTTTCTAATGTTGCTAGAGAGTTCAGCATGCCTTTCCTTTAAAAACAGATAAGGCTGGGCACTCAAAGGCAGGAAAGTATCCAGCTCTATCAGCAGGCAGTTTGTCCAAAGGAGAAACCTGAATGGTACCTGAGAGCCAGCAGGCTGCTGCTCAGAGCGTCACTGTGCCCGCTTTCTGCTTTTCCACTGAGCAAGTCAGTGCCAGAAGTGACATTGGAAAGTCTTGGTTTTCCCAGACACCACTTGAACTGGCAAGTCAGGATGATTTCTAAATAGCAAATGGAAACAGAGTCATTCAGGTTGAAAGGGTCTTCTTCTGGATATCACCTTGCCCAACCTGCTCTTCAAAGCATGATTAACCTGCCAAGCTGAGTTTTGAGTATCTCTAAGAACAGCTATCACAATCTCTCTAGGCAACCTGGCCATTGCTCAACTATTCTTACTGGGATTTTTTCTCTCATGTGTCCAACTGGAATTTCCTGTTCTTACATTTGTCTTAGCTGTTATCTTCCTGCAGCTTCAGGAAGAGTCAGTCCCATCCTTCTCTACAACCATTCCCTAGGTAACTGAAAACAACAGCAAGATTTCTCCTGATGCTTTTCATCCCCCAGACCCAGCAAAGCCAGTTCTCTCAACTTCACTTTATTTCCTCTTGCTTCAGCCCCTTGAGCATCTTGCTGGCCTTCTTCTGGACTCCAACATGGATCAGTGTTTCTCTTGTACCAGGGTTCCCCAACTGGACACATTATTTCATACCAGGTCTCGTGATGGTCAGGGGGAGGAGAAGAGTCCCTTCCTTTGATCCCTTGGTTTTGCCCTTCGTGTTACAGCCCAGTATGCAGAGGAACCTTCGTTCCCAGAGGGCACACTACTGACATGTTTAACCTGGTGTTCACCAGGACTGCCAGTTCCTTTCCTGGTGAGCCAGCTGCACCTGGTAATTCAGCCCAGGTGCAGTTTTTGTGCTTTCCTTTGTAGAACTGTGAGAGTTTTGTCATGGCCCATTTCTCCAGCCTGCTGATGACTCCTGAATGGCAGCTCTGCCCTCCAGAATACTGACCCCTCTCCCCAGTTTGATATTATCTGCAAATCTGCTGAGAGTGCATTATAGATTATTGCCCAAGACACTAAGGAGTACATTAAACAGCATCAGCCCCACTGTTAAGTCCAGTAAACTACTCAGCTGGTTATCAGTTAAACTGAACCACTGGTTAATTTTCTTTGAGCCTGAAGATTCAGTCAGTTTATCAAAGATCTTCAAGTCTTGCCATCTAGTCCACATCTCCCCACTTTGGCTACAAGGATGATACAGGAAATAATCCATGAAGTATTGCTTAAATCCAGAGAAATACCATCCATTTTATTCCACTCATGTACAGAGCCAGACATCTTATCTTAGGAGGCAACCAGGCTAGCACAATTTGCCCTTAAACAATATCATTTGGTTTTTATTCTGAATTTTATATTTAAGTTTTGAAATCGACACCTTTTCCAATATCCTCCCTCCAAAACTATATCTCACATCCAGAATATCACTAATATGATTGGGTTTTGTTCTTGAGACAGGATCAGCAACCCAACACTTTCAAATCTCTGTCACCAAGACTCAGAAGCTGTCCTGAAAATCATCCAGATCTTTGCTCATTAATCTTTTCCAACATCTTTAAAAATAAGGCTAAGCAGAGGCCCCTGCCCTTCCTTTATCAATTCATTTTAGGAGTGAGCTAGAATTAAAAGATACAGATAGGAAAGCTAACTTCATTTTCACTTTCTGTCTCTATATTTTTCCCCTGTGTGTACTTATATTTGTTTCACTAAAATCTATAAAGTCTATTTTCCTCTTTTTATGTTGTGCTAGGAAGGATATAAATGGACTAGCACCCTTTTGTTGAGCTTATGCACATTCTCATTTTCTTTTCACTTTTTTTTTTTTTGGGGGGGAGATGAATAGTCACGTGACTTTGGCTAAACCGAAGCCTTGCAAGGAACTGTAAGGCTGAACTATCTGCAGGTAATTTTTAGTACCCTCAGAGGAATGCAGTTAACTTCAACTCATCTCCAGTCTGAGCTGGTGCTTTTTGAAGTAGGTCTTGGTGTGGTGAACAGGAAGACTATGAGGGGTTTATTATAGTTGGCTTCCTTTGCTGCATTAGCGTTTATATTTTCCCAGTAGAAATCCCCAAATTGAAAATATAGAGGTGTCAGCTAGCACCACTTTATTTAAGGTTGTGTCAACATTTCCTATAAACGTTGTTTTTCTAGGGTTTATAACTAGACTGTAAAAATGTGCTCAATGCAGAAACTTGGCATAGAGGAGTTCAGCCTGGGAGAGAACTTTCACAATTAAAAATTGAAAAGTCCACTCAGCTGGTTTTAACTAATAGCCATGTAATTAAATTGAAATTAGTTGATTTAAAGATGCATTTTTATAGCATAATTCAAAGCAAGTTTTTATTCAAAAGAATAAATTCACTGAGGGATTATTTCATTAATGTTATCTTGTTGCACTCAGTAATATTGAAAAAGTCAAAATTACTAAGGTATTGCACACTAGGAAACAGTGACTACATCTGCAAGTGCTGGTTTGTATAAGCCTCTCTAGTACACATAAGGAAATATTTTTAATAGGTGGGGCTAATAGTGCATAATATGATGTTTGCACAATATTTCCTAATATAAAACCACATTTTGACACATTGTCAAGTTTTAACCATTTGGGATAATATTTTATATTCCAGGTGTATGCCTAAGGCAGAATAATTTGAAAAAAAAATTGTCAAAACAGTTTAGCAGATTCTGGGAACAAGAATGGAGAAAATATTTTGTTTTGTTCATATTACAAAAAAAAAATGATAACAAACTTTTTATCAAAAAGGCAAAAGGCCCAGTTTCTCAGAGTTTTGTAGCAGTGACTCAAAAGACAGGAGTGGAGCAAAGTGGCCTTTTCTTTTGGGAAATTCCTGTTGCTGTTTTTATAGAAGTCTCTCATTTAGATCCAGTTAGAAACTTTTGGAATAAAACCTACTTTGCCTATGCTAAGTAGAGACATTTTAGTTTAGGAATTAATATCTCCATACCTCCCATCTTTAGGGCACACATGCAAGTTTCTCAGGGCTGCTGGAGTGGATGAAAGTGTTGCCTTGATTTTCTAATATTTCTTAAGCTTTCTGATGTTTACTCCTTTGTGGAGAACTTTCTCACACACTTTCTGTAGATAACACGTTGTTTTGCATTCCTTTATGGAGGAGGAGAAACTTGATAGACTGTTAGTTTGTCCAGTGGTCTTGGAGAGGTGGCATTGTCACCCTCCAATCCACTGTCACTTTTAGGAAACTATAAATATTGGAGTCAGAAATAAACATTCTCTTTTTGCTCTTCTCTTCAGAGCAAGGTGTGCGTCTGTTTCTTTCGTGTCCGGTAGCGACAGAAAGAAGATGCTGTTTGTCCTTGGAAAGTGATTGCCCGTGTTCTGTCCCCTCACAGCTCCTGCCTGGCACAAAGCTGATATGTGCATCATCTTCACCCTGGGCTGAGTGTACTCCATCCAAAGTCAAAGAAAGTGGATTTCTCTAATTTTGGTTGCTCAAAGTAAAAGTCAGGGATGGGATGAAAAATCCCCGCCAGCACTGAGGCACTGTAAACAAGGAATTCTTTGCAGCAGCTGGAGAGAAGGCAAAAACTTGACTAAAGGAAAACAACAAACAGATGGTGGAACCAAGAAGTAGCAACTGGTTAGGAGTGGAAATTCACTGACCAGAGAGGGAGGGGTGTGGCACTGGGGGGGGGTCTGAACTCCTCAGGTAAGATAACTCAGGCTGAGAGCTAGGACCTGGGACTGTGGTAAAACTGGGCAAGAAAAAACAATATTCTTCCTTGAGAAAATATGAGCTTGTATCTCCAGTGCTCAGGCTAGGCCAAAGTTTTAGACACACATCTGAATTTCAAAGGATGAATGGTGAGCTTTGAGTATGAAGCCAAGCACTGCTCCAGCCAGTAGCAAGTCCTGAATGGTGACTGGTAAATCCAAGAATTCATCATCTGGATGTTTTTCTCTTTTTCTAATACTTTAAAGACACTACAACTACATTATGATATACTGTCAGCATCACTCTTTTACACATGCAGTTGATGTGACTGAAGATGTTCAGTTATCCCTGGGGAAGAGCTGCTCCCCACAGCTGGGGAGAGGACAGCATGGACTTCTGAGTGGGATCAGCAGAGGAATGCTCACAGGGCAGCCTCCTGTAAAGTTCAAGGCAATGCTGTGAATAGTCCTAGGGTTCTTGTTCCAGATGTAACCCAAAACTTGGTCTCCTAAAGGTCTTTCTTCGGAGCAAATAGCAGAACAATGGCAGAGTGAAAGATCTAAGAGAAACCTTCGTTGGTGTTGAGCTCCCCGAGTTGGAAATACTATATATACCAATTAAACACAGCCTGGCTGTTTGAACTGCTGTGTTTTAGTAAGTAAGCAGTATATCACAGCAACACCTGAGGGTGCTGCTTTGATCACAGCCTGTCAGCATTTCCGCTGTGAACTTTGTTTATTAGAGGTAGGCTGCAAAAGATCTCTCTCTGCTGAAATTCCAGTGCAAAGCCTGTCCCAGTCATCAGTTAGGAGAATCAGAAGGATAGAAGCTCACGGAATAATGTCATACTCCTAGGTGGGATTTTCCTTTTTAATCTGAGGCTTTTCTCCTTTTCTGGAAACTAAGTTTCTATGCCATCTACAAAGTGCATTAATCCTTACTGCATACTGAAGAAGAAAATCAAACATCTGAATTATTAAGAGAGGTGCTTGAATGGCTGAAAAACTTCTCATCAAATTTTTATCCATTCATTTTGTACAGTTTTCAAGACACAAATGAAGCATTCCTCATTCCTGGCTGGACTCTGAGGTGGTTAAACCACATCTAACTGAAATAAAAGACGGGGTGGGGGAGAGAAGAGAAAGGAAGTGTCACATCCTCCGCTGTGAATAGCTAACACGCTTACAGCTATGCTGAGCCGAATGCTCAAATCCTTCATCTGCCTGCTTTGGAGCAGGCGCCTGGGATCGGGTGTCTGTGCTGCGCGCTCTGATCAGCGGCTCTCACTGCCGGGTCTCTCCCAGGCTCCCCCGCTGAAGCCGCTCTGCTTTGTATGAGCTGATTAAATATTCAGAGGATGGGAATGAAAAGGGCTCTGCGGCTTGGGGTGGGGGTGCTCATCCAGGAGGCCGGCTCCCAGTCCCCGTGCCAATGAATATTTAATCGCTTTGTACAAAGTGGAAGAGTTTCAAAAGGAATCCCTGAAAATCTGTAGCTTGGCAGCTCGGGTATTTAACCGAGAAGAGTCTTGGGTCAGAGCCCCTTTTCAGTATTGTGCTGGAGAAGGGATTTAGAAGTAAAACCCTGAGAAATGCTTTGGCCGCCACAGTCTTCAGGACGCAGCTTCAGGGTCGTGGTGTGAGAGCTGGCTTCGGCAGTCAGCCCAGAGGAGGGGGCGCTGTCCTTCCCACCCCAATTAGCCATGTGTGCCCTGTGGGCTCCGAGCGCTGCCATCCCCCCCAGGCAGCGTGCGGGGAGCGCCAGGCACCCGCACGGCACGGGCTGTGCCGGGGGGCTGAACTTCTCCAGGGCCATACCGCTACCCCTGAGCCCCTCGGTGGCTTTTGCACTGGGGCTGTCGCTCAGCAGTGTCGTGTTTCACCTCCCTGAATACATTCAGCGATTTCCTTGGACGGCGGCGAGGTTGTGTGTTAGTTGCCGGCGAGGCTCAGCTGGGAGGACAGGCTCTGAGCAGGTCCTCCGTGATGGGGTTGGAGTTGTACTGCCGGACAGCTTCTACTGCTGTGTTCTTGGTCTGTGGGTGCCCTTGGGAAAGAAGAGATTTAGAGAGCCCAGCGTCTTTTACTGCTACAATATTCATGAGGAAAAAAAGGAAAAGGTAGTCTGTTTTGTGATCACAGCAACCTTCACTACATATTTTTATAACTGCATAGGAACAAGTAACTATGTTATTATACACTGGAGTCAATTGGTATCTACACCCGTTTGTAACTATAGGTACATGTATACGTCAAGTGACATATACATACCAGAGCATACATGCATCTCTGTCAATAAAATTCAGTGTTTGCACAGTCTGGAAGTGATCATGCCTGGCTATCAACAAAGCTGTCCTCCCCAGTGCCCTGCCAAACACTGCCATGGCTTATTGTACCACTTCAGCAATCAGACGACAAGTTCATTGTGCATGAAACCCCAGCCTGGATTCAGAGAAATATTTACAGATGTGCTTAACTTTCCATGAGTGAAATTCTACCCCTATTTAGTAATACACTTGATTTCAGCAAGATCCAGCTGCACCAAGGCTGACATCCCTGGCTGTGCTGGTCCTTCCCTGAAGCAGCCTGGGTACATCAGTATTACCTGCAGGGTATTGGGTTTTTTATAAGAACTTGATGAAAAGAGGACCATTTGTTTATCAGTTTTTGTGCTGTGGCAGAGAGAAGCAGAAAGTCCTGAATAAAAGACACCAGAGAATCTCCCTCCATCCTGCTGCTGGAGCCCACATTGCCCTGCCCTTCCTGCAGCACCAACCCTTCGGGCTGGGCTCCCCGGGAAACTGAGGCAAGCGCTTCCCAGAGCTGCGGGTGGGCTCCTGGGCTTCCCAGGCTGCACATGCTGAAGGGCCCGGCCCCTCTGCCCTCCCTCAGGGCTGCTGCTCCCCCCTGAAACGTGACCTGGGGAAGCATCCTCATCTGCCTTCATCTCTCCTCTGCCGGGTCACGCTCCCAGGGTGAGAAACCGCCCCGGCTTTGGAGTGAAACCGGAGCCCGCCCGCCCGGCGAAGGTGACCAGATGTCGCGGTTTCACCGGCAGCAGTGGCCCCCGGAGGAGAATCGCCCGGTCGCCAAAACGCCCCGCGGGGCTCTGCCAGCCCCCCCGCGCAGATGGCCAACCTGGAAATCCCACCCAGCGCTGCCGCGTGGGAGATGCCGATCGGCCAAATCTGCTGCTGTCAGCAAAAGACAAAACCTCTCCCGAGCCGTGCGGCTGGCGATAAAAGGGAGCGGGCACAGGAGCAGCCCCGCGGAGGCCCCTCGGGAACAATGGCAACCTCTTCGGGAGCCGGAGAAGCAAAGCTGGACAAAGCTGCCCCCAAACTCCAGCTGCTGCCTCAACACAAAACAGGGGGCTGCAAATTTGGTTTCTTTCATCTAAATCCTCTTAGGCGGTGCGAACGCGGAGAGCAGGCGAGCACCCTCGCGTGTCACGCTCCCTCCCTCGGCAGTCAGTGCACGCAGCCTCGAGTGCCGGCCAAAATTTATTGTGGGTTTATTGACTTTGTAGGAACGGGGCGCTTTCCGTGCTGGGAGAGAACAGGGAAACAGGCAGCGGAGGGGCATGGAGAGTATTGACCAGAGAATTTGTGCCTCCCTTGCGCTGTTTTGCCTGGAAAAGGCTGAACTTTTCATGTTCAGAAAAGCCAGATGAACATCACAAGTCATTAGTCACCCAGGTATTTACAGTGTTTTTCCTATTTCCTTTCTCCCATGGCCTCTGTGGTCAGCAGTATAAAATTCCTAGGCACTCCCACCTAAACACAAGTTTCCTGTTTATGCTCTCAGTGGCTTTTATGTTTAGCTGTTAAAACCCGTTGTCTAAAGTACCATAAAACAATATGAACAGAGATTGCAGGTGAGCAAGCAGGGGGGAAAAAAGCAAAGCCGTGAGCAGGCAGCGCTGAGGCTGGTCTGGCCAGGGGAGCGGGGCCGGGGAACAAAGGAACAAAGCCCCGCGGTAGCTCCGCTGCCGCCGCCGCTGCTGCCCGAGCGCCGCCGGGCGCGCCCGCGCTGCCGCCGCTCCGCCCGAGAGCCGCCCTGGCTGCGCTTCCTCACCTCAAATCAGCTGAAAACACCTGACATTAAAACTTAGGTGGGTCAATGGGTAGTAAAAGTCATTCAAGGTCTGCGTTATTGAATAACGTAGTGTTGTTTAATTTTAATTATGACACTTCTTTTGAGTATTTTCATTACGGTAGCATTGCACTCCCGCTGCTCCTGTTTGTTCTGGCAGCATTTACTTCATGTAAGTTCCTCCTTTAATGTAAGTAACGTCTGCTTCATCCTGAAACCTCGGAGAAAAGTTGTCAGCAAGAGCAATGCTAAGATCCTCTGGAGCTGCAGGAAGGCAGAAGCTCCAGCTGACCATCAAACCCACCCCTGGAGCCACTGCGAATTCCTGCCCTGCCACAAGCTTTCCTACCCCTTGGTCAGACTGCACAAACATTTTAGTTATGCTGACATCAAGAACATCCAATTTAAGACACTGTGTTGTGACCACATGAGGTCATAATTTCTGAAAACACAAAATATGGTAGCAGTCACACCATAGGTTTAGGTAGCTCTTCCCAGAGCCTTTAGGTAACTTTATATCCATAGCTATATCACAAGGTAATATTAGACATTGATCAACTCATTTTTATCAGCCTCTCAAATATGCCAACTGTTCAAAATAACATTATCATTGGCTTTTATTACAATTGAAATACAAATGAATAATTATAAAAATACAAAATAGACCTTAAGCCACCATAAAATTTGTTGTTAAAACTAACATGATTTCTGTGAAAAACTTTTATACACAACAGTATGATTTAAGGGCCTTTGTCAATATTGTCTTTGATTTTTATTTTTTTTTTTTTGGTTGATTTGGTTTACGCAGACACTTACAGCTATTTAAACATAGTTTTGTGTATTTAATTATATCATACATGATGTCATTTTTTACTACAGACACCCTTAACATTTAATGTATTTCATCCAGGAATTAGTAAAGAATAATTAAGCTTTTACTACTATTACTGCTTTTCATGATCCTGTGTCTTCTAGAGCAAGATAGAGCAGGACTAGCAAAGTTTATGTTTCAGATACTAAAATATATTTGTTTTCAGTTTATACATCAGTAATTTCCTGATTTCTGTATATAAAGCAAGGACTGGGATGGAACAACATGTTACAGAATCTATGTGTTCCCTTACAGAGATTAGCAAGAGTGAATAATAGATCCACTGTTTTCAAAATCAAAACATACACGGGGAGATGATTTTATGTGCATATATAATACATATAAATACTTGTGATCTATATATTGCCTAGGGTTTTGGTTTTTCGCTTAGTGAGACTAAAAAGGGTCTAACATGTGTACAAAGGTTTCACATGCAGTATTTGTAGCATCATTTCAACAGCTCTGTTTGTACTGACAACTCTCTCATGAGCAATGTGTCACTTCACAAGCTTTTTTAAACACTCTTTTTTGAATACATGTGGTCTTATTTCCAGATATCATTAAATTTTCTCTGTATAATGCACAGTGAGGCAGTGGCCACTGTTCCTTTGTCTATGTTGAAGTTTATTTTTTTATTTTTAGCCTAATTTTCAGGCTCTTCAGCAGCCAGGCCATGGGAACAATGTGCTATCTGGAGCATGGCACAGACTGAACTTGTGTTTGTCCACAGTGGGCTTCAAGTGTGTGTTTCACCTGAAAGACAGTGGGTTCATCTCTTCCAGATCCACTCCACAAACAGAAAGAAAGCACAGGAAGCAGGGACTGCTGGGAGATTGGCTTTGGAAGTTGGCTCCTGGCCCAAAATAAGACGCTGGTGTAAATGCACCAGTGTTCAGGTTTGGATCTTGCTGTCATGGCTCCTTTATATCTTCTTCATTTCAGTCTGCAGACTTCAGAGCAGTGTGTTCCCAAATCTTGTCTTCTGACAACCCCTTTTCTGCCCTGTTCAAATAAGCCCCTTCCCTGCCTTCTTCCCTGAAGATGGCATACCCTTCTCCTGGTCCCCAGCAGATATCACTCTCTGCCACTGCAGAGAGGGAAAAAGTTGTATATTTAAAATATTTGAAAGCCCCTCCCTGGCCTGGCTGTCGATGGAAAATTAA
The DNA here is from genome assembly GCF_022539315.1 of Serinus canaria. NCBI lineage: Eukaryota > Metazoa > Chordata > Aves > Passeriformes > Fringillidae > Serinus > Serinus canaria. The sequence goes on along the minus strand of NC_066315.1, from coordinate 15,095,585 downwards.
CTTAGTTGCATACCAAGCTAATTTGTAGATGTGACAAAGCATTACAATAGGAGACAAGTGGGGGAAAAAAAAAACAAAAAGAGATCGAAAATCTTTGAAGAAGTCAACACAAAGGAAGTACTTTCATGTAGTCTTGATTCTGCAAATCCCTTTGGTTTCATGCTCAACATCCCAGAGAGGCATCAGCACTTGGAGTGTGTGTAGGCAGAAGGTAGACAGGGAGATGACTCACTGGTGCAGGAACACAAGAGGGGAAGCCAGAGCATCGTCTGTGGGAACCTCTGAAGGGAAAAGAAAGTGTCTCTGCTGACAGAAGGTTACAAATCTTCATGCTTGCTGCAATGTGTGCATCCGACCACCAGCATCATTCTAAGAGCAGCCGAGGAAGCATGAAGAGAAAAAGCTGCTTTAAGAAAAGCAATCTGAAACCTGTATTTAATTATACAAGCAATAAAGCTTTTACCAGTGCTGAGGCAAAACCAGAGCCGGCAGAATGTGATCTTTGCCTTGCTGCTAGTTCTCAGGTGAAAGCAAGCAGAAGTTTCCAGCAGAGTACATTTTGTTTCCAGCACAGGTTAAGAGGCCTCTGTGCAGCAGGTGAGGACCTTCTGGTGGCCGTTTTGCACCGTACCAGTGACAATGTGCAAGCGTGAAATTCACTCCTCAGTCTCTTAGGAACTATGGCATTCCCTTTCTCCTGTCACAGAAGTTCTAGTGCCAGTAAAAATATCAAATAGGCATAACAAATCTGTTGTTCCTTTGCCAAGTCACTAACAGCTGTGTTCTGAAAGCCAGGGAGCTTTCAGCAGTCCTGAGGGAGTCTCCAAGCTGGAAGTGCAGGGTGTGGAGTTGGGGCAGAGGAAGAAGGAATGAGTGGGTTTCCTTCTTGTGTGCTCGGTCCAGATGGGGACCCTGTTCCTCACAGTGCCTGTGGTGGCTCTTGCAGGCAGGGCTGTGTCTGCCAAGCTATGGCTCCAGAGCTGAATTGCCCCAGGTGACTTGAGGCTGCCCTGCCAGTGTCCCACCTGGGCAATGGTGTCCCTGTTGTGGCTGTGCTCCCCTCCTGTGCCACCTGCATTTCTAGAGCCAGTCTCTGCACTGCGAGGGGTTGTGCTGATCCCAGCAGGCAGGGGAGAAGGAGAGCAGCATCTTCTCTCTGGCCCATATTCCCTGCCAGGATAGAGGTCACCCCAAGAGAGGTTTCTGTGGGAGAGAGGAAAGAGGTGAGGGGCAAATCTTTAGGAGCAGCCCAGCTCATGCTGCAGCCAAGAGAGCCCTTGCAGCCATGGAGGGAAAGCCATTGCCCCCATACCCAGGCATGTTTATAAAGAGAGCATTCCCCCACTTCCTCCTGGTGCTGCATAAAATCCACAGAAATTCAAAAAGTTTCCTCTCCTCTGACTCCTCTGACCATCACAAAGCTGGTCCTCACAGCACCACAGCTAGAAATTCAACTTTAAAAGACAAGTGTTTTCTGTACCACTGACACTCAAAAATGGATAGCAATATGGGTCTGGACACAAATCTGATCTTCCCTGGAAATACTTGGGCTGGGTCCATTTTAAACTGCAAAAAGTAAAATTGCTAAATACGTGCTCCCTGACTCATGTAGACACGCTCCTCTTTCTTCCCTGAATTTCACACATTTCTGATTAAGCAGGAAACCAGAAGTTCCACTCTTTGCTGTGATTATGGCTACTGTATTTGCATTTTGACCCAACTGATATTATGGGTGGTCCAGCTCATACACAGAGCTTGACTTGTTGTACCCTTGAACTACAGCTGGGTTGATCTTCTGTAATAAGACTGGAAGCCAGGTGGACACAGATATAGATCACAGGCCAAGTTGAATTCAAATTTTCAGAGAGTCACAAGGCTTTCAGCAGACATGGACCAGTTTCTGCTTCCAGGTGGGAGTCAGAATAAACTCTGTCTATTTTTTTGGAAATCCCAAAACAAAGCACAGTTTAGCAGTTTGAGAGAAGTTTGGCTTTGTTCTTACAAATTTAATAGCAAAAAAATCCATGCAAATGAAAACTGTACAAAATAGCTTCAAGAACCCCTGAAGCTAGGACTGTTGAGATTAATTTACTGTCCCAGATTACTTCCCTGGTGTAAGTACACAGTAATTTCTGCCGGTCGGCTCCCTTGAAGTCAGTAGGAGTTTTGTAACACGTTCCATTGCTGCAGTCACTTTCCATTATCCATGGGTGGCTTGTCTGTTGGCAGATAAGCTGCATCCTGGGCCTGAGCCAGCTGAGCCAGCTCCATGCAGCTCAGCTGAGATGGAGCTCTGAGCTCAGCCCTGGCCCTGCACACCTCTGGGTGACCATGGAGCAGACATTGGAGCTGGCTGGTTTGATCTGCTGTGAAGGCAGGGAAGCTTTCAAAGGATTGGGAAAGGGGAAGGATGAGGACAGAAAGCAGTAACAGGCTTCAAACAAATAGTTAAAGTCCTTTAAACAACAGTTAATGTGGAATGGACCCATTTAGAATTCACTCTTCATTATTGACTGAGTTTTTCTAAGTGTAAGGAAAAGATCTGTCAGTGCTTCTAAACCCGAAGGAATGGGGAAGGTACTGCAGAGTTGTACCTCCCTGTGGAAACCAGCCAGCCTCCTCCTGCCCAGGGGAGAATGCTGCCTGCTCTCACGCCCACAGGCAGGCACTGCCCCCTCCAGCCCCCACTGCTGGGTGCTGGCAGGCCAGACTCTGCTCCTGTGTGGTTGCCTAATTTACACCCATGTAGTGACCTCAGGTCTGAGCTTTCACTTGCAGTTCAGGCAGAACCCCCAGAGTAAAGAATTGATCCAACTGGGATGAACCTTGCTTAAAGGAGCAATTCCTACTTAGTCTCTTTCTGATGGAGAGAGGAGAAAGAAGATGAAGTGCAAACCCCATCTATTTACCAAGTCCTTGTTGATTCTAAGCTGCTCTAGTATGTACAGCTCTGCCTTTATAGAGGACACCACATACACTATATATACACATTTATTTACACACAGCCACAGGTTGCATGGCAAGTTGTCTGTGGAATGGTGTCTTGGAGCTCTACCAAGTCGAGGAGGAATGCAGCTACACAGATTGAGGGGAGTTCAGAGGAGATGTTTTGTTAGCTCACCCAAGGGAAAGAGCGCTAACATGTACTTGGGATGCTGTGAGCAAGGAAGGTTAAAAAACAGTAAGCACAGAAAAGAGAGGCATTTAACCCATGGAAAACATGTTAAATAGTCCATTTAATCATCAGTCTTTCTTTTCAAGCAACAAGACTGGTTTTTGTGGAGGTCTCCACTCCTAGCCTCAAGTCCCCTTGTTTTCAGAGATTTTGTGTGGCAAGGGAGCTGTCTGTAGCAGCACAGCATGGACATATCTTTCATGAGCCCCACAAACAGCCTTACCCAACAATAACAATCCCCCAACAACAGCAGTAAAATATCTTCTTCCCTCTGGAATTTTATATCACACAAGATTTCCCAAAGGTGGAAAACTGCTGTGAAAGATATCAACCCCTTTTAGCCAGTTTGGAAATGATGTGAATGCACAAAGTTGCCTGTGCTAGGACAGCTTCTCTCATGCGGTATCCACTCAGCATGCAGAAGCTCTCAATTGTTCCCCACTGAATTCAGAGCTGAAATGCCAGATCTGCACAGAGGTCCATTTTAGGTCCTGTTCTGGCTGTTTCTGTCTCTCAGCAATGGACAGCTGCTGACACTGGCTTCTCCTCAAATGCAGCAGTGCGGTAAGAGAAGAAGTCCATTCCAGTTGGTGCAAAACAGGAGAAAGTGCCCCTAGTAGAGGTCTGGAGTTGTCTTTGGGTCCTCCAGGTGCCATTGAAAGGAGCTCTCTCCCAGCACTCTGCAGTACCTGAGCTGTCACTCTAGAGCGTTGTGGGGCCTGAGGAAAGGTTGGGATGTACCCAACACTCAGGCACACAGGAAGGCATGAGCCTTGTGGGCTCTCTTTGGTCAGGACCTCAGGTTTCATTCCACAAGGGCACAAGAAACTCCAGCAGCAATCCTGAAATTACCTGTGAGAAGCACATTGATGCCCAAAAATACCCAAGAGAATACAGAGAAAGTGGCTTGGGGCTCTGTGGTGATTTCACCAGCGGGGTCTGGTGAAAAGAGCTGTCGAGCCTCTTTGCTCTACTGCTTTCTGTGCAGGGATGCAGGGACACCAAATTCCAAGCAAAAGGGTGAGACAGAAGTGTCCCCAAATCACAACAGCAAATATCACCCCCACAACAGTTCTCCAAATTCAGTGTCACACAGCAGAATGCAATAAATCCTGAGTAACCTCACTTGGCTGAGAGTGCATGGCTGATGTCAGATTTTTTGAATGGAAAGACTTAAATCACCTCAAGATGAAAACTGCATTAAGGATGAGACAACAGACAGAATCCCTGTCCTCTCCTCCTGAGCAGATTTCTCCTTGATATATGGCTCCCAAAGTATAAAGAGCAAGAAGCTGTCCAAGTAAAAATCAGCTCAAGGTGTGTGGGATGAGAGGTAAAATAGTCTCAGGCACAGATACTGCCGGAGATTTGGCAAGGTCTCATATCAAGCAGAGTGAAAATTTCAGACATCAGCAGTTTGGTCTAAACCCACTGTTTTGCATGTGGGTTTTACAAACCCAAGCTTGTACAACAGATGTCACAAAACGTCCCTAGACATATCTAAGAGACAATTCACAGGCAGCTCCCGCCTTCCTAGACGTTTTAGGGATTTAATCCATAATCCAAGAGCTTGATCTCAGGCATGTAAATGTTTGAATTAAATGCTTGATTTGGACCTGGCTCCTCATCCTGTCTTACTTCTGCTTGGGTTTGTTGGGAATACAAACCTTCAGAGTGTGGATGTGTCATCTAGTTTGTTTCTGCTGACTTTGGCATGTGAACATATCCTTCTCATAAAGACAACGAGGCTGATCCCCGCTGTGGCCAGCTGGATGTGTCTCATAAGGGGCTACCTCCTGTTGAAGTAAATTGTTTTTATTCCTCAAACAGAAGCCAGGAGATTTCTACAATTAATGACCCACAATATTGGAATGCCTGAAATCTCAAAGAAAACAGGTTGTCAGAGAACTACACATAGGGTCTGGGGAGTGGTGGCCTTCTCTAGTTATGCAGGACCCAGAAATTTGTACTGCAGGTAGGTTCATACTAACTACCAGAGACAAAATCTGCCAGAACCCACAAAAGGAAAATAAAATAAAATAAAATAAAATAAAATAAAATAAAATAAAATAAAATAAAATAAAATAAAATAAAATAAAATAAAATAAAATAAAATAAAATAAAATAAAAACATCTGCTATTTTGTATGCATGGACCTGCTGCAAGGTGCTGGATCTACATAGGTGCCTCGCAGAATGATGTGCACACTGGTAACTGGAGAAATGTTCTTTTGGCTATGGTAAATGACAGCCAAGTCCAAGCAGTCCTACACAAACCCTGTGTACCCAGAAAGAGAAAATGCCATACTGAATACATTTATTAGTTTCATCTCTGCCTGTACTGTTACTGTTTTATCCCAACCATGTAGTTATATCACATGCTAACAGGGATCAGGCCACTTCAACCAAGGATATGTGGAGAAGTGGGAAAAGACTGAAGCTCCAGCCTGGTTAGGTACTGCTGATTCTCAAAATACTCATATTCACAGAGAGAACCTGCATGATCTTCTCCAGGAGTGCCCATGTGCTATTACCCAGCTGTTGAATACTCCCCAAAACCCATGGAGTTGTGTGGAGGAGGAGCAGCTACACATAAAACCTACACAAGAAAGGCGCTGAAAGTGGAGAAAATTGTTCTGCTGTAGTGTGACTTTTGGGAGCCTGAAAGAGAGCTAGTGTAGCTACTCTAGCACAGATCTACACCGCAGCTCACTGTCCATTAAAAGCAAAATAACCACCCATCAAATCCACAGAGCAATGTATTCACATGTTCTCCTCTTTTAATTTTTTTTTGCTGGGTACAAAATGTACTTGGCTCCCAAGGATAATGGCTTGGGGAAGAGGCAGAGGCTTAAGCCCATGTACACGTAAGCCTGCTCATCACTCTGCTGTGTGGTGGCCTCATTACCCATCAGAGGAGCTTAAAGAAAGTCTGAATGAGTACAAAGGATCCAGATGAAACTTTACTTACCACGTATTTAAATATTTATTTCTATAGCAACATGATTCACTTTTCATTCTTTGTAAAATCCCCCATGATGAACTCTGATCCACTATCTGTTCCAAAAGCTGTTGCATCCACTTTTTAATGAGTATCAGATGCATCCTTGTCATTTGGACCAGCTTATCAAGTTCAGGCTTCTGCAGCCCAACTCTTAGAAATATATCCTACATTCATATGAAAATTACACTGAAATCAAAACCACCAAAGGAACTGGGCCCAGTGGTCCAGTGCTATGTTTGGAACATGTGCTATTCAACCAAAAGCAGCCAAACAGGACCCTAATGGGTTTTGTTTGATGTTTAGTGGGAAGGTATCTGCCAGACTCACCTGTTTCAACGTGTGCCCATACATTAAATGGCCCCATCATTTCCTAACCTGCCAGATCCCACCTCCTCTTTGTCCTCTTCTTTGATTTCTTTGGAGGGAAGGCATCAGTCCTATGGACTGCAGTCCTGGAAGCACACAAACATCTGAAAACAAATAAGCCTTTCCTATCTGCCATTTTGCATCTAAATTCCCCCTCTGCATGAAGACCCACTGTGAGCACAGACATATGTTTTTAAAGAGACACAGTTTTGTCTTGCTGATCACAACGTAATTAGAAAGCTATTTGGCACGTAGAGGAACTCCTGTACTAATTTGGCACTACCCCATCCTCCTACTGGCAGCATTGGTTCTGCTCCCTGTTGGCGACTCTCCTAGATGTCTTACAGCTCCTGGAAACATCAGCCATGCCTATTCAGGGAATAAGCTGGCAGGATTCTGACACCTTGTGCAGTACATCCAGCAGCAGTGTGGCTGTGTGATGTTGGCTCATTATCAGGCTCCACCACTGGATCTTCTGAAAGGGTATGGCATTATAGAGGCAGGTGCATGGTTTGTATTATGAAAGCCAGCATGACATTCCCATTAACTCAGCTTCAATTACAAGGTTTTATTTGAGTTATGCTTCAAAGTGGGGTCCTATGTCAATTCCTCATTAGTTTTTTTTCCTGAAGAACTCAAAGGAGAAAGCAAGTGTTTTCCCCTTTGGTCTCACTTGCTTTAATAGGAAAGGACACATCCATCTGCTGAGCTATGATGCTTCAGGTTTCAGAGGTTTCAGATATCCTTGTTGATGATCCATGGGAATATGGGTCTCCCTAATCTCGTGCACTGTCTCCACCATTCTCGTCACTTTCATCAGTAACGAGAAAACACATACTGCTAGTTCCTGTGGGGCAATTTTGGAAGAGAAGAGCTCATAACCTTTACAAAAGATTTTTTTTATCGTGATTACTTATGCCAGTGACTACTTTCTTGCTGTTTGGATATTTTTTCTGTCCCACTAAATCAGGACTCCATGCCCACCAAGCAAATGCACAGGCAAAACATTAAATCCAGTGTGGTGAATCCTTTGCCTTACCTACTTCGGGACTGAGCCGTCCTCCTTGGTGCTATTGATCTTTATTCTCAGCAGTCCTTTGAAATCCAGCCTCCCTTGTGGTTTCCAGGGTTATTTGAGCTGCTTTCTGAGGCTTTCCACTGCCTTTTTCAGAGTACCTTGGAAGAGGGAAATGTAAAGCTGCTTTCTCTTTCCTAGCCCTTCTCTGTTTCCTCAGTCTCTCCTTGGTATAAGTGGCTGCTCATGCCTCCTCGTGCCTATTGGAACACTCCTTGCAGGTCTCATCAGCTCCAGAAGCCATTCTCAGTATTGCTGACACCAGCCACTCACAAATCATGACTTATCAAAAAAAGTGCAAATTTTGTTGGCTTTGTCTTCTTTTTCTTTCTTGAAACTTTGGGAGTCAGAGTTTTAATTTCGTTTATACAGTATGAAAAAATTCACTCCCTTCTTTCAATGAAAACTTTGATTTTCACACAGTATTACTGCCAGTGAGAAAGGACACAGCAAACAACTCTGGGATGAGGTTCATGATAAATGAGGAGGGTCACAGAGCACAGAATACTGCTACTGCCCCTCTGGCTTCAATCCACTGTGCCAGGCCAGGGCCAACATTTTGGTTCTTAACATCATTTGCAGCCACTGTAACTAGTGCAGTGCAAACATTGCTTTTATAAAAGGCTGGTGCTTTTCTAATCCTGCAGAATACATTCAAAACTTTCTTCAGTGGATACTACAGGTTTACTCTACCTTACTTATTCATGGTTCTCTTTGTCAGCTTTAAAAGTGTCATCTTGTAAATGCAAGCTTCCCATTTTCCTTGTTTTCAGGGACAGGCAGAACAAGAGCATCTGACTGGCAAAGATGTTGATCCCCTATGCTCATGAAAATGTGGGAGGAATTAGGTCCTTCCTGCAGATTTGACTGCATTCTCCAGAAACTAAGCTTTCATTTAAAAACCTAATGAAGTGTTTAGCCCTTCTGGTAGCAAAGATAACCATGCTTCAGTTTGCATTTTGTGGGGGTTATCTTGTGTCAAAGCCAGAGAAACTGCAACTGAACCAGAGTCAGGAGCTTCCTGTCTTTCTCTCAAATGGGAACTAGGTGTAAAGCAATGTGTCAGAGATGTTGGTGCACTGAAGACCTGGAGAGAGAAGAACTTTGCTGAAGAGAGGCTGTCTGAGGGGTTGATGCAAGTCTGGATGGGGGGTCCCATGGGATTCTGCCATCTCCTGCCTCCTCTCCACTCTTCCTTGCTCACTGTCACTGCTCTCCTGCAGTTTCTTTCCCCAGCTCTTCCTTTCATGATTCCTTCATGAGTCCTGACTAGCACTGTTTCAGTTTTCCATGAGGGTTTATGCACCCAGGCCACAGGTATGACAATAATTAACAATATGAGAGGCAAGATGGGCCATGATCCTTCTTGGACAATGACAGAGGGGCAAATTTTGGCAGAAGTACTTGGAAATATCCTGAAAAGAAGCAGCAGGGCCAATGCTGATGAGGAGTCTGTGTGCTCAGACACCCCTAATGTCAACCCAAACCTTCCCATTCCCTCAGCTTTTGGTACACTGCCAGAAGGACTGGCTGGCTCCTAGGCACAAGTGACCAACTTCATCATCCCCAGCCCTTCTTCTCACTTGGGAACCATGAATTATTCACAGGTTCTTTTAGCAGGTTCAGATTGCACATGTGGCATCTGAAGCTGCACACAGTAATGAGGCTGATGAGCCACCCCTGAGAGTGCACAAGTGGCTACACCTGCAGCCACGTCTGCACACCAGGGTAGGTACATTCTCATTCTCTCCTTAATGCATCCCCTCCCTGCTGCATCACAGGCACTTTTTTTTTTTTTCTTCTGCTGCTTAGTATCTTCACTGTGCTGCTCACAATAATGCTCAGGTCTTCTCTCCAGAGATTACAGTTAATTCAGAAGCCATCAGTGTGTCAGAGTAGTTTAAATTATTTCTTTCAAATGCATTACCTTTTAGTTCAAGTTCATCTGCCATCATGTTAGGACAACCACCGGTGGTATTAGAGTTGTCTGGTGTTTCAAACCATCCTTTGCAGCTTTTCCTTTCTGATCAAGCTTTTATCAGCTGCATATTTTGACATTTCATTGTTCATCAAATTCTTAGTGTTAGTAGGAAATGCAGTACTTAGCAAATCCACTGAAACTATGATCATAGCCTTAAGACATCTGTCTTAAGACATAAAAAAATCTATAAAAAACTAATGGGTGCCTTCCTTATCTCAAAGTCCCTATTTGCCTGCTGTCTGTTGTAAACAGATCCTCATAGAAATGAAGGAAATCTGTGTCATGTATGTACAACGTGGTCACCTGCACATGGACAGATAAAAAACAGTCCTTATAGACATCCTTAGGGAGCTTCACTCTGAATATTTTTCAGCCCCAGGCTTTAGACACTTATTTCCACTGCCAGCTTGTCTCTTCAGCAGTTGTTAATCCAGGACAAGATTTTGCCTCACCTTCTTGTTACCAGACTTCTTTCATATCATCACAGGCAGAATCCTATCAGAGGCTTTTCAACACTCTAAATAAATCATATCCCTCATCTTGCTTTAGTGTACTATTTTTTTTTTAACTTGGAGAATTCTATGAGTTTAGGAGAAGCATAATTTTTTTCTATGTATGTCATGCTAGTATGTTCTTACCAAATTAAATTCTTGTGCTTTATTAATCAAATTATTATCTCACTTTTCTACACACTGAAGTATTTGATTCAAAAATGATCCTTAGCACCCTTTTTTAAATGTGGGCTCCATATTGAGCACTTCTGCTTGTGTTGGTGCCTCAGTTTCTGCTTTATGTGAGGGAAAATTGTCCAAGCTTTTAATCACCTTCAGATATTACAGTAACCTCAGCAGCTCTTGGAATTGACTGCAGCAGAGAAAGCAGCATACCTTGAAATGAGAACTTTCAACTTTTTATTTTTTTTTAAATTGTTTTCAGATAACTATCTTACTACAAACCTCCTCCAGAGTTTTAACAAATCTTGTTATAAGAATTCACTGGGTGTTATGCATAAACTGCTGTGACACAATCATTTCCATGAATGAGTTTATTGGGAATATTACTGCAAACTGAGGAAAACAAAAGCTCTGTGGGAACTTAAACTCTACCAGGTAGACTACTGTACTTAGCTATGAGGACTATTATTAACCCAGTTACAGAAACATTTACTTGAATAATGAATGAGCTATTACTGAATGCTGTAGGCTGTGAAATTTAAAAAGAAAAGCTCAAAGTGTTCACACAGAACAGTGGAGGACAAACAAGGAAAAAGGAAGAATTTTGTCAAATATTCAATTTTTGTTTTAGTTTTGGAAAGGCATTGAATGACATCTGAGGATAGTGATCTTCCTCCCAAAGACTAAGATGAAAACAAGTCCAGATGTGAAACTGCACCTTTGAGACTATAAAAGGTAAATTAGCCCTCAGACACAAAACTCCTTATTTTTTCTTCCCTGCAGAAATAGACCCTCTTCCCCCTCCCACACTTAATCCCACACAGCTCAAGGCAATTTTTTATCAAGCTGCCAGGAACAGTTGGGCAGTGCCAAAGCCTTTGCTGGGCAGACCTGACCCCCACCAGGCTTGAGCTCTGGCTGCCTAGAAGGGTGCCAGCTGCACCACAGCATCCCAGGTGGCTCCAGAAAATGGCACAGAGGACACAGAGTCCCTACAGAGCCAGTGTGAGGTGGCACCACTGTCCCTCTGGTCACACACCTCTCTGAGGCCTCAGCCCATTGGTGCTGCCATGCACGAAGCTGAGTTCCCTGTGTGCCACCTCTCTGGACATTTCTGCAAGGTCTGGTCCTTTCACAAGGGAAAAGGATTTACAGCTGGCTCTTCCAGGGCCCAGACAAAGGACAAGGTGAGAAGAAGATGAAGGAAGATTAAATGACACCTCCCCTTCTGTCTCCTTCCTTACTTCCTTCTCCCTACCTTCTTGCCAAAAAAAAAAAAAAAAAAGAAATGAAGTGAAACTATTTGAAACTATTTGAGTGCCTTGAGCTGAACTCAGAAATAGTTTCAGGACTTTCAAAACCACATTTCCGTGTAAATTTACTCTTCCTCCAAGAATTTCACCAGCTTCTCCCTCACTTCTGGTTTTATTTTCTGACTGGTTATGGTGTGTTGAGAGGCCAGCAATAAGTCCATTGTTAACACTGCTCAGCCTTCTGTTTATTTGAAATTACTTTCTTCCTTGTAGGGCTGCCCATGAACTGGCCTAAGATGTTTCAACCTCCTTGAAATCCCATTTGCACCCTGCCTGCCTTTACATTTTTGACATATCTCCTATCATGTTGTTAATACACTTTTTAATTACCTGTTTTCCTAGAATAGTATTTTGATTTAACACAACTGTTAAAATTTTCCCAGGTGAAAATTAACCATTTACTGTTATTTGTTATTTTTTACTAGGCTGAATTCACACAGGCTAGTTTTATGCTGATCAGCTAGGAAAAAACTTTTCCAGACTTTAGGGGCATATGTAACTTATCCTTTCCCTGTCCACATGATAATAAAAATCCTGCGTATTTCCTCATAAATTCACTGAATCCCTTGAAGGCAGACTGTTGGCAAAACACTGAGAAAAAACTTCTGTTTTTTTCAATCCTTAAAAATTATTATTTCTACAGCTACTTTTGCTGCAAACATTTCATATTTACAATCATTTAATATTTCTTGTATTTTTTAATATGAGGCTGTTTATATTTCTTTTTGTGAATGCATGGAGGAGGAATTTTCTGGAAGATACCTGGATGGTTCCAACCACCTGTTCAGTCTTTCTGCCTGGCCATCTGGCAGAAGGAGCTGCAGGGACCCAGCCTCAGCCCGTGTGTTCAGACTCAGGCAAACAGGGTGCTGCTCTTCTCACAGTGGGAACCACCCTGCCATGTCCCAGGGCCAGCTTCAGCTTCATGTTTACCCTCTCAGAGCTCACTCCTGTGATGAAGCTGAGATGGGGATTCACCAACAGGAGATCAGATGAGATGTGCACAGAGAGCTGAGGAGCTGCACTGCACATCACTGGGAACCACCTCATCACTTGGAAACCTCTGGCTTTAATAGACAATTTTATTGGCTTTGCCTCCCAAGGTATTTTTTTTTCCTCCTGTCTCCATTCATCTTGGCACCCATGAAAGAGTCCAGAGTTTGTACAGAGACACAAAAGCCATTTGAGTAAGACTAGATTAATTTCTACATTGCAGTCATTCCAAGAAACAACACACCTAATGCTATGTCTGAGAGTAAAGCATATTTGGACTGGTTTCATACTTTAATGAAAAGTATATTCCACTGAGTATCAACACCAAACAACATTACCTAGAGATATGTTAATAATAGTTTTGTCACTTACTGGAAGATTAAGATTTCGCAATTCTCACAGAAGCGCAGCACTCTACATAAATTCCTCTTAAACCTCAACAACAGTACTACAGAACTGATAATTTATTTATTTTAAAATGTCAGCAGGGTATGACCACTGAGATGAAACATCTCATTTTCAAGAACATCTTCAGGGATGATGGCAAATTACAGGCACTCACAGCGACGCACGCGGCACTAAAGAATACAGGGTATGATCAAATATGACAGGTAGAGAACTGCTGGGGTTTTTTTATAAGCAGAACAATAAATTTGCCAAAAAGATAGATAAATTGTGATAGAATGTAATATTCTGTATTACAGTGCTCTAGTTCAATGGCTTTGAATAACTGAATAAGGAATTTTGTTTAATTTTTATTGCAGAAATTTAAACCCTCTCATCCTCCCAGCTCTCAGTCTGTGTTATCAAACATAGTTATCAAACATAGTCTGGTATTGCTCTAGACAGAGAAATAATAACCTAATAAACAGCAAAACAGTTTTATACAGCTAGATTTTTTTAATTTCTCCCTCCCTCCCTCCCTGAAAAACTATAATAGAATTTCTTGCTGCTATTTTATATAAGATACTGCTGTGGGGTTTATATTTTCTTTCTTATGTAAAGTTCTTTTTTTTTTTTTCAAGAATTTTATCATCTGTTCATCTTTGTCATTTTTTTTTTAAGTCTCAGACTTTCCACTGTGTCACAAAAATTATCCGGTGATCAAAACACCAGTGATACACATGAAGTTTCATTTTCTGAAATAAAACCACAGATGGCTTCATAAAAAAATCCACTTTCCATCAGAACAGCAGAAGCCTGGAAATTGCCCTATAAGTAAATATTCATCCAAAGATCACAGAAGATACAGAAATATTTTATTGGCTCATTGTCAGATTTTCCTGCTTAAGTATATCATGCTGTACTTTTTAATTCCTTTTTGCAATACTGTTTCTGTCAAAAGATGCCTTAAAAAAAAATCATAAGAAAGAAGTTCTCAGTGCTGCACGACTCCCACATGGAGACACTATCACATGTTTTAGAGGCTTTAGGGTCAGACACTCACCTGGTTTAGGTCAGGATGGCCCTGCTGACCACAGTGACAGCTCATTTCAGATGGGGTTTCAGCTTTCATGGTTTCCATGAAGTCTCTGTAGCGTGCAGTGGGTTACAGATTTAAATGCTTGTAGTTTTGTTGATTACACAAACGTTTCCAAAGAACCTGATGTTGAAACAAAGTGTGTTTCTCTACAGAACAGATGTTTCTCTGTGTTTAGACACCACAGTAACCACTGCATGGGAAAAAAGCCTTTATCTTTCTGAACTCTTACTTGCCTGAGAGTCTCTAAGCCTCATGGCTCGGGGCCTGGGCATAGTGTCACTGACATGTTTTATGGAAAAAACTTTTCTTTAAGATTTTTTCTTCTTGAGTTGTTGAGAGGCTTCAGGAACAAACTGTAAACAATTCCTATCTGCTGCTGTGGAATGTAACAGGTGGATCTGTGATTGGTCTCATCTGGTTGTTTCTAATTAATAGCCAATCACAGTCCAACTGTCTGGACTGTCTTGGTCAGAGACAAACCTTTTTTATTCATTCCTTTTCTATTCTTAGCTAAGCCTTCTGATGAAATCCTTTCTTCTATTCTTTTAGTATAGTTTTTAACATAATATATATAATAAAATAATAAACCAAGCTCTCTGAACACGGAGTCAACTTACTCATCTCTTCCCTCATCCTAAGACCCCTGTGAACACCATCACAAGCATAGCCTGCCCTGTTTCCAGCACCTGCATTTTCCCTGAGCTCACCCAGGGGTAGCCCCTCTGTGGGTGTGCAGCACCAGGGCACACGAGCTGGGACCAGCAGCACAGGACCAGGGCTCACGGGTCAGCCCTCCCTGCACAGCCCAGCACCTGAGAACACACACAACGCTGTGCTTGCACCCTCTGACACAGCCAGCCATTCTTCAGAAGCTCCTGTCTGCTCAGGTGTCTCTCCTTCAAAGGGAACCTGTTTTTGTTTCTGAGGTGGGCAGGGCTGCCCTGGCAGGTGCTGGCTGCAGAGTGCCCGGTGCCAGCCCCAGCCCAGCCCCACTGCAGAGCTCAGCTGCCTCTGCCTCCCCTGTTTGCCACCCAGGCTGACCAAAACTCCTGGACTGTAGTCATCCCAGCCCTCAGCTGTGCCATAAATGACTCAAATGCTGGAACAGAAACCCAGGAAAGGATAGGATTCACCACTCTTCTGGGATATTTCATGCTGTTTTCCTGGGGGGAATGTTTCTTCCATGTTCCCCAGGTGTCCCTCCAGTAGGGGAGTTATGTAGTACTAAAAATTGCTTCTTTATCACCTCCACTCCCTATCCCAAAACAGGAGCAATGATTACTTCAGAATGTATTTATAATCCCTCCAGTGTTCTGCCCCTGCCATAGGTCTTGGGACATTCAGAATAGCAGTAAGAAAGTCTCAGATTATTTTTACATCATTAAGAATGGAACAAGTCCATTATTTTCCTCTTCATCCTGTGCTACATGGGTTGCACCTTGGCCACTTATGAGCTTTGGCCTGCAACCTCTGGAGTGCTGGTTCAGCATGAACTTCTGCTGTTTTGCCTGTTGGGAATCTTGAGATGATCATCTGCAATAGTCCTCACAGACAGTGTGGGTTAAAAACCTATTTCGTGAGTATTTTGTGTCTCCTGCCCATCCCATAGCAAGGTGAACCTTGTTCCCAGTTCTCCTTTCTGTCATGTGCAAACACAGAGCACTGATGGCTGAGAAAGCCTTTGGCTAGAACCTTCATTTCAAAGCAGAGGACTGACTGGGATAGTGTGTGTGCACCTGGGAACTCTGCAGGATCACAGTATGGGCTGTTTCCTCCAGCAGCCACCTGCAGCAATTGCCTCCTTCTCCAGCCATAGCCCCCAATCCTCCATCTGCACCTTGAAACCTCAGCAGAGAAATCTGGGTGCTCAGCAGAGCTGAAACACACACCAATATCTGCTCCAGCTGCATCCCATATCCTCCAGAAGTCCAGTGAGCTGGGGCTTAAGGCTGAGTCCTGAACATGCAGGTGATGAAAATACATTCAGGACAAACGTGTCAAAAGTTGGATCAGAAATCTATATCCCAAACAAAATAAAATGCAAGAAGACAGATTTCTACTCCAGACTAGGCTAGACAGAGACACGTAAGAAAGAGAATAAATCTGTACAAAAATTGGAAAGAGGTCCAATATGATAAAAAGAGAGGAGCGGAGGTATTCTTAGTACTGCCAAAGGAAAACTGAAAATGACCTTGCAAAGTTTGAGGCAAAAGAGCAAGAGCTCTTCAGCAGTGTAAAACATAAGGAAATAGAAGTGAGACACTATGGATCCAGGCTTTGCCTCAGTTTCCCACAGGCGTGACGAGTTTAATCATGAGAGGAAAAGACAGATGATGGTAAAAAGAGCTGGAAATCACGGTGGAAACAAAACTCAAGGAGTTGAATGCACTTGGTTCAGAGAAAGGGTATGATCTCATCCCTGAGTTCTGAAAAATACTGGCACAAAAAATGGCAAGACCATGCTTCAGAAGGAAAACAAAGTACTCAGATTAATTCTAGACTCATTAGTCTGTCTCAGCAGTGTTCATGGTTTAAAACAGATTCTGAAGAAAATCATAATTAAAGACGCAACAGGAGTGATTTTAAGGTAGCTACTGCCAGACTGCCTTGGATAAAACATTAAATTTATCTAATAAAGAAAATATTCCATACAAGGTCTCTGGGCTTTGGTGGGATATTTTACTATAGGTCACATGGAAATCCTTTCTTTAAACTGGAAAAGCTGGGATCGGTTGGGAAAGTGAAAGGTGAGTAAGAAGCTGGCTTAGAGATAGGAGTGTGGAGGAAAAGGAGACAATGAGTAATCCTGCAAGAAATATAGAGCTGGAGGGAGGTTACTAGGAGAGACTTCAAAGTCTTAATATTTTGATAATGACCTTGTCAAAGCCATTAGAACTGTGCAGATGAATTAGCTGGTGACCTAATGTTAAGGAACATCATGAATGCAGAGGAATAGCAGAATACCATACAAAAGAAGAATTATATGGCCCTCGAGGCTCGAGTAAAGGGAAGGGATGAAATCCTACAGTACCAAAAATGAGGTCATGCTCTTGGGAACAAAAGATCTTCATGCAGAACCAGTCCTAGCTCCCAACTATGGAATTTGCTCAGTCACGCCAGCATAGCGCTGTCTCTCATTGATTGGAGTGATAAGGACTCTCCAAAACATCTTTAAATTATGGAACAAAACTGTATGGACAGAGCAAGAGGGGGTGACATTTTACACTCTGCTCCAGGGTGAATGGGTGTTTCATCAGCATCATCTTCATAGAATCCTCCTGTGAATGACAGCCTGACACTGAGGTGTGTGTGGGACAGCCACTGGAGCTCCCTGTGCTGGCCACTGCCTCCTTACCCCTGGGGCAGGGCAGCCTGCCCCATTCTCTGGCTGGGAACCAGGCAGCCTCAGGCACAGGGGACTCGAGGGTGTCCAGGCTGCAAGGTCTGTCTTATCATGAGTTTCTCGACAGTCCTGATCAGGAACAGGAGCAGGTTTGGAGCAGGTTCAGAAACAGCAGATGGTCAACCTCAAGGGACTGGTTTTGGAGGAGAGCTCTCCCAAATCCCTCAGTAAGAAATAACAGGAGCTATTTTTTTTCCCCTAATTGTGGACACTGCAACCTCCATTGCCTGGCACCTTTTTTTGGTCAGTTTTCATATGCCATGGAGGGCATGGGCACAGATGACTTTTGCAGAGCAGTTTCTCTTGAGACTCTGTGAAGCCTCAAGGAGAAACACTAGCCAAAGAAATAAAGCAGAAGCCAACTCCAAATTTGTTCCCTTGCCATATTGCTCTGCCACCACAGATGTGAGTGCTTGAATTCAGACCTAAGCATACATGCTTGCAAATTCACAAATGCATTTCCCTGAGCTAGAGATACTTTGCATACGCTGAATGGAGGCAGTTTGGATTAACTTGGTTGTAGATCCAGCACACACACAGAATTTGGGTATTCTCACATAACAGAGGAAGAGGAGCCTTCTTTTAGCTTGCTGAATAACTACTGAATAGTATTTTCAATAATCTTTACAGAGTGTCTGTAATTACTAAATCTGACTCTATAAGCAGTGGATAAAGATCTCTGAAGGTTTGAAATGGTAAATATTCTAAATATCAAGTTCTACCAAGGTGTGTAGATGGCCAGTTCTGCATGTGAATAAGCCATTAAGGTATTTATAAAAAGCCAGAAAATAACCTACCCAAAAATCTCTCAGATCAGAGAAATAAATTTTGTGGCTATTTTTCAGCTTTGAAGGAAAGACCGTCATAGGTCTTTCCAATTTCCACATGTTAAGACCTCAAAATTACAGTCAAATGTGACTTTGGAGTCAATACTGCTGGAATATAAGGACTTTTCTATTAAAAATGCTCAAAAAGAGTTTGTCTGAAAAGCAGGAATTCTGATGACATGGTATCAGCAAGGAGCTTGGTAAAGATCCCAAACACATCTATAATACATGGGCTGAAATCATGTTTTAAATTTATTGTTCAATTACAGCTTCAGGCTCTTGGAGTTCACTGCTGCCAAGAAATATATATGACATTAAATTATGGAATATTTTCTTAAATATTTTAATACATTTGAGTACTTGTAACATTTTATTTAAGCATATTATTCAGAGAACAGAAAACATTGCTCTTTCCTAATTAAAGGTGTGAGTCAGCAAGACCAATAAAATGCTTACTCCAGTGTTGGAGAAAACTCTGAAGAGGGAGAAAAATCCTATTAAAAAGTCCCCTATTATCCTGGAGGTGCCTGCCTGAGTGACATCTCAAAGTATTTTTGCTGAGTTAAGCCTTACAAGGCCCATCCACTTATGGCACAAGATTTCATTTCACCATTAATTTATTTGATTTGTCAAGAGATTAATAGGCATGTGAGATGTTAGTTAAAATTTCAGAGCACCTTGTGAGGCTCTATCAGATAGAGGAGGGCTATTATTAGCAGGAGTGTAGATGCTATCTGAAGGGTGGAGGGTCACAAAATGTGAGGTGGGACTGGTCACCTTAGGTGGGAAGGGCAGAGCAGACACTGGGCGGTGCCTTCCCACTGCTCTGGCCATGATCCCAGCAGTAAACTACCAAGAAGGAGCCAGATAAGAGATGGTATCCTAACTTCCAAAGAGGGCTCTGTCAGGGTTTGAGGTGTTTTGCTTCTTGTGACACCTGCAAGACACACTCAGCCTTGTAGCTCTGTAGAAGTACAAGAGTTAACAGACTGGAAGTTTGGTCTCTCACTTCTGGGGTTGGACCCACACCTGAAGAGCTCAGCAGCTGGAGGCTTGGCCAGCTACCTCTGGACAAGGCAGGTCTGCTCCTTGGTGCATTCATGAGCTGTCATCCAGAGCACTGGGATCCAGTTTTCTGTCACCTTTTTTGTTCTTTAGAAACCACAGCAGACAAAGAATGCATCCAGACCTCACCCCTGCATGCTTTCAACAGGCTCTGCAGCTAAATGTGAGAGGGAGGGACAGCCCTTGGTCCTGTAGCTCAGATGCAGCTCTGTGGAGCAGCAAAGGCATTGCAGAGGATTACAAAAAGATTTTCACCTTTACTCTAGCTCTTCTAATTCCTGAATGGATCAATCATTAAAAAAGCTTTCATGGCTTTCCAAATGGTTTCAAATGATTTGTGAGTATCCAACTTTCTCCACTGCATTCAAGAACCATTAAAGAGGCTGTCTCTGATCTGAGATTTGTTAAGTAGGAATGCAATATTTAAACTGGGATTACCCTCTCAGCTGCAAATTTTTAATAAAATTCCTAAATGACAGCATTACTGTCATTAGTAATGAAGTAGATACAATTATTGCTAAGTGAACATTCGATACATATTAATAGCATCTCATTCAAACATGCAAGAAAATTGCATTAGTTCCAGAATGTATCCTGCAGAACTATCTCTCACTGCCATGAGGCCAGATTCCCATGTTGTTCAAACCCATACAGTTAAAAGAATAATTCTGATAACTTTTGATAGGTTTGAGAAAAATATTGTCAGCAGCCTTCCACAAATCAAGGGTCTGTTCCCTTGTGAGTGGGGGGTAAATCCACTAAGGAGTCTGGCCACTGTAATGCTCTTCTACTCCACAGCCTCCCTGATGCTCCCTGTCTCACTGTGTTTGTGAACTGGGAATACTTCAAAACAGGAGATGAGGGTCAGAACCCCTTCAGGCAATGACAGCATCTGAAATGAGATTCCTCATTCCTGGAAGGTCCTCCCACCACTAAAAACCTGGTAAAACCAGGTGTCAAGGGGCAACATGGCCACCTGGTTCTCAAGCACTGCACAGGTGGGTGCTGAGGCTTTGGAGGAGGCTCCCACCTCTGGGCCATGCCTAGGCAGAGACTGGTGGCATGGAGCTCTGAGCCAGCTCTAATGGCACCTCTGCTCTTTCCTTTTGCCTTGGCTTAAGTATCTCCCTCAGAAGCCAAGAACTAACCCTTGCATGCTCTCTCTAGGCTGCAAGCAGGCTGGATTTAACTCCTGCATCCTGTTCCTAGTCCCAACCATCTTATTTTAAAACATTGCCTAATTTGAATCAACTAAAATGGCTTTTTTTGGATGGCACCACAATGCACCACTGAGCCCCACAGCCTTTCACATCCACCAGTGTCTCATCTGTGTTGTAAGAACTGAACTCAGCTGCCCTACCTGCTTTCACAGACTATTCAAACCAGAGCTGTGCTCCTTAGTTGCAGTTACCTGTCCCTGTTAGTGCAGTAAGTGCCTGCTTGGTGTTCGAGATCATCAGCCCCTGTGCATGAGCATGCACATCCTCTTGGCTTCAGGAAATAGACACTGTGAGGGTCACAAACACAGATGGGGATGCTCTTCTCCACTGCCATCCTTCCAGGAGACTTCCTGAAGTGAAGCATTGCTAGTGTGCAGATCTCCTGGAACCAGCTGTCTGCTGAAGTTTGCTGTGTCTTCAAATATTTAATGAAATCCTTATAGAAGCTGTGGCTGAAATTAAAGCTGAGAGAAGAGTCTGGTAGGATTTGAAAAGCCCAATTCAGTGAGAGCCATGAGAGTCTCTTGAAGCAAAGCTCTCTGAAGTGGTACAGTCATTGCTCTGGATGAACATATGTTTGCCTTGTCCCTGTAGGAGTGGAGCACATTCCCCACCAACACACAGTCTCGTTGTTCTAAAGAGGGATTTTCTGAACATCAGCAGCTTGTCCAAATGCTAATCCTGAAACTATTGAAGCAATTCTCTAAAGACTATTATTTTTCCAATACATATTAGAGTGTTATTCTGAACACTGCTTTTCTTTTCATTTATCCACAAAACCTGCAAGAGATTTTCCTGTTTAGGGTGTGAGTCTGCACCTTTGAATTTAGCAGGAATGTTAGCATTGAAATAATATAAATCCAGATTTTTTTTTTTAACATGGTACATAAAATAGGACTTTTCCAACAGCCAGAACTTATAAACATCATGTATTTTCCCCTTTTTAAGGGGAGTGGTATAACAGTGTTGCCAGAAAAGAAATATTCCCTGTTCTCTTTCCATTTCTCTCTTATACACATGCATTTATAGCAAATGTCAAGAAAATTACAACATAAATTACCATAACTGAGAGTTTAGAAACTGCCCAGAACTATAAAAGTTTTGGACTGAAAACAGTCAGAAAGAACTTCTGACTTGCTGAGTACTGACCATGCATGCTACAGTGGAAGAAGACAGGCATGGAGCTTGCAGTAAGAGACTGGCAGTCTCTCTAGGGAACTCTCTCTCTGTGACTGAAAACATCCCAGATAAAACATATCCCCAAAGCCATTTGGACTGAAACATAGATCTCCTCCTCCTAGTACCAGATTTGTGGATTTCTATACATTGAGAGCAGCAGTGTTAGTGCTACCAACCATCACACTTAGCCCTTCCCCTTCTAGACAATTCCATTGGTATAATGCCATGTTTTCTATCTGAAGATCAGTTTTATCTCACAGTTAAAGCCTCCAGTGTAATCCTGACAATCCAGGATCTACCTGGAATGTGTGACTGCAGGCAGAAGAGCCAATGGCATATGCTGTGGGTAGGCAGGAGGATCCAGACATCAAGGCCCTCACTGTGAGCATGACAGCATTGCAGCCTTATGCATTAGTTCTCACCACATCCTGTGTCTCCTCTTTGCTCTATGTCTTGCTTCCATTACATCTCTGTTTCCATCTTCAAACATCAACGCTGCATGGGCGTGGTGTGGTTTTCTACTGCCCTTGTACGCCCTTCATTTCACACAGGGAATACCAACACATCTCTCCATAATGCATTTTCTCCAAAGTTTTATCGAAGACCAACATATTTATGTTGCAGATAACAGATCTGAGTTTTGCAGAATCAGCATCAGCAGAATATGTCAGAATAAGGCAGTGAATACCTTGGCATACCTGTATTCCTTTCCCCATACCTGCAGGAAAGGAGTGGATTCAGGACACTGTGGCTCTAATTTACAAGTGGCTTTCAGAGCTTCTGTTTCACATGTAAAGCAACAACTCCCTTAAACCTGAGTATTTCCCTGTGGTCTTACAAGTGCTGATAATTATTTGGAAATTAGAGCAGCAGCATCAATTTTTTATGGGAAAATTTTGTTCAGGATTTACTTACTTCTAGAGGAATACATGTGTTAATGTGGTTATTTCCCAAAGAACTCACAAGGCGGATGCTGCTTAACACCCCAAATGTTAAAAAACTAATAGTCTCTTCTAGAAGTGAATCTGCAGAGAGTAAAGTGACCCACGATGATTCATAATTTTCTGGGAATAAGCAACCCAAGACTGTGTCATCAGAATGGGAAAATACCATAAGCACAGCAGTTTTGCTAGCAGCCACCTGAGGTTAAATAACTTGCTTGAACATCATCCAGACATCCTGTCATGGATGTGAGGTCACCATGGCAAACAATAGATGATAATGTGTGAGTTCAAGGACATAGCTGAGTTTTATATGCTTTGTCCCTGGGTCAAAAATATTTCTGTCCTTTATTGATCTTGTTATTACCCCAACACAAAATAGGGAAATAGCCAATACAGTATATTTCCCAGAAGAAATGAGAAAAAAGTGAGGAGCTTTCATGCTCTCTCTTAACTGAGCAGTTCAAATACCTCTGCAGATTTTCCTTTGAATTTACTGATTTTTTCCTCTGAGCTTTTTGCAGGTGGAAATTTTCCTGGGAAAAAACAGGCTCCTAAAGAGAAGTAACCACATTGTTGCAACAGCTGAAACCTTGGAGCCCTCCACAAACAGTTTCACAGGCTGAAGGAGCAGCCAGGCAATAGGCATTTTCAAATTGTTGCTATCTACCTTAAATCATCCAGAACAGCCCTGTGTATTCCCAGTTCTTGGCCTGAGGTGTAGGTTTCTTGGGCCTCCTGGAACAGCTCCAAATCCTGACTGGAATGACGGTGCCAAGGCCTTAAGTGCTGCAGCCCTGCTTCTATCGCTGCGCAGAGCCAGGGAAGAAAAGCGATCTGGGTCCTGCCAAGCAGACCACAAACGACTGGCTGAGCCCATTGTTCCTTTGTTTCCCCTAAAACAGGGGTTCTCTTCTTGTCCTGGATGTGTTTTTTACTGGTGTGTGATGCTGACTTGTTCCCAAGTGCGAAAAGAGCCCTGGGTGTGCTGGGAAACTGCAGGGGCCACAGGCTTGTCTGCTGGAAGGGAAATCTCGTGCTTCCTTTCCCAGCCCTGATGGAGCTGGCAGCCATCTCCAGTAGCAGGTAGATCACCACCCTCCTGGGGCCAAACCCCACATCCACAGTGTCCCAGGTTAGGCCAGTCCCAAGATTCCAGCTTGTAGTGACCCCAGTGCCAGCAGCAGAAAAGGCTCCCATGGGATGTACATCCCTCTTGACTCATGCCTCATCCTGCTTTGCACCACTCCTTGGAGTGCAGCAATAGCTGGGCTGGAGGCAGCCAAAGAGAAGGAAAGCATCAGGGGCACTAAATCAGTGCATGTTAAAAGTTAATGCCATCAGTCAAAAACCTCAGAGATGGAACATTATCAGTCTTTGAAAGTTATTATGCAGAAGCAAGCTGCTGAGTGCATAAATATTTTATAGATCTTAAGCTATTGAACAGTTATTGGAGCTGAGATTTAATCTCTTTCAACCTGACTTGACAAAATAACAAAAAAGGGGGTCAGAGTCAAAAAACAAGCATGAACTGATAGGATGAAACCTTGGAGTCTACCCAGAGGGTCCATTCTTCTCCCCAGTGGAAATTGCTGTAATTCACTGACTTCAATGAGGTTACTTTTTACCCACACACAAAATAAGCTGGACAAAATTTAGTGCAAAGCTCTTGATTAATCTTTGGAAGCTTTGCAGTATTTAAACCTCATAATCTGTGCTGCAGGGTCGTCTTCTGTGTGGTAAATATTCCTAGTGCCCTTCAACTGCAGATGTAGACTTTATTTTGTCATAAAACCAAAGGAACAGACTTGAGGGCCTTTAGATGTGCCCTAAAGCTCTTTCCACAAATACATAGGAAAATTTCCAGTTTTCCTGAAGGAGTGCTTTATACTGACTGTGTAAATTTTAAGGAACATTGCGAAATGCCCAGGTTTGGTTTTCCAAGTGATAAGAGAGAGCTTCTCCCAGCTGCACGTAAAACCTCATGCATTTTCTCTCCTGCACAGACAAGGATGAACACACTGAACTGCCAACTGGACTTTGCAGACCCTTTCCTTTTGTTTGCTTCCTGCAAACCCTTTACTTTTGTCTGTTTCCTGCATAGCATGGAAAGGACTTTGCTGATGGACTCTGGATGATTAGAATTTGCTGCCTGCCTCAGGAGCAGCTGCTGCAGCACTTCCACCTCCCACAGGTAGCCCACAATTGGCTGCCTGCAGGAGGATTCCTGCCCAAGGACTCATCACAACAGGAGCCCTGGTGCTCTCAGGGTAGGTGGCAGGTGGAAAGTGGAGCTCCCTCCAATGGAAAACCAGCATCCACTGCTTTCCATCAAGTGGGCAAGGTTTGCCCTCCCTGGAAAAGTCTCTCCTCCTTTCTGGGAAGGGAAGAACAAAGCCTGCCAGGCCCTGCCATCAGGACCTCTGACTCTTCTCTGCCATGACTGAACCCTCCACATGCTCATAGCACAGAAAATGGCCTGCCCTTAAGCACAGCCTGACAAAAGTCTTCTCTTTCTTTTTCATTTTTGGGGGGTTTTTTATTTGATTTGGTTGGGGTTTTTTTCCCCAAATCTTTGTGTGAAACACAATTTCACTTTATAAATTAGTTGCTTCACTTTATAAATTAGTTGACTTGCTCTGACCCTGGGGTAGAAAGGCAAAATTCTCTATTAATCTATTATAAAAGAGTCTCATTCAGGTTAAAGGAAGGCTGATTTCTAGCTCCTCTTTCTACTGAATATTGCCACAGGTTTTCTAATGCAAAACACTGGAACAGATTTTTGAGGTAAAGGTTAAAAATATATTTTTTAGGAAAAGTGTCCCTTTCTGTTACTTTTAAGGCTTATCAGCCTTGGTCATACTGATGAGAGGTGCCCATGGAGCACTTGTACCAGCACTGACTGGAGAAACATTGGGCATGATTAGACTGTGTCTGTATGATAGCAGTGTAGCTTAGACCCCATTCAATTAAATTAGACTTCCCATTAAATTAAATTAGTCTCCTCTTTACTTCTTGGGCTCACCTGACACAGAGAAAATGAATTGCTGTAATTACAAGCTGCTTTGGCTTGTACCATCTTTCAGCCGCTCGACATGTAAGATGCAAACATTTAAATCCATGTAAAATAAAGTACATTAAGGTGGATTGAAGGAAACACAGAAGTATGCAAGATTTGGTGACTTGTGTGTGGAATTTGTCCTACCAGTCTCAGTCTTGGCAAGGAGGGAAGCCTTGGTGGCTGCAGCAGGATTCTCCATCCCTGCCCTCTGCTGCAGACCTAATCCCATTGCCACTTCTGGCTTTCTTTGGATTCTCCAAGGGATGCGGAATGTTTTTGATGGATTCTACCTCCCTTCATCATCCTCCCTTACTCCCACCCTTGAGGAACATGGAACAACACTCCTTTTCTTACCTCCAAAGAAAAACTTGTGACATTTCAATCACTCATTAGCAATTTTTGGTGCTTGCTCCTCTCCTGTGTAATACTGAAGCTGGTTAAAAAAAGAGACTGCCTCTTTTTGACTTTCTGCCTGCTCAATATAACTCTCCTTTTATGCAACAGCACAGCATATTATTAAGAAATATTTACTGCATTTAAGCAACAGTTTCCAAGAGCAGCTGATATAGAAACATTCTGTTAAACTTTAGGCTGGGTTTTATTTTTAAAGTTAGTTCTTCACAATGTAAATTCTGACTCTGGAAATTTCCTTCCCATGTTTAATCAGCCCCTGGGAAACACACTTGCAGCAGCTGCTCTTTTGAAGCTGGCACACCAGACCAAGCTCTGTGTTAGATAAAGACTGTTTCTCATGTCTCCATTCAGAATAGTCAACATTTAAAAGCTCAGCTAGACATCTTCCAGCTTCAGCAGTGCTGCTGAGAGTACAGTCAGCCTGTGCCTTCAGCTTGTGTGCTTTCAGACTTCCAGGACTTTACAGAGCTTTAGGGGTTCAGTACTCTATCATACACCATTTGTGAATTTGCCTTCACCCAGGCAAGATAATTGCCTGGATTTTGCATTTTCTTGGATTTTTCCTCACATCCTTTTTTTTCTTCACTTTATTCTTGTCTCACAGACACCTGCTTGCTAACGTCTACATATTAGAGGGGAACATCTTATTTCCTCCATTCCACCTTGAGTGTATTCAGAAACTGTTCTACATGATGCTGAAGTTCTCAAAAGCCTCAGACTTGGACTACAAAAAATACTACATTGCTGAAATTTACCTGTATCTGAGAATCCTGCTGAATAAAGCTGAATTAAGCTCACTATCAGTGGTGTTGGAGGGAGCTCAATCTTCTTCAGAACAAGTCCCTGTCTGTGTAGGCCACTCCTGCAAAGGTGCTACAGTTCTGCTCCAGGGAGTTAAAGGTACTGGTTGCATCACAGGATCCTTTCTATTATAAATCCTCTAAATCACTGAATTTTCATAAGAAAATATTAATAAGATACAAAAGGTACATCAATATGCTAGCACAAGCTACAAGGGCTTTGTTTATTTGTATTGTGGTACACTCTTTCATTGTAAAACAATAGTTTGATTTTATCCAACATAAGGTTAATTTACCTTTTCTGCACATAATGAAGATTTTTTTTTTCCACATAAAGGTGGCATTCAGTAATATTGACTTCTTACTGTTAAATATACTGCCATGTCAGTGTGTCATTATCAGCTTAGTGTGTCTTTATCAGTATGGGCCAACATTGATGGTCCTAAATGCAGCAATATGAGTAAAAACAGCTTGAGTTTACCTGGAGTGGAGATGTCCAGCAGAACAAGAACTAAGGAAGTTTTAAGACTCTCCAGACTCCCAGCTGAGGGAGTTTCAGGACAGGTGGATGTAATAGATTACAGATGCCATGAGATGTTAGCTGCTGTCTTGGGCTGTTTGCCTGGGGAGCTGCAAGGTCTGCTCTGCCTTGCTCGTGCATGGTCCTGTAGATAACCAACAACCCTGGTCCCTGCAGGCACAGAGCAGAACCAGAGCCCCTCTGTGCCTCCTCTCCAGAGGAAGATAACAACCATGGCTGGTGAGAGATGTCAGAGGCCACAGGAATGATAAAAATGGGGGTCGTGACAGCCGGACACCAAAGCCTTTGAGTGCCTGGCAGGAGCTGTGAGGACACTCCTGGCTGTCCTGTGTGCTGGGGTGTGATCCCTATGCCCTCCCTGTCCCCAGCCTGGACTCAGCCCAGCAGGAGTTATCCCATATAACATCTGCTCTTGTTGGACATCAAAGAGAAATTGAAAAAAGTAAAACAGGTACACAGCCCAAAATATATCCTAGCCAGGTTAAAATGGCCAGTGAAAGGCTTTGTGTTTGACCACACATATTCAGAAGTTTGAGTAATAACGTGCCAACCTCAGGCCAAGAAGTTGATAGGAGGGGAGAGCATTGCAGAGCATAAAATGAGCAATTGTGCACAGGTGGACAATGCAAAGGATGAGATCCCAGAGACTGCAAGTAATGAGAGAAAAATAGATGACCTCAGAATTAAAGCATGAATTGAAGCACTGACATCTTGGAAATAAAGATCCACATAAATATGAGATGGCAAATATGGAACAGTTTGCCCAATATCTTAAGAAACAATTTACAAATCTGATGAGTGGAGTCTTTTGTGTGCTGCTGCACATACTTTGGGCTCAGCAACTTTGAAAGTACCTAAGTCTTCCCTCAGATTTTTTTCCCTAACAAGACTTCAAAATATAGTCCAGTATATTTTTCACTCAGAGCTTTGGTATCGTGATGTCATACACAGTTTGAGGAACTGAACCAAAGAAAGAAAGAAATTTAGTAATACATACTAATCCTGTTCTGTTTAGGACCTTGGCAAAAATACCATGCAATGCGTGCTTTTCAAGGATCCTGCCCTGGGCAAAGGAGCCCATGCATGTAGTACATGAAAGCTCTCAAAAAAAGCTTCACTGTCACTGCAGCATGTGTTTTAAATGGTCTCTAGTCCCCAGTAATCTATTTTCTGGTTTCCTTCCAGGCCTCTTCATTGCTATCTCCACTTGCTGCAGAAATTGAGTACTTGTGTACGTGGGAGGTGTGGTGCAGCACGGATTTATCACACCAAACAGAGCACTCCTTATTGGAGGCACGCTGCTAATACCTCTGAAAGGCTACAGGGCCTGTTGGAAGGGACTTAAATCATCTGCTGGTGTTTATTTCAGCTCAAAGTTATGCAGGCAAAATAGTCATAAAAAAGGTGGCTCGATGAATCTTTCCTGCCCTGAACTTGCACTGCACCTTCCAGCTGACCTGCTCTGGCTCGGACATGTGGCACCTGAGCTCTCCCTTCCCTGTCCTCCTCCTTCCTCCTCTTCTCAGGGGGGAAAGAACGACCACAGGGAGCTCTCAGCTGCAAACCTGCCAGTCAGTATCCTTTGAGAGGTGGGATCCCCTGGCAGGGGCCCAGTGGCCCAGCAGTGCCTGGCTGGTCCCTGCCCTCTCCCTGGCTCAGGCTTCCAGCGCAGGGACAACCACCCCAGTGCTGGGATCCTGCTGGCAGCCCCCAGCCAGGGCCCCAGGCAGCAGAATTGCTGCTGCCTTGGGATCCTTCGCTGAGCTCCAGGGTTTGCTGTTCTCACCTCACACCACTGCCCAAAACAGTTGTTACATCTCAGCCCAGATGCTTCCTTTCAGAGGCAAATGCCGTGATTCCTGTATACATTTGCTTTCTCAGCTTGTCAAGCACTTAAGTGCCTTTCATCTTGAAGTATCCTAAATGATAATATGCACTTATATAGCTTAAGCTCCTCTAATGAATGAGGTTCTTCATAAACACTTGGTAATTAGGTCTCACAACAGCCCGAAGAGCTGGGAACAACTCTTGGTGGTGGTGCAGAGGGATGAGCTGAGGCTGTGAGGAGACAGGCAGGGTTCAGGCTGTGAGTTCAACTCAAAGCTCAGTGGCCATGAGGCACTGGGAGCTGTGCCTGCACTGAGAACAGTTGCCCCTATGTCCATGAGGAAAGAGCACAGAAACCAGACTTTTCCCCAGAAATTACTTTCCTTATGAATGAGAATTCAGTGAAAACTTGAATTGTTTCTGTTTCCTCAGTGCCTGCCCACTGCCTTTGTCCAGAGCTTTGGTGACCCAGCCCAGCCCCTCACCCCAGTGTTGATGCTGTTGGGGGTGGGACAGGGACACCCTGGCACTGCTGCCAGGTCCCGTGGGGCAAAGATACTGGACTTGGTCATCCCAGACTCCTGGGAAATTCATTTTGGCTAGGGTGAGACAAAAGGTTTCTAGGCAAGAATCAATTGGCTTCAGACACGTTCTTGAAGGAAACAGAGAGAAATGTTCATACAGTCAAATGAGCATTTCCCATCAAAAAACATTTCCTCCAAAGGGAAAAAGAAAAGTGCTAAACAGGTCTGCCCACAGACTTCTCTTGCTCTAGCTCTTTTTTTCACCTTTCACAACATTGCTGTCATCTGTCACTGGCAGCTCTGCTGTGGGAATTTCCTTTCTCTCTGGCCATTTTGTAGCACCTTCAGCACGGAGACAATCAGGAATTGTGCATATCACAATTCTAGCTTTCAGCTAAAGGAAAGCACCTCATCTGCAAGGTCTTTCATTGTGTCTTCCACAGTAGCTCTTCCAAAGATGCAATGAAATCTGCTTGCTTGAGCCAAAGAAATTGGCACTGCTCAGACACATGCAGCTGCTACTTTTCCTCTAGTGGGTTCTTATACAACTTCCAGATGCTGAGCTACCCTTTGTGTGTGATCTCCTATCTCTGCTGCTGCCACTTGTTTTTAACTAACCCATAGGATTCAGGTATCTTGCTGAGGTATCATACAGAAGGTTGTTGCCCTCCTCCTGTGATGCCCATGAAGACCTCAGGGCTCAGAGGTTGCCCACTCCAGCAGTACAGCAGCGTGTTTTGCCTTGCCAATGCAGTAAAACCAAGACAGCAATAAAGCATTATAGGAAAAAATCTGTCCCTGCCCTTTTTCCAGCTCTGTTGTGGGTTTGCTGGTGCTGCCCAGGTGTGTTTTTGGTGACCTGTCCTGCCTGCCCTCCTGCTCTGTGGGGGTGGTCTCCCCTTGCTATTTCATTGTTCTTTTCTGCATATTTCTATTCAGTTTGTGCTTTTTTTCTCATGCCAGCTCCCCCCTCCATCTGCTTCCCTCTGTGCTGAGGGTTTTCCTTCCCTCTCAGCCCTTCTCCCCATTTCTGTTCAGCTCAGCAAGCCCTGGCCTGCCTCAGTCCCCAGCAGGAAGGGACACCAGCCCTGTCCCCTCGGCACACACTCAACAGCAAAGTCACATTAATGTTTTTCTTGCCTCCTTCCTCTCCCCTCCCTCTCTCTTTAGGCCAGACCTGTCTTTCCTTACACCAGAGAGTGTGAGCAGAGAGAAACCAGACTCAAGGCAAAACTCCCATTAACTTCAGTGGGGGCAGGATTTCACCTCAAGTGTTTCATGTTCTGGGCACTGGACAACAACATGAAAGGACTCCACACTTGTAAAACCTGAGACACAGCAGCCATTCCAGCCAAGCAAACGCAGATGCAATTCCTGCTGCCCCCTCCAAGCCCCTCTCCACAGCCACACTTGCTCCTCCAGGACCTTTGAAGGTCGTTAATCTCTCCTCATAGCTGTTTACTGTTGCCATGTTGGCAGCTATTACTGAGGGAGGAGTTAGCCCTGCTCAGCCTGAGCTGGGCTCTGACTGTTGCTGCTGCTGTCCAGCAGTACCTAGGGCCTTGATGTCTTTCAAGTGTGCCCCCCTTCAGCCCAGCCTTCCCCATCTTGTTTGTGTTATTGCTACTGATGGGGCTTTTCAAGCCTTTTTGGCTGCTTCAGTCATTCAGGCTCCTCTGGCTTCCTGGGACATCCATTTCCCCAGAGCTCCTGTGTCAAACTGGTGAATTTCTGAAATCTTGCTATGTGTGCCTTGCTCTCCTCTTGCCTTCTGGTGATCTGAGTTCAGTTTCACCTCCACTGTTGCCCTGAGTACCAGCTGGCACCCATGAGCACCCACGTGTCTCAGCAGATTGCTTTGTGCCTCGTGGCTGGTCTGTCACTCAGGCACTGTCCCCTTCCTAGCACTGACAGCCTGTCTGTCAGCTCACCCTGGGCTCTCCATTTTGCTACTCATTGGTCTCTTGCTGAGCTGGTGCTCTGTCCCTGGGAGGATTGCTGCAAGAGCATGGTATTTCCAAGCAGACATCTCTTCTTGTCTGTGAAGGTTTTGCTCCTGGCTCTTTGCTGTCATTCCTGCCTTTCACTTGTTTTGTAGGTACCCAGGGGAAGAGGTCTTGTGCTCAGATTCCCGTGGTACTGAATTATTTGAATTTTGCTGCAGTGCATTACAACCTACTGTCTGAGAAATGTACCTTGCATTTCATGATTTCTGTTCTTGCTTGAATGCCTTCCACACAGCCCATTCTTTAGAAAGAGAAGTAACAATTTAACATGACCATGTAGCTATTGCCTTTAAAATGGAGCAAATCAGTTCTGACTCTGTTTTGGGCCTGGTATTTTCCTGACCTGATCACTCAATGGTCACACTATTGAGTGTACATCAGCTGAGCACCCTGTTCTGGCTGCCAGAGATACCCACTGGCTTGCCTGAGTGTTCATCTCCTGGTGCCAGCCTCCTGGGACTGCTGCTCTGCCTACTGCCATGGGCACAGATGGTCTCTTACCAAGCAGCAACAGGGAGTTTCCTTGGACTATTCCTTCTACAAGTGACCATGAGCTGCTCTACTCTCTACAGCTCTTCAGTACTTTGTTAGAGCCTGGACACTTCCAACATGGTTTCACCAAGTGTTAAATACTATTTATTTTCCTCAGAGAAATGTAGCTTGGGAGTTGTTTTAAGGACAGTACCTTATTTTCCACTGTAGTACAAAAGAAAAACAAAACAAAACAAAGTAATGTAGCTGCTTAGTGTAATTACATATGTCATGAAGACCTTTCTGGGATAGCAGCACTGATCAAAACCTCTAAGTTGAATTAATGGACCTAAAGAAAATAGAGGAGAGAAACTCTTCTCTTGGTCTTGCTCTACCCAACAGCATGCTGGGACTCTGTCACCAAATGCCCAGGGCTGCAGAAATTTGCTCTGCTTTGTTCACAGTCATCCTTCTGTGGCAGCAGGCTGGAGCTCTGTCTGTCCCACAGAGACTGAGGCCCCCAAGGACTCCCCATTCCTGTCTCTGGGCTTTTCAGAGGGAAAGTAGCTGCTTGTCTGTCCAAATGCTCAGATTTCTTCTTTTGTTTGGGGCTTACTGGTCAGTGTCCTTCAGAAGCCAGCAGACATCAGATGCAGAGGATTAGCATCGGGCTAATTTTTCCCTAATGTTCCTCTCCTGACCGTTGTACTGAGGCTGCAGAATGCACACACACCTTCCTACAGACTTCCTCTGTCACACAGCTCTCTCTGCAATCCCCCAAGATGCTGGTGCTGCAGCACCTCTCTGGCTGGCCTGATGCCCAGGGGCATTTCTGCCAAGCTGTGTCAGCACTGATAGGCAGCTGAATGGCTCCTCCATCTCAGCCCATTACTGCACCACAGGAGGTGCATCTATTCCTACACAATAGGTAGAATCACATTATTTACCCATCCTTTTCAATATTCGGTTCACCTGCCTTCAGCGGCAGATGCTGTGGTTACCTGGGAGTTTTCTCCCTGCCACAGGCAGCCCCAGACTCTGTGCTGGCACTGGAGGATGAACAGTGCCTGTTTCTGCAGACCTGCCTGTCCTTTATCACTGTCTTGCAGAAACAGATGATCTGCAGTTTGGCACTCGTGGGTGCACTCTGTGGAGCAGGGCAGGGAGAACATCTCCAGCTTCAGCCACATCTTGGACTCTCAGAGGCTGGGATCCCAGGAGGATTGTTTGGATACTGCCCAGAGTTGCACCCATCCTCTCTTCTCCAGCAGCAGCTGTGGCTGATCCTAGTGACAGCAGCTCTGTCTTTAGCTGTCTCAACAGCCACCTTGATCACCTTACTGGTGACAGAATGGGCTTGACCCAGCTCTTGGTGGCTTTTCTCCACCTGATCCAGCTGCTCTGCAGTGCTCCATTCACCTGGTTGCACCCACAACCAGAATAGGATTTTTCCAGGCAGTTCAGAAGAGGACTTTCTCTGGTGTCCCATATCTGTTCTGCCCTTGTGTCCACTTTTACCCTGGGGTAGTTTTGTGGCCTTGCTATGTTTAGGATTTAACTATGGTTTAGAACTGTTTCTTTCACTGATCATTCCAGCAAGATGGAAGCACATATTTCACAAATGACCCTGTCATTAACCAGGGAATATTTGGTTGCCAAATTCATAGGTGATGCCAGACTTTTCATCTGCATAGTATAAATCTCAATTTTCTTCTTGGGCAGTCTCATCTGCCTGGAACAGGCCATTTGTCTGGCACTGTTATCCACTTGTTCTATAGTTTGGATATTATTCCTTGCTGAAGTCTCATTCAGTCCTTGTTATTTCCTGTTGAGAGCAAGAGCAAGAAAGTAAGTAAAAAAGCTTTACCTCCATTTTTGTCTTTTCATGCCTATGGCCATGGCTCTGTAGAAGCATTCAGGTTTTGCCCCCACTTTCCTCCTACTCAGCATATCTCTCCTGACTCCCTGCCTTCTTCATCTACTCTTGGAGTCTATTTGTTAATCCTACAACCTACTAAGAGCACGTCTCGAGTGCTGGGGCCAAAGCTGGGAAAATAAAGGCAGTGATATACACAGTTGTTGCACCTGTGGCAAACACTGAGCCATGTGCACAGAGATTGACCTTTTGCTGCCTTCTCCAAAATATTCTGCCTTGCAGGCTGTTTTCCTCCCCCAGCTTCCAAGCAGGTTCATATATCCAATGTCTAGCTCAAGACCTCCTACCAGCATGACCTCCTACCTTGAAATCACTCATTTTATTAAAACATTCCTCCAAGGTAGCCTGGGTCTGTTTCACAAACAGGGAACCGCAAATTCCAGAATTTCTGCTCTTTGCTCGGGGGGGGAAATAAAAATATAAAATATATTTTTAAAAATCTCTATTTGGATGAAAGCAAGTGATAAGAAGGAAGGGAAGAATTTTTTATTCCTGTGTGATAGTAGAAGAGAAAGCTTCGGATGTTCAGACAAAAGAGCAGATTCAAAAGTCAGACATTTCTGATTTCTAATATAAAACAAGAATAACAACATTTCCTTGGGCAGAGGATAGGGGATGTTAGAGGGTGGAAGGGGTGGTAGGAAGGGGATGCTGGGACATCAAGAAATTTGGACTTTGTAAATATTTCATAGAGTAGAAGCTAGTTCCATTAGGTTCTTCTGTTTACTTCATCTAGGCAGCACAGGTGCTTGCAGATCCCACTCCAGATATAATGCATTTCTTGTACTGGGGCAGAACCTGGCTGTTATTTTGAACTAACAGAGTTCTCTCTTCTGTAATGAGGAGAAACCACAACTTCTTAGAAGCAGAATTTGGAGAAGTAAATAAACAAGGAAGAATGAAATTGTGAGCTCTAAGGGAGTTCTAAATTCTCAGTGCACAAGAAGGCTGAATACCAAGTTTCTGTAATTTTTAGTATGCATTTTTCTATGTAGCAAAAAAAAAAAAATTACAAATTTAAAATAAAAATTATCAATAACAAAAAGAAAGAAATGTGCTTGAGACTGAAGGATTTGTGTCAACATCTGGACTTGGGGCTTGAAAACTAGGTGGCTGAGGTCATTCTACTTTATAAACCCAGCTTATGAACAGTATACACAGCCTATGAACAAGTGCAAAACCTGGAGTCACATAACCAGTGTATTTCATTCCTGAACATTGAAATAACAAAAAGGGCAGAGCCAAAGGGTTCCTCTCAGCATATGCACTTTAAATATATGTGGAGGGTGCATGTGACACAGAAACAGCAACACTGGGAATACAGAAAATGAGACTGAGCAATATTTACATTACCTTTTTTTTTTTAATAGCGGTGAAGGGTTAAATTTGTTTAACAATAGGCTCTTGTGGTCAAGGATATGGGCTCAATCACCTTTCCAAAGCTCTCTGAACAATTAAAACTAATAAAATGTTTTCATAGAAACAAATTCTTATTGTAATCTGAAGCAAATTCTCCCAGTAAACATATTTACTTGTGAAAGCAAGTAAGAACACCCTTGCTTTATGGTCAAAACTGAAACAAAGAATTAAATGGATTGTTCCTTCAAATCTTTGGCACCCTTCTCTCCCATGCACCTTCTGGTCCTGGCCAGGTCAGAGCTACCCAGCAGTGTACTGGAATTAATTGTGACAGCTGTGTTCCACCTATGACTCTATTAGCAAAGCTGCTCTGATCTCAACATGAAGATGCAGAGCTGTTCCTGCAGCCATGTGTTGGCCTCACACTTTTTGGTTGAAATCAGCAATCACAGGAAGCCTAAGGGCAGCTCTACAAGCACCGAGTTCTTCACTGTCCCAAAACCCAAAGCCCATGCCTCTCAAATCCAGTGGTGTTCCTGAGACAGCCAGATCTGAACACTCTGCAACAGCCAAAGGGACAAGCAGCCTGCAGAGCTCTCAGGAGAGAAACAGCAAGAGGACCAGGAATGAGAGTGCCCCTGCCCAGCCCTCGCAGCTCCCGCACTGCACGGGGCTGGTTATCTCATTCCAGAGAGTACGCGGCACAACCGCGGACGATAAAGGATGTATGATGCAGATCAGAGGTCTGCAAAAGCATTTGTAGAGGGAGCCTGCTGGGGCTAGGATTTTCAATTTCAGAAGTGAAATGATTCCTCTTTTATATGGCTGTAATGCAAATCTGTGAAATTATGAATGGTTTGTGGGGAAAAAATAAAAAAGGAAAATTAAATGCTATTTGTCACGACAGAATTAGAGACTGCCAAAGGGCTTATCCAACAGTAAGTTTAAAACAACCAAACATCAGCCCTTTTTCTTACAGTCCTTATTTACTCTCTGAAATCTGTTGTCACAGGATAGGGCTGAAATAATAGCTGAGTAAAAAGAAAAATAGATTTGTCATTTGAAATTGAACACTACCATAACTGACATGTATATCTATGCATGATGAGACCAATGCTTCAAACTGAACTACTTACTGCAAAATTCCTTAAAACACTGTTATAAAATGGGAGAATACTAGAAATCTGATTCTGTAGTTGCCCCTTTGTCCATGGAGCTCTAACATGGCATAAAACACACTTGGGACAGGAGTGGGGGCTGAAGGGGCTGGGTCTGATCCAATTTCCTAGTTCCCGTGTCCTTAGGAGAGTTATGGGCAGGTGGCCAGGCAGTGTGGGCATCTTCATGGTGGAAATGTGAATATACAAACTACAGCCTTTGGTAGCTTGGAGCTGCGAGGAAGGAGTGCAGAGGAAGCTCACACCAGCAGACCTGATTCCTGGGGACTGGAATACTATCCTTCATGGGGGATTTGCATTCAAACTCAGCTTAATTCACTAGTCTGAAGATGAAGGAGTGGTGATGATGGTATCCTTTTGGGAGATGCTCATGACCTTCACCTAGCTGATGACAAAAACTTTTTCAAAGAACATGCCAATGATTTGCATGAATCACAGCACAAAATGTTTAGGTTTGCTCCACCAAAAATTCCCACAAGGCAATATTGATCTGAGATTGCCCTTAAAATAAAAACCTGACCACTTAGATTTAAAAGGTCTTTGTCAGCCTTGGGAATAATAATTAGAAGCTCTTTTACCTTCTCTGACTCGTGTTTGTTTAGTTGCATAAAATAACTTGGAAACAATGCTGTCTTTCTGTCAGGTCAGACCAGAGCTCGGGTAGCAGCAGTTCTGTGACAAATAAACCTCTTGGGAATCATGGGCCAGAAAGCAAATGAGAGATCATAAATAGGCAATGGATGAAAGTGAGTTACCAAATTGTGATAACTTTCAATCCTGGTAGTGACACCCAATGGACAGCTAATGAGTTTTCATGCTAGTCTGGGCTTGCAGGTTTCACGGAGAGGGCCAACCTCTGCAAGGTAAAATAATCTAATTTACCTACACCACTGCTAACTAGGGCCAAAGACAAAGCAGAAGAAGGGAATGACTCAGAGAACTTTTAAGTAAAGAGAAAACCTTTCATATGTTGTAGACTTGGAGCAATCAAAGTCTGTTCTCAGCTGATGGCTGTGCTAATTTCATGTCATACACAAATTGGACCAGCACGGCTCAGAGGGCTTTGCTTTGGGTATCTGGACAAAACCAAGGACTTATGTTGTCACAAAAGCAACAAGGTTTTATCCTGATTACACTAGTTCTTTGGGCCAGGGCTGATATCCTGGTTATGGGACAGGGAGGAGAAAGCTGGAGCCCTGCTGCAGTTTCTGGGTGGATGGGCAGAAAAACCTACTCTTGAGCACGCTCATTTCAGCTCAGGTGTACATGGCCCCTAAGTCCAGCAGGGGAAAAGCCTTGGGCAGAAAAAGAAACACCGTGCAGCTCATTTTCTTCAAAATGTCAATCTGTTTTGTGATCTCATACATTCATAGAAAAATTTCTGCAGGTTTTTTCATACAATTTGTCACTTGAGACCTATATTTTCATTCTTGAATCTCGCCAGTCATTTCAAGAGTTTCAGCACTGAGAAAAATATCTTATCTCCATAACATCACAACAAAAGAGTTACCTCTTCCAGTTTCAGACTCAGTCTAACAATTTATCAGGGCAAATTTTTCATAAGATCTCTGAATGATTTATTTTTCCTGTCATGAAAATATTTTCTTATTTACAGGTACAACATTTCTGCTAATGTTGCATTTCAGACACTATCTGCATGGTGGATGCTTCTGCTACCTTTTTCCTTCATGCATGGAATTAGTGACAGTAGGAACTTTAGCTGTTTGTGCTTTTTCAAAAAAGGTACTTGTACAGAAAAAAAATGCCCTGTTTTTCCAGTGTAACCATGAACATACTTGCTCAGTGTGTGTTTCTACTGTCCTCATAAAATGTATATGCCTTCCCTGGCCAGAAAAAAACCCTGATGGAAGAAACTCTTCAGAAGGAAGGAGGTATATTACTGAGTTCTGTAAATGCACAATGTACAAATTTGGCTCAATTTTAAAAATTTGAATCATATTTTAATATTGCCTATTTTCTCCCATAATCTTTATTATGAAAGCTTGCATATTTTAATATTAATATTTATTTCCTTCCCATTTCTTAATATTCCCCAGAGACAGCAAAACAGCTTGACTACCAGTAAACATGAATTTTATATTAGAGCCCAAATATTTTATTGAATTGGTTGTTTCAGTGACTTAATCACCTAATTGCTGAGGTTTTATTTCTGTGATAGAAATTGTCAGTGAGTTTGGAAGATCAGTTTCATTGCTGGAGACTGGAAATAATCTCCTTCCAAATGACATAAATAGTTGAACAATTCAGGCAAAATATGCCCTGAATGTACATCCAATGCAAACTTTGGCTTCAGCAAGTTGGAACATCATGTCTGTTTTTCTTTAAATTCATTTTTACAGAATACTAGGTGTCTACTTGAGTTGTATTTTAAGATTATGACATTATTAAAATTATACTTTTTTGTGTGCATGCTCAAAGCCACATTTATGATTTTTTTCCCCAAGCATAGTTTTATATTGCTTAGATTAAAGATAATGTTGCAAACTGTTCATTTTTAAACAGATGCAATCAATATCACAATCTTCCAACATCTGCAGTGCAGAAACAGAGAGAACCTGGAGCGCTGAGGCTTTCCAAAAGGAAATATCATGAGATGAAAGTGAATTAATATTTGGAAAGTAAATCTCATATATTTGTCTTAAAGATGGATTCTAGATAAGGTCTCATCAACCTTTCTATTTCTGTTTAAATAAAGCATGTTCTTTAATGGTTAATAACAGCATCACTCCAAATCTATGTATTAGTATATACTGTATGTTTCAGATGGTTTTTATAATTGCTGGTTGGTGAGTATATATCAAACCTGGCAAACTAGACTAGTGCTCACTCAGCTCCTTGGTTTGGATGGAACGAGAGCCAAAACACGTTCTTGAAACTGAAGGAGAAAACCTGAGGTGTGGCACAGAGCAAGAGCAGAGAGTAGATGTGCTCCATAAAAAGGTCTTTTGCCTGCTCTCACAGTAGTATTTGCTTTTTAATGCACTAATGTCTTTGGAAGTGGTAATTTCATGGCAAATCCAAGGATGTAAACACCCAAGTTATGTTCCAGCACTAACAGCAGAAAAAAGCCTTGGTATACTGCCAGGAATTCTCTTAGAAACTTTGGGTGAGGACTTTGGGGAGGTAACTGCTGCTGAGGAGGAGGAGGTTTGTGGCTGTGCAGCGAAGGTGCTGCTTCCCCACTGCCCACCAACCTGGCCTTGGAGGCTGTAACATCAGACATTCCCAGCAAAGCCACAGGGAGGGCATGGCAAACTCAGCACCTGAACATGAGATCCTGACTTCAGCAGCTCCACTATTTATGGGTCTGTTTCCTGTGTGATTGCTGGGAGATCAAAGGCTGGCCCAGGGGAAGGCAGCCTGGCTCCCTGCATGGCAGCAGGTGGTGTGGGGTGAGGTGCCTGGGCTCCTGCCCTGTGCAAGAAGAGAAGGGGAGAGAGCAGTCAGGTCCTGAGAATGAAGGCACATGTTAGAGTGGAACAGACATTGCTACTCACCATCACAGCAGGTCTGGGGCTTGGCTATGTACCATGAAGAGCTGTCTGGGAGCTCGGCTGAGCTCTGCTGGCAGTGGGGGCAGTGGCAGTGCTAGCTAGAGAAGTGCAATGCACAGCACTTCTGAAACTCCACCTTTGGAATTAAACTCACTGCAGCATTAACGTCTCACAAAGCATATCAGGCTTTGACAAAGTTTGACATAGGATTTTAGGGTGACCTTAAAAGGGTGAGGCTGGAGAGATGTGTTAGGCAGGTGGATACTTCTCAAGATCTGCTGTGCAGCCCACTCTGTTGCTAAAAATCTAAACAATTATAACTTAGATACAGCCAAACACATATTGGATTGTTCTCGCTTTTTTGTGAAATAAATTCACTGCCAGACTGAGACATTGTATGCCAAGTTTCAGACTGGAGTGCATTTTATGGCTGAGTTATAAACCCCTGGAAGAAGGTTTGCAATGTAAATGCTGACACAGCCAGAGCTGTAACAGAGTGAACAGTATTGCAATGATATCTCATTTACCTCTAGCTAGGAGCATATAAGAAAAACTAAATAATGTATTCCTGCTGCTACAGATCATTTAATCAGTAAAACTTTTCTCTGATTCTATTTGGTAGGTTAAAACTACAAAGGTTGTGCATCATTTGAGCAAGAGTAATGACAGTCTGTATATTCCTCTGCACCACAAGATTTACATATGTGCATGTGATAAAACACATATTTATTTTACATTTTTAAAAAAATATTGTATATAAAAGGAAAATGTAGAAAGAACAGAAAAGCATAAAAAAAAGTAACCAAAACTGCAGCAACTTATTGCAAATGACTGCAATGTGATTGAGGTACCCAAAGAGTACCTGGTGCTGCCTTTTTTCCAGATATGAATAATTTACAGCAGAAACCCCAGAAATGCTCTGCTGTAGCAAAACATCTGCTTAACTGAGCAGGAAAGACTTGCATTGAGCTAGCAAGTTAAAACTGGGAGGACAGTGATTATTAGGTTATCTGACAAGAGTGGTCTGGAAATTTCGGCAACTGGCTGCCAGTCTCTGCCACGACCCACAAATGTAGCACATCTTTTGGGAATGTACATGGTGCAGAATTTGCTTGATCAAGTTGTCTCTAGGTTGGTCCTGTGCAAGAACCAGTGCCTGTGCCTTGGCATTCTGTACTGTGACCTCTCTGATGCCCATTACTGGGTGTGGGTTGGCAAGCTGCATTGCAGAATAAACCTTCTAATTCTGAGAAGTGGTTTTTCAGGCACCTCTGTCATTTCTGGATGAAATACATTCAGCCTTTTGGAGCAGACAAATAAGTCTAACCATGCAATGTACAGTGTTTTCTCCTGTATTTTGTAAAACTGAAATGACTGAAATATTATTTCAGGAGAAGATTTTGCTCTCCTTGCTCCAGTGTGCTTTGGCAGTCCCCACGCAGTGAATAGTTTCTCCAACTTCAGAGGAATGCCTCTTGGATGAAGATAGGGCTCACAGTGAATTTAGCTGGCCTGCTGCTGCTGCAGGAATTCAGGAACATGCTCTTACACATTATACAGGAAAAATTACACAAATATCCAATGACAAGTATATATTGTTGACATTGTATCCAAGAAAAACTATTGTATACATGAAAGAATGTGTCTGTTTGGCACTAACTGAAATAAGAACAGTGAAAAATTTGTGGTCTGGGCTCTTTTTATGTCTTTACATGATGAGATTGAGCACCAGTTTCTGAGCATTTTGGCAACACTTCCCTGTATTGGTCCTCTTCCCTGTCCCCTGGCCAACAGCTCTGCACAGTTTGCTTCAGC
Organism: Serinus canaria; assembly: GCF_022539315.1. Taxonomy (NCBI): domain Eukaryota; kingdom Metazoa; phylum Chordata; class Aves; order Passeriformes; family Fringillidae; genus Serinus; species Serinus canaria. The sequence goes on along the minus strand of NC_066315.1, from coordinate 15,053,440 downwards.
TGTTGAGCTCTGAGACTAGTGATACATACTACATTTTTCTGCTTAGGCACAGGGATCAAATTGAAAAACTCAGACTGATTTTCTTTTCTGTAATTTGTTTATTTCTCCACCTACAAAGCACAGGCAATCTTTGCTCTGTAATTTAATGTCCACCTCTTTTTCCACCAGGTTGGTTTGGTATTTCCTTTGCAAACCTCAATTGTTGGCATTAAAAACTTGGCCATTTCAACTCTACTGAACTAAAACTTGGCAGGCAGAATGTCAGCTAACATTTAATTTATTCTTCTAAAATATCTTGCTTTTTATGAGTAATCTATGGCCAGTCTTTATCCATGCAATCCTCACAACACTTCTAGGTCTCCTGAATCACTGAAAGCAACTGGCTTAAAAATGCTGCTGATTCCCCTCACAAACACATAAACCAGAGACTGCAGAACCTAAATTCTGTACCAAAGTTGAGTTATCATTCTGTCTGTCTGTCTGTCTGCAGGCAGCCTTTCTTAATGCTTCTCCAGATCAGGCCAAAGCCTCTCATCAGGAAAAGTAGACAGTCCTTACCAAAATCAGAAAGGAAGAGAAGCAAGAAGATTAAAATCTCAGAGTAAATCAACAGAATAAAAAACAGAGTAAATCTCTCCTGGTGCAAGATCTGGGCTGTGTCACCTCAGTGCTCTGGCAAGGTGTTTCCTGTTAGAAAAGGAGCCACAGCATAAAGGAGTTTCTACTTCCACTGATATACAGGAGACTGTACCAATTAATTATGTTTTAAAATGGTGGGGTCAGTGTGTAGAGAGGCCCAGATGAAGCACCACAGAAGCAAAGCTCAGTCTAACCCAGAGCAGTAGCTTGCAGCTAGAGTAAGGAATAAGACAAAGAGGCTGTGTTGTAGGGCCAGGTGAGTTAGGGAGAGGGAAAAGCCCTTTTACCAGTGCCTGTAAAGGCAAAAGAGTAAAGTGTACCCAAGTGCACTTTCATGCTGATAGTCAGAAGTAAAGAAAGGTAGCTCTGAGAGCTCCCTGTGAGCACAGGGAGAAGCAGGTTTCACAGAATTACTGAATATTCTGACTTGGAATGTAACCACAAAGATCATTAAGCCCAACTCCTATGTGAATGGCCTGTTCAGGGATCAAACCCATGCCCTTGGCATTATCAGCACCCTGCTCTTACCAGTTGAGGTAATCTTAGTGATGAGAGACAGTTCTGACCTTTCCTTACCAGCAGCTGACATCCTTCAATGTGTGGTGTCTCCAAGTGTGGGGTGACAGTCTCTCAGCCTTCTTCCTGAATGGGTAAATCACAGAGGTGTCCCAGCAGCATGGGGAGTTCATGTGGACAAACCCTCTGGTAGCCAGCCCTGCTGCCATGGTCAAGTGCAGCCCATTGTTCAGAGCCAGATGGTAATTAAAATCTGATCCCAGGGGGAAAAATATATATATATAAAGCCAGGAAAAATAAAATCAGTGCTTATTTGTCAAAAAGCTTGTGTAGAATAAAGTGGACCTGCTCAAAGGGGTATGTATAGCTTAGCATGATAATATTTAGATTTCTTCCTGAGAAAGCCATGAAAGGCAAGTGCAGGTCCCATGTGCCCCATCTCTGACCCCTTCACCTCACCAAGGCTATGGAGTCAGTGGGAGCTGGATTCACTTTGGAAGAACAAGGAGAACAGGGGAAAAGCTTCTTGACCATGATCTTGACACAAGATTGCTGGGAAATGCAGCAGACAAAACCTGATTCCTGGCAAATCACACAAACAGGCAACAGCAGTTTTTAAAGGAAGGCCTCTTCTATAATTGTCTCTTTTGAAGGGGAAGGAGGCAGTCAGAGCACTGTGGTTTAACTGCTGGGTAGCAGCTGCATTTTTGGTCTGCTAGCAATGAAAGGCTGCTTGGGTTCATGGTGCACCTTAAGCACTCCCTGATTGACATGGGAAAAACTGTTCAAAGCCTAGGATGCCAGGATGGATGGCATTATTTTTCTGAACTCAGTTGCAGGGTATTCTCTTGGGATAGGTGGCATACCATCTGACTCATCTGCTAGTAGGGTGTGCTGCTAAGTGACCACAAGTTAAATAAACTTGAATTCCTCAGTCATGACTGAGGGATAATGAGGAAAGTTCCCTTCAGCTCTGCAAGTAGCTTCTGCAGGTGTTGGACATCTGGAACTCCCTCAGCTCCCAAAATCTATTAAACATGGAGAAGAGAACAGACTGAGCAGATTATTGTGGGTTTGGATGAAACAAGAAATTAGATACATTTCTGATGAACAAACACTGCTTTTAAGTGCTTGCTTCAATCTCTTTTCCCATGCTAAATGGCTTTTCTCTAGAGGTTACCACAAAATCTCCAAATTTCATGAAAATCATATAAGCAGAACAAGTTACCTGGTCAGGACAGTCCATATAAAACACTCAAATAAATTCTCAGGTATGTGAGACATTGATTTCTTCATATGACATGAAAACAGAATACATGTATAAAGCCACATAATTCCATAAAGATAACTTGTGTTGAAATTCAACAAAGCATATTATTTTTAGTAGTTGTGGATCATAAGTGGACATTTTACAGAGAAACCTACAAAAGCTAGTTGTGCTTTCTGGTAGTAATTACCTCCCACAAATATGACTCACTTCTGCAGTTTAAATGCAATGGTTTAGTGTCCCAAAATCAACAGTTTTATAAATAAATCTCTGAATCACAGACTGAATGCCTGAAGTGTTTAAATATTTCTTACTGGCCTGGGAAGTAGTTTGCATTTAAGGTTTTTCTTCATAACAAATTCCCAGTGAGAAGGACTGACACTGAAAGGGACTGAATACAGACAAAGTAGAAAGGCTGCTGTGATACAGGCTGCTCCAGAGGTCTGGTGCAAGATAGCATCAACTAGGTTTTCTCTGTCTTTAGTATTGCTTCTAACAAGAAGTGGGATTACCAAGGTAGATGTGAATAGGACCCAGGAATCAAATTTTCCTGTTTCACATCATCCTCTTCTATGGAAAGTGTATCAGGAGCTGAGGTCACCTTGCTCCATGCAGAGCTGGGGTAACTGTTCCAGGGACCCCAGATCACCTCCACAAGAAATGAAGAATGACCATAAAAGAAGAGGCCTCTCCTCAAAAAGCCAGCAAGGTTAAAAAAAGACAACAATTTCACTTTCCAAGATAATTGGATTTAATGTTGTGAAAACTACAGTTATTATAATAGCTAATAACTCTAGTTAACTTGTAGTTAGTTTTTCTGAAATGACAGGAGGTTTTTCGCTTGAATGCGCCCAGGTTCTCCTCCTGCCCAGCACTTAGCACAGAAACGCTCCTGCGGGAGCGCGATCGCTGCCGCTGTGGCGCATCCGCGGTCCCACCGGGAATGTGCTGCACGGTCGAGGGAGCAGAGCTGCATCAGGCATCCTCTGTCCCGCCTGCTGCTGCTGCTCAACATCAGCTTTCAGCTCTTTCTGGGTTCGCTTCCTGCCCTGCAGCTGTTCCCGCGGCCGCTCTGTCTGCCTGGAATTGGCAGGACCCGGGGAAACACATCGGCTGCGCGGCCGCCAAGGGCCGGCAGCTGCCAGGGCGGCTCCCCCCGGGCCGGCTCCCCTCGCTCCCCTGCCCCGCCAAGGAGCGGCGGGCCCGAGGCTGGGAAGGAGCAGGGAAGGAGCGGGGAAGGAGCGGGGAAGGAAGGAGCGGGGAAGGAGCGGGGAAGGAGCGGCGGGCCCGAGGCTGGGAAGGAGCGGGCGCGGCCGGAGCTGCCGCACGAGGCTCCCGCCGGGACCGCGCTGGCAGCGCCTCCGCCGGGAGCAGCGCACGGAGCTCTGGAAAAGGGCGGAAAAGGGAGAAAAAGACCAGTCTCACCTGTGGAGCTTTACCCAAAGGAAAATGAGCTCACTTTCTCTCTCTCTCTCTCTCTCTCTCTCTCTCTGAAAACAAACAAACAAAAGAAAACAAACAAAAATTTTTTGTTGTTGTGTCTTTTCGAGGATTCTTCTGGTTTCACTGCACATTAAACTCAGATTTTCCCCAGTTAGACAAGAAAGAAAGAACAACCAACCAACCAGCCAACCAAAAAAACCCCAAACCCATCCCTTCCCTAGCTGACACAGCCATGCCAGCATGTCTTGCTTGACTAGAGGTGACCTAAATAATACTAATCTGATCAGATAGAAGAGCAGAAATATTTATATATGTACACGTGTTGAAAAGCCAGCTAACTTGGAAAACAAAACTATACAGAAGGCAAGAAACGCAGATCCACAGCCGAAGCCTATAAATCTTCTATCTTTATTTAATTGCAATCTGTCAGCTAAAATCACTACTGAATGTGGGATTTCTACTGGGAAGTAATGTATCATAAGTGACAGCACAGAACATGCAGTCCTTTTTATTTATATTTAATTAAAGGAAAAAAAAATACAGAGAAAAAGGAAAATGCAAGAGAACAGAAGGCTAAAGAAATAGGAGCTAAATAAAAGAAAGAGAGAAAGAAACAGGAATGTTTTAGATGGATCATCCACTAGCAATTAATCAAAGATTTCTAAAAAGTTCAAGCCCAGAGTCTGCAGCCTTATCTTGGCTAAGGAGTCTCAATGTGATCTGCAAAACAGCCCACTTATGAGTAAATGCATTCACCTCTTGGCTGACTCATCCTCAGACATTTGCCTTTCTCCTTTATTTATATTTCAGCTGCTATAAAATCTCTAATGCTTCTTCAAACCCACCTTTGTGGAACACACTGATTACTGTTTCTGCTGCATAGCCACCCAGAGACCTGATGTACCAGCCCCAAAAGCAGCAAATACTCCACCTGTGAGTTTTAATTTTTTTTTTTTTTTTTTTTTTTTGTAACAGGACAGTGAATTTATTTTCTCTGGCCTCTTACCTCCAGCAACTGGAGAGTGATAACTTTGTCAGGCTCAGTTATGTCCATTTACATTTATTTTATCTAGAAGTTGATGTTCCTCTGATATTATGCAAGCAAAGATCAGAACAAAGCACATCATTACAATTATTGTGAGGATCCATTTTTGATGACTGTGCACAATATAATCTAATCAATTGCATAAACTCCCTGTGAGCTTCAGACTCTGTGTGTGTTGCCAGCCACTACAACACTTGCTTTCCACAAGCTGCCTGCCCTGGTGCAGTCAGCAGGCACACACTGCCTAAGACTTTCTGTACCGAGGCGGTTTTTTAAAGTGCAAGGACTCCTGATTTTTCTGCTTAGCGCTTTACATTATTATTTGGCATAAAATACAAGTGCCTTAAAGAAAAGCAATAGATAAGGTGGCACCATTAACCGCTCTATTTTTTGCTTTTTTTCCCCAGAAAAACATCAGGAAGGGGCACTGAGGTACTAGACATGAGAAGACTCTTGAAAGTAGAAAGTGTGAGATCAAGAATTTCAACTAACAAGAAAAAATGGAAACAACAGAGGAACAAGATAAGTATGTACTTGCTGGCTGATCACAGGATTAGTGCAGCCGAGACAGGATTGTCCTGATAAATTACAAACATGATTATAGGATGCAAAACATGATTATAAAATACAGAAAGGCATTGGCAGCACATAGGAAGAATTCAGGCCCTTGTCCAAGGCATTGGACACCTCTGCAGACATCTTCTGAATAACTGGGATGCTCACACAGAAAAGTCAAAGTCAAATTGGGATAGGTGCAGTGAGGCTATGAGGTTAAGCAGGTTTTTTTAAAAGTAAATGACCTTATGAGACTACAAAAACTCATGGCCAAATAAAGCCAGAGAGGAGATATAATTGTTGTCTTTAAATCTCTTTAAATTCATGTTATTGATGCTAAGCAAAAAACAAACAAACAAACAAAACAAAATAAGAAATAACCAGGCACAGATCTAGAAATACCACAGCAGTGAAACACATTTAGTGAAGAACTAAATAAGTTTGAAAACCCACACCTACTTTTCTGAACAACTCTCAAGAGCTATGCAGGCACAGCAGCCTTCCCAAGGCCAAGTCAGAGATCTGACTGGCCCAGTCAGCAGAGATGGACAGTAAGTAAGAAGAGTTAGCAGATTGCTGGTGTCTGCTGTGCTCAAACTACCTACCTATCCCTGCCTATTCCTACCCCTTGGTCACTTTGCAAAGAGTCTGAAGCCATGGGGACACTTCAATAGCCTGGAAATGCTGCCCACTTACTGCTGAGTCTCTCTCCCAGAGGGAAGCAGGTTTCTCTTCAATAGCTTGGGCAAAGACTATTTGTCCTTTCTTTCATCCTGAGTCTACAAGGTGGAAGTAAATGTGGCCTAAAATACAAACACCCCTAGGCTTAGCCCCTGAAGGAACAGGGCTCACAGACAGCCTCCCCTGCTGCTCTTGCCGAGGAGAGCTGCTCTGCCATTCCCTCTGAGAACAAGGGAGCCGCTAAAGGTCACGTTTCTCCTGAGGGACAGCGAGTTCCAGCGCAGGTTGTGCCCCAGGCATGACCAGGCACAGCCCCCCCTGTCCTCGGCCACTCTCTCCTCTCTCTCCTCCCTGCTGGGAGGCCAGGCCTAATTGGGTTCCTATTTTTGCCTTTGCTACAGAACGCCTGAAAAGGAAGAAATTTTTTTTCACAGTGAAAAGATGTTTCAAAGAGAAGAAATGCTGCCTGAGCTGCCTGAGCTCGGTGGTTCTTGTGGTGTGTTCCCTGTACGTGTTCAGACTCTCTCTGTAGATGCTCCAAGGCTTTCCCCTGGTGTAGTTTCCTCTCAAACGCTCTGTGCAGCCACTCCTCTTCTGCTTGAGATCACAGATGTGAAATGCTTCAAGTGCTGTCCCATCTCTGGCTGCAGTGGCAGAGGGGACAGCTACGTAAGCCATGGAGGCAGGACCCTGGCACATCATCCTGAGAATGCAGCTTGAAGCAATGAGGAAAATGGAATCTGATTAACTCATCTGCAGTGCAAGAAATGGACAGTGATTGTCCTTCGTTTCTCTGTTTGTGACTTCGCAATGGGGATTGATCACAGTGCTCTGAACTCAGCAGATTTTCTCCCTGCAAGCAGTGGGAAACATTGATGCTTTATTTACAAAGAATTGCTGGAAAGCCTGTTGCACACACATATCAACAAAGACTTGCTTGGATGGTTTTGATTTAATAAGGTTTTGAGAAGCATATGGAGAAAATTTCTGTTGTTGTGGGTTTGCCTTAGCAGTGAGCCAGGCAGAAGGAGTGAGTTCTGAGGAGTTACCACGTGTCCAGGTGAAGTGGCTGCAGGGATGTGTGTTTGTGCCTTTTTGCAGGCTCTGGGGCCTTTGGCTGGATTTTATCTTGCTGAAGAATTCAGCCTGAATGTAGGCAGGGCTCTGAGTAGAACTTAACATTTGCTAAAATGTTTTGCTCAAGGCCTTGAGTTTTATAACTTTTTTTATGATGTTTGCTCTTTGGAGAAATACCTACAATATGTTCATTTTCTTTTTACTCCAAGCTCCAGCAATCACCCTAAAATGGTGAAAATGGCATTACGTAACATAGCACATCTGGCCTGGAAAAGGGCAGTTCAAATATTCTATATTTGGGTTGTGATCATTATTTTAATGTAGGTCTAGTGAGGGATTTGAAGACAGATAATGTCTCTAAATTTCTGAAAATTTTTACCTTGTCCTTTTATGGTATTTGTTTTAAGTGACCTTTCTTTATTTCCAGATCGTGGGAAAAGCCCTTCAGACTTGCCACAGAGGAGAAATACAGAATCCAAGCAAGGTGTGTCTAGAGTCTGCATATATACCCTGCACAAGCTGTTAAACAAGTAGGAATTTGTATCCCTCAAACACCACAGCATTTTGGCTACATTTGAATTTCTGATTATTCACTCCCTTACAAATAGTTTCTAATTTGATGGTGTGCAGTAGCAAGTCTGAACACATAAAAATCAGGTCACTGTTATTCAGACATCCTTTATTTCAAAATAAGCCAGTACCTAATGCAATTCACTTTAAATAGTACGTCCTCAAATCATTGTTTTAGAAGCTTCCTTAAAATCTGTTAAGGGGCTTTTCTGCTTCCCTATTGAAATTTACAGCGGTCTGTTCAGCAAGGAAGAAACTAATCATGGTCCCAAATCTAAAAAATCTCTACACACACAGACAAAATAAAGTAATGTATACCTGTAAAGTCTTTGCAGGAGCTGGATTCAGATAACCATAAAAGAGAAGTTATAAAATCTGACTGTGTCATCCAAAGCACAGAGCAAACAGAAAAAAGTCAGACCATCTAGTAACTTATCTCAATTTAATCAAGTTGAAAGCACATGAAGTATTCATTTCTCAGCCAGCACTGTGATTTTCAGATGGGAGGCAAATCTTCAGGATTATTCCAAATAGTTCTTTAAAGTTATTTAAAAGTAGTTAAAAGTAGTTATTTAGAAGTACGTATTCATTATTTATAGTTAAAGTATTTCTCTTGTTTCACTTACAATGAAACTCACATCTGAACTCTTTATTGGCTTAAAAAGCATTATTCAACCTGGTTAAAGACCTCACTTTCACAGTTCAGACTGAAAAATACAGCACAGTCATGACAGAGCAGTTAAATATGAAGGACAAATGCATGGATGCTAATGTGAAAGGCAACAGATCTCACTCACAGTGGGAAACAAGGAGGAACTGAAAGAGAAAAGACTGGGAAGTAAGCAGAAGAGGAAAGGAGACAAGAATAAGCACTAACAACCTGAGTCAACATTAACAAGAAAAGACTCCCTGAAGGGAAGAGGTCCCTTTCTCATGACTTTTCTGTTTATTGATTCAAATGGAAGTGGATAGATACCACAGTGTGGATCTGTTTTCTAATTAGCAAACAAACTGAAAGCTATAATTAAAACATCTGATTTAAAGAATGCATGAAGAGCAACCTTACTGCTTTGACTATGACCTATTTAGTCTGCTTTGAGCGTTTTAGGAGCTCAATATCAGAGTGGAACATATGGAAAAAAGTAACACTAGCACAGTTTTTTCCCATAAGCAAAATAATAGGCCATGGAGTAGGTAGATATCACATAAGTGGTAGACACAACCTTGATTTATATTCTAGAACTTGTAAACACCCGACACATTGCAATTTTTAGTTCCTGAAAATCAGTATTATATCTTAAGTCTGAAAAACAAAAAAAAAAAACAAAAACAAAACAAACAAAAAACCACAAAAACCAAACAAAAATCTTCCCAGATAATTTTAGGGTACAGAAACATGTCAAATTTACTCATTAAAAAAGTCACAGTTCACATTGTTTTTTCTTCCATGTCTTATATAGGAAGGATGCTTTCAGCACACTGTAAATCAGTTGCATATCCAATGTCATTAACCTTAACACAGTCTTCCCAAGGTTCTGAAGCTCTGCAGTGTCCCTGGTCACGCTCACAGCTTGCAGCAATCACGACTAGGTTGCAGACATACTCCCACCAGATTTTCTGGATCCAATGAAGCCACAAGAACATATGTGTTTGCACTGATCCCACGCTTAAGCTCACCACAGGAAAAGCTGCTCAGACTTGCTCTAAGCCTGCAGTTAAATGGAAGAAGACAGACAACTTCCAGGGCCTGACCCAATATCCACCAGTTTCTCCTGGAGACTTGCAAAGACAGCATCAGCCTGTCCATCGGGACCCTTGTCTTTTGGTGAGCAGCACACCCAGCTCTAGGAGCTGTTTCAAAACCAGGAGCAATGTGTCTTATTTGAAATTTGCTGGTTTGTGAACTTATCTCCAAATACTCCCACAGGAAAACAGTGAGATATCAAAACTCAATAGCTAAAACTATTGATACACTGAGTAACCTGTAAAGGAAACAAACACATCTCTCTAATCACAGGAACAAATTATTGGTATTGCTTCTGTGAACATTAATAAGGCCATTTATTTACCAGTAGTAATGCAAGTTCTACAACTTTTTATTTCTTAGGTCTTATTGGTGACAGCAAAAAAATACTTGGGGGAGGATACAAGGACAATGGAGAAGAGATTTTCACTTTGATGGAGCACTGAGGAAGCACCAGAGCATCTGTGTATGGTACATCAATAATCTCTCTAGTTGTCAGCAGTGAGCTGGATGCTAAAAAGAGACTTAACAGAGAATGGAGCTAAGACACAGGGCTGTACGCCCAATAATTTTCACTGACCAAGATCCCAAAATTGTGTCATCTTTACTCATCTTCAACATCTTTATTATTATGGTTAAAAATGTCAGTATCCAAAGAATATCTGATAATGCCTTCCAGAGTAACACCTAGGAAGAGGGCAATGAGTCAGTGGTCCTTTTTTGGTTTTACAGTGATGCTGAAAACAAAATTCATTTATAAAACAGAGAATAAAATCTACACTCCAAAGTTTTGTAAATATCAGGGAATTTTACTGGTAAAACAGGGAAGGAAAATAACTATACATTTCACCAGCTAAAATCCACAAAAGTTAAAATTGCTGTACATATGTACATATTTCAGCTGCCTTTCAGCATTTTTACTGGTGGACCAACCAAGTGTTTCTCAGTGATCTAATTCTGCCCCTGCTTTGAAGCATGCTTGAGTAGATTAATGGTTTTTTTTCTTTTTTTGGACATCCATGTACTAAATTTCTACAAATAGCTATAACTTCTGAATTCTGCACAGAAAGCAGAAAAGACATCCCAACAAGATGGTGAGTACCTTAAAATACAGAGCCAAATTTAAAATACAGAGCTTCTCTATATGGTCAGAATAATATATTTTTGCTTAATTTCTTGATAGATACTGATTAAAAATTTTTGCTGAACTTGTGACTTGAAAAAGTCAGGCTGCAGGATTTAGCCAGCAAAGGAAGCTCCTGTCTAATCAGGCAAAATTTCAACCAACCAACAGCTGAAATTATAGCCAACTAAAACCTGCCTCCTATAATGGAAACCCCAGGCATTAGTAATTGCTGGTCACTTGCAATTGTAGACCAGTTCTGTCTACAAGTAATTTTATTTTCATCCATAGAAATGAATGGAGTTTAGGAGAAAAAACTTCGGAAAAAATTTTTACCTATTAAAATCAAAATGCAGGCTCCAATATTGTTCTGGTTTGGTCCAGCCAAGAAGGAACAGAATTCCCACCTCACTTGTTTGCTGTGGTTACACAGCCCTATGTTATTTCCACTATCTCACACACAGAGCCAGAAGTACTTGGAAGATGAAAATACTTTTGCTTTCAAATATTTTCCTTTTAAAAGCAGAAAGCTAAGTGTAATTCTATGAATGCATTATTATTTTGGAATCACTGCTGAAGTCAGGAAATTCCAAGTCAATGCTATATTATATTCATTGTGCAGATGTACCACTTTCTACTCCTCTTTTTCTTGTTAAATATAACCTGTTGTGGAGTATTTTTTATTATGGAATGTGCAGTGGGACAGTTTCTGCAGTAATGCTGGAATCTCCACCCAGGGGAGATTAGTTACATCTGCAAGTGGATGGGCAAAAATGAAGAGTAAAAAATGGCTGAAAGGAAGCCACTGTGTGCCAGAAAATGGAGCTCATAATCCATAGAACTTTCACTTTGAGAGATTCAAGACACTGCTCATTTTCAGATAATTATCTGGGATGTCTCCCTGATGTCCCACTAACCAGGAGCTTCGTTATTTTTTTGTATACTCTGTATCAAAAATTTGTTCTCAAAATTCTGGGAATGATTCATATATTTGGTAATTCTCTTGTTCTTTATGCTTCAATATTTTGGAGCAGTTTGTTCTAAACCACTTAGGAATATAAAGTAATAGATATAATTATCTATCTATCTATCTATCTAGATATATAATTAAAATGAGAAAACAAACAAAAAGCCACAAAAAAAAAAAAAAAAAAAAAATCCAAACAAACCCCAAGAGTTCTCAAGCAACTTACACTGATTTACAGCCCCACCTGTCCTTCCCAGACATAGGTTACCCTCTTGCCTCAAGGCTCTGCCTAATTGAGGATCCTTAATTACCAGCTCATGCCGCAGGATGTTCTCCAACGGGATCCGGCTGCCTTGCTCTGCTAGCAGGGCGCCTGTGCTGCTTCTCCCGGGGGATGCACAGGGCTGTCCCAGGACACCCACCCGGCTACCTGGGCTGCTCCCGAGGCTGCTGGCTGCCAGGTGCACACCAGGAGAGTTTCCAGAAAGCTCTGGCTTATGGCTCTGCCAACCAGGCAGGAATTAAATACTAGAGAAGGCAGTTGTGTTGCTGTTGTGTTGCTTGCCATTTCATGCCTCGCTTTAAGCAGCACTTGGACAACAAAGTTCTTTTGCAGGACTTTCTCTCCAAAGCTTGGTTTTACTTCTCCTCCTGTCGCTTCTCTCAGCTTTTCCAGGTGTATTCCAGTGACACCCACTTCCAGCCATCCCTCTCCATAGCTGGCTCCTGACAAACTTGCCTACCATTCCTTTTTGGGCAATGGATTTTTTCCAGCTGTGTCACTCCAAAGAAGGACCACAACTACTTTTTCATTTTTACTTCCTTGAAGGCAACTACAGCTAATTACCCTCAACAAATTGCACTAAAGCAAGCTTATAATTATATAAATTGTTACAAAATACTAAATACACTGAACCCAAAAATATGGATGCCATGTACATCAACTAAATCGAGAAGAAATGGAGACCAAGCACCAGATTGGTAGTGTAGAAGAGACAGAACATTGATGCTGACAAATCTTATAGAGGGGTGCACCACAAACAGTTCTGTATATACTTAGTACTGACTAGTTGATCACCCCCAAAATCCTGTGGATTAAGTCAGTGGATTGATGCTGGGTAGATTCTGCAATTGCAGTCCTTGGGTTCCATGAGTAATGGGGCTCTCCTTGCATTTTCCTTGGATATTCAAAAGAAGAGGCTATGAAAGCACTCCAGCTCTCCTCTTTCTTTCCTTCTCTGACTTCCTAAGATTCTCAGCTGTAATTGGGACTCCCAAGAGAGAATATGTATTGACTTTATGCTGACTTGACTCAGCAGAATGTGATGAAGCATCATCTCAAACCTTCCTCTGTTCATGTCAAAGAGCCCTGATTTCCAGGGAAGAGCTTCCCCAGTCTCTCCAAGTGCCTTCTGTAGATTCCCACTGTGGGAGCAGTTGGATAAGCAGTGCTGTCAGGTGAGAAGGGAAGATGCTCCTGGTGATGGATGCATTGCCAGCAAGCAGGGCTCTGGTCAGGTGGACTCTGTTTAGAAAACATGTGGTTAGAGCCTGACAGAGCAGCACTGAAAATTCATAATGGAAATTGAAAACAAGGTGATTACCTTTAGCCTTGTGGAATGTGATCTAATTCCTAATGGGAGAGGCAAACAGAAAAACCTGACACTGCTCAATGTACAAAAATATCCTAACATATTTAATCTTTGTGTTTTATTATTATATTTAACTGCAACATTATTAAATCACTACTTCTTATGTTCTGCATAACCCTAAGCCAGTAATTTCTTAAACTCTTTGACTCTCCTTAGACAGGAAGGTTATACTCACTTAGCATCTAACAGAGGAATTTAGCTTTTATCTGATACTGCTTTGCATCTTGCTTCAATATGTTATGATTAAATATGGCAAGCTAAAATATTCTTTCTAATACTGGAATGATGTTTTTCTTTTAAAAGGATCCCAGATGGCCAGATAACAGAAGACAGGTCTGTTCACTGAAATTAATAGTAACTTAAAAATTGGAGATTACTAGTCCCTGATATCAAATGGCATCTTCTAAAGGGAAAAATTGAAAAATTACTGCTACATACTTACCCTGAAACTTGGTAATTCTTTTCCTTGTTAAATATAACCTGTTGTGGCATATTTTTTATTATGGAATGTGCAGTGGGAATGTGCATTCTCAGGTTAGTGATCAATGTTCTGATATTAATTGATGCCTGTACTTCCTTTTTGAGATCTTATCTTTAACTAGAATGTAGAAGTGCTCTGCAAAGCCTGCTGATGGATTGTGGTCCAAAGAGCAGGAGTCTTCCCATGCCTTCAGGAGGTAAGGGATCTCTGTAACGAACCAGCACGCTCACCTTCCATACACGATCTAGGAGAATACAGGGAGAGCCATATGGCACAGCCTAAAATTAGATATAACTTAACATAGTACCTAATTTCAAGGCCACAGAGCCTACATCTGTTGGAACTGGGTGTAGCATGAAATGTCAAATGCAGATTTAGATCCAAGTAGGACTGCAAAAGGGAAGTGTTTCTGACATTCTTTTAATTGATGAAGAAAAGAGCTTTCTGATGAATTTGTTAAGATTCTGAGGGGGAAGAGCAAAAGGTTTGGAGAAACCTGTATTTTTCCCCATCAGGAAAGTGGAATAAAAAGTATCTGGAACTTTTCTGGTACCTACTCTTCCACACTACTCCCCAAAAGAGATATGTCCCCTTAGCTGGTAGGTAACAGTATGGTAGAAATTGTTGGAACAAGAAAAGACTAAATGAATCCTCAAGCACTTTTATTGGTTAAGGAATTTTCCATTTTAGCTGGTTTCTCAAAGTGTTTGGGAAGACTACTCTGATGAATGAAATGCATCTGACATGATGTATGACCTTCCATATATTGTATTAGTCAAAATCACACATAAGCATCTACCCAGGACTGCCTTCCATGGAAATTCCAAGACCATCTTCAGAGTGGGCCTTGCATAACCTGGATCATCAGGATTTGGAAACTATTTTGACCATGGAGGGAAGATACATTAACACATTGCCAAGCCACACACCTTCTCAAGCTGCAGGAAGAGATGGGGTAATGTAGCTAACATATCATGGGATAAAATTAAAACTCTGTGACTGAAAAGAGAAGAATTAATATTTCCATTCTGTAATGTTGCCAGCTATGCTGGTTATAGCTGAAGCAGCTGAAAAGAACATTGATTCTACAACTGGAAACAGTAGCCTCTTCAGCCACTTCAAATAAATGGGAGAAAGGCTGGGTCTGCAGCAGCTGCTCGTCCAGTGGAGCATTTTTAATTTGGACTACTGCTGTTTTCAGTTTGCTAATACATGGGGATTTGAACAGCAGCCTTGGCTGCAGTGGGAGTAATCTCCTGGGAAGGATGGGGCAGCCAGATGCGGGTATAACCAAGGGATCATGAATCTAGGCCAAGCCCATGCCTTTGTGACCTTCCTAATCTTCAAAAATAGCTTTATGCATGTGTTTATATATACAAACAGATAAATTGTAGTAACAGATATGCACCATGAATATTGCTAAAATTGTTTTTCATGTTTTTTAACATTCTGAAAGGTAAGAAAAGCTAATGAAGAAAGGCATCCTGAGCTCTGGTGTAGTAGGAAGTGACAGACAACACCATAGCAAACAAGTAAAAGAACACACAGATGAATTTACATGAAATATTTTCATTTCATTTTAGCCATGGGCTTTGCTCTGGTACATTTGATGATTCCTGGCTGGCTGGGTACTGTGTCTATATTTTCTTTTATGCATGAAGAACGGCCTGTTTGCTAAGTTTGGCATTTCAGACTAGGTAGTCAGAGCAATGGACAGGTCTGTCTGTTTGCTTTTTTTTTTCTCTGATCTTGCCCAAGTCAAAAGAAAGGGTTATCCATCACTGTTTTTCCAGAGGAAAAACAGGCTGGGAAAAAGGCACCAAAACAGTTTGCTTAGGATTCATACCAGCGTGCATCTGTTTAAGGAGAATGGAGACCCAAGCAATGCATATATCCTCAAAATGCAGTTACAGAGTCTGTAAAACAAATGTAGTGCATTACTGTTCAACAGAAAATGTGACTGTGATTTGACTCAGTTTAAGACTAGGCTGTAGTAAGAATGCCTTGAAATAGAGTCTGAAAAATAGTGGCCCATAAGCTACCTGGCAAAGGGGAAATTAACAGGAGTTGCAAATATAATTTTTCAGACCTTCTGGAATAAACATTTAAACAAGAAACAACGTCAACATAAAAACATTACAGAACATCTAAACACCATTTAGGAGCAGAGCACTATTTAGGAAGCAATCAGCCACTGAAGACAAAGCAGTCTAAGGTGAAGAATGCAAGGTAGGTACAGTCCTGGATTCATGGTGAAGAACATCATCGAAGTGAGGAGTTTATCCATTTTGCAAATTAATGTAACCCCAAAATTAGCAATGAATCCCATGAAGTTTTTGACACTATTTAGAATAGATGGCATGGCACCAAAGTACTGTTATTAATACAATAAAGCTAATTTCTTCTGTCCTTCTCTGAAAGATGCTGCAATGATGAATCCAAATACATCTGGCTGCAGGAACAAACTCTGAACTTTAGAATTGCACATCTCTGCAGAATAAGGCCTACACAGTTATACCCTCTATGTTAAGACTACTCAGATGTTTTATAAACATTTGTGTGGATTTCAAATATTTATGGGGGGGGGGGAAAGCAATTTATTTTTCATGCCATAACAATCACTTTTTTTTCCTTTGGTGTTGTGTGAGATATGATACATTATATGAAAATCCACAGAGGATTGCCTTCTCATGAAACAGTATCTAAAATGTATTTGACAAAACAGATATCTGTTGCAGGTGAGACAACAAATTCTAGGACTTCTCACCCCACAAAACTGAGAGTGAAAATTAGAACAGAGGAATGAAGTAATTTCTAAAACCCCAAACACCCCATGACAGGAAAACATACCTCTTTGATTAGACTGATGTCAGGACAAGAGATGGGCTGGAATTCATCTCACTGTGCTTATGTGCCTGTGAGACGTGCCAGGCTCTACTGACTAGATCCCCACTTACTACAAAGCTGTTGGAAAGAATAGCCCACAAGTAAAAACTGTGTGAGGCAGCTGAGTGTCACACATGGTCACCTCCCATCGTCACTAAACTAGAATTAGTCATCACCTGCAAGAACTCAACTGCCCAACTGAAGGCCTACCAACACTTACTGAAATAGGTCATGACTCTTTGAAATAAAACAGAATTACCTAAAACAAATAAAATTTTAATTTTTTTGCAGGAGATAGTGATGCCTTGTGAGGGCTGACCTAGAACAGAGACTAGACAGAGTTAAAGAATAAAGTAGGGATTTATTAAAAGGATACAATGGATACACCTTGGGCAGTACAAGAGCCCAGCCAGGGCTACACCTAAGATGAACCCAAAATGGTCACAGATGGTGGAGGACTGGTCACAAAGTCTCTCACTTTTATAAGTTCTGGGCCATTAGCATATTGGAGTTAATTGTCCAGTTATAGCTTTAGCTTATGAAGTCCCATCCTTCTTGTTTTTCTCTCTTCATTCCACCGTTGTTTATGCTCTTGGACCTGAGAGTTGGATCAGTTGTCCTTGATCAGCTAGAGAAGGAATTGTTTTGTCTGCCTACTCTGTGAAGAGACCTTACCATCCCTAAATATGAAGCTCAGAACTACGCACTAAAGCAGCTCACAATCTGAAAAATATAAAAGCTGAGGCATCAATAGCTTGGTTGTATTTGCAAAACCATGGTCAGTCAAGATGCTGGAGACACCTACAAAGCTCTGAATTACTATTTTCAGCTTCTACATAATTCTCGGTAGAATTCAATTCTTACTCAGGATTTTTCAGGTAAATTCTCTGGGCAAGTGAAGATCTGCTTCTGGTATTCCCTAATCTGCCTAATTCTTCACTCTACCTAACCACCTGCAGATCTTTAAACTTGGTTTTTCTCTACCCAACTGCTCTTCAGTAACCAATTTGGGCTTTTCAGAACAAGCCCAGCATGCACGAAACTTTGGGTATGATCTTTAATATGAAATCCCAGTAGTCACTGAGTTCCTGCAGGATATTAAAAACCAAGGTTCAATTATATTCTCTTCTAATAAAAATCTGAACCATTGTCATTCAGCAATGATGGAAATTCACCTTCCTAAAGAAAATTAAGATGGTCTTCACATGTACTGATGGATGTTTTTGGTTATAAAATACTTAAAATAATAATGGAACTAGAGAAATATTGTAATCTAATGGCCATAACATTTATCTAAATGGTGTGGAGAGTGTTTTAAAGTTCTTCTCTTAAGATGACACCGGAACTCTTGTCATTTTTACAGTACTTAGTCATCAATAAGAGAAAATGAAAGCTCTTCATAATATCTAAAGCCCAGGGATTTAAGATACTACCCACCATAGACATCTCTGTTCAAATCTCCCCAGGAAGAACAGGGAACCTAATAAAGCAAATTTTCAAATCATTTAGTTCATAGAAACCTGTGGACCACCTGCTCTCCTTTAATAATTACTCTAATGCATGCTTTTAAACTCGGGTGAAAAAAGACATTTTCTAGATGATCTTACATAAAATCTTTTTAGAATTTTTTTTCCACAACAGAAAAGAGAAAATCCTTTTATTTTGATGGATCCATACTAAGCTTTCCTTTTTGATAGTGCAACCCAAAATTCTTGATATGCATAGCCTTATGTGGGAATCACAATCCCTTTCCAATTCTGTATCAACACATGATTATTCTTGCACTGAACTGCTGTTCCCTGCTCTAATAAACTCAACTCAGATATAATTACACCTGAATTTTACATAGCTCTGTAGTTCCAATAAGTTTGGTCTATGCATCTGAGTTTCAAACATATTGCATTTTAACACCATATGTTCGTAACTATCAGACAGACCTTGCCAACCCTGAGAATCAGACAAACTATGCTGAGTGCACCAAAGCTTCACTTCACATTCCAGAAATTAACCATTGCAATATCTGTTTCTCCTTATGGTGTTGGTTGATGATTTGTTGAGGTCTCTTAAGCAAAATGAGACTTTCATCTGTATTTATTTGTTTGTTTTGTTAGACACTTTTACTTTTTTTTTTCCTGTTTTTCTTTATGTTAATTCTGTATATTCAGAAGACACACTGTAAGCTCCAGAACAACAACAGCTTTCCTTTTATGTATTAACAAACATTCCCTGGAGAAACATTATGCACTTTAAGTGAGGAAAAACAAGAAACAAGCGATAACAAATGACTAACGCCTAACATTAGAATGTGTTTCAACTACTAAAAACCCCAGAAATAAATGAGAAGACTATGAAGGAAATAATTAAGAAATCAGTTTTGAGTTGGGATTTAAAGAGCTGTACGGACATCATAACAAAGAGAATAACCCCAAATGAGAGCCAATTGAGCAACTGCACAAAACTGTGAGACACCAAACAGCAAGAGGGCTGGGGAGCAGAACTTAATCAGAAATAGAGGGGAAGTTACAGAAGCAAAAAAACATGATCCATATGTGAAAATATTCACAACACATTAGCATTTAATTAGTAAAAAGGATAAGAACACTTAGCAGAGTCATCATAAACAAAGATGGATGGAAAACCTGCTGCTATTAAAAGCAGGCAATCTAACCTCACTACAAGTGTAAGTTGATCAGTTATAACTTCAGATGTTATTTTTTTAAAATAGTATTTCGAAGCAGCACTTTGCTACTGCATCTAGTGGTAGAAAATCAAGTGTTGAAGACATTCTCATCTGAAGTTCCAGATATTTTGAAAACAAATAAAAAACCCCCACAACTGTTCACTATCCATCACTTATATCCAAGTTTTCATTCCAATTCCATTTTGAATACATGAGATTTGCCTTTTGGATGAAGAATGTGAAATGACCTTTTCAAGTTTTTTCTCAAATCATTTTTTGCTGTGTGAAGGCTCTGAAACAGAGATCACAATGAAAGTTAAAACTGGTATAAGAATGGAAGAGTAGGTCCTTGTTCTGTTCTAGTACATTCATTTTTTACAGCATACTAACCTGACATAGGTATCAGCACAGGTTAATTGCTTTCAAGAGAAAAACAATATGCAACAAGTAGGGCAAAGGGAGAGCAAGAGAAACAAAATGGGTTTGAAAGACTTTGTGACCTTCACAAACACTTTTTCTTAATAAGGAAGATGTTGGAAAAGTCAGTTGCATATGTGCAAGTCATTACAGCTATCTATGCTATGTACTTTTTGATGATTTATGGCAGAGTTACACCCTCACACTTACATCTTTCAAGCAGGTCCAATCTCCTCAAGTTGTGCAAAGACATGACAATTTATTAGACCTCATAAGCTTCAAGCATAAATGCAAAAGTAAATTCATGGTAACGTATGAAAGCAGAAAACAAAATTATGAGATGAGGAAAGCAAAAAAAGGTAATTTCCCATGATAAATATTTACAGTCTACTCTAAATGAATGGGAAAATTTTAAGCAGTTTTACCATTTTTTGAGACTGTACAGC
This sequence comes from Serinus canaria, assembly GCF_022539315.1. Taxonomy (NCBI): domain Eukaryota; kingdom Metazoa; phylum Chordata; class Aves; order Passeriformes; family Fringillidae; genus Serinus; species Serinus canaria. The sequence continues at coordinate 15,033,251 of NC_066315.1, read as the reverse complement.
ATCCCAGGGTATACCTTCAAAACTTATTAGATTCATTTGGAAGCATGAATAGAAATTGGAAGACCATCTGAAAAGGCACTACACTTCTATGTTGTTACCTCAACAATTAACATTTTATTCAAGATTAGTTCCTCAGCTGCAGCAAACTGTGTATTTCTGTGTCACTGTTCTCCTAACAAATCTTTCAACTACAATTCCTATAAAGGAGTAAAAGTGCATTTAACAAAAAATCAAAAAGAAAAAAATCATTAACTGAAAAAAAAATTTTAGGAACTGAGATTCCAAGAAATATGTGGAATTGAAAACAAAGCTTCACTAATGGAAATCAGGAAAAAAAAAAGAAAATAAGAACCTCAAAAAATCAGAAATAAAACAAGAAACAATATACAAGAAACAATACTGAGTTGTTTTCCACTGTAATTCTCAATTCATTAAACTAAATAATCACCCTTAAAACTAGAATAATCAAGATACAATGTGAAACTTCACTTCATAAGCATCAATAAGGAGTAGGAATACAAACAAAGGACTGGTTGCTTTTATTTAATGATACATACTTAAGAGATCATAAATCATAACACAACATACAGGAACATTTTTAAAATAGGAAAAACTGTCTGTAAGAATCATCACCTGGTTTTTGAACATCCAAACAACATCATCATAGTGTGACTACGGAAGTATTTTAATTCTTGTCTTCAAACAATGGAAATAAATTTCAAAAAAGGTGAAGTACAGCAGCTGTGCAATCTCATGTTTTAACTACAATAACCTATTCAGGTTGCCTAAATTCCCCAACAAATTAGGTTACTAGAAATTCTTATGGATGACCACTGTCTTAGAATTTCTCCTTTAAAGAGATTTCTTCTCAAGACTGCCACATTTAGGAGGATGCAGAAATATACCTCTTCACTAAGATTTTGCAAATGAGCATCTTAATTAATTCTTGCATCCTTGACTGACAAGTTAGACTGAAAGCTGGGCACCATAATGGAAAACCAGATTTTCCATTCTTGAAGCACAAACCAGTTTAAATTACATGTACAACATGCTCACGTACTGCAGAACATGACAAAGATAATAGGAATTTTAACTAGTTGCTTTGCATCCATGATTAGAAGGATGTGTTAGGTAAAAATTCTTTTACAGTGGCTGCACCCTTAATTTAGCACAGTAAATAATGGGAACTTTGTATACAAAGATGTGAAGTCCCCAGTTGCTTGGATTAAATACAACAAAGTTTAAAAATCAAACCCCCAAAACCCAACCTGTCTACACATCTATTTACAAGTTGTGAATGAGACACTTTTCACAATGAATAGTGATTGATTGGAGTCATCAATAACTTGATGCAAAACAGTAATCTCATTTTTTTTTATTTTCTAGACCTCCTTGGTCTCAAAGATAACATATACCAAGGTTGCTTTGTTTTTCTCTTCTCATTTATCCAAACTATAGCAGTGTACAGCTACCAATGCTCCTGCCAGTTTCAGTTCGGCTCTTCAGAAACTAATGGGCAGCAGGAGTTGTCACCAGTTTCTCCCAGCTGCTTGGAAACCTCAGGAGATTCAAGTTCAAACAGACACTATGGCCCTTGGAAAATGAGCACAACAAACACCAGGAGACTGTTTCTCTTCTCATTCTCTTAGGAGACGTAAATTGCTCCAAAGGAAGAGACAAGGATTCTTATCCAGAGGTGAAAAGTGACAAGACTCAATGAAAATAAGCTCTTCAAAGTTGCTTAAAGAGGGCCTGGAACTTAGTGTGGGCATGCAGGAGAATATTCTTACAAATCTACAAATATGTACACAGATATTATTTATCATTTGCAACTACCTTCTAAGAACATGACTAAATTTAAGGAAGTAAAAACTTTGCATGAAAAATTGTACATCATGTTTTAGTTCGTTCTGAAATTCATCCACAGAATGATAAAAAGCATCTAACAATCCCAAAACACCTTAAGCACTCATTTGCAAACAGTGTCACAGCCACAGGTTATCTTCTGCACAGAAACTTTACAAGCAAGGATGTTGAACTAAAACCAAAACTCTGCCTTGAAATTTGTAATTTGCTCACTCGAAATTTGAGCTGACAACTTTCACTTTCATCTTATAGTTGGTTTCATGTTGCAGTTCTTAGCCCTCCTCATATTTGGGGTTCAGTACTCCCAGCTGATGCCAAATCTAATGCTTTTGAAGAACTCCTGTTAGTCCATCAAGCACTTGGTACTGTTTGATTTGCTTCTTTCATCACTCTTAGACAGATTGCTGAGGTCAGCAGCCAACCATCACTGAGTAAAGACACATATGTAAAAACAACACACCTAAACTTAAGGATTTTTTGAGAACTATCAAATGATTGGCACCTGCAACCGCTGCTTTCATGTAAGTATCCAAAGCCAAGGCTTGGGGGTTTTTGAGGGTACAGTTGATTAGGAAAATATCTCTTTGGATTTTTACCTAAATCTGTGCCCATTTTAGCTCAATACTTCTTTTCTAAGCACTTCTGATTGTCCACACTTTTGTGGGAGCTTCAGATGCAAGGTATGTCCATAAACTGGCATCGTTCAATAGTTCATTTCCTATAGAAGTGTTATGCAGCTTCCATGAAATGAGGTGACTTGCTACACAGAAAGTGAATATATAGCATGTGGAATAGGACAGTGTAGAACAGCTGAAGGCCTCAAGTTCTGTAGTGTATCAATTTCTTATTGAAAGTATCCCATTAAGAGAAATGCTTTCACTGAAGTTTAATTTAATTACATTTAATTTCTTTAGATAAAAGAGTTCCCCAGAAGCATAGAACTATAAATTCTACAGAATCATGCCAAGATAAAGAAAAAAAAAGAGAAATAAGGAAGCCCAGAAGCAAGCTTACTAAATTATTTTATTGCCTGAAGTGAAAAGCAAGAGTAAATAAATAGCGCAAGTGTTTGATGGTTTTAATTTTTATATACATTAAATAAGTTTATTAAGCACAACAGAGGTTGCTTATTAATTATCCGTGAAAAACAGTTCTCTTCTTTTTATTCGTTAAGGCACAGAATTTTTATACCTCTCCTCCTCTCTGTAAAACAGGGAAGTATGACCCAGGAAAGCCCGAGTGCGGCAGACTTCGCGCACGGTGGGAACGGCGTCACGGCGGTGCAGCTGTTGGTTCTCGCTCAGCCCTGGAAGAGCAGACGCCGGTCCCGGTGAGCCGCGGGCTCGCCCGCAGCGCTGCGCGCCCCGCCAGGTGCGAGCTCCGCGGGCCGGCAGCACGGCCCCGCGCCGGGACAGCCCCGCGAGCCGCGAGAACCGGGCCGAGGCGCGCCGCCGCGGCCCCGCCGCACCTGGGGGCGTCTGCCGGGGCCGCACCTGGCAGCGGGGCGGGCGCGGGGCCGGCCCCTCAGCGCGGCGCTGCGGGACTGCCCCACGGGGGCAGCGACCACTGACATCCTCCCGCGCCGCCCCGGGGGCCAGCGACCACTGACACCCCCAGCCCGGCCCCGCCCCGCCCCGCGGGGGTCCCCTCGCGCTGCCGCCGGCGCGGGGGTGGGGGGCCGGAGCCCCCCCAGGCGGCGCGGCCGCCCCCGGTACCTGCGGGTGCAACTTTTCCCTCGTCGCCGTTCAAACGCGCTGCCGTAAAGCGCCCGTCTCCCGTGGCAACAAGGTTCCGGGCGAGCACTAGGTGTAGGAAGGTGATGTAAAAGTAAAACCACCCAGTGTCGTAAACCAGGTCCGGGGGGGAGGGGAGGGAGTGAGGGGGGCGGGCGGGGGAGGAGGTGACTGGAGCATTTAGACACCAGCGAGCGGATCATGGCGGATGGCCCCAGGTGTAAGCGCAGGAAGCAGCCGAACCCGCGCCGCAACAACGGTCAGTCACCCGTGGGGCAGCGCCGCGGCCGCGCTGGGGCGGCGGCGGGGCCGGGGCGGGGGCCGGGCACAGCCGTCCCGAGCGCGCAGGGGGGAGGTCGGGCGGGCGCCAAAGTAATTCCCCCGCCGCGGCTCGCCGGGAGCGCGGCTCCCTCCGCACCGTTATATCCGCTACCTGCAGCCTCCCTCGCCGCCGCCTCCCTCCTCCGCCTAGCGGTGCCTCCGCACTCCGCCACTGTCCGGGACCGTTACACGCTGCTTCCCCCTCAAGCCCCGCGACCGCCCCGCCGCCGGCAGCGGGCTCGGGGGCCCCCGGCCGCGCCGCCGCCCTCCGGCCCGGGCGGGGAGCGGCGGGGGAGCGACCGCCGCCCGCCCGGCCGCGGCAGCCTCAACTCCGAAACTTGTTACCTGCGCGCTACCCCGGGCGGAGCGGGGCCTCCCCCCGGCCCCGCGGGCGGGATCGCCCCGCCGCCCGCCCGGGAGCGCCTCTGCCGCCCGCCGGAGTTTCCTCCCCGCTCGCCCGGTAGCGGGCCGGCTCCTCGCCCCCGGCCGGCGCTCGCCTTTCTTGGGGCGGCGGTGGGGGACGCCGGCCGTCCCCGAGGGGACACACCCGGGAGCACATGCCGGGGAGGCACCGCCGCCGCAGCGGGCGGCGATTCGCGCGGGGACAGCGCGGCCGCCCCGGGCCGGCGCCCCCGCTCCGCGCCCGCCCGCCCGCTCCGCGCCTCCCCGCCCCGCAGAGAGTTGGTGCCCGGCGGCGCCCCGCGGCCGCGCTGCCGCCCCGCCGGGCCGGTGGGGAAGGGAGGGCTGCGCCCGGGCGGCGGGGGCGGGCGGCGAAGTTTCTTCCCTTCCCTCTGGCTTCGGAGGTACCTGTTTGTATAATAATGGGTGGTAACGGTTTGGCCGGGGGCCCCCCGCTCCGCTCTCCGTGCGTGTGTGACCAGCTGCTGCAGTCTATATAAGGAATTACATTTACATTTCGGGCTTAAGGGCTGCTGTGGGGTGGTGTTTTTTTCCCCTTTGGTACGTGTGTTACTTTAAGATGCAATGGTAAGGTACACGGCGGGGGGAATAAAGGCTCGTAACACCCACTCTCTACTTATTTTCTGGAAAATGGAGAAGTAGTTCGGTCCTCGTAGCACGACTCTTCGGAATAGGATGTAGAGTAGGCGATTTTGTAACCCTCCTTGGCAATTTTAGGTTTTATGTGGCATTTCCTGTGCAGGGTCACAGATAGGAAGGCTTTGCCTGCGATCTGAGATGTTTTCATATGCAGTGAACGGTCTCCGAAATAGATCGGAGTCACGATCGGTGCTTCACCTCTCTAATCCTCCCTGTTCGGGGCATAGCGTGGTGATAAATGACGGCCTTTCCAGGGGCTAACGGGTTGGTTTGATTGCGTTGAACTTAAAAGGCTTTTCTTATTTTTGTTGTATGCGTTTTCTAGCTTGCACGCTCATGTAATTAATTCCTTGTCCTAGTGTAAATATTTATATTTAGTTACGTGATTTGGCTGTGCTAAAGGTAAGTTTAGAAAGTGCTTTTCTCTTTACCTTATTAAAAATGTGGATGATCAGAGAAAGGGGCTTTTCTTGTTGCTGACGACAACATGTGTGACATGTGAGTCTGAACCACCCAGCGTCTGTGCAGGAGCTGTAAACATGTTTACCTGAACAGGAAAGAAAATGGATTTTTCTCTTAAAGATCCAGTGATATGAATACCATACTCTTGAAGCATATCAACAGATGACTTGAGAGAGAAATTTTCTGAAAACCTGCCTTTTGAAATCGACGGGGAAAAAAAGATCCTTGATTGCTGCAGCAAATGGCAACTTGTGCAGGTAGAAAAAAAAGATGGTGTTTAGTTTTCTCCTGCATGCATGTCAGCCCCCTCCTGTCTGCTGCTTTCATTCTCAAGGGAGGGATTTATTTACCACGCTTGCTGTCAGTGTTTTTCCTTTGTGCTTAATATTAGAAAACCAGATTTAAGGCTGTTTAGCACAAACCGTTTTGTCTGCAGTGTGTATCACTTGCAGAAAACAAAAGGTGTATAAGATCTGGTATCATTCCAGGTATCTTTCATCTTCATCACTTTTGGACCTCATTCCTGCACCTACTTTATTATGTAAAGCCTCTGAGTCTTTATCAGTTAGTTCTGTAATATAAAATGTAGTGTGTCTTGGTTTAGGTTGGTTTTGGTTCGTTTTATTGAGGAATTAAAACCAACTTAAGTCATTGTGCATTGGAGCATCAGGATCAGTTAGATAATAGAATCTGGATAATAGAGATTTCTCAGCAGTGGGTTTATGTTTGACTTGCAAATATTTACTGAAGAAAATGCATAGAAAAAATGTTAACCCTTTAACCTTTAAAATAAATAAGTATGAGGCTTTTTTTTCCTCCCAAAGTCGCAGAATGCACTTGGTTCTTATAGGTATCTTCGGTTAATGAGGAATGGGCATAGGGGAGATGCATAAGCTACTGGCTTGTTTCTAGTATAAAAAAGAAAAGCATTTTAATGTTGTTTCCTATCCATGTTCCCACAGAATATGAAATTATTACAGAGAGATTGCATTAGACATCCAGTATGCCAGTTAATAATACTGGGCTATGTCATTGAGTACTGTAAACTTTTCTTTTTTTTTATCTCTTGTTAAACTTAATACAGCTAATCTTATACTGTAAACTTTTGTTTTTTCTTTCTTTCCCCTGCTTTCTCTCTGTGTTTGGGAGCCATCCTGGTGCATTAACTCTAGCTGGAAAGACAGTCTTATCATCTTAGCTCTGGAGCTGGTTCCTTTTCTGCCTTGTTTATTGGTCCCTACAGCAAAGAGCCGATTGGTGCTGCCATTAAGGCCTCCTCTTAGAAGGAAATCTGGCACTTCCTACCTGAAGAAAGTGTCATTGTCCTTAGTTCTGGCCAATACACAAACAACTTCTGCTACAGCAGAAGAGTTAACAAAGAGTTGAGATAATGTGATACAGCAGAAACACAGTGCTGGTTGGGAGTCTCTCATCCCATCTACGTCTTTCCCTTCTCCCTCACGTCTTTCCCTTCTCCCTCTTTTTTGATAGAAAAATGAAGAGGAGGCAAGAGAGACATGGTTTAGGTATTTTTTACCAGTCATCTGCATAGCCACGCTCTTGTGAGACTCCTGAGTAGACTTCAAATAGATTCAATATCAGCAAAGGTTTTCTTATTCTGAGTTGGTTTGCAGTCAGGATTAGTTGCTTTCCTAGCTTCTCTCATGTATGTTACGGGGTTGTCTTAGTTCTTATTAAACAGCAAAACTGACAGTGACACATCTTGTTCTTCAGCAATGCTGTGAGATAAGTAAAACAAAATATTTAAAACTTTCCTTCCTAGAGTGTGAAAAGATATCAACGTTAAGTATAGATGTTCTGAAAATAATGCAAGTATGCCTTCAGGTTTTTCAGATGCATGTTGATGGTGAAAAGAGGAATGTATGAATCTGGGTAAATTCTGCATGCTGTCAGGTACATGTGAGGAGAAGATATCAGCCAGCCTTGGTCACAGTGAGTTCATTACTAAAAGGTTATGTCGATTGACTTGTTAGAGTGCTATTGCAGTTGCTTTACAGTTGGTTCTTCTCTCTTTTTATTTCTATTAGGTAACACTTTCATGAAAAGTTTTGCTACCAGGCTAAGAATTGTAAGAACACTGTAAGTTCCTTTGAATAAGGCAAAAGCATATTTCTTTTAGCTCCAAGGTGTTGGCTGCCAGCAGGACTTCAGGTGTTAGTGACACTTGGGATACAACATTGCTGGTTATGCCTGTCTTCTCTTGCCCCCTTGCCTTTCTTTTTTGCTATGTATCATGTTTTCACTCTAATGTTAATTTAAATTTGCAATTTGAGATTTGTAGAATGTAGCCTGAGTTAAAATTCCAGGCACAGTGAGCAGGTCTACGTGGACAGCTGAATTAACTGTTTGAGACCAAGGAAACCTTCTCTCTTATAAACAAGTAGTACTTCTGTTTTAGTGTTAGTTACTGAAATACAGTGTGAGTTCCTCTTAAAAAGGTCACTATTTCTTCATTTTTCTGTCAGCAGTCAGTGCTTGTTATTTAACAGTTGTAAAGCAGGTTGTCTTATGGTAATTAATTACCTGAGGCAGTTCGGTGTTTTTAAAGTAATTTGTTTCCTGAAACAATTTGCCTTGCTTGTAGGGCTCTGTACATGTGCTGCTGAAAGTGTTAATGAAAAGTAGCAAGAAGATGAAACTTTCCTTCTGACATGGGCTTCCCACTCATAGAAATCACTCAGTGTTTTTAGTTAGAAGTCTGAGGATTTGACTTCTTTGAATTCAGTCCAAATTTTCTGTTGAATATTTTTAGTTACATTAGGTAGACTCAGTAGGGAGGGGTTTCTGTGGACTTTGGGCTTTATGACAGGTCCTGTTAATTTGTGTTACTGACTTTGGTTGGGCTCCTGCTCTCTGTAAGCAGCTCCTTTGTGGACAGAGCAGGAGGAAGGGGTTCTACAGCTGTTCCCTGCTTCTTTCCCCACTAACACTCCAGTTGTGGTATTAGCCTGTAATTTTTTCTTATGGATGTTTTCCAGTGCTGGGGGGAGAGGCTGAAGTGCTCTGAAGTCAAAATATCACTGTAATGCCTTTCCTGATGTGGAAACATCTGTTTTAATAGAGTTCAAAATGCCAGCAAGGGATGGCAGACACTTTTAACATGTGTGGGACTCTGTATTACTATGGTAAAGAAATAAAATTAACTTCTGTGAAACTTGGGTTGTGGGTTTTTTAACTGATTTTTGATGAACTGCTCTCTGTTGCAGAGAAACTGCTGAAACTACATTATCTGGCCAAATACCTCTTAAGCATCTCTTCTTCTAAATTCAGTCATTATTGTTTACCAAAAATATAAGCTTATTGCTCAAGTCATTAGCTGTTTGTAGTCACTTCAAAAACTTTTAGCTAACTGATATTGCAAGCTGATTGGAGTAGGTGTCCTTTGTCAACTGTAAACAGAACATTCAGAGTCTCTGGAAATCATAAGGATTTTACTCGTGATAGGTTTCAAATACCCAAAACTAGAGGTTGAAATCCAAAATTATTCTGTTTTTATGTAGGCTTTCATACCGTATTTCAAAGTACGGTTCCAGATTAACTTTCAGCCGATTAACATCAATATTCCTGAATTTTTGGTGGTCGTTACCTACATTATTCAAGACAAGTCACACCTAGGATCTTTCCTCTTTTGGGCAAGTAAGCAGAACCCTGTCTTTCATTTGTGGTCTCAGAAACATTGGTGCTTCATTCTGGCAGCTGTAATAGGCCTGTTATTTTTGAGAACTAAATTCTCAAGTGACTTACCCAAGGTCACACAGGAAGTCCATAGCAAGACTGAGTCCCAATCCATTTTTAATCCTCAGGACTACTCTTGCATTTGGCTTGATCTAGAGCCTTAAAGGGAAAGAATAATTTTGTCATTTGGTAGTTACTAGTCCTTTCAGCTTAATTGTTTAAGTTCTTTCATATTTATTGGAATATTTTTGCTTCCACCAAACAAGTGGCAAGATGCAACATTCAATGTTGTCTTTAGCCATTTTTAGATGGTATTAAGATACACTATGAAGACAGGAAACATCACCAGTGAAAATACTATGTAGTGATGTGCCAGAAAAGTAGAATGTTGTCTTCTGGTGTGTTTTGTATTTCCAAATCTTATGTTCAGTGATGCAAGGGTAGACAAAAATAAATCACATCATGAAGGAATTAGTTAAGGTCTATACTGTTAACATCAACATGCCTGCTGTGATGTGGAGGGTTTTAAGGGGACTTTGTTAGAGTTTAACATCTGGGCAGAAATTATTTCATCAGATGCTGGTTTTGTTGTGACAGTAATGACTAGAGAAGAGTCTCAGTGTGTTACTGGTATTTCTAATATTGGAAAATGGTAAGTAAATAAAAAAGCATGTCCTCCTCAAAACAAAACTTTCCCAGGAATGCTTAAATAAGTGCCAGGCCTGATAAGTTGACTAGACTGGGACAGACACATGCAAGTCTAGGTTTTACCACCACAGCTGCTTGTCACAGGTGGAGCTGTGTGGGAAGCAGCTGTGAGTGCTGGTGGGTGCTGCTCCTGCCTGGGCAGTGCGAGGCAAAGGTGGGTAGTGAAGAGTGTTTTCATATCTTCATTTGAGAAGATGTGTAGTTAGCTCCACTCATGAGACGCTGCAATACATCCATCAGGATAGAGATTCTTTCCTGCTGTTTGAAGTCTTTAGTAGTTAAAAAAAATGTGGACAAATGCCCAAAGAAAGGTGTGAGAGCAGAGGGGTGTATGCATGCTTGCTGCATGGGCAAGGCAAAGTGTGTATGAAGGAGGAAGAGTGGAGTAGGCAGGGGTGTAGTCTGCTTATCACTGAAGGGCTGATACCTGATTTCTAATGCACCTTTCTGGCCTTCCAGGGAGGAATGTATTTGGCTGCTGTATGACAAGATCACAGTGGCAAATAGCTTTGGCCTCAGCTGGCTGAGTGATGCCTTGAAATACTGGAATTGTTGTTGAGCTGTGTAGGGGGTTTCATGAGTCTCTTGTTTTGTAATACTTTCTATTTCCATGTTATGTTGGCAAGTTTTTTTCAACCTTTATAAGCCATTGCCTCTAATACTCTGAGTTGATTTTTTAGCTAATTATTATGTGCTCATGTATTTCTCAGTCTTGGTTTGCTTTTCTGGTTCTCCAGTTCCTTGCATCTTATTTTATTGTTGTTGGAAAAAATAATAAAAGTTTGATATTTTAAAAAACTGTCACAGTTGCAACTTTCTAATCTTTGTGACCATTTCTTTCAAGGAAAGAGCAGAGTTGCTTTCATTTTTCCTATTGAGCTACATTTTTTTAAATTAATAATCTATTTATTTCTTTTTTGTGTAGATAAGTAGTATTCCTGAGTGATAGTCAAGAAGAATGGGAATCACAGTCAAGAGCAGTGAGACTTGATGGATAAAATACTGACTCCAGTTAAATGCAGCATAACTTTATAAATCTATTTCAGTACTCCTGAGAAAGAATACTACTTCCATCACACAGAGTGTAAGCACCTTTCAGGTAGTAAAAATGCATGTTCTGAGTCTTCCTGTATCTTGGCCTATACATCCAATTCCTTGTGTGAGTACCTGGCAGCTCCCATTTATGTGTTAGCAGAGTAGGTGATGGTAGAGTAGAAAGAAGAAACTTGTTAAATTTTTATCTGTATGTGGAGCAGCAGGGCAGGATTCAGATGTTTCAGTTGGGTAATGCTGAACATATTAACCATGTTTCTTTAGACCTGTGCATTTGTTCCCCGAAAGAACAATAGAGAAGAAAGGAGCCTTTTTTACTTTGCCTCACTCTGATTGTCTCAGGTGGCATTATTGTAATGTAATATATTTTATTTTAACATGCCTTTTCAGAGCAACAGAAGTTAACTAAAAATATGCTTTCTCATTTTTGAGAAGTCAGGACTGTTTGAAAGCAGCCTGTTTCAGTTCTCTCCTTTTCAGCTGTCATTCCCAGCTGTCACAATCTCTGTGATGTGAGGACTTTACCCCTGTTGTTTCAAAGCAGTTTGGTTAACAGCTGCTGTCACCCAAAAGTTAAAACCTGAAAATGGGCATCCTTTATTAGTTTCCTTACAAATATTTGCTTTCTGTTTAGTAGCATGTTTCTTGTTGCCCTCCCTTCAATGTGTTCCATTGATCCTATTTTTGGAGAACTGTGGAAAGCAAATGATTTTTGGAGAACTGTGGAAAGCAAATGAACATGTCTAATGATGAACATATTCTTAATTATAAGTGAAAAAGAGAGAATTTTTTTTTTTTTTTTTTGCTGTGATGACTTTGCTTCCTGTTCAGTTAGGATCTGTGAATATGAGTAGCAGTTGTTCTTCAGTGAAAGGACATGTAAAATTAGTTCTTTAAACACCAAGAACTCTCAGTGGTATGGAGTGTATCGGAAGGAGGAGAAACAACTGTTCCTTAACTAACTGCATAGTATTCTGTACTTCTTCTGATGCAGATATCCTCTTTTTCTGCAACTCCCCAGTTCTTTACCTTCTCACAGGTCAAGAACACTGGAGGAGCTGGCAAGATCATTGGAGATAAATTAGTTATAAACCTTGCCATTCACCATGATTCTGAGAGTGATTTTCATGGACAGCACTAGAAGGGGTTAAGAGTCTGAAGTGGTAGAGAGTATTTTTACCTGTGAACTACTGTGCCTGTCCTTGTTAGGATCAAATGCTAGTTGGGCCAGTGATGCTAGAGAGCACCTTCAGTTATTGTGATGTAAAATGTTTTCATTATTTCAGCAAATATCCTTTTCCCAATTCTCTTTGATAGGCAGCTGACAGACAGTGAGGGCAATTTTCTGTTCTATTTTGTAGGCATCCATCCACAGATGTGTATGTGGAAGAAAGCAAAATGATATTACAAAACATCACAAATGTGGCAAGATTTGAAAAAAGCCTGGGGAAATCTATTCCATCTGAAAAAGGACAAACTAAAGAACAGAAAAATCAGGCCTTAACTACAAGACTTTAGTTGATTTTTATTGAACTGGTAGGTCCCTAAAGAAGCAGGTTGGGCTTTTTATTTGTTTGTTTTCCTAACACCTTCCTTCTCATGTAAGTAACATAATTTTTATTAATGCCTAGAAGGATCAGGGAGATGAGTTGTCCCTTTTTCTAAGATGCACTTGCCTTTAAACAGTTTTTCTTAATGCCTTGAGGTATTTTTTTCTTGTGTGCTTCCAGGTGTGTATCAGATTTTCCTTCTTCACACCTTCTAGTCCATTTTGTCATTTTTCTTAAGTTCCTGTAAGCTATCCACTATGTCATGTTAAGTCTTAGACTGGAAAAAGAGATACTGTTCAGAATCTGTAACTTGTTTAATCTTCCATCCTTTTTTTGTTTATGTCTTTCCAAAGCCTTTCCTTTTCTTCATAGTATTCCTGGCACAGCTATTTGGTTAAGTCAAGCAAAATAGAACCAGTCACACACTACTGGATTCATTCTTATGCTATTGTTCACAGGAAGGACCTAGGTACAGTTTGCCTGGTAAAGAGCATGAGGTGGTGAATAAGGTCTTTGAAGCAGATTTGGAGCTGTAATGACTGGCTTCCTTCCCTGCTGCTGTCCCTTCCCCTTCCTTGCTAAGCATTTTCATTTGAAATACTAAGGTGTGGTCATCGGGCATATCTGTTCTCAACTTCCAGTAATTTTTTGCTCACTGCTGAGCTGCACATAATTACATATGCAAATGTAGTATTTTTATCCCCCTTCTTACCTTGTACATGTGGGAGAGGAAGATAAGGTTGCAGAGTACTGTCGGGGATGTGCTGCTGTTGAGGAGATGCTGCAGATGGCTGCAGGAGACAAGTACTCGACCTGCAGGACAAGGCTCAGCAGGGGATTTCAGAACTTCCATGTCTGAAAGGCAACAAAAACCCAGTATTTTTGCCAACTTTAAACTTTAGATAGGAGCAGATTGTAGAATGGCTTGTTATAACAACCTATTTTGATACATTCTAGCTACTGAGTGCTGAAACTAAATTTGCATTTCTTGTACAGATTTGTTTTGTAGACATATATATATCATATATATATATATCTGTAGTTATATCCAATAATTTAATTTATTAGACTGGTCTGAATGCTCCCAGTAGTAACACAAGGTAGACTTCTGTTTGTGAGTGTTGTAATGATAGTAAAACCACAGAGACTAATTCTATGGAACAACCTATTCTGCCAACTTCTGCCCTTCATGGTAAGGCTTACCTTGTACATTTTCCAGATTTGGAATTGACAGATGTACTGTATTCCTGGAACACTAAGTATGATTTTGAGCAAATATTGGAAGATAGAATTGGTTCTATAGTGCAACCAAAAGACTGGGAGACTTTCTGCACAGTAGTGAAATAATACCTTAGAAATGAGAAGCAGAATTTAATTGGTAGTTATGGCATAGGAAAAGAGAAATGGTTCCAGTGACACATCACACAGTATAACGTGCCATAGTTCTCTCTGTTTCACCACGTGATTAGTCACGCCTGCATAGTTCATGTGGTAGTTACATGATGATGAGCCTGCCTTAAAAAGATGAGCCTGGCTTTTACCTCAGCATGTAAGTGAATAAAACTAGTGGCAGACTTTGTTTCTGTGAACTAAGCCAGTTCACATAAGGAGAATTTTAGCTTTCCAACTGTAAAGGATACAAATAGACTTAGTTGAATAAAAATCATGACACACAGCAGAGGTTTATGGTCCTGACAGAAAACCTTACAAGATGTTTGATGCAAATCTGTGGATCTGATGCTTCAGAAATGTTTTTGGCAGTACTGCTTGTGACAGTGCTAGGATGCTTTCCTTCAGAAGTGAAATAAAATAAGGTGGTTAAGAACTCTGGCATTTTCTTTGTTTTAGCATGAAGTTGCAAGCCTTCTCAATTTATTTATGTCATGTGCCTGGAAAAAAGTAATTAAAAAGCTCCTTGTTATGCACTACTGTATGGAAATAATTTATTGCATTTGCTTTTTCATATGTATGGTGTTGCAATAATTTGGCATGTAGAAAATATATACAACTCTTTAGAAAAGAGTGAGTTCTTTTCTGAGCCAGAAAAAAAACAGAAGTGCTGAAATCTAAAGCTTGTCAAATGTCTTGTTCTAATAGTTTACAGTTGCCTGTATTTAATGCTCTTTTTGATGGTTTTTTTAATGCTCTTTTTGATGGTTTTTTTTAAGCATTTTGAAGGTCTTGTATAGCAAATTCTCAGAATAAAAATGTTTGAGTTTTCAAAGGTTCCAAGGTGCTCGTTTACTGAGTGAAGTCTTCCAGGTTTGTGCCTTAAAGTATCTTAATAGGCATCCTAATGGAGCTTTTTATCCCTTAAATATTTCCCCAACCTGTCCACCTTTAAAGAATGTGTGTCTTCCTTCAACCACAATTTTAAGTAGGGCTGTCAATCTAATATGTGTCTTGTTCATTCTTGGTCTACTGTTGGAACACTTTGTAGCTGAAGTGTGTGTGCGCATGTGCAGCTGCATGAGCTGTTTTCCTGCCTTTTCCTTTTGTCTGTCAAGCTTCTGGCTGATAGCAGATTAGCCATCTGAATGTGGGCAGCAAAGAGTAATGGGCTGTACAGAATGCCTGGGGCTTCTTGCATACAATAAAATGACTCCATTATAAAGCAAAAAAATGACAAGCCTGCCATGGAGGATGTCTGTACTGGAGATGGAGAGAGTAGCCTTTGGTTTATGATCATGTTATTGGGTATAAAATAAACTTAATTTTTTTCAACTGTCAAAAGTATTTCTAGGTGCTTTACAGAGCAGTGCTGACAGTTCTTGTAGCAGGAAAATACTTATGAGCTAAATTGGTGATGTACTACTTGCTATTCCTGATTGCTGTATATGTGTGGGGGAAGGAAGGGAGTAACAGCATGATGGCTCAGTTTCATTTTCGTCATGCAGGTGTGTGTGGTTTTTTCCTTTTTTTTAAATTCTGTTATCTCTAATGTTTTGCTTAGTTACAGGATTACATAATCTGCCCTGCAGAAGTGTGTTAGGTTTATTAAGTCTTTTGGAAGATGTGCTAATACAGATTTGAAGGAAATTGGGCCAGGAGCATGGCTGAGACACAGGGAGTCCAGATGCTGGAGGAGGACATGAAATATAAAGCTGTAGAGAGTTGGCTCAAGTAGACAAATGAGGCTGTGTGCAGAAGCATAGTAGCAGGAAAACTAACGAGGAATCTTATCCAGTGTTTAAAAAGCCCTCTCAATTGTCTATGGTTTACTATGTCAGTAAGCAGTAGTGGCTGCTTGAGCACTTGTAACTTCCAGTTACAGCTTTCAAGAAGATTTTATTTGTTTGTTTTTATGGCATTCAAGCTCTAAAAGGTGCTGTCCCCCATAAAAAAAAAAAAAAAACCAAAAAACAGGTGCAGTACATTAATTTATGCTAAATGGAAGATCTTCCTGGTTTGCATCTGCTCAGGAAATTAAGACAGCTTCTGATATATATGAGCTTCCAAACTACCTGGCAAGTCAGGATAAAAACAATTTGGTATATAGAATATGGATGTATTGTTAAAGCACGGAAAACTTGTATTTAAATACTTAATTAAACAAACCTCTTAACTGACATTTGGTGTAGTTTGTCTTGCTTGTTGTGGTCTGTTCTATATGTTGCTGTGGTTACAACTGAAATGGACTGGAAATCTATGCTTTAGCAGCAAAATGTATGAATTGCAACTTTTAATAAATAAAATGGGAATACTGTTTGAACAAGATTTATTTTTCTCGTTCTGTTAGCTGCTGCCAGGTCTCCTTGTGACTGTTCTGGATGTGGATACTGTTTGTTGTTAGGATTGTGTCTTTCAAAGATCTCGTTTTAGCTACATGTTACACACCAATTTTCCCCAGTCCCTTGGATTGATTTTCCTTAAGCAAAAACCCTTCCTCAAAATTTCTGCTCCCTTCCTCTCCTCCAATAAAGTCTGCTGCCTGTCGCCTTCTCCCCCCTCTCCCAAGGAAAAAGGAAGTAACTGGAACTGATAATACCATAGAGCTCTACAAATGCTGCTCCCTCGACAGCAGTATTAATTCTCTTTACATACATTTTTATTTTGCATTCAGAATTGTTTCTATAATAATGATCTTTTTATGGTGCTGAAGACTGTAGCTACTTAGCAAGGAAGCTGGTGATAAAACTAAAGCTTAGTTAACTATCTCTAATAGTGGGTAGTTTGTAACTGGTGACAAATAAAATACATTCCAGACTAGTTTAAGAGAGATCTGTGGGGTGTTTCTTGTCTCCTCTTTCTTTGCCCCATGTGATTGCTGTGGTTTACAGTAGGAAGCCACTAGTTTCTGCAGTCACAGATGGAAAGGGAGGTATATTCACTGGTAGGTGATGTAAAGACATCTGAGTAAGAATAAGAAAGTGAACTCTCTTAGTGGGGAAGGAGTTAGCTACATATTTTACAAATCTTTCAACATCTGTGACTTAATTGGCACTCCTGAAAGCAGTATGTTGCACATTATTGCAGCTTAGGAAAGTTGCATTTATGAATATGAATAAAAAGATCTAGACCTGTTCTTGGCTCTTATAGGGTTTTTATAGTTACATATTGGACTGAGAAGGGTATTGCCTTTGACTGATCTGGCTGGCATGGCTACAGTATTGTGCTGTGGCTGGTTTTCAGGACAGATAAGGGAAATTGCAGACAAGCAGAGTGGCAGAACAGTTGGAAGATCATCTTCACATAGGCAGAAGAAAATGTGGAAAATGGGGTTCCATTATCTTAAAAGTATTTAGGTACAGAAAAAGTATTCTTTTGGTGGACAGTTTTGCTTGTATTTTTCTGTATTGTTTAAGGTGTAATGGTGGCACAGCTGACTCAAACACCATATTAGGTGGAAAGTTTGCAGATATGAAAGGATCTGTGTTAATATATTCCAAACATCCATAAAAGAAGTCTTGTAATGGGGCATATACCATTGGGGGATGGGGTGTGTGGAACCCAGTGTCCTTGCTTCCTAGAGTTGAATGACTGCTCTTCATTAGTGGCATGTGCTATGGTGGGTCAGTCTGTCTGATCAAGCAGTACACTGTTTCTAAACATCCCTTTCAGACAAATTCACCAAAACCAGGAATTTTTGAAAACTTTCTGGGTCCTGCTAGTTAGTACCTGTTAGTTTGGAAGTCAGCATTTGGTTAACTAGTATGGTTGAAGTTCACTATTTAAAAATACACTAGTGAAATATAGTCTTAGTACTAAGAAACAGGATTAACCCTCAGTCCTTGGGTTGATACTTTAAATTTCTTGGTAATTTTTTATTGGCAAATACTAGTACAGCAGTATTGGAATCCTGAGTTTAGGATGTGATAATTAAGAGGACCTGCTGCAGAGCTGTGAAATGGCATGGGGCAGAAACTAGTAAGTCCATGTTTTTCAGGTTTAAAAGGTAACCAGTTCAGAATATTCATTGCTAGATTTAACTCGATCTGCAACATATTCTAAAACTATGTGAACAGGTTGTCTTTTGCTGATTGGAGTGAGGAAGATGTGGAAAGAGCTTAGTGTCTCCTCTGTAAAGTGTCTTGTGTACAAGCTATGAATTTACAGGCCTTGTGCAAACTTGGATCCAAAGTGCAGTGCTTCTCACAAAATGAGATGCTTAGAAAATGCAGGCCTGGAAGGTGCTTTCTTGTATCCTTCACTTCGTGTCCTCCCCCCAGTTTTCCTGTTGTGGGTCCTAGTGGCCAGCCCTTGCCTTAAGCTTTGACAAACACAGTGCTATGAAGATGTGGAAGCTCACAGGTTCACAGTGATTTGCTCTTGCTCCCTATTTGAGCCCAGGACCATGCAGTTTACCTGTCTTTTGTCTGTTTTGGCTTTTTTTTTTTTTTTTTTTTTTTTTTGGTAGAACAGATTTGTTTCTGCAGTAGACAAGTTAGGGTATGTGAAATATTGTTTGTTGCCATCTTTTCTATGTGTTGTAGGCCCTGTGTGAATCCTGATGACTCCAGCAAAAATGAAGAAGAGTTTTTTAGATGTACTGTATAGACATGTTATAAAGCCTTATGTTTTTCTCCTTATTCTGGAATTGAGTGGAAGTTGAATGTAGAGTAGAAGTTAAATGAGTCAGTGCAATGTTCTTGCTCCTGGATGAAGTAGTGAATCCTGTCATGCTTATCTAGCTGTCCAAAAGCCTCAAGATTTTAAGATGTGCAGAGCTACAGTGTATTTTCACCTCCATTCTTCCCTCTCTTTCAGGCAAGATTGTTTTAGAGATGGGAAAAAATGCTACCAAAAAAAGCCAAATCTATGTTTTTCAGCTTAAATAAGGCTTATGATTATCTCGGCTGTAATAATAGGTGGTTTAGGTTTCTTGGAGCAAATCATGCAGTTCTGGAAAACCTATGTGATTATTACAGATTACTTCAGGGGACAGTCTCTGATACAGCTGGGAACTCTTTAATTTGGGTAACTTGCAGAGACTGAAACGCAATCCTCAGCTGATCAGCCTGTAGCATATGAGAACAAGGAGTGTCATGTTCTGTTTTAGAGGAAACAAGTATTCAAAATCATTCAGGTTCATTCACATGTGCTTGCCCTTAGATTTCCTTTTGATCTTGACTCACAGTGGAGTTCTGGAAAATCATGCAGCCAAAAAAAAAAAATTGATATTACTGTCTTGGGTGTTATTGATGAAACTAAGCAATACTTCTGGTTCTATTTATTTTCGTTTTGGTTTTTAAGGTTTTGTTAACTGAATCTTATTTCTCTGTACCTCTCAAATTCCCAGAGTATCTGGTAGCCATCACAGCCATCTACAAAACTCAGAATATCCTGAAACTAGTAAGCAACTGCATCAACATGACAAATCTGTTTGCTTACACAGCATGATAGAATAGGAGGGATTTCTGTACCATCTTGAACTCAACCTGCCAGGCATTAGGAAAGCAATGTGCTTTGTTCACAGCAGGGGACAGAAGGGATTTGGAGAGAAGTGAGGCCTGCATTTTCTTGTGATGCTTGTGTTGTCATCCTCACGTGAGAAGGAGCAAGGGTTCTTTAGTCATCTCTCCTGTCTCAAACCCTCTAGAAGTGTTATTTTTGTTGCTTTTCTCCATTTCTGCAAGCAGGACACTCATAGAAAGCCTACGTGTAGGTTTCCATTTAGGCTTGGGGGCTCTGGAACAAAGTATTCAGTCTTTGAGATCATGTCAATCTTCTACTTTTAATGGAATCTTAGTTATTCATGTGGGAAAGGTGCAGATGAAGTCATACTGAGCATCTGCAGGATTCAGGGGGCCTATTTCCTTAGTCAAAAAGAACAAACATGTTTTGTGCTTCCTTGAGAGGTATTTTTTTTCCATTTGTGAAAAGAATAAAGACTGTCTTCTGCCCAAAGGTTATTTAAATTGATGCCCTAGTGTTTGAGATGAGAGCAAGTAATGCAACTAATTCCTGTCAGTTATTGGTGTGTGTCCCACTAAACACAAGCCTCTTGCTGCTGCCTTGAGAAGCAGTCAGTGGGGCTGTCCTGTGTCTGCTCTTACCTGGGTGTATGCCTTTGGTGGAAACCATGAGGAATAGAGGCTGCTTTTTGGCAGATGCACTGACAGTGCTCTGGCATAGGAGCTAGAAGGGGTAGTAGTAGGAGATGTTGGTGCCTTCAGCTTGGGGGAGTCTGGGTTGCTGATTGCCAGCTATGGTGAGCCAGTATCCTTATGGAAAACCACCTCCTATAATAAAGTGAGGTTTGAGATTCTCTTTAGTTGTCTACTGGCGGCAAAATGCTGTATTATTTGTAAGACATGAAGAAATAGAGTTGTTCCTAGGAAAACACTGCCTCAGAAATGCCACTTTTAGGGTGTAGACCCCTTTGTCAGCAGTAAAAACAAATAACAACTTGCTTGCTGAACTGTGACCTGTTTTGGAGTGACAGTCTTGCAGCTTGCTGAATCGACAGCTGGGCTTGCCACTGTGATGCCCGGAGCTGAGAGCGAGCTTCACAAAGGCTTTGGAAGAATACATTTGTTTTCGTTCCCTGTTGTTATTTCTCAGCAGGTTTTCAGTGGCAGGATCCCCCACTTTAAGTAGCCCTGAAGCTTCCCAGCCCACTACTGTTTCAAGTTAGTTTCTTGTGTGCATTCTTTAAATATCCTGAATGGCAGCTGGAAGACTCAAATAATATTTGAGAAACTAAAAAAAATCAATGATAAGTTATTTGATTAACCTTTTTGAGCTCTCTAGTGTAGCTTAGTGATTTAAATGTGACTTTTTTTCCAGTTTGAAGCAACTAATTAACTTCTAGTTAGGTAGTAAAAACTGTGGGTTTGGCTTTTTTATTTAAAGAGAGAAGTATATAAATAGTTTGGTCAGATCTTCTTTCTAATAATAATTCAATATTCTGCAGATGAGTTATGTGAGTTGACAGGAATCTGGCTAAAAAGGAGAATGATCCATTTTTTCAGATGAGGTAGTGCCAATTGTGAGGATTAAATGTTCATGCAAAAATTATATTATCTCTGAGCTAAATTTTGCTGAACATGCTATGACATTTGGCTGGCATAAACTGTATGTCCGTGTTTGTGGTGATGGGGGTTTAAACTAGTTCATTTCAAATCCTAGCAAGCAGCAGCTGAAACACTGCTGAATGACCTTTGACATAGGGACCCATGAATGCCCCAAGTATGATTTCACTTTCACCACGTTCTTTGTGAATCTGAATGCTTGTCAAATCAGATGTGTGTTTAGACCTTTTCACTGAATATGCTTGGAGGGAAAGAACAAAGCCTGGGGTCAACTTGGCATAATCCCTGCGTTTATCTTTATTCTATTATAGCGGCTTGTGGGGGATGGAGTTACTATTTTCTGTGAGGTGAAAGTGCAAGTAGAGTGTAGGTAGGCTATCTGTCTTTCCTTCCAGACTTTCCCAGCAGCCTGACTGGGCTCCCATGATTTACTTGCGTTAATGTATGGCTGACTAGGCTGGTTGAGCCATGTGCTTTGCTAGTTTTTTCTACCCATCACTATTCTGTAGCTGCTGCACCTACCCACTGGTGTAAACAAGCACCTCTGGCTTGTCCTGGGTAGCACATGCAGGAATGGCTCTGTGCTACAAAGTGCTTTGTTCTCCCCACTGGACATGGGAGAGGAAGTAACATGGGTTTTCACATTGCAACTACTTTTGCTTCAGTACAAATCATTATTTTTTTTTTTTATTTTAAGAGATAAACAGCTTCATATGGTACATATGCATTTTTTGCTTTTGCAGGCTATTAGTCACACTCAAGTAAGGAGTGACTAAGTCTGTTATTAGCCATTCAAATTGGGAAAGCCTTTGTCTCTAAGGGAAGAACCGGAGAGTTCTACGAAATGATTGCTATAGACTTTTTGCAGTATTTTTAGATTTTACTCCTCTGGTAGATTCACTTCACAATACAGGATTGTTTCTGTGTGGAGCTGGAGTGGTCTGAATCTGTAAACGGGCTATTGTGTGGTAAAGTACAAGTGGGTGGAGGAACTACATGACAAAAGGCCTAGTTACCTTTACAGTTTGTTCGCTGTACCTCATACACTTTGTTTCAGAAGAAAAGCACTATTCAGCGACTGGAGGATAAGGAGGCAGCCTTTCACACGAGGCTTATGGGAAATTTCTCTCTGACTTGGGGGTTTTCAGCTTGTGTACCCTGCACCTTCTGAGGCTTTCCCTGGAACAACTTAATGTGTCTCTGAGCCCTGTGCACCTCATGGCGTGAGCGCTTCCAAGTCTGGTGCTTTGGCCTGTGTTTTCCACCTTAACACATGCACTTGTTTGGGTTTTTTTCTGTTGGATTTTGAATTAAATTTTGAAACATTTATTTTTAAGGAAAGAGTGTGTTCCCTGGTTTTTTTAAAGGCTTCCAAACTAGGAAATAACTCACTCTCATTAACTTCAGAGATTTAAAGCACATTAAACATCAAGGAGATCTGTCTTTTTCTGTATATATAACTAAACCTGTTAAGAGTAATTGTGAAATCCTGAGTATACTTCTTTAGTTTTTAAACAAAACTTTGAAGCTCGATGTCCTCAGCAGTTCCCTTCTTCTGTGTTTTTTTCTTTGTTTACTTTCTCTTTTCATAGCTTAGAGGATAAGTAATTAAAAACCTGTTCATTCTGCTTGAAAACAAATATGCTTCACTCAGCACCCAATTTTCAGATTTAAATCACTTTTGCACAAAGAATTGCTCTTGAGCTGGATGTTTTGGGGGTTTGGATTTTTTTGAAAGGAGAATTGTGTTACTTCAGCTCATCTTTAAAGCGGAGATGCTCTGGGGAGAGCAGGACACTGCTTCTCTTGTCTGACACAGGCAAGCAGGGGATGGCTGAAGACAAGCAGCTGCCTCACACTCTCTCTGGACATGAACACCCAGAGCTGGCTCCTGCTTTCCTCCCAGAAGCAGTGGAAGGTGTACTCAGCCCCACAGGTCACAGCCCTGCACAGGAGTTAGAACTAAAACACTTCAGCCCAGTAAAATAATTTTGAAAAGTAGTTGAGGCCTGGACCTATACCTGTGTTAGCTATGTGGGTTATGGAGGCAGTAGCCACTGGCAGGAAGGCAGAAGAGGTATTTAATCATCTCTTGCTGCTTTAAGGAATATGTTTAGTGCCTTTGTTTAACACTACCAACATAATTTTGCTCAGAATCTCAGGCTGAGCAGCAAGGTGTGTTTTTTGCTTGGATCCTGACCTGTGTATCCTCTCCCTATCACAACCTGCCTTGGTTTGGATGTTGCACTTACATACCTGAGTGTCACTTGCCTGCATTTAGCCTGTAGTGTTCTTTGTGGCAGGCTTAGTTGTATAATATTAATGACAGCAAGAACTTGAGTTTTAAAACCCCTTACTGTTGCAGGCTGTAAACTAGTAAGTTACAAAATATGCCACAATGCTTACTGTTCTCAGTATAAGAAAACTCTGAACAGTTGCATCGTAGTTGAGTGAAACTGATATGTGTTTTTCAGAGCTGTTATGAGTTCTCATCTACTAGTCTTGGGTACTTGTAAATAATACAAGAAAATCCTTTGCTTGTATTAATCAGAATGAAAAGGCAGGAGTCAAAGGTACACTTTTGCAGTTTCAAGTGTTTTAATTGGTAAATCAAACCTTCTGTTCCTAAAATGCTACTTATATGTTATATACTAACAGCTTTTCTTTTATTTCTGCCTCCCTCCTATTCTCTCAGGCTATGAAACTACGTGCTGTGTAAGAGTTGCTATTTTCTTTATGTTCTCTGTTTCCAGGCTGTTTTAAACTCAATGTTAAGGGAAGTTTTCTAGTAATTAATGCTCCCACAGCTTCTCCATTGGTTTCCAAGCCTGGTATGTTCTCCTGGGCTTCTTTTGGGTCTAGTGGTGTGAGGGTGGGATTTGGAGAAGCATCTCTACCAGCTGTGAAGTGAAAAGGCTGGACTGGAGAAGCAGTGCTGGAGGAAACAAACCTGCTGTTTTGTACCTAGTTGCAAAGCTGATCTGATTTTACAGTTGATCTCAAATGCAGTCTAGTTCAAGGAGGCAGCTATAGACTTCAGTAATACCAGCAGCTGACAATTCAGGAATGTAAACTTGTTGGATTTTACATTTCTCTTAATGTCCCAAGTGCAAGTGCCTGGGGGAATAAATGAACTCCAATGTGCCTTAAAGGCTAGTTTGAATAGTTGAGACCATAAAGGCACAAACAGATATGCATTCAAAGCCACAGTTCCTAACAGAATCGCTGACCAGAATACTGCCATGTGAGGGTCCTTCAGCTCATCTACCCCTGCAACTTGCTGTGCTGCTGCAGAGTCTTCGTGCTAGTTTGGGAAGTCTTCCTTCTGAGGCCTGGAGGCCACTGGCATAAAGCATTCCTTCAAACTGGACTGAAATCTATGTTATACCTTCCTGCTGTAGTCTTGTGCTCTCAAACAATATAATGTGTTGAACATGTGAATGGCCTTACCTCAAAATGGAAACTGGTGGGTTTGTCCCCAGGTTTCTCTCTGTCTGGGAACAGTTGAGTTGAGTTCTCTTGAATGTCTGGCTACTGACAGCCCCAAGTCTTTTGGTTTTGTGTTGGGCTTTAGTTAACTACTATCACTTGGTTACATTTTGGAATGCTTCATTCCAAAAGGAAAATTAAAAGTTACCTCACCTGTTCATTTAAAAATGGCTCTGGTCCTATTTAAGTAGCAACTACTAAAGACTGAAAAAAATCAACAGCTCCACACTGCTAGTACTGTGTAATTGTTTTCCAGAAGTTTTATTTTTTGGTTGGTGTGATTTATTTCTTGAAGCTAGTCCTGTCCTAGTAGGTAAGAGGATGCAGGACAATCTAAATAATTTCCAATTTAGGTTTCTGGGCAAAATAACAGAGAGGCTGCTACTTGGGATTACTTGACAAAGTATTAGATGGAGGAAATGATATCCTGTCAAGTAAAGATTTAGGGGAAGTCGGGTGGTCATGTTGAAAAAGTAAAAGAGAGGAAAGAACAGCTTTTGTCAGACTTCAAGACAGCAGAATAATGCAGAATCACTGTCATGTTATTTACAGCAGTATTTTGGTCCAGTCTTCCTGTGACTGCTGCTTGAATCTGTGCTTCAATATCTTGATTTCTTGACTGAAAATCATTCCTGGTCAAAGTGGCAGGCAAGCCCAAAGGAGAAAAAGAATTAATGAATCATAGATGGAGTTTTCACTCACACTCTACCCTGGAGAATCCTGTTCACAAGAAAGCCGGGTGTACACGAACACCTCAGTAGGCCAACTGTTGGCATCTCAAGGGTTAAGAATGTAGCCTGTGCTTTAGCTGCTTTCACTCTTCTGTCCTTTCCTCTGACTGTGATACTGAGGAACTGAGAGAGAGAGGGATGTTAGCCTGCATAATTGTCAAACAAGTGGTCCCAGTGTTATTCTATGGGCAACCAATTGATGCAATCTGTGGCTCTGTCAACAAGTGGATCTGTTATCTCACAATTGGGAGAGATTAAGAACAAGTGGTCAATTTAGGGCAATTCAGGGAAGTGGTGCTTTGTTGTCTTATTGCAGTGTCTGAGCATGCCCTAACTCAAAATCTAGCTTCTCTGTTGTAGGAGTTTTCTGGTGTGGGATTTTTTGGGGGGTTTTGTTTCATTTAGAATACATTCTTTTCTTTCACTCGACCTTTATTTATTTAATTTTCTAGTTTGTAAGTCCAGTGCTATGTACGTACATGTGGCAACTGGGAAAAATGTGACACAACTCTAATAAAAAGATACATCCATGTCAGCCCTTCCCTACTTGCACAGTTCATGAATGAGGGATGGTTTCCCTCAGCAGTTGTATGCTGGAAGTCATTCAGATGTGTTGCTATTTTTAAAGACAACTTTTGTAGGGCAGAATCTCTGCCTCCTTGTGTATATCTACAAACTATTTTCTTTTCATACAGACTGAAACTTGTATGGAATGTAGTCAGGCTTCAACTCATTCTGTTAGCAGCTTTCTTATTGACTTCTCTTTACCTCTACATCCTTCTTCAGAAAAGGTTTGTTTAAAGGACTGTTGTCCCCGGGGTTGCTTACAGCATGTGTACGTTTGGCCTAGCAGCATGCCTGTGTACTTTGGCTGTATAAATTGTAGGGTTGGCTCACAGTCTTGGGCACCTAAATTTAGATGCCAGGGTGTGTGAGCTCATTGCCTGTGTTCCCATTATAGTCTGCAGAGACCTAGCCAGTGGACTTGAAGAACTGTTCAGCTGACTGAACATCATCCTTCTGCTTTAGGATGAGCAGAATATACCATTGATTTTAGTGGGAACTTAAACAGCTGGTTGGTACAAAAATGCCTGAATCTAGGTTTTATATCTGTGAGCTGTGTCTCACCTTAACGTTCTTTTTACCTCTACCAGTCAAAAAACTGTTTTATGCTCTTTCACTGCTAAAACTCCCTTAGTGAGTTCTCTCCTTTATTACTTTCTTTTAAAAATAATAATAGTGGTTGAAATTTTTGAGCACTAAAAGCTACATCTTGAAGATGTAAGCTGTCTAGAGCTTTCTCTACCAATCTAGTTTTCAGTTCTCTGGGACTCGTGGACTGATATGTTACTTCAGCTGGGAAGCAGGCTACCTGCCCTGCCCCATGTACCTCCCTTCAGAACACCTTGGTATCAATCCATCTCGCTCAAGTTAGGTTTCTTGTGTCTCCTGCTGGGAAAGGAATGAGTTTCTTGCAATCTATATGCTATCTCAGTGTTGTGAGGAAACAGCAATGAGGCTCTGGTGTTTTCTCTTATTCAGTTGCATGTGCTGTCATAGATGGTCACAACTAGCTTTTAACTTAAAATGTTAATTTCTATTGTTTACTTAAGTAGTGCTTTTGTATTGAAATGGTGATCATAAATGAGACTTAGGCATTGGAGTGGGGAGGTTTAATAATTGTAAAAGCTGCTTTGAAGCTTTGAATTGAGATGTGTCTGTGAAGGACTATATTTCTTTTTAATAGCAGTGAGGTTTTCAGGGCCTTGAGTTCAATGTGATTAGAGTAATTGCTAGTTGTTTTAGATCAAGGAAGAATCTATTGTGTAGCTGAGCAGCTTAGACAC
Organism: Serinus canaria; assembly: GCF_022539315.1. Lineage (NCBI taxonomy): Eukaryota > Metazoa > Chordata > Aves > Passeriformes > Fringillidae > Serinus > Serinus canaria. The sequence continues at coordinate 15,006,262 of NC_066315.1, read as the reverse complement.
AAAAATATCTTTTCTTACTCACTTCTTCCTGTATAGTAGTAGTTGCCTTCTTGAAGGTTTCTCCATAGCCAGAGTGCACATCTTGGATTGTGCTATGTCCTCAGTAGTCAGAGTGCTTACTTAACCACAGGATGCATTCAGTACTGAAAGTACAAATCGATACCGTTAGTTAAATCTCCCATACTGTACAAAGTTATAGCTGAAATCGTTCCATCTTTTAGTGTTCATGCTTTATAGTGTTGTTTTATAGTCCTTTTGACTTCATTTATAGAAATAAATAGATTTATGTTAGAAAAGGAGTTTGCACTGTTGTAATAAACTAGGGGACTGGTGCAAGGCAGAGTAGGCATCCTGTAGGAATTCAGCTTGTTACTGGGTCTTCTAAAATCTCAGATTCTGAGATGAAGTGGTAGGATTGTTTGAACCATCCCGACAGGTGTAGATTTCTTAAGAGAAGATCAAGAGGGTTGGTATCTCAAACTTCATGCTGATTTTTTTCTACAGTGTCTTGTTTTGCAAATAGAAATTGAGGCAGCCTGACAAGTATCTTTTCTTCTTTTCTTCTCTCCCATAACTGTATCAATGTAGTATCCATCTGCTTTGAAAAGTAACTTTGTATCTGGGGTTTTGTTGTGTCATAGCTTTTACTTAAGAGTTAAAAATTCCTGTTTAAAATTACAGAGGAGATAAGTCTATATGCATAACTATATTAAAAGTTTTGCATTATTTTTTCCAAATTTCCATTGAAAATAAATAATCTAATTTCATGGACTAAGCAATATTTTAATCTATTTCTGTAGAAATCAAAATCTCTTGAAGTTGTACAAGAAGTTCTATGGAAAGTCACCACATTCCTTCAATGATCTGGAAATGTGATATTTGGGTGAAAATGATCTATGCAGTGTTTTCTTCTGATCCTTTAATGTTAGTGTGAATTTTAAGAAGTATTTAGAAAATACTTTAAAAAAACCCAAAACCATATTAAAGTAATATATTTTTAGCTGTTCCAAATACCCTTTTGAAGAATTCAAATCCATGTGTTTGATAGTTAAACTTATGAAAAGTTATATGAAGGAAACTGGTGATTTGAAAATAATTTGTCATATATGTAGCAGTAAGTGAGATTATCTACTCAGAAGGAATGTTCACATGTTAACTTTTCATATTGACCTTTTGGGGATTTCAATTTTGAATAGCTTCAGGTAGAATGTAATTACAGCAAACACTAGAAAGTCTTTCAGGCTGTAGTTGCTCACTGCTGCTAATGTGTGCATACCTTTGAAAGGATGGTCCTGGAAGACACTGAAGTTTGTAGTTGCCAGCTGATTGTGAGTTTCCAGGACTCTGAAATGTCTCCCTGTTGATAGGAAAATACTGAGGAGGTGGTGTTACAATTGTCACTAGAGAAGACCAAAGCTAGAGTATCATGCCTGCTTCTTGTACCAGCTCTTCAGAATTGTTGCCAGCATGATATACAGGAAAGACTGTGTCTGTGTTCATAATAAAAAACAAACCAAAGTCAAATATAAAAATACCCAACCAAAGCTGCCACCACCACAAACAAAAAACAACCCCCAAAAACCAGAACACCAAACTTACATTAAAATTCTAGCAAAACAGTTAGTGCTGAGAATAAACAAGCCTACTTAGATTTTACCTGGAAGAAGAGTAGAAAATGTTTTGATAAGTCACAGAGGAAAGAAGCTCAGAGGAAGATGTGAAAGCTGAAGTTGGGCAGTTCTAGCAGGTAAAGGTAGATGCCTGTTGCTTCTCAGCAGTTACTTCTAGCATAGCTTCGTCTACGTGTCAGATCTTAAATACAGTTAAATTTGGGGAATTTACCAAACATTAGTTTGTGATGATCATAAATTAATTTTTTTAATGGTCTTAATAAGCCTTTTAAAATAGTAGTTTCTGCGTTAACCAGGAATCATGGACTTCTTGAGCTGGTGGCTGAAACTTGTGTTCTGTGCTGCTCAAGGTGGCAGACTAGATCATCATGCTGGTATTTGTTTTTAACCCAGGGATGGGGGGGCATACACACAATTCTTTGCATGTTTGGAATTGATTACAGGCTAGATGCAAAATTTCTGTATTTGTGTTCTGAGAAATGTTCCCAAATACTCACTGCTTAAGAAAAGTTGGGAAGAATTTCCTCAGATGCAGTTTGGTTAAGATTATATGCATGCAACACATCTCTAAGTTTGGAGAATATATGCAGCCTTTTTCACAAATATTCTTTAATGTGATAATTTGATTGTATGTCTTCTACACTTGGTTTACAATGAATATGCCTGCATCCCTCTCTCCTGGCAAAAGTACATTGCAGTGAAAGGGCTGGTGGGCAGCACTGGTGTCTGTGAGAGCTTTTTGCAGATAACACTCTTCTGGGTTATTTGCCCCAACAGGTAAATTGTAAAGTTAATAGCTAATTCTTACACCACCTCCACTGTTGGGGTTTGTGTGTAATCTAAACAGTTGAAGAAGGATGTTCTTGGGGTTATAACACAAGAACAGCAGGTAAAACTCACTCTCAGGTAGAACTGTAGGTTATTTGCACTACTTATATTTTCAAATATCAGACTTCTGAGTTCTTGAAACATGCACCTGGCCATACTTTGGGGGCTGGGTGATGTTAGGTTCTCTTTATTGGTCACATGTGCAGCAGCTGCTGACAATAAGCTGGAGATGCTCTTGGTCTATACCTGATGTCCCAGATTTCTTTCAACTAGATTGTTGTATTGAGAAGAAACATACTTACACTCTACAATGTATTGGCTGCCGTTGGCTTCTAAAAGCTCAGCAAGGAGTGAATGTGCTGTTAACATCCTTCTGTTACAAGATGTATTTTATTGTTTACCCCTCAAGATGTTTGAGCATTTTTTAAAGTCAGCTTTAAATGTGGGATGCCATTGACTGGAGTGGAAGGGGAAAATATGCATTGCTGAAACTGTCAATGATTATTTCTGCTGATTATTGAATGGAGTAACTGACAAAAGTGACTGTTTTGATTCTTGCTCTTGTGCTGATGCACCTTAAATCTCTGACATTACCATTGGAAAGGCTTTGATTGCATTTTTTATAGCACCGTCTATATGTAGTAATTTTGATTTATCTTCCAGAAGGGAAGAAAAGTAGTTTTGGTGTTTCAAGTGGATCAGTAAGGAGACAGGAGCTCTGCTGGTCATCAGCATAACTGCGACTCTAATTGCCAGCTATATTGCAAAGCAGTGATGATGATGTGAAATGGTCATCTTTTTCCCACTCTTCTCTTGGATTCACTCTTCTGCAGGCCCTTGCTAGTGCATTGTAAGTCAGTGCTGCAGTTCCAGTGTTTGCTTTTTCTCTGAGGTGGTTTTCTGCTGAATGTGTGTGCTCTTTGATTATCCTGTGCTTCAACATATCCAGGGTACTTGGCCTTCTGGAAGCACAGCCCAACATGAGCCTTAATTGCACAGCTGGCAAAGGGCACTGGTGTTGGCCAGGATCAGTTTTGAAATGCTGGCAGCTCCAGGAGCCTGTCTGCTTTCTGTCCTGTGCAGGAGATGTCTGGAGGACTCTGCTTGATGAACTCCAGGAGATTGCACCCCATGGGTCAACCAGCTTTATTGCATAGGAGCAAGAAATGTTCGATAACTTTGCTTGATAGCATCCTCCTGTAGATTAAACAACAAGGGGGTTTTGGGTGGAAGAATTACCCGGGGAGGAGTATCCATATGCAATTCTGTTCAATGTTGAATGTAGCTCTTTGCAGAAGTCAGTGAAAAGTTACGATGTCAATCAACCTCTACAAATTACTTTGCTGCAAGCAACATCGTTACTATGGTTCAGAATATCTGATTCTTTCCAATTGTAGTGAACGGAACAGATTTTCTTCGTCTAGTCTAGCACAAGCAACATGCATCATAGACTTTCCACAACTGCATCTTGCTCAACTTGGAATCTCTACAGGATCTGTATGCTACTTTAATGTTTTAATATTTTCACTTTGGGGAAAGTGGTCTTCTCAGCTAAAGAAATTATTCTTTCAACAGTATAAACCAAAAATATTTTCAGATGCTGGGTATTGTAGGGATTTTAATGTATTTGTTCTGTTCCAAGTGTAAGGACATATGTGGCATGAAATTTTTTTTGGGTTTTGTATGTTGGTTGGTGTTATTCTTCTGAAGGATGGGATTGTTCTGGTGTATTCTAAGTGCAGTAGCATGTATAGTTGAACTGAAGCAAGGCCAGCAGTCTCTGTTGGTATAATTACAGCACTGAGATGTTGGTCATGTACAGGGGCAAAAATCTGTGATCTGTGGTAGAAAAACTCAACTCAAGTTTAGAACGGGCTGCATCTGTTTCATCCCAAACATTCTTCTGAGTCAACTTATGAGTTCTTTGTGTTTTTGTCTTTTTTTTCTTCTAGTTTTTGCTTTTAGTTCTTGTAGTTTTTTCCTGCTCTGCTTTTTCACAGTTTTTTATTTATATTACAAAGATAATAGAGGATGGATGCTTTTTGGGTGTGGGGTCCACCCTTTCTGCTTGTGGACCTCTGTGAGGTTTTTCCCATTTCTTTCCCCTTCTCCCTATCCACTTTAACCTCCTCCCCATTACTGCAGTCCCCAACCTTACTGGGGTGTTCAAATTTATCTCTAGCAATGCTCTGAAACCAGTTTCTGGTGAAATAGGAATAAAGCTTCTGCTAACCATGCAAGTGTAGAAGATCTGTGTAAATTGCTAAATGTGATAATATAACAATTACATAAACATGAAACTCAGCCTTGGTTTTCTTTTAGGATGGTGCTCTGAAGTTAAACTTATGTTTTTGGTAAGGTCAATAATGACCTAGAACAGTCCTGTAATGATCATGTAGAGTTGTGTAGTATTTGTGTGCGAAGGACAAGGGACAGAGACATTTGTATAAAGTAATTTTTTTTGTAATGGGTATTATTTCAACTAATTGAGTATCATCTCATTAGTTTTAACAGGTCATAAAAATGTTTCTTTTAATGTAAAAAGCAAACCTGTTGCTTTCAACTTCAACATTTCAGTAGGTTTTTTTTTTTTTGCTACTAAGTAACAGACGCAAGTTCCTCCTGCTGTGCCTTCAAGATAAAAGTTTAAATAAAAGTCTCGGTGACTGAAAATCGTCTCTTGTCCTTTGACTGAATTAACTGCTAACAACGTTATAGTACCTGTCTGTGATATCCTTTGAGGTATATCAACCAACTTTTGGTAAAGAAAGAGTCCTGCTATAATGTCTGCTGGAATCTGGACAGCTGATCACCATTTTCCAGTGGTTGTTTTGAACCAGCAAAGCAGCACTTACATGATAATGGACCTTTTCAAACCTGTTTGGTTTGCACTTACTTTAGTAGAGCTGTTAAGTCAAGTGAAGCAGCTGTAAATAAGTCCAGCAAATTTTTAGGTAGGTTCGAAGAGTTCCCTAAGCTTTAACTTCTGAAAGTGACCCATAAGGCATTTCTTTTAAATGCTTAGCAATGTTTTTGATACCATGAACTGTAACAGATTTTCAGTGTAGAAAGCAGGCAGCTGTCAGGCATGGTTTGGAAAGCTACAGTTTGTTAAGAGAAAATAAAAAAAGAGACAGAAGTTTTATTTGCATGAGACTTTGCTTTCCTAAAACAGTTAGCACTACCATAGATCCAGACCTCTGTGTCACCAGTGTGAGAAGTGTGGAAGCAATGCAGTTTTTGTCCTAATGTATAGGAGTTTGGGAAAAGTCCCAAGAAGAGTCTTTCTGTTTGGAGCTTTGAGCCCCAAAACCAATCAAAACCCAATCTCCTCCTCCTTCCCCCCCAATTTTAAATGTGGTTAGAATAGATCAAACAAACCACAAAGCAAACTAATGCAAAGATGTCTGTTTTGCAACTTATTTCGAAGTAAGATGCATGGCATTTAGCTGGTTGTAAGAGCTGTTCTGAGTCCATTGTTTTGAGGTTTCAGAATCTAGGTATTCACATTTAGAAAGAAATTTCACTGGTGTTAGTTTCACTGTGTCTGGTTCCAGGTCCCATTTACTATTGTTAAATTAATAAATAGAACAATCAATAAAATATATTAGGTATGGCTAGAGGCATTGTTAACAGCTTAGCTTCCACTGCTCCCATGGAGGTGAGATGAGAATGAAGAGGTCAGCTTGTGTTTTGAAGATGAGAACACAATTTTGCTGCTGTACTTTTACCTATCCAAATCAGCAAGTTGTTAGGTTATTGAGTTAGCACCTATTTGGGGATTGTCAAGCAGCTTCCTGTTAAATTCTGTTTAAAATGACCAGACTTCTTGAAATGTTGCAATAAGAACTGCAGAAACATTTTGTGCCACCTTCATTCCTTCCTTCCAGCCTAACCATGGATTGAGACAGTCAATATCAGTAATTGTCTTCTATGGTGCTGTCATGAAAAACCTCAGTAGAGAGGTCCACCAGAGTTCCAGCTGCAATCCTGAGAAATTGATCTGGTTATGTTTTGGCACTTCTGTGGTTTTTGTATGGATGCTTGTTCAGCATCACAAGAAGCACCAAAGGACTGTTTTCAGACAATACAAATGTGGACATGGGTGGCCTCCTTGATGCTTTCAGCTCTTCCTCCAACTTGCTCCACTTTACTCTCTGCCTGTCCCCACTAGCATTCATTAGACTGAGCAGACCACGGGTAAGTGAAGGTTTGTGTGCTTCAGCTGTTGAGCTCCTAACTTTTTGAGCTGTAGGAACGATACTTAGGCTTATCTTGAGTGGGCATTCCTGTGGTTGAGTTTTCTATTGTAAGTGGGCATTCCTGTGGTTAGTTCTTCTATTGTGCTCTAAATGCTTTTAGTGGTATACTTAACAATTCAGACAGCCTTTCTGCACAGAAATATCTTCAGAAGCCAAATTTTGTAATTTGCTAATATTATTGAAGCTCTTACATTCCCATTAGAAAAAAGAGTATGCAATTCCAAGCATAGCATATCCCAATGAAAGAGTATTTTCTACAGGTAGATGCTTGGTCTTGTGTCAGGAGAGGAACATCTCTTTGGGGGCATCTCAGAACTAACTTACTGCAAGGTCAGAAAGGTGCTAGGCACTGTGGTTTATTGTTATTACCCAGCTAGTGCTATGTAGTCATTTGGGATCAGGATGGAACTGGTCGACTAAGTTGAACGTCCTGAATCTGTTGCTGCATGCTGATACATCTCACTGTACTGCAGTTCTGTTTCCTTATGCTCTGTGCCTCAAAGAGGGGTGTTCTGAAGGTTTACAAAACAGAAGGGTTTATGCTGTTTCTCGAGCATTAGGCTGCCATTGTATTTGGACAAAAACCTTTGAAATGCAGCCACTTGTTCAAAGTTGCTTTGTGAAACCAGTTATTTCATGTTTCCCCAAGTAGATATTGAAGCAGGTATCTACAGCATATTCTTATTCTTAACTACATATTGTTATGATTTTAGTTACTGTTTCTATAAGTCATCTATGAATGAGGAAATACACCTTGTTAATGCCTCTAAATTGGATCATTCTCATAGTGTGCAATTCCTGTGCATTTCAAGTTCTGAAACTTAATGGCCTGTTCCCTGGTATGAAAGCATCTGCTTTTTTAGACTTCTCTCAACCATCATTAAATGTACTGAGAGGTAATTATTTTTCTTCAAAGGTGTCTGGCCAAGATGTAGGAAAATTCTTATCCTGATACTGAAGCATGTCTTGTAAATTTCCTGTTCATTGACCTGTGTGAAACAAGATGATTCCCATGGAAAAGCTTTTAGCATGTTCTTATGATTGTCATACCTGCTCTGTTAATATAAATCTTTAATTTTCTTTGTTTTGCATAAGAAAAGAGATGTCTGCTGCTATATGCAATTGACTCACTTTAAAGGCACTGTTTAGAAGGGAAAGAATTTGGATCAGTAAAAAGATTTAATTGTGAAGTACAGAAAACTTGTCTGTGAAGCTGGGAAATGAAGTTGCCGTTCCAGCCATCCATTGATACTTCATCCCAAAACACTACTGCACTTCAGAGGAAGTAGGAACCAAAGGTAAGACAGTAGTGTATTGGAAATTCATCCTGACTGCACTGGTTTCAGAGATGTTGGCAAGAGGCATAGTCAGGTGCCTTGACTCATAGCTATGCCAGTAAAACTTCCCTGAGTCACTTAGAAGTTTATATTGACAAACTCTGATTTTTCTGTAACACACTTGGAGACATTCAGATAAGCCAGTAAATGTTGTTAGATCTGTCCTTTTCTGAGGCACACAGTGCAGATCATCACTTGGCTGATTGTATCGAACTGGCAAAGCCCTTCAATTGCAGATCTCATGCTGCAGAGTGGAATGGGATTCTTGAGGCCCATGGAACGTGGACTTCCTCGCCCATGAATCTGAAGGATGGTGTAGCATGACCTCACTTCTGTGCTGGTGCATGGTGGCTCCAGTGGTTGTCTAACACAAGAACTGAAGGCTTAACCTCTTGTGATTTTGGAGAACCAGGCTTTTCTCCTCAAGGCTGATGAACTGTTAATTCCTTATCAATTTAACTTCTGCTGTGTCATGCCCTTTATTTTAACAGCCGTGACTCACTCTATGGGCACCAGTGTGTAATGCTGAGTTCAAGTAAAAGCCTTCCCTCGGTCACGGCCGTGCTTCGGCGTCGGGCTCTGCCTTCGAGCGGCGTTGGGTTACTCACGAGAGGAAGGGCGTGGAGGAAATGTGATACAGCTTGACAAATGGCCTGTAACCCTTTTAGCCTGAACCTGCCAGAACATACACACATAGTCAAGGCCATATGCTGCCTAAAGATTATTTTATATATAAAAAGAGAAGAGCAGCTGGCAGACATAGCTAATACAGGGGAGTTCATGGAGTTGAGATGTCCCAGGCCTGAAGCTTCAGGCCTCTGGGAACCAGCCTAGTTGTAGGAGAGGTGGCGTATCTTAAAGCTGTGCATTAATTCAGGGAAAAAATCAGTTCTAAATTTTGGTTTTTTTTATAAAAGGAGCATAAGACAAATAGGAAAAAAGTAGCAGAAATTGTACTTCAAGTACAGGGGTTGGTGCAGTGCTTTTTTTGTGGAAATAGTACAAAAGCAGAATGAGAAGATACCTATACAAATGAAGAGACCCACAACATGTTTGAAGATACAATATAAAGCCTTGGTGTGAAAGAGCAACCCTGAGCAAGAATGAAAAACTTTGGAATAAGATCTTTTCTACTTGGCCCACCTTGGCTTTGTATTTTTCTCTTGTAAACCTCACAGTTTAGTACTTGAGTACTATCTTTTTTTTTTTTTGCTAATAGTAAACCATTCTCAAGACAATCAGATCCATGTTCTTAAGTCTCTTGTAAGGACCTCCCATCTCCGTGATGCATTGAAGAAATAATACTAAACATTATGACTACATCAAAACTCAAAAGTAAGGTGTTCATATAACTGTCAGTGAATACTGCCTTTATAGGCTGTAGGCTTTATTCAAGTCTCAGTGTTCTTATGACTGGCAAATGACAGCCTCATTTGCCATCATTCTGGTCAAAGAACAGCAAAGGAGCTGACATTATTAGGGGGTGACCAGAAAAGCAATGGAAGAAGGAACCACATTCTCAAAAATATTTATTGTGTGTATTTTACAACCATTTCCTCTGCTCTTATATGGGCTGAAGATGTTTCTGTGTAACAACTGGTTTTTTGTTAGTTCATCCCTTGTTCCCACTGGGCCTTCTCCTCAACTGCTTATTTACTTCTGTCTCATACTGTGAGTGAAGAAAAAAAGTAGAAAAAATTTCCTGTTTGGAGTAGAGTCAGCCAGGAATGGCCTTGGGTCTTCCAGAGCAGGGAGATGTGCTGCAGTGAAAGGAGTGCACAGGGAAAGAGGCATGAAAGGAGCTATGGCAGACTCTGTCCTGTGGGATAAGGGATGAGGTACACTAGTTTCATTTTAATTTAATGTGAAATGTGGGGGAGGGCTGAGGATGGGGATTGTAAGTCTGTATTACGTAAAGGTATAAGAATCTGGAACTTAGCTTTGTGTGAAAGAAGCATTATGTAACAAAATAAAATATTAATATGAGATTTTTAGCAAGGAGACGAATTTAAGATTTAACGCTTGTCATAGTCAGCTATATTAAAGCCACTGGATTTGTATGATTCAGAAATCTAAGAACTGTCTGTATATTCAAGGGAGTCTCTCCTTGTGTGCCTTCTGTGCTCCCATCTCTTCATCTTCCATTTATTTGCTTTCCCTCTATTGAGGGAGAGAAATTTTAGATTACCTTTATGGATTTGAGACTGGCTTAATGCACACAACTTGGCAGTAACTTTTTGTAATTGTTAACTGTTGATGATGGCTTTCTCCTCCTACTGAAAATACATTTTATGGTTGGGCAAGTTGTGGAAAAATTCACTTAAGTTTTCTAACAGTGATTTTTAATGCTCCATTTGCTAGGGGTGGGGCAGCCAAAGGGGGTAAATCAGTTTGGCTGTGAGTTCCTTGTTTTGCTAACAAAGGTCAATGCTTACATTTTCACTTCAGAAGTGCTTGGAACTTGGCTTTGCTAGACCTCTGGAAGAAGCGGTTTGTTAGGCTTCATTGCCTGTTGAATAGGAGTTTAGTGAATGGTTAAATTACTTTGCATGTGAACTATGACTCTTTTATGACCTGTTTAAAACTAATTAACACACCATGCTTACTTGAAGCAACTTGTGAGTTTTGACTTTGAACAACAAAAAACCAAGCTTGAGCAACTACTGAACTTCAGTTAGACTTCAGTCCATTTGAAAAGATTTCTCCTGCATCAGAAGTATAAAATTATCACACTTTGATTTTCTCTTATTGTACGCATGCATTTTCTTTCAGCTACAACCAGTCACAGTAAAATACTTCATTATATTCTACCATGGGAGGAATGGCAATAGCAGCACATGTGGAAGTTTGACCTTTAAAGGTCCCTTCCAACCCAAACTGTTCCATGATTCTGAGTTTCATGTCAGAAGCCAATAAAATGCCTGACACACCATCTCTGCCAAAAAAAAAAAAAAAAAATCCCAAATCAAACAACATGCACCAAGAATACACACCAAAAGAAAACCAAACCCAAAGCAACCATGTCATTAAACAGAACTTAGATCAAGAGCAGAGGTTTAAAGTACTTTCAATAATGCTGCTGGTTGAGGTAGGCACTTCTTTTTCTCAGAGATTTTCACCACGTATGGTGGTATAGAGAAGTGTACTTTGTAGCAAGAAGTAAACAAATTATTACTACCAAACTTGAAATCACAGTTGATAGCATTCAGTTTTGTTTGCTTTGGTGTTTTTGTTTGGATTTTTTAAAAACTTCTATGTTGTCTTTTTGTTTGTTATACTGATCAGTTTCACAAGTCGTGCATAACATTTCAGGAGCAGTATCAAAATACGTGCCTTCAGTTTCTTTACCTGAAAATGTTGTTCTTTCCTTTTAGGCAATCCTTTGCCTAAAGAATGCCTGCGAATTGCTTTCAGTATCAATGGCAGGGATGTCTTGTATCTTCTTTCCGCTGTCTCAGTGGCTGTTTAGAACATACAATTTAAACTAGATCTGCTTCTGAGGCTTTCCCAAGCTATCTGGGTGTATTAAACACTGGAGAGGCAGCTCTAATCACTAGCAGTGTGTAAGCCTGAGCTGCCCTGTGTTAGAACATGCAGCTGGGTGGCAAAGAGTGAAGCCATTACAGTTAAAAAACAAGGAACCTGAGGGGATGGAGAAAACACTGGGTTTTGTCTTGATGTTTGCTTTTAAATATTCTACAGACAAGAAGTGCAAGTCTGGAAAAAATTGATATTGTTTTTTTTTTTTTTCCCTCCCAAGTCCTGAGATGTAATTCCAGCTTCATTAACATCAGGCCCCTGGGATCACTCTTCTGTTACTTTATTACTAAAAAGCTTCACCTATGCTTATGCCGTTATACAACTATGTGAAATTTTGTGGGGATTAGGGGATATAAAAGTAAAGTGTGAATATAGGTTCGAGATCAAAGTGGAATTGTACTGTTAAGTAAATTCTGAAGGGTCACAGTTTGTGCTTCATAGTCCTGAAAATGTAAGTAAAAACTTCTTGGAGTAGGTCACCAATATGTACATCTTCAGATTTAAGAGCCCTCAAGTGGGTAAGTATACCTTTCATTTATGCAGATGAAAACAGTGAAGACTTATATTGTTTTATAGAGGTGGTACTAAATACATTTGTATGATCTCCTTTACATTTATGTCTGTTTATCCTATTTAATACACTGTTGTACTGCAAAAGAGAAAGGTGGCAGTAGAGTTTTTGTTGTGGGCATCTCCCTCCTCCCCAAACCCTTAGTATTTGTTTTTGTTTGCTTTAGGGTTTGCTGATAAAGCGGCAGCACTTAACAAAAGCCCATTAGATAATTGCTTCTTAAAACAGTGATTTGCATGTATTGTTTTCCTAATGTTGTGACAGTCATGCTGAATGTTCACTGTAAGACTACTGCCACTGCGAGCCAAACACTGAGTTACTGCTGGGGGAGCTACTTGCTGTAGCACGAGGTAAATTTCCCTCTCATCCTTCCTAAGCAAACAAAAAAAAAATTGCTTGGAATTTCTTGCAGTCTTCTGTTGATTCCTCTGTCTTCCAGTCTATTCTGGAAAATGGCTTTACATTTTCTTTGCTGTGGTTTTGCTTGTGGGTGTGGATTTGGGGACTTCTTTTGGAAACTTCTGGGTACTGGAGATCAACAGCAGAGACAGCTGGCTGATTGCTCCTATGGTTATTAGCAGGCAGATGGAGCAAAAAGCATGTCAGTCTTTTTGGCACTATTTCAGCTACACTTGCCCTCTGCACAAAGGACTTTTGTATTGTCCGTTATACTGAGGATCCTTGTCTAGCAAAACAAATCATGATGGGAAAATTAAGTATATGGGATATTTGTCCCCCTTGTGACTCTTCACTGTTGTAATCCTCCTGTGTTCAGCTTGTGATAAACTTCGTGTTGAAGCCTTTGTTTTCTCCTAGGAAATAGTGCAAGACCTCGGCTTGTGTAAGAGTAAACTACACAGGATCTAGAATCCTGGAAATCCAGACTGTGGCTTCTGCATGTGTCCTGGGGAGTAATGTCCTTTTTATATCATTGTGAACCAAACTGCAAGGGATGCTGGACGAAACTGTTTGTGAGACTGTTTTAATATTACTAGGGGGAGGTAATTTCTACTAATTAGCTAGGGATTTTGGCTGCCCCAAAAGAATAGAAGGAAACTTACAAGGTGTAGGGTTTTTCCATTGCCTTTAGTGTGTTTGAAACTCTTGAGGACTGATATCCTCACATTAAAAAGATAAAATTAAGATCGCATCATATCTTGAGGAGGGTGAGATTTTTCCTTTAATTAATGGTCTTTAGCATATGTTTTTGTCACTTAAGACCTAGAAACTGACACGAATTTACAAGAACTATAGAGTGTTTTTGACTATAATAAAGAAAAAAGTCCCAGAGTATTTATGACTTTATGTAAAAATGAGATTTGTGAGGGTGTTTGGTACACTTCTTTGGCTGCCACTGTTCTCTTCATTTTCTGTTAAAAACTTTTAGTGGGATCAGTGACTACTCACTCCTTGCTGAAAGCTTTTTTACTTTAGAATAGTGATGCCCCTGAAGGACATAGGATGTGCTCAGAAGCACATATGTTGGCTTGTTGAACAATTTCTTAAAGAAATGTCCTTCTTTAAAGTTTCACAGCTGGTCATGGATAGGCAATTTAGGAACAATTAACCTTTAGCTTTTTTCATGCTAACTGCATCTTCATCTCACTGAATGTGTCTAAAATCCCATTGAAGCTTAGGAATTTTTGTCTGCTTGACAGAGAACAGTATCTTTGGACAATTGAAGGTTTTTGGTGGTTTTTAGTTGGGTTTCTTTTTGCTGTTGGTTGAGGTTTTGTTTGTTTATATCTACTTTTCTGTTTCTCTGCAGAATTTAATCTGATAGAAATTTTTGTTCTTTACTTATATATTGCATTTGGGATTCTGGATCTGTACTTTCTAGGACAAGTTAGAAAAGTAGAACAGAGGTTTTTCTTTCACCTGTTTTCTGCACAATGTGAGGTAGCCTGTGCACGCATGTTGAACAACTACACTAATGTCTATTAAGGATGGGAATTCTCTGTATGTGTATGTGTTGAATGGGCTTTGCTGGGGAATTAAAGGCATGCAGGTGCTTTGCTTCTGTCAGAACTGCATGGCTGTGGAAGGTGTAAAACATTTTAAGTGGTTAGGAGGCAAGCTGCTCGTGCAGTTATGGTTTAGCTGAGTCTTTGGATTAGAGAAATGTTTTCAATAAATAATAGTAATACACTTATGTCTTTCATTGCACAAGATGTAAAATCTGTAGCATGTAGAGTGATTCAATACTTGTAAAGCAGCTTTGAGACTTTCTAGATGAGTTGGTTCCAGATGTACTAAAGAGCTTCATCTTCAATGGCAGTATAAAATGAGACTTTATATTCTTTTCCCAGGGTTCTTGGTGGTGATCCTCACATACTACTGTGTCCATCAGGTGCTTTGGGGACTGAGTAATTGTAGGCTGAGGGGGTTTTATGTTGTGTGGATATAAAGTAGTCACTATGAATCAGGAAATCCTTGATTAAGTTACATTGTTATTACATTGAATGAAGTAGAAGTTATGTTTTTGGTGTTGAAAAATGTTAATTCATGGTGTAGCTAATATTGAACAGTCAAAACTGGTATGCTGAATAATGACATGTATCAGTTTCATGAAAACATGGTCAAAGCATGAGGAGGATTGGGGGGTTTTTTTCTTGTATAATCCTGTCTCAGAGTACAGAAGGATATGTGGTATTGAAAAATAAGCCTTTTTTTGTGGGAGCATAACCAACCTAGCTTTACGTGCCTGAATGTGGTTGAAGAAATGAATGCTTGTCTTATATTACACTCGTCTTCAAGAAGCTTCACCTGCTGCAGAAGTTGAGCTCAACAAAGCTAGTTGTGAGAAAACCTGGCTTTTTCTACCTAACCACCAGTATTTCTACACTGAATCTCACTTCTGTTTTGTTAGTCATTTTTCTACCTTTCTGTTTCTTTCTGCACTAATGTGCAAATATGGGTGAGGAGCTTGCTGATAAAGTGAAACAGGTGACTGCTTTTAACCTTGCTGGAACTGTCTTCTTTGCAGGATTTGGAGGTTTGGCATGTGTCCTTGTAATAAACAATGATTGTTTTCTCACAAATTACATGCTTGCTCTTCCTTGCTACCCTGAAAGATGAGTAATGAGAAAGAATGCGTCCACCATATGGAGGAAGAGTAGATCTCATCTTCATTTTTTTCCTACTGTCTTTGACTCCTGTGCTGTAATCAGCTACAAATGGAGTAGTTGTGTTCAGTTCTTGGTGCTGCCTGGTTCTGGTAATGTCTCATTCTTCTGAATCAATAATAGGCACTGGCTTTAAGATTGCTTGATGGTGAATGAAGGGCATGTGTTTGGTTTTGGTTTGTTTGTATTGTTTGAGGTTTCATTTTTGTGGGTATTTGTTTGTTTGTGGGTTTGTTTTTTTTTAAATTTCAGTAATGCTTCATGCAGAGCATCTCCCACTCTCCGTGTCTTTGAACATAACTCTCACTTAGAGCCAATTTAGGTAATTTGAAGCCCCTTAATAATGTCAGCAACATGCAACCCCTTACAGCAGATGGCTTTTAGGCATTAGGTTACTGTGACAAATTCTGTACAATAATGATAAGCTGCTTTCTGTATTTATCAAGAATATACCCATCTGATGTTTAGGATATTACCTGCTGCTTTTCATATATTTTAAACTATTTTTATATAGTCTTTTAAAGAACTTTGTAGGTTAATGTGGAATCACTTTCTTGTTTTGTTAGTATCAAGGACAGTTACCAGCTTCTTGCAGTGTGGTACATGACTGAGGAAGTTCCATGTGCCTCTTTAAGGCCAACTTGAAAGACATTCCCTAGAATTAGATGGAGAGGTCTTCAAAAGCTTGATCCTAAGGGGTTTCTTCTGTTTTTAGAGTCTCTTCACATTGAAGTTATTGTCATCATAAATAACTCACTGTTTTGGATATTCTTCTCCATGGGTTAATGAAAGTTAATATGGACTTCTTAAGTAGAATGGGCCAAATGATGTTATTTCAAGAGTCTTTGAAATTGTCAGAAACTTCTTAGCAGAATTTAGTACCTGATGTCTTTTTAAATTTCCAAACCAGAAATTAGAACTTGGGTTTAGTGAATTGTGTTTTGCAGGCTATCCTGATTGCTTCTCAGTGTATGGATATCATTGAAAGTTTAGAGAAAAGCTGTAGCACATGTAAGAATTAAGTCTGCTTGAGGAAACATATGCAAAAGATGTTCCCAGACAGTAGAGAAAATGCTAACTCCATACTGCAATTGTACTGTTAAGTTCAACTCAACATGCTGTAAAGTGATGGGGAAAATTAAAGGTTTTTTTGGTTTTTTTAAGGGTTATGATGAACTGGAGCTGTTGAGAACAATCCTTCAAGCAAAGCCATTGTAAAAATTGATTATAATTATTTTAGGCTTTTGCCAAGGCTATTCTGTGTTTATTTTGTCTACTTAAAAGCCCTCTAAAGTACTTGAACCAGGTTATTTACCAAATTAAACAATTAGAATTTGAATGATAGTTTTACTAGTATTAAATCCAACTAGATGGATTTACTATATCTCTGTGATACTAGAGATGCCTGATAACGAGAACACAAATTATCAGAATATATTCCCTAACTCCATGAGAGCAGTTTCAGAAGAGAAGTCTAAACAAGTAATCATTTGAGTAAATCCCGAGTTGGAGTGGGTTCCTCTGGGTTTTGCAGATGTTTTGTGGTGTACTGTATAACTCAGTAATGCTCTTCATGGTGAGCAAGTGTAGACTGGGGACACAACCAGAAGTGGTGTTATTAGTAACTGAGGATGCTTCTAAATTAATCCACATTAGGAAAATAATAATTTACAAAGGTACATGTTACAGTATTTCCTGAACAAAGTAAATTTGAAAGGCAGCTTTTGTCAGTATAATTAAGGCCTTTTTGGCATTAATATATATAATTAATACCTGTCAGGAGTTTAAAAGTAGACCTTCTTAGTGAGACCTCATTCAGAAATGCTCTGGCTATAGTAGCATGAAAATAGGCACATGCAGAAATGTGTGAACTTCTTTCTGTGTCTGTTTGTGTTAATAACCTTTTCTCACACTGCTCAGGATGACAAATAGTAACAGCATACCAAAACAGACAAATTATTGGAATAATAATGATGAATAACCTTAGGTGCTTGTTCTGTGAAATCTGTTAGCTATAAAGCTTTTAGTAAGTGTAAAGGTCATGGAAAGTTAGGCAGTGAAGTTGTTCAGAAACTTAAAAGAAATACTCAGATTATCCAAGTTCTTCAAGCTGTAATAATTTGTGTTTGTCAAGCTTTCAAGTACCATCTTAAGGCACTTCAGTACATGGAAGAAAAATGCTTCTGCAGGAGACTGTGGAGTCTCACAGCAGAACTGTGTCCCCTTGATGTACTGCTACCACCCATGCCTCTGAGACTCCCCAGTTTCTGCTTGTCCTTAAGGCTTCAGCTCATGAATGAAGTTAATGCTAACAGTTCTCAAGGATGGTTTCAAACTGTAATTCATGTTTTTTTTCTACCAGCTGGTCTTCTGTTCACTGAACTCACAGTTGTGCTTGGGAATTTGGTTTTGCACTCTGGCATGTAAAGCAGCCAAAGCAGTAGTTTCTACAACATAAAGGATTGTCTTATTGACTCAAGAAGCAGAAAGAGTAAGTGATTATCCACCTAGGATGGGAGTGGGGCTGGGAAGCAGGACAAATTAGACATGTTCCCTATTCTGATAGGGTAAGGAGATTGCTGAACTAATTATGCTAGTCTGTTAATTACATTAGTCCATGTCCTAATGCTTTAGAGAATCTTTGTGTTCTGGGAAGATAGGTTTCCTACTGAAGCCAAAATCATTTCCCTTATGGTGGGTCTCCTGTGGGGTCTCAGGTCCTGCCAGCAAACCTGCTCTGGCATGGGCTTCTCTCTCCACAGGTCCTACTAGGAGTCTGCTGCAGCATGGCCTCTCACTGGGTCTGTCTTCCTTGGGCATCCACCTGCTCTGGCGCAGGGTCTTCCATGGGGGCTGCAGGTGGGTATTTGCTCCACTGTGGACCTGCAGGGGCACAGCCACCTCACCATGGTCTTCACCATGGTCTGCAGGGGAACCTCAGCTCGGCACATGGAGCACCTCCTCCCCCTCCTTCTCCACTAGTCTTGGTGTTTGCAGAGTTGTTTCTCTTGCCTATTCACTCTTCTCTCCACTGTTTTAATTCCAAGCAGTTTCCCCCTTCTTAAATGTTTTATTCCAGAGGTGCTGCTGCAAGGGCTCAGTCTGGAGCTGGTTGGCATTGGCTCTGTTTGACATAGGGGAAGCTTCTGACATCTTTTTCTAGAAGCCACCCCTGTAGCCCCCCCACTACCAAGACCTTGCAATGCAAACCTGGCAAACACCTGTATCTTGTGCCATTCCTTAAGGAAAGTTTGGAGAGGATGAACCTGACTCTAAGCAATATTGTCAAGATTGTCATTCTGTGGAGGAAAAAGCTTCCCAGCAAAACTAATGCTGCCTCCACTTGGTTTGGCTTGTCCTTCCAGTGGTCCAAGAGCATTAATTTGCTGAAATCATTTTGTTTATATAGTGGCCCTACAAACTTGTTGACAAGTGGTGTGTGTTTACACCACATTGAAAGTGAGAGAGGTTTCTAATGTGAGGTATGGCAATGTAGTGGTGTTGGGACACTCTTAGGGTTGTGTGGAGACAGCCTTGATCTGTTAACTGTGTTGTCCTGGGCTCTCAACTGAGAGGTGTGGTAACTAATATGATTGTGTGTCAATGCCAGCAAGGGTCCTTACAGAGTTTAATTAGCACAGAAGGGCATGTGTTTTGCAGGATGAAATAATTAACTGGTTTTGGACTGGATAGCTCTGTTTGAAATAGTGATGATTGGTGACTCCTAATTTAGATGAGATGCAGGAATGAGAGGGCAGAACGAAGGTTAGCACTTAAATTTAGATACTGAAATTCAGACTGATATTTGGCCTTTCTATTTTCCTCCTTTTTTTAAACTGCAGCATTCTATTTGTTTTTCTTCAATGTTGAAATATATTTATCTCAATTTTTGTGTTAGTTTTGTGATGATGTTTTGGTGGTTTTGGAGATTAGAAAAGGAGAGCATTAAAAATATTTTCATATCAGTTAATATTTGTCAAATGCCATCTGTGAGACTTCTGTTAGTATGCATTGGCATTAGTGATTGACCTGCTGTGCCCTCCTCTGTATTTAACTGAGTTGCATTGTTCATGGGGAAGTTGGAGATTAACAGAACAAAATGTGATTATTCCAATATCTAATCAATTCAGGATATGATTTTGATCTTCAAGTGATGATATTTATTGGCAGCTGGTGACTTAACTTCTGAATTTCTTGAATCGCTAAATATACATTTTATAAGTGTTAGTTTCAGTGATCTTTGCAGGTCCCTTTCAATGTGGGATGCTCCACGATTATTTGGAAAGCTGTTCATGTTTGGGAGGCAGGGGGATGTATTTTAGTACAGGCTTATATATGTATTGCTAGTTGTCTTTTATCATCTACCTGGGCATCTTCTTGGTTTAGGTAACCTACACTTGTATCTCTAATTATTTGAGTCTTTTCATTTATCCTCCTGAAGAGTTACTCTTAAGTATCTTCTTGCAGTCATTTAAAGTTAAGAGCATCATGATGAGAACAGTGTCTCCTGTAGCCTGCTGAAGGAAATTTATCTCTTAAAAATGCAGTTGTCCATGCAGAGAGAGGTGTAGAAGCATATATATGTATGCTTCATCTCATAGCAGTTGCAAACAGTTCCTGAAGAAACTATCACGAGCTACAACTTAACTGTTTGTGTTACAAGGAAAAACTTAAGAAGAAATGCAGAACTGGTATTTCAGTATCCTTCCTGAGCACTTGTACTTATTGCACACTAGTAAGTGCTGTTGCACTTTTTACTTGACTGGAGAACAAGCTGAAATTATTCAAATATATTTGTAAAAAAGCATGACTAACTCCCAGTGTAATAGGAAAACATAAACAGTTGCAGTTTGACCAAGCCTTAAATTCTACATGTTTTGTTTTCAATGGAGAAGATGGATGGCTGATAAAACACAGCATGGAGTAGATTCTCAGGCTTTGCAAATGTTTCATATTAGTATGATAGTTTGCAGTCCCATACCTTGTGAAGGAACTCCTGTGGTAAGATTGAAGGGTGTTGGTTTTGGTGGGAGCTTTTGTTCTTACAAATTTGAAGTATTTTTCCCTCTTTACTCTTCAGCTGTCTCTATAGTAATTACCCACCCATTTGTTGTGCTTCTTTCAACTGAATTATTGCTCACTTGCAATGTTTCCAGATACTGTCTACTTACAACTTAGCAGCTGTAAAAAACAAAACAGATTTGGAAGAATGTGTAAAAGGTTCCATTTAAAGAAGAGAAAGGTGCTTGCAATTAAATAGTTTTAAAGAAATTGAGAAGAAGCTAGAGAAAGCTAGTTTTCCTTGTAGGTAACTTCCTATGCTTCATTTTAAGGGTGCAAGCAGATACTTATCTGCTTGCACCCTTAATGTACATTGGACTAGTACATTGTACTAGTCCAATGTAGGTTTAAGTGTAGAATGTTTTTCTCTTCAGTCTACTGCTAGTACCCATAGTGTGTAAAATGTAAAGCTGCTGGGCCAGATGAAAGCATTGTATTCTGATTTCCATAAATATCTCCCTCCTTATGAAACACAGTTGAACACTATGGCTGAATAGTGCTCTGGATTACTGATGTAAGTCTGCACTATGTCACTGTCATTTTGGTACTGTGAGGGTTTTTAAAACATCCTTTTAGTATGCATTGCATTTTTCAGTGTAAACTACCATCCCTTGTACTAGCTCCCTGTTTTTTTTTTGCTTTCATCTTCCTTGACAGTGTGTAGAACAGCAGCAGGAAGAAGGAATGGAAGCTGGACAAATTTCAGTTGCTGAAGAAGTTATAGAATGTCCTTGCAAGCTATTGAGAGGGGTCGTGCTCTTGCAAGATGTGTGCAAGTGTTGGTGCTAATGGAAATTGCTGCATCCATTCCTGCCCTGCACAACCTGGCATAGCAGCTCATGGGTTTTGCTATGTAATCTGCCTGTTGCTGTGGGACTTCTGCAGGAGAAGGTTGAGGCATTTCTACTTGTGGAATTTTGTTTATAATTGGTTGTCACTGGTTGGGAATGGATTGAATGTACAGTTGAACACCTGTTGCTCTAGATGATCTCAGACTGTCACCAACACAGTGGGTTTTTACACATTTCCAGTTGAACTTGTGAACACTTGTAGCAAACCACTCATTCTTCTATGGAACAGGCTTGGATGCAGTTATTGTATTCATGTTTGGTATGTGGAAATATTTAATGTGTGTAATCTGTTGGAAAGTTAAGTATATTCTAAATTCATTGTTAGGAGAGAGGCAAAAGTTTACATTGTGTATCTGTGGCTTTGATGGTTCATAGTTGAAAATAAATAATAATAAATAAGAATATTTGGTGTAAGTTTTGTGTGCTAATGAAAGAGACACTGCAATGCTGGTGTTACACTGATGTTAAAAAGTGAGAAAATAAAGTTGTTCCATGTCCAGCACGATGATGGCATTAATTCCTACTACTCTACTGTGCAGAGCAACAATAACCCCTGCCAATCTCCTCTGTATGGGAGGGACAAAAGGGTGGGGAAGAATGTCAGACTGTTAGCATAGTTTTCTATTCCCATTTCAAATATTTATTAAGCCTGTTAACAAATACAAAATGAGCCAGAACTCTTGTCAAAGAGAGGGCTTGACTCCTTTTGTTGCCCTTGTGTCGTTATGTAATGCAAAGTTATACCAGGAGTGGGTCAGAAAGATAACTGCATGTTCTGTAGTTCTAATGGCTCTTCATAATTCATGTTAAACACTTGAAACCAAAAGGTAAACTGAACAGGCTATGTTTAAAACCATAATTCCACAAGGTTTTTTCATGTTCACATTGCTGTTGAGGACTTTCCCTTCTTCCCACCTCTGACATCATAAATTAATATTTTTCTGCATTTCTAAAAGGCTTGGAACCAAAGTAATTTCAGATGAAAATTTGGGATGATTGGCTAGGGAAAATAATCCAAAAGAAGACAAGGATTTTTGTTAGATGAAACAAGTTCTGAACTTTCTTCCTTCCCTTTTTCTTCCATTTGTGGTATTTGTGCTGCATCTTTCCACTCCAAATCAATGTTTCTGTTCTAGGGACAGCATGTCAGTGGCTTCAGTGCCCTAGTCCATGAGCTCTATGGACCTTCTTCTATGTTACATTAAGCCATGAAGCTTTCTTTAAACATTCAGTGGGCTCTGACTGCATAGACAATAAACAGTTATTTCATAAATGTCTGAGGGGGAGTGATAGAGCTGTTTTAGCACAGGTTCTGTTTTGGAGAATGTGTGTAACTTCCAAATGATGGGCTCACACTTTCTCTTTTGTCCCCTAGTTTTCTACTGCTACACTGAAGAGGTAAAAAAGCCCAGATGAGCATTCAGTTTTGGTGCATGGATAGAGTGATATTACTGAACACAAGAAGCTTTTAAATATATGAAGCTTATATTCAAATGTAATAAACAGAATTGCCAGAAGGCTGTATGTGTCAATTAGCTAGAACATGCCTGGGAACAGCATGGGACAGGACTGTGAGCAAGCAGCGTAAATACCTTTCTTCCCTCTTTTCTGATTGAGAATGCTCTGGTTTTGGTTGGATTGGCTTCTCAGAGATCATAAACTTGTCAGAGTCAGAAGAGATCTTTTTGCTCCCAACTGTCAGTGAAATTTTTTTTTTAAATTACTTCTTGTATCTTTTTTTTTGGCCGCTTCATCTGTAATGTCTCATGAGGGAATACCAGTTTTCACTAGACACTACTTCATAATGCACAGGCTGAAAAGGAGCAGTACAATATTCTTTTTCTGCCCTTTTCTTTCAGGACACAACTTCCTTGTGAGGAAGTTTATGTATACTGTGTGGGGGATTTTAATATATGAGTTACCAGATCTCTGAGTCTTGTGAGCATCTTGTTTGCATAAGTTGAAAACAAGATATTTGTAGTGCTTCCCTACAGCTGTCCTCTGTCTGTGCCTGTAAGAAGCAAAATAAACTGAAAAAAATCTATATTTAAAACCCGGCAACTGAACTGATACATGCAGAATTCATTCTCCCTGCCATTAGCCTTTGAGGCAGACTGCTGTAGAAGCATGTCTCTTGTGAAGTGTTTTAGGAAATAGAGAACTTGTGAATTGCTGTTTATACTGATGCAGGCTGCACTATGTAGGTTGTGTTATGTAATTAGTTGGTCACACACATTTAACCATAAACATAAACATCAGCATGTTCTGTGACCTACATACTTCCCCAACATAGACACTTGTGCAGGGGCTATAGCAAGTTAAATAAGGCATTTCAATAGAAATCAGAAAGGTCAGGTAGAAGAAGGGACTTTACATACTTTGTAGGTAAAGAATGCTAGCTTTTCCAAAATCCTGTTATGCACTTAAGAAGATGCAGGTATAATTTCCTACTCTTTCCCCTCCCTCCTGTGCCCTTTCTGAAAGCATTCCTAACCTCTGGTTGCAAAAGGCAGTCCTACTATTATTATTTTTAAATCTTTATAAAATGGTTTTATAAAACGTCCAGTTACTGATTTTGATATTCTGAGATATCTGTGTTCCTCCTATGCAAGTTGAAAGGGAAAACCCCCAGCCCCTGAAAAAGGATCATGCTCTCTCCTCCTCTTCCTCCTTTAATTTAGATGAAACTCAGGAACTAAAAACTTAGATTCTAACCCCACTGTTTTTATTTCCGTCATGCTTTCATATTAGAGATGGAAAGTAGTTTTGCAAAGCTATGTCCAAGAAGACTTCCAGCTTCTTAGATAGGAACCAACATCACTCAAGAAATATAATAGGTGTCCATGGCAGTAGGTAAAGAAGCATTACTAAATATGTGTCTGTATTTAAATAGTTAAATGGAGGTATCAAAACATGCACTAGAATAAATAGTAAAGAACAGTACAATACAGCTGAGGCATACACTGCATTAATTTTCTGATTACATGACTGTATGCAATTATTATAACTAGTAAATGAAAGTGAAATGTAAATGGGGAGGAAGAATAGATAGTAAAGTCATATTTAAGTTTTAAAAAAGTTAAATTTTAAACAACTGACTTGTTACTTTGAACTTGGAGACAAAAACTTCATGTAGATGTTTGAAACATCTTTGAGTAAGAACCTCTGCATGAGCAAAGGTTTAGTGCAAAACTAGTTAGGATAGTTTATACTAAAAAAAGAAAGGTACTAGAGAATGATCATGCTATCTTACTCAGAAGGAATTATTCAAAATTCTTATTTATTGCCTATCTGTGAGTGAGAGGAGTTCTTCTGGCTTCTTGTCAATAGAAAAATTTTAACTTTTGTCTTACATCTCCATTGTCTCCTGGTTACTTGGCCTGTGAAAGAGAGTGAAGTTGTCATAAGCTGCCTATAGTGTTTACTCCTGTCTGTGAAAATTAATTTTGGTTTCTTGTCAATTTTATAATTGCGCTAAATTCTAGACTTGAGACCATCATAAATTAACAACATACTTTCAGTCTTCTGTCCTGACCTACAGGCTCTAATAACCCTCTTGTGTTCATGAGTAAGTACAAACTTGTAGTTTTTTTGGGTCTGGATTTTTTGTGGTTTGGTTTTTGAGGGTGTGTGCAATAAATAGTTTCACCTATTCTTAGTTCCATATCAAATGTCCCATGGCCTACATTCAAAACCTCAGAGCTGGGATCTTACTATTACTTGTGCAGGAAGACCACAGGATGATTTTGGGTGGGACTTGTGTCAAGACCTTGGATGTGGCCAAAGGTTGTCTGCTGTCTTCTTGGTGTGGTACTGCTTTGGTGTGTCAGAACAGGGCACCTACTGCTCTGTGCTCTGCATCTGCTTTATCCCTGCTAATGCCTAGTGGTTTCTACTGAACCAGCTTTGGCAGCCTCTGTTTCTTGTAGTAGCTGATGAATCTTTGCCTGTTGTGTTTGAAAAAGGCATGCTAAACATAGGTTAAAGCATTTGTCAAAAATGGAAAAAAAAAAAAAATCAGTATCCTGGTAGGAAAAGAAAAAGATCCATTAGTGGTGAGTTTCTTCTACAGCAATGCAATTAAAGGCATACAACAGAATAGGTGTACTTTGGTTGACTTTCAAACATCTTTTTTTAACACTGTTTTTGGTCTCTAAAGTTACTCTCTAATTTTCTTGACTGGAGACCATCTATAATTTCTATTGAAACTGATGTGCTGATGTAATTACCAGTGCTTATCATTGAGTGAATTGGCTTGCTTATTCAGTGACTTAGCTTTAAATCTAATGGAATTTGCTTTTAATAAGTAAGAAATTTAGAAATGCTCTTAAGTGAAAATATGCATTTCAGAAGTGGGAGGGAAAATAGCAGTGCACCTTGGTGCTACCAAGGCAGCTTGGAAAATCTCATAGAATAATGTTTTCATAACTTGTTTACCAGGCAATTGAGAGAATATTTTTCCTTAACCTGGAAATTATATTGGAGTTTTCTGCATGGTAAACATTTCTTGCTGCTAAAATGGATTGATGAATAGTAGTTCTGATAAGGATTATGGGGTTTAATGAATACATTATAGTTCTTCATATTTCTACATTCAAACAGCTACTGAAAATCTTTACCTGAGACTTCAGTATTCAAGCCTTGATTCAGAATATTTGAAAATGTAAAATTCAGAGTTTCTTCAGCTTCAAGATATCCTGTCAAAATATTTGTATATTTATTACCTTTGATGTATAATGAATGTCAAGACTTGGCTGTGAATGTCTTTAATTTTATTGTCAATTTTGCTTAAGATTGCTTTGATTTGAGTAGGGTTGTTTTGGTTTCACTTTTAGGATGCAAGTAATCCTTTTACATTTTGGCTCATGGCATGAAGGAACCAAAGGAAATTGTTAAATGCATGAGAATAAGAAAGACTGAAAACAGAATTCTGTAAAAATTACAGTAGATAATAAATGTTTTGAATTACTCTTTGAACTCCTTTGTAAGAAGGGCTGGGGTGCTATTTAGTTACAGTTTAATTTCAGTGAGCACTACTGAGATGCATAAAAGTGATTCTTGTTCTGTAGCTTATGGCTCTTGCTAAGATTTTTAGTTCTGTAAAGCTGTTTGTAGAGAGCTTCATATATACATAGAGACTTGTGTATCATCTCTGTTAGGTAACATGACCTTGTACTCTTTTGACAGTACAACCTGACACTTGCAGGATTCAGGTTAAACATGTTTGCAATGTATTGATCTTGAAATGTCTTAGTTATGTATCTGATGATACAAGTGTTGATGGTATAAAGAACCAAAAATTCAGTTTCAGTCATTGTTATTTCCCATCAGTCACTACTGATCTGGACAGCATTGAATGGAGATGGACATTCCCACAGATACTTCTAATATGAAATTCTAGTTGCAAATGTCAGTAGGAGATATGATTTTAAAATAATAAAGAAAATGCATCATGAATGCATCTGACTCATTTCTTACATCTTCTGTACTTTTATTAAAGAACAAACTTAATTGTCTATTAAATACCCAAACTTAACCCAAATGAATTTGATTTCAGAAGGAGTGTTTCATTTGATTGTAAACATTGTTGAGTTCTCACAAACCAAAGTATCTTATAGCACAGTATGCAATGGGAAAAATTACAGTCTATTTAATTAGGTACTTATAGTGGAGAATGCAGCACATAAGTGAGCTGCAGAACTGCAAAAATAAAAGCTGTGATTGCTGAAGGGGGGTGATAAAGCTCTCACTTCACTGCTGTTGTGCTGTGGCATTAATATGCAAATAAATGCACATATACACAATCACATCGTCCCCAGCTGAACTTTGTTGTCCCCTCAAGGTCACAATAAAATCATTGCCCACAGTGATTGTATTCACAGATAATATGATGTGAAGGATCTGGAGGTGCCTTTTAAATTACACTGCAAGACTGGCAGATTCCAGAAGGACCAAAGAAATGCTTGGTCCTCCTTGTAGAGAAGGTGATAGGTTCGTGCAAGAAGTTGCCAGTATTCCAGTACACAGTATGACACTTTCATTAGACAGCAGAAATATCACAGACAGAATGTTGGAGGGCTTGCAAGGGAAAGCGTTCTTGACTCGTCCTAGATGATGGACTGAACCCAAATGAAGATACTTGAAGTAGTGTTATTGAGGAATTACTCTAACAGCAGTCAGGCTATACTTCATTCCTCTAGGAATGTTTCAACTGTCCAAAACAAGTCCTTTGTAGGGAGCCTCTTGTTGGGGGCCCTTCCTGGCCCCCAACTTGGATGTCTGTAAGAATGTTCCTTAAACTAAAAAGAAATGGAAAGGGGCAGCCCAGAGTGGTGTGATTTTTCTTGAAGCCTTGAAATCACCACATAACCTGCAGGTAGATGACTTGTGTGAAAGAGCAAGAGACTTTGTGTGATTAGATGGTGCAGTAAATGGAAGTACAGAAAGAGGAAGATAACCTTCCTCATAAAGTTCAAATGGTGCCCAGCATTGAGAACAGGAAGTACATTAGGTTCTAGTAGGCTTAATCCAGAAATACTAGAGAGGGCCAAACCAAGAGTCTGGGGAACAATTTACAAGGTGCCTGAAAACTATTAAAGCCTGTTTTTTCAAGCATCTGAAACAAGAAGCTTTCTGTAATACTAGAAACTGATTAATGTATAGAAGTGGCACTTGAAGGAAGTAAGGTCATGGAACAAAAAAGAGATGCCTTTAGGTAAGTGTGTTCACAGCACAGGAGGTGGGACAAGTTCACTTCAGTCCAGCTCTGCTCTCTTGCAAAAGGAAACTGCCTTGAATCTGGTGGTTAAGAGTTTGGAGCCAGCCCCCTAGGTAACATGTAGTCTTCCTTATGGATGACTTGAGAAGGAAATCACTGAGCAATCTGTGGCATTCAATGAGGTTATTGCTGAGGACTGTGTCAGTATCAGGGCAAGGAGGGTACAGCTTAGGGATGAGTCCAGAGTGACAGACATGAAGGTTTCACACTCCTGATTTCTCTAAAAGAGTCACAGGACAGGTGGGAAGAAGGATATGCAGTTGACATGGTTAGCCAAGACCCTTGTGAAAAGTTCTTAAATCCTTTAGGCAGAGAAATGAATTTAAAATTGAGGGTACTAGAAAAAGGGAGTGGTGATAAAATACAATACTCACACAGTTGCAGAAAACTTTTGCTGTTCAGTAAATTATCTGAAAAAGGGTGTGTAGAGCAAACAAAAGTAACTTTGCAAATGATATGAAGCTTTTCAGGGTCATGGAAATGAGGGTGACATGCAAGTGCAGAGAGATTTTGTGCTAGAATAGCAAAAGGGAGAAATTAAATACAGTGTTTTTAATACTGAAGCAGAGTACTTGTCCTATGATAAAGGACAAGTAGCTGGTCTTAGATTCCTAATACATGCATCAAAAGAACAGATGGTTGTCTCATCTTTCAGAGAGACTGAAATCTTAACATGATACATAAAATGTTTCAACAGAAATTCATGCAATAAAGGGAATTGTGCTGTAGCAGCTAGAACAAGAAAATAGATATCAAACATAGCAATTGATACTAAAATAGATATTGAACCTAGTATTTAAACTATGGGGATTTTTCTTCTTACAAATTAGGCTGTGTTTTAAGCAAGAAATTTATGATCACTAATCACTAATCACTTTTCAAAAGAGGTGGAATGACAACATGAACATTGGAAATGGCTAATAGAGTATAGATACAGGTAAAGTAGAAAGCAGAATTGAAAAACAGTTGGGCTTAGACAAAATTGCCATTTCAGTTAAGCTGTTTTTTACTCCATATTTTGGAACCAAATAATGTGTTTTAACAACTGATTGTGAGATCAAGTATGTAAAATCCATTTTTTAAAAGTACAAAATCAACCGATGTAAATTGTGTAGCTGTTCCCCATGTTAAGGAAAACTTCATAAACGTAGAAAGAATTGGAGAGAGGGAACTGGAGTGAAACATGGCATATATTCTGGTAGCAATGCTTCTGACTTCTCTTAGAGTTTTGATTTTTAATTAAAGCATTTATTTGAGGCAAATGGCCCTGGATACTGCAGTTGTGATTAGTTTCTATCTCCAAGGAAATCAATACCATAACACGCCATTAAACTAAACCAAAACTGCAGTACGGGCACACTGAAAAGGTTTTTGCAGTTCATTATATATCAGATTATCATATTTACCAAATTATGTAAAGAGAAAATATCAACAACATTTCATCTAGTCTGTTGCCAACATAATCTAATTTAAAATGAATATGATACAAAAACCAGTGCAGAACAGGAAAGAACAATAAAAGGAAAAATTTCAATCTAAGGGGCAAGTGTAATGCAAGGAGGAAGAAAAATCCTGCAATATAGTAGCTTTACATAGTTGCTGCTACCACAGAATTACTTCTCTTGTAAGAAGAACCGGAAGAGCAGATTAATTCACTGTCAAGTCAAATTTTCCCCCTGAGACTACGTCTAACATTAAAAATGAGAACAGTGGATTTTTAGCAACTCTCCATCTGAACCAGAGTGCAGCAAACTCCAGTGAGTCCATCTAGTTGCTGTAAATTTTTTCTTTTACAAGACAAGACATACCATTCTTCAATATTTCCTCTTCATGAGAAGGCTTCTTTTAAATTATATTCTCTGTTCAGTCTTCAACTGCAGGAATGGAA
Organism: Serinus canaria; assembly: GCF_022539315.1. Classification (NCBI taxonomy): domain Eukaryota; kingdom Metazoa; phylum Chordata; class Aves; order Passeriformes; family Fringillidae; genus Serinus; species Serinus canaria. Next base: position 14,976,390 of record NC_066315.1, on the reverse strand, counting down.
TTTTTTCTTTCAAATGAAACACACCCACTCTAAATACGCAATATGTGTTGGATTCCAGTCTTCCTCTGGGTTTCTTTTTTTATCTTAGTTCAAAACTTTAAGACCAAGCTTTTCCATTGAGCTCAAGAGGATGCATGTGCATGTAAAAATGGAGAAAATATGTCAGCAATTCTGTTAATTTATATTCTCTAGAAGTGATGGACAGGTTTTGAAGTTTGTTTTGGACAAAGGGCTACTATGTTTTGCAGAGCAATTCATCCTTAGTCATGCCATTGATATGCATATAAAGTGAGTCACCATCACCTGTTCTTTATTCCCAGTGTAGAAGAGTTCCCTGTGTAACATTGATTTCTTCTTGGCTTTCGGCAGATCTCTGGATATTCTGACTGATAAACAAATGCTTATATCTGAGCAGAAAAGGATTGTTTTTAAAAACTGGTGGTTTTTTCCTGGTAATTTTACTTGTTAAACTTTATCAGAAAAAGAAGGTATTAATGCTTTAAGTGGGCTGTGAACATAATTTACCACTTTGAGTTTAATTAATTGTTGATATCCGAATCTTGTCAAATGTAATTTGCTTTGAAAGAAGCATGACAGCAAATGGAGTACCTGGAGACTGTAGTCTAGGATTTGGAAGCCTTGTTCTATTAAAAAAAGAAATAAAGAACCCTTGACGCAAGACCCTTTAAATTCTTATCCTTCTTTATTTATGTACTCTTTTGTCCTAAACAGTTTTAACTTTTATTGCTTTAAGTTAAAACTCAGAGGTTAAAAAATGGCAAGCTATATAGTTAATTTGGATCTCACTGCTTTTCCAGTCTGCTCTGTCTTTTCTCTCCAAATGCAGATTCTTCACTGAATGTATGTGCATGTATGTGTATGGGTAATTGCTGTTAGGTTCCTGATAACTTGCATTTTTTCCATGTAACTCAGGTTTCAGTGCAGATGTGTGGTATGTATTTAATGGAAAATTAGTCACAGCAGTTTTCCACCTAATTGTTCTATGTATTGCTTTGAATCTTGCAGTATAATGTTCAACATTATTCAGAAATAAAAATGATTTCTAAATAGGTATTTGCAATACTTCACAACTGTCTCTTTTCACAGTGCTGCTTTGAGGTGCAATTGTAAAGGGAATGTTTTCCATCAGTTTTGGGTGACTTTTTACATTCTTAAATACTTCAATGCTTAAACCTGCTTAACTTGTGTGATACCACCAAGAATAGCTCCTGTTAGCGTAGCTGCAGCTGATTATTTAGTAGCTGTTTGCTTTAGAAGAAAATTCAAGTGGATATCTGAAAAAAATGGAGAAAGTAGCATAATTAATGAGGTTTAAATAAACTTGGTCTGAATTACCTGCTTGGTGTCAACAGAGAATCTGTAGCCAAGACAAGAATAGCATATGGTTTTATCAGCAAGAGACTGTCTTGCTGCAATTCTGGTATCATTCAGAACTTTGCAAGCTTTGCAGGAAATGAACCAAAGATGCAGCAGTCACTGACAGTTCCTCATTCTTTCCCAGTGGAGATGCATCTCTACACAGAAGGGTAATACAGTTTTGTTGGGAAGGGCCACATAAATAATGGTTTCATATGACTTTATTTTCATGTGAGGTGGGAAAAGTGGAATTTAACAGCCTGAGCTGATACCTTTGCACTTTCATTCTGTTAGCCTATAGGCAGTTGATCAGCAAGTTGTGAATTCTTGAATTCCCTATGAAGTCATGTAGCCTGGGCTGTTGCTGCTGGTTCCACTGACTACTGTAGAATAGGAGGAGGCATGTATTGCTAGCAAGCTGTATAACCTTTGCCAAGAGAGAAGAAGGATAACAGTTAGGAGTTAGGCATTCCACTTGAAAAAGTTCTGAAAAGCATAGAAGCTTCTCCTTTTTCTGCAGCTCTGAGAATGATTTTTTTTTCCTCAACTTGCTTTCATACTCCATACTCTTCCCTGCTTCATCTTTGGATGTTTGTCTCAGTCTTGTTCATGATACCCAACTGCATTAGTCAGAGTTCCTGTGTCAGTCACGCTGTCCTCGTTCAGTCTGTACATATATATTCATGGAAGCTTACCTGGTTACCTTCTCCCTTTTTCTGACTACCATTCTTTATTTCCTTCCTTAGACCTCTTTCTAATTTTACTCCTTTTTGCTCTGTTCCATCTTCTTGTGCCCCCATCTCACCAGTGTCTATCAGAAGAAATGGAAAAGAGCTACATGAATGTGTCTTCTTCCCCCTGCCTTTCAGCACCTGTGATGCTGTCTCTGTGTCCCCCTCCTTTGCATTCTCAGTTTCTGAGCTCTGTGATAGTCCCTGCTTGTGTCTTTCTCTCTGTTCCCAGTTTTCCCACTTTCTCAACATCCCCATTCTCCCTCTTCACCCAATTGCTTGTTAGTCCTTCACCTGCCATTTTTCTTACTGTCTCTTGTCAACTGCCTGTGTTCCATGATTGGGTTTTCCATTGATCCTCCCTCCAGTTCCCACTGTTTTTGCCAAGTAGGCTCAAATCCTCCCTTGCCAGTTTCCTGCAGCTTCCCACTCACCGCATCTGCTACAATCTCCTTTTTTCCTTTTCCTCACTTCGTTCATGCCCTTTGCATTCTAATCACATTTTCCTTTCTATGTTGCCTAGGTGTCAGCACAGAGTAGTTGAAAGCTTAGGAGAAACTTTCTGGCTTCTGGATTGTATTTTCAGTGCTTACCTAATCAAAGAGCTAAAACTGTGGGGAAAATTCATTTTTGAAAAGACCAACTTTATCCTTGAAGTCATGGTTGTCAAAGAAAGACTGTAAAACTTTCTTGGTGAAATTCCTAAACTTTTTCCAGTGCTGCTGTGGCAGTATTCTTCCAGATAATGTCAGTGCACAAAAGATACTCAGTTCTTGGGGCTGTGTCTATATTCTGTATAAAACAGTTTGGGTGCTGTAACTTGGAAACTTTTACGCTGGGGAAAATGGAGCATAGAGATCCCTGACAATACTGAGGGTGTCCACAGTTTTTAGACAGCTTAGCTGAAAAAGTTGAAAAGACCTATTGAGACTTGCTATATGGTGTTGTGGATCTCAACTTTTTTTATTGTCATTAGTATTTACAAATTTCTTATTCCCACAGTACCTTGAAGATGTATTTTAGGCCAGTTCTAGGGGATGAGAACAGTAAAGTGCAAATTCCTGTCCTGTAAATTGCACATTGTTGAACATAGCAGGCTCCTTCTACTAAATATACAGGTGCCACCATGCTCAAAGATGAGGCTTCAGTGTGTGTGCACATGCATTTTGCTCAGGTTTTAAAATATTTTCTGTATCCAGGTTTCTTGAAATGATTTTAGCTACTTTATGACAGATGAGCTCCATGTGGAGTATTTGCCTCAATTTAGACAATATGTCAAAACTCTAACAAAATTGGCTGATGTTACTTTTTATAAGAAAGTGAAAACAAAGTGTTCTAATAGTAACTTGAATGTTGAGTAATCTTCAGATTTTATTCTCGCATGCATAATTTTAAACAGCTCTTGTGGTATAATAATAAATGTTATTGGTTCCTCACTGCACTGTTAGAAGAAGGAGCCTTAACCATGATGACAAGGTAATTAAAGCCCCTCTTCTGCCTCTTGATCACAGCTGTCCCTTTGCCCTCCCACCCTTACCAGTGTGCAGTTCCAAAAGAGCCAAACTAGTAAAGTCTGGTCAAGAATGCAGATTTTTATTGTCTTTTAAAATAGAAATTATGCATCAAAACCGTTGCCTTGTTTTCTGCAACTTAGTTATCAAATCTGATTATAAGGGCTGTGTGTCCTGAATCAGACTAAGGATCTGGCTGTGGAGTGTCCTTCACTGGTTCTCTGTATAGTTTTTTAGGTCCCTCTGGGAGGGAGGGTGTGTTCATGCCTTCCACTTCCAGAAGGCTCCGCAGAGATTCCCATTTGATGGAGGCTTTTCTGCATGAAGCATTCTGGAGTGGACTTTCCTTTTTCGTGTTTGAGCACTCCAAGGTGACCAATAGCTCTTTACCTCCATATCAAGAGGTCTTTTCCAACACTATTCTGAGCTGCCAGTCTTTCACCAAAACCACCTTAGAACCCGAAAGCTTGTCAACGCAATTGGATCCCTCTTGGCCATGCAGAAAGTGAGAAGCCTTGCTGAAGTGCTGCAGTGCAATCCCCATCCTGCACACAGGCCTGAAGACCCCTTACCATGCCATGTGCTAGAGAGCCCCTGAACTGGATGTGAGTAGCCTTGGTGGATCCCATGCTCCTTGTCTATCCTGCTGCAGAATTTGAGTGCTGCAATTTTCCATCTCACACAAGTCTTCCTAGACTCACATTTCTGGGCAGAGCACAACTGGGTATCATCCACCATCTCCTTGGACACCTTCAAGGATCAGTGAGTGTTGGCAGTCCTGCTCTGCTTGGCATCTCCTCATAATTCTTCTTCCAGCCTCCAAACCCTGACTATTATTTGATTTGCTGTTCATCTCTGACAGATGAGCTCTTTGGTTTTGCAGCATAAATGGAGAAAAATGGAAAAGATAGTAACTGCAGATGCTAAGGGAACATTGTGAAAAAAGAACAGCAAACTGTCTACATTGAGCAGTATGGCTCAGTGGCTCCAGTAACTTCCCAAAGCAAAAAGTCTATGTACAATAAAAGTCAAACAAGATTTTATATCTGTTCTCTGTGGAATGTCTTCTATATGATGTAGTATGCCCCATTTTGTTACTCTACAAAGTTTTCTCATCCCTCTGTAATAACTTTTTATTTCACTCTGCTTTTTAAAGAATTGTTGGGATTTGCTTACAGGGAGAAATTCTGCAGTGACAAACCAATAGTAATAACATCTATTTTGCATAGTAGTAAATTATCTGAAAGGCTGCTTACTTTGTTTTTAATGGCTAACAACTGGTATTTCTACCTGAACTGTCACACACTTCATAATTGTTTTGTTTAGAGTGTTAAAATAGGCAGTGATTTTTATATGCTTGGAGTTTGAGCTGTGTCAACATGAAATAACTATTATGAAATACACTGGAAACATTCTCAATGATTTAAGCACTGACTATGTGGATGATTGCAAAGATTTTCATTTTCTTTTTTAATGCTACTGTATGAAAGTTGGTTTCCATGTTTAACTTTTTATTTTAAGAACTTCATTAGCATAGTTTTGGGTTTTACCAACAGCCCATAGCAGGAGTTGAAAGGCATTTGATGTCGTTGTTTCTATATGCCTTTATTGGAATTACATTTGCTTTTACCCAAGTTTCACTCTGTGTAAAACTAGTTTAGCATTTCACTGGGCTGATTTTTAGGTTCATCCCCTTAAAGTCAGGGTGTTTATATGTATATATGTATTTTTTCATGATTGTGTCTTTTTAAATATTTAATTTCTGGAAGTAAAGCTGTCATCCTTTGACACATAGGGGAAAAACCCCAACCCATTAAGGTACCATTACATAAAAAATACTTTATAACTTCTGCCTTTGATGTGTTAGAATTGTTCCATTTCTGAGTTTCTCTGCCTCTTTATTAAAGCTGTACAACATACATGATATATGGTTTGGGTTTTTTTTTCTCTGTCATTTTTGTTGCAATTTCAATGAATCTGGGCAAAAAACTTCAGCTTTTCCTGATGGTGGTAAGAGGATTTTTGGCATGGTACATGAGCTGGAATTGGATGTTACAAGTGGAGCAACAAACAATCTTGAGGAAGTAGATTATTTGATTTTTCCTATTTATAAGTTTCATGCTGTTTTAAATTAGGTACACCTGTAAAACGGAAAAGGAATGTATTTTAGTGCACTTCCTAGAGAAAATACAGAGCGTTTTTAATTAGTGTGATGACTAGTCAACTTAATCTGTTCTGTTCTGCTTGGAAATTTTGCTAATTTTTGTTTTTCGTGACACCACCTATTTCTTCCTTTCTGTTTGTGCTTCTTTGACCTGTAAGAATCAATAGTCTCTTTCCCCAGCCTTTCAGTGTTTACTTTTACATCATGGCACTGAAAACATGACCCCTTGAGATCCTTCCTGCCTAGCATAAGCTGATATGGCACAGATTGCTTAGGGAAGAAGAGTTAGAAGGATCCTGTTTGGGTTTGTGTTTTCTTGGGTTTGGTTTTTTTTTTTTTTTTTCTTTTCTTGGAACAGCTTCAGCTTGTGAAAGTTGTCAGAGTTGCAGTTTTACTTTGCCAAGTGGCACTTTGATTTAAATGTAAGTCTGGAAAACAGCAGGAAGCTGTGGTTAAAAATAGCTGTAAGTATTTCCCTATCTTCTAAAGTATTAATTGACAAAAATCTATACTGCCCTCATCTGTTCTTTTCCTTTCAATTCTTGAACATCTGCTTTACCAGATTTTCCTTATAACAGCAATTCCAGACTCTCAGATTTAACCTTAGAACTGACATCTGACTAATTATTAAAATATATATTAAATGTATGCTGCATCTGGGTAGCATGTTACTTTGTAAAAGCAAGATTTTGTTTCCTTTTTTGTTTTGTTTTTGTTTTTTGGTTGTTGCTTATTGATTTGTGAAAACTTAAGTCTTCATGCTGGAGTTTGAGCTGTTTCTTCCTTAGGATTCATGTATCTTATGAAAAATTCCTTTTTGCTATGGAGTAACTTTGCAAAGCTTATGAAGTGAAATTTGAGCAAATCATTTGTCTTAAGTTCTGAACACAGTGTTCTGTAAGGTTTCATTAAGACTTTTTATTTGCTTTTTACTGAGAAAAGGTATCTATGTGTGGCAAAAGAATGAGAATTCTGTGAATTTGAGGTGAGGAAAGAAGGTTTTGATATGGCTAGTAATGTACCCTTAAGGCTACTCTGCTTGGGATTCAGGGTTCTCAAGTGCAGTTTGTACATGTGTACTCTTGTTAAGATTTAGCTCTCGTTAGAGGTCTGGTAAGTAAGGTGTGTTCCATCTTAAATATTTAAATGATACAATTTCTTTTACTACTAATCGTAATAGCTCTTAGAATTTCAGGAGTCCTCAAAATGATCATATTTAGGTGTCTTTAATATCTCTCAAACTGAATCCATAGCTGAAAAACCACTTTGTTCAACAGGATTTTGCTACTGAACCTCAGACATGAGCATGGTTCTCTTTAGCATGATTTCACTAACTGCTTATTATCTTGAAAGATCATCTAAAAAGAAAAATATAAAGCAACAAAGGTTTTAAAAACTGTGGAGAAACTGCCTGCAAAACCTGAATTAGCCCATTCATGTGTGCACTTGAGAAAAGTCTTGGTGTAGTATTTTTTAGTTGAATATTAAACTCTGTGTGCCTGTCATGTTACTTTGATATTTTGTTAACCTCTTTGAATTCTGTGGGTTAAAGTAAAGGAACTGTAAAGGCATGACCTGGAAACAAGCTGATGGAGAAGAGAAGACTCTGAGGAAAGCATCAAGGAGCAGGTTGTAGCTTCTTGCCAGGGCTATTATCGACTGAGGTTATTGGGAAAAGAGGAGTCTAAATGTTTCCAGAGGCTTTTAAGGTACCAGAGATTACTGTACAGGTAAATCTTTGTCTTCAAGCTTTTGCTTTCATTCTCATCTGTCTCCAGGACTTAATGAATAGTATCTTTCAAAGATATTGATGCAAGGTTATTTCAGGTCTCTGACTGGAAACTTTTGAGAGACAAAATAAATTTGCCAACATTACTTGCAGTGTTGAGAAGGAGAGGTACAAGTCTGAGATCCTGTTTGATGCTGAGTTATTGCAGTTGTTATGCAGACCAACCAAGATCCAAAAGATGAGCCAGGTCACCAGCTGCAGGAAAGAGTTGATGTAAAATGTGAAGCATGGCCACTGCATACCTGGAACAGTAGTGGTTACAATGGTCTGTAATGTACAGCTTTCTATCACATCTGTTTCTCATTCAGTGGCCAATGAACAGAGCTTGCTCTGGCTGTGTAGCTGCCACTGAGGTCGCTTTTGTAGAACACTTGGTGTTCACAGGAGCAGCTGTGCTCTGTTAAAATTCTCATCTGCACATGTATGTGCCTGTCAAAATGATAAATACTTTTAAAAACTTGAACTGCTAAATTATGGAACACAAATTACCGGTTTGTGTTGGTGGTTTTTTTATTTAATTTTTAAATCTGGTCCTACTTTATCAAGTGAAGCCTGGTCTTCCTATTGTCAGAGTGATGTTGTGAAGATGTTTAAGTACATTGATACAAAGAATCATAGGATCATGAAATACCTTGATCTAGAAGGGACCTATCAGGATCATTGAGTTCAACTCTTGGCCCTACCAGGACACCCCAGGAATCTCACCATGTCCCTGAGAGCATTGACCAAACTCTTCTTGAGTTCTGTCAGGCTGGTGCTGTGACCACTTCCCTGGGGAGCCCGTTCCAGTGCCCAACCACCCTCTGGGTGAAAAACCTTTTCCTGATATCCAGCCTAAATGTCTCCCACCACAGCTTTCTGCTGTTCCCTCAAGTCCTGTGACTGGTCACAAGAGGGAAGAGATAGGTGCTGGCCCCTCCATTTCCCCTCATGAAGATGCTGAAGATCAAGCAAAGTGTCCCCTCAGTGTCCTCCAGGCTGAACAAACCAAGTGACCTCATCTGCTCCTCTGGCTTCCCCTCCAGACCCATTACCATCCTTGAGGGCTTTCTTTGAAGGCTCCGTAACAGCTCAATGTCTTTTTTATGTTGTGGCACCCAGAACTGCATGTAATGTCCAAGGTGAGTCCTCCCCAGAGCAGAGCAGGACAGTGCCCTCCCTTGCCCTGCTGGCCATGCTGTGCCTGATGCCCTCCTGGCTTCCAGGGCACTGCTGGCTCAGGTTCAACTGGTCCTGGACCAGGACCCCCAGGTCCATTTCATGGCACTGCTCACCAGCCTCTCATTGCCCAGTCTGTCCATACATCCAGGTTTGCTCCATCCCAGGTGAAGAATGCAGCACTTTCCCTTGTTGATCTTCAAATAGTTGGTGATTGCCCAGACTTCTAATTTGCCCTGGTTTCTCTGCAAGGCCTCTCTGCCCTTGAAGGTGACAGCTCCTCCCAATTTAGTGTCACTGGCAAACTTACTTGGTATTCCTTTGAGTCATTAATGAAGCTGTTGGAGGGAACTGGTCTGAGGATGCTTCCCTGTGGAACCCCACTAATGACTCTAGCCTGGTGTCACCTCATTCACTGTAACTCTTTGTGCCTGACCCATGGTCCACTTGCTCACCCATCGTGTAACAGGGCTGATCTGCTGTCAGCTGGACACTTTGTCCATGAGGATTGTGAGTGAGTATCAGAAGCTTTGCTGAAGTCCAGAAAGGTTACATCTGCTGGCTCTCCTAGATCAGTTCAGTGGGTTACCCTGTAGTGGAAGGAACTCAGGTTCAACAAGCAGGACTTACCCCTCATGAGGCCGTGCTGGCTGTGGCCATTGACTGTATTGTCCTTCAGGTGTTTTTCAATGCTTCCTTTCCATGACTCTAACAGGCCTGTAGTTTCTGGAGTCCTCCTTGCCCTTCATCAAAACTGAAGCAATATTCCACCAGCTTCCATCCAGCTGGGACCTCTCTGAATTCTTGAGACTGCTTGGAAATCATCCAGAGAGGTTTTGCAAACATCAGCCAGCTCTTTGAGGATTCTCAGATGAATCCCATCAGGCCCCCTAGATTTGTAGTGATCCAACTGGAGCAGAAGATCCCACACAATTTCAGGGTCAGCTGGGAGTTGAGCATTCTCACAGTGATGCCTTTACAAATTAAATCTGCCTACCTGTTTAGTGAAGGAGCATTGCCTATCTTGTATGTGGAATGAGACAAAAATCCCATGAAAAAACAGCAAGTGGTTATGTGAGTGAAAAATGTAGTGTAGAGTCATAGGGGCTTAACTTGAATTTGCAGGAGCCATTATTTTCCCCTCAGCTGTGCAGTCATCTTCCTTGTTTAACTTCTGATTATGCCTTTCATGTGATCTATGCTGAGTGATTTTGATGTGCTGAGTCTGCTCTTATCTCTTCTACAATGTTCATTGCTTTTCAGATTAATTTCCCCAGCTGGGTATTAGTCCAAATGTTGATGTATCACATGCCATGCAGAGGGTATCTGCCACTGGCTTTCAGCATTCAGTTTGTAGATCCTAAAAATTTCTTGAGGATGATACAGATGACTGTATTATGAATTCAAGTTTGTTAATACTTTTTCCTAGATACTGTTTTCAGAATTCTTGAAAATTACTTAGTGATCTATAAAATAAAAACTAATGGTTTTACTCCTTCAAAGTGTCCTGTAATGTCCTAAATACCCCAGAAATTCTACACTTGTAGCAATACAGTTTTATTGGAAATAGTATTTTAGTTTATCCTGCAGAAAAATTTTAAAAATCAAAAAAAATTTTGATCAACTTCTAAAGATGACAACTAAGGCAGGGAAATGAAGCACTGACCTAAAGAAAAATTAGTCAAGGTAGATTCAGAGTCTTAAAAAGGCCAAACCCAAACCTTAGACCTGCTTTAGGTTTTTTTCCTTTCATGTGCATGATTTTCTGCTTTACATCTCAAAGCTAGCAGTTATGCCTGGTCACATGACCTTTAAAATTGGGGAATTTAACACAGTATCAAAATTTGAATAAATGTTTCTAGATTTGACAGTCTTTTCTTCACACCATAAAAACTCTTTAGTATAAATAATTTTGGGTTATTCTTTAAGCTGCCAACTATTTTTAGCTTCTAAAATTTCAGACCTCTTTATATCCTTCCTGGGGTACAGCTTGCTCAGCTAATGGCTACAGCATAGCAACTGGTTACAGGAATTTGCTCTTACTAAGTATCTAGTTTGACATTGTTATAATAAAGCAGAAAATATTGAAGTAGCTTTCTACCAGAGAAGGAAAACAGAAAAATTATGTTTTGTCATTTTGAAAACAGAATATTAATAATGTTGAGAATCCAGGAGCACTTCTGTCCAGACCCATTGGAGCTGGCATGCAGTTTCTTCTTTTTGCTTATGTGGAATTCTCTCTTCATTCCAAAAACAAGGACCAATGTATTTGTAGCAGTTATGTTGACTCCACAAAGGCTGTTGAACACTTTTTTTAAAATGTATTAGATTCTGAAGGTAATTTTTAATGTAATTAAAAGCTTAAAAATTGGATAGAATACCAGTGAGGAAGACAGCATGCATTTTGTTGGATGAATAGTGGAACACTTGAAAAGCTGCTTGCAAGTTAATACTCATCTTGCTGCCATTTTATGTCTTGGAGAAGATATTCAGTTAGCCAGAGGCCTGGAAAAAGCAGAAGTAAAGAACATTTTACTTTCTTCATCGAGCATACTGCCTGTTATCAGGGGAGCTTTTCCAGCTACTTGTTCACCCATAGATTTTATTTTCTTCTGCTTTGAAGGAGAGTTGCATGCCTCAGGCTTTAAGGATTTTCTTATTCTCATAGCAAAATCTAGAAACAAATAACTGTAAAGGTTTGAGGGGGAATGTTCTTTGCTGTCATGGTTGGGATGCTGACACCTATGGAAGAGGGCAAGGGAACCAGCAAAGTAGTGCCACAGCAAACCCCTTCTATTCTTGCCTTGCAGTGAATATCCACCTGTCACTGCAACAACCCCCAAAATTTGCTGCTTTGCAGTGTGATCAGTTGGACAGTGAAACAGTTTTCCTCTTAATTAGCTGATGCAACATTGTTTTTCAAGTATGTTTTGTGATGCTTTATAGTTTAGCTGTAAGACACTAAACATGAAAAGTAGCAGAAACTACTGCTTTTATTCCTGCATCTGTTAAGGTTTGCTGCCATAGTCATGGTGTGCTGAGAGAGGGTATGACCATTTTTTTTTTTCCCTTTACTGTTTACTTCATTAGACCTAATTTAATTCTCTTATCAGTGAAATCCTCAACTGGCAACAATTCTAGATATTAGGTCTGGCACTTGGATCGTTTTTGTTGGAATCTAATAATATGGTCAAAACATTATTTTTCCCCAAAAATGTTACTGTGAGATGCTGTCACATCAAGAGCCACAGTCTCTTTCAGTCTACTCTTAAAGAATATTTCAGAGGAAGGCAGTCAATGAGCTAAGTATCAGACTTTCAATATTGAAATGTATTTTTTATATCCTACCCACACTTGATTTCAGATTATTGTTTTAAGGATGTTACATGCAGATGTAGTGGTGATGCCTTAGTGAACCTAGAACTCAAACAACACACTTTCTAGATAATATTAGTGTAGGAGATAATGTGAAGGCTGGTCTTTATTGGAGACCTCCAGGGGCAGATATGGAAAATGTCCACAAAACACCACCCCCCTCCACCACAGGGTGAATACAGTTTTATAAGTTTATCAAATTAGCATAATTGACAAAGATCACCAATTAGAGACATTAGTGGTGAGGTAATTCCCCCTGGTTCAACCCTCTCAGAATCTTCTCCCCCTCAGATAGGAAGCAAACTTAGTTTATAAAAACGTGTCTTGAAGAGCTGGTTTCAACCTTGGTTGCCAGGGTGAGCCAAGATGGGATAAGGGCCTTTAACCCCCCAGGGCTTGGAGCTCTGGGATATATTTTGTCTTTCTGCCTGTGGAAAAGTTAGAGTAAAGTACTGAGATGACAAATACAATAATAGGCTACAAATATTTGTGTAAAGAATACAGAGAATATATGAAAGACAAAAGGCAAAAATCAATTTGGCATCAGTGGGACAAGTGCTGTTAGTATATACAATAACAAAATGCCTCTCACAACACTGGAACAGAAGGTGTAAGGTTTCTGTAACAGTAGGAAAAATTTCTTCACAGAAGGGGGATTAGACATTGGAACAGGCTGCCCAGGGAGGTGGTGGAGTCACTTGTCCCTGGAGGTGCATAAGAAAAGACTGGACATGGCACTTGACATAGGGGTGTCCAGTCAAAGCTTGGAGTCCATGACCCCAGAGGGTTTTTCCAACCCATATTCTGTGATTCTGTAATTAATATCTTTAAAGCTCATGAATGTATTTTCTATTGTAGCTACAAATGGTGAAAATCAGAACACATATATGCTGCATTTTTTGAAGTTATGCACAGCTCAAAATACCTAGTCACTCTTCTGTTCTACTTAAAGCATAAAGATGCTTCTGACAAAATGTTGAATTTTCTTATTTTAGTCATGCATATGCTAATATTTACCCCTTCTATTTCTCCTTTGCTCATTGCAGAAAATTTTGTAAGTGTTGAAATGAATTCTCAGTTGGTGAATGCACAGCTGCTCCTAAAAAGTGCTATAAAAACTGTATTTTTATCTGTTTAAGTGACAGACACAATTTACTTTTGGGTTTGAAATTGCCATTACACTTAAAGAGAGTGTTGTGAAGAGATTTGTTTTCCTAACTACTGAAAATGAAAATATTTCTTCTGGTCTCTTACCTGTGATTCCAAAATTGTAATCATCATGTGCTGTCATGATTTGATGTCTAAATTTATGGGCATATGCATGCACATGTGTTGTGTGTTCACTAGGTGGACTACACAGCAAGAAGAGGGTGTGCAGGGCACAACATTCAGCCCCTCCTGCAGAGATGCTCTGAGTCATGGAGTTGGTGCTGGTTTGTGATGATAATGCTATTGAGATACTCTCCAAAGTTAGATTAAATAAGAAAGATGTCATGAGATTGAGGAGGGTGATTCTGCCCCTCAGCTTTGTTCTGGTGAGATCCTACCTGTGTTTGTGGGGTGTGTCCAGCTGTGTCTGTGCAGTGCTGTGTCCAGCACAGGAAGATAACTGACCTGTCAGAGGGACTCCAGAGGAGGCCACCAAGATGATGGGAGGGCTGGAGCGGGTCTGCTGCAAGAAAAGGCTGGGAGAATTGGGATTTTTCAGCCTGGAAAAGAGAAGGCTTTGGGGTGACCTAAGAGTGGCTTTGCCAGTACCTGAAGGGAGCCTTCGAGAAAATTGGAGATTTTTTACAAGGATGTGTGAGGACAGGACAGGGGGAATGACTTCAAACAGAGGGAGTAGGTTTAGATTAGGTATTGGGAAGCAATTCTTCACTGGTGAGACACTGAACAGGTTGCCCAGAGAAGCTGTGGGTGCCTCATCCCTGGAAGTGTTCAAGGCCAGGTTGGATGAGGCTTTGAGGAACCTGGTCTAGTACAAGATGTCCCTGCCCATGGCAAGGGGTTGGAACTAGATGATCTATGATTTGGGTATAGAGGATATTACATCACTGGAAATAATCTAATTGGCACAACATGAAGAGGGCTGTTGATCTGTTAAGTGCTCCACTCACTGATTCTGGAGGAAGAATTTATTTTGTGGCGTTTTTTTTTCAGTCTATTGTTAGAATCTTTCTGAAGTTAAGTTAGAAAATAATAGTTTTAAGAGCTGAAGCTAATGTGTAAGCAATTTTAAATAAAAATTTTAATATCAGGTGGAACCATGCAAAAGTAACTTTTCACTTCTTCTTTTTTGATCTCTAAGATGAATTCATAGTTTCAAGTTTAAAGTTGACTTTGTGTTATGAAAATTTTTTTCTCACCTTCCAACCTGTCTCTTTGTCATTTGTTTAAATATGACTGTTTTAACTTGCTTTTAGAGAACAATTTGAATAAGGTTTGTCTGTACACAGATTTAAGTTAACTAGCACAGGGGAGGAGGACTTGCCATGTAAGTACTTCCTGAAAAAATCCTGTACAGGAAGTGAAAGGATATTCTTCAGAACAATTATTAGTCTAAGTAGACAAGGCTACCATATGTGTACAGAACAAATTCTAGGCTGCTAACTAATGACCATAAATACACACTTGCAGATGTGGATTCCAGACTTTTTTCATCTCAGCCTGTCTTGACACTGCCATCTCCACCTGTCCTGGGATTTCTTGAGCCATTCACTTAAGGGGGAGAATTCCCTCCTTCCCACTCTCACTTCTCATGTGTCAGCAGAAGCCCAGGAGCTCCGGGAAGCTGGAGCCCCAGGCTCTGACCTTTTGTAAAGCTGGCAGAGATCTGGGGAACTTTGTGTTCTGTCTCAGCACCCCTCACCTCCCTTGTGATGTGTGAAAGTCTCTTTTACCAGTTGGGAAGAGAAAATTGAGACTCATTGCCATTTACCTTTTAAATGTATGCTTTTACTTGTCTTTAGTCGAATATTAGTACCTTTATGTTTCAGAATAGTTATTAAAAAGTAAAGATTAAAAAAGTTGTTTTTCTCTGAAGCACACTTTTCTAAGTCCTGAAAATAAAAGCAGTTTATCTTTATGAGTTGCAAACCTAACGTAGGGGGAACCTGTGAAATTCTATTCAGATGAAGTAACTTCAAATGTAGTTGCTGTTTAAAAGTTGTAATCATGTTTACTGTCTGAAATGTTTTACTAGGTTTAATAAACAAGAATTTTTTTTGATAAGTTAGTTGAAGCTCCGGCAGAGGTGCAAAGGTGAGACTTCATCTAATGAACTACTTCTAATACTATAGTATTTTTTTCTTCATATAGTTAAATGTCTTATGTTCCTCATGAAATCAGATTGTATGGATTCTAAAATACTTGACAATGTTCAGTTTTTCTCCAGGAAGCAGTACATTAAATTCAAGAGTACCATATTAATTGAATGAAATTTCCTACAAATAATAAGATTTTTGTAGCCTGTCTTCAGTGTGTGAGGTTAATAATGATTTTTTTAAATTGAAATAAGTATAGAAATCATCCTTTGATGTATTTTCATCTTAGGCTAATTCCTTATAGATGATGATTTAAATACAGACCTGGAAAAGTGAAAACATAACCTGATTTTGTAAAACAGAAAAAGGAAAGACCTCAGTTCTGAGCACTGAGTCCATGGAGGAGATCCTCCTGGAGACTATGCTAAGGCATATGGAAAATAAGGAAATGATTAGTGACAGCCAGTATGGCTTCACTAAGGACAAATCAGGTCTGACAAATTTGGTGGGCTTGTATGACTGGGTTATGGCAATGGTGGATAAAGGAAGAGCAGCTCTGTCATCTGCCTGGACTTGTGGGAAGAATTGAACACTGTCCTACAAGACATGCTTGTCACTAAACTGGAGAGACATGGATCTGATGGATGCAGCAGTGAGTGGATAAGAAATTGGCTGATTAGTCCCACTCAAAGAGCTGTGGCCAAGGGCTCGATGTCCAAACGGAGAGCAGTGGCAAGTGACATTCCAGGGGACTGGCACTGTGTGACATCTTTGTCAGCAGAGTGGACAGTGAGCTGAGCTGCACCCTCAGCAAGACACTGAGCTCTGAGCTGTGGAGTTCCTTCCGCTGCAGGGAAGGGATACTGTCCAGGGGGACCTTGACAGGCCTGAGAGGTGGGCCCAGGAAAACCTCACAAAGTTCAACAAGGCCAAGCAGGAGGTCCAGCACCTGGGTTGGAACTAAATGATCTGTAAGGCCTCTTCCAATCCAAACCATTCTGTGTTTTATGATTCTCTATACGTAACTTATAAGATATAGAGTTGGAAAAAACTGCCCTGTCAAATTCCTTCTCAGCAGAGCTACCACCTGCACCAGTGTGTAGCTAATTCAGGATGACTTCAGAAAGCAAAGTGAACCTTTCCCATGGATATTTTCTGACAACTGGCTCATCTTTTCATATTATTGGCAAGAACCACGTTAAGACATTCTGTCAGTGATCCTTTTTTCATTGTTCTAATTCCTTTGCTCAGCAGGGTAAAGTACACATTGTCTTGGAAATTCCCTGCTGGTAAGCTGAGAGAAGAGGTACTCCCTGTGGCAGGACAGCTGAACGTGGGCTGCTGTGTCCACAGTACAGCCAGTTGTGTAGGATGGCTTCAGAGTAGCCCAGGTTAGCCTGGGGATTGGAGAGCAGAATTCAGAACTGAAGATTAGGTGCCCCTTTTCTTTTTGTTGTACCTAGTGGCAAGTTAAATAAATACATAATTTAGTTACCCTGATTCATTTCTCTAGGGATTTGGTAAAACATTTGTTGTACCTGGTACATCATCTGACAGAAGCAGTGCAGACCAGACACAAAACCAAAGGAAGCAACATATTCTAAATCCAAAAGAAATTTGAGCACTTAGTTACATGCAGAGTAGGGAACACTGGAAGTAAGTAAAGTAAACTTTAGGAAACAAAACTTGTGAACAATGTGGTATTTTTGAGCTTGGGAAGGATTCCTCTCCTTTGCAGTATGTATTTCTCTTAGAGCACGTTGGCAGCTTTTGCTGTATGAAGGTGTTCCTGGAATCACTGGTGCAAAATGCAGTGAGAAAACACCAGAGACTTCCTGAAGAGAAGCTTTGCACAGCAGTGGCCAGTGATCAAGAAAATACTTTACATGAGTGGGAAAAACTAAACTGTGATCATAGGTCCATGCAAGTCTGAGATCTTGCAGATCTTACCTAGACCAAAGACTTTCCTACATTAAAATTTCCAGGCATCTGTCTTCTGCTCTTGCTGTAGTCTCTGTTTTTAGATAAAAGTTTTGCAGTTTGATTAGGTGTAATGAGGCTCTAAAACTGAAATTTGCATGACCTTCTCAAATTGAGGAAAATTACTTTATAAACTGTTATGATCAATGTCATAATTTCGAAATAAAAATTTTCTTTTAAAATAGTTTTTCAATGTTGCAACAGCAGCAAAGAAGCATAAGAAAAATTATGTCCTCTATTACATTCATGTTAGGATGCTCAAATCTGCTTTAATTTTTCAATATGTTTTAGACCTTCTGATCTTTAGATCTTCTCCCACTGTTACTTTCTAGCAGTTCTTGACTGGATTAGGGACCCAGGCATTAAAATGTAGTGGTAGAAATGCCACTAAAAATTAAGGACTAAATTAAGATCCCTACACTGACAATCTTTTTTTGAAAGAAATAGGACTAAACACTCCCTTGACACTGGTTTCATCTCTTTTAGGCTGTAAATTGGTCCGAAGAGGGTTTGGAGTGGCAGAGCTTGACTTACAAGAGAGTTCTCTGCCAAGTATGATGCCCATAGCAGAAGGGTGAAGCCACTGGAAGCTTTAGGAGCTCCTAGCTGAAATTTCTGCCTTTTTTCTTTTTATTCCTTAAGCTTATTTTTAGTTACATATACTATTTGTATTCCACTTTGCTTGCACTACTGCTCTGGATGAGTTTGAAACAGGTGATCTGTATATCTACAGCAGCATGCCTGCACTAATGAGCCAGTCTCAATAGCAGGATGGGTTTGCCTGGGCCTGGCACAAGCTGGGACACCAGTGAGGGTTTTGGTTTGTCACTGCCTTCTGCCAAGTCAAGTTGGAACCTGATGGAGCTCACTTCTACTTGGTGAAGAGCCTGTATACAAAGGTAGGCTCTTCTCTGCAGTATGCAGCAGGCCTTAGTTCTCTGCAGGGCTGGTTCAGTGATGGTAATACTGTCAGCCTTGTGGAGTAGCTCCCAATGTGTTCAACCTGGCCATGTTTGTTGTCCCCTCTCATACTTTCTGCATGTGTCACTCACTATTTCTGCACATTTAAGAAGTTCAGGCATCTCTTCCTAAGTATATAAATTAGAATGTTGGAGGAGACCAGGAGTAAAACTGAAAGTCAAATGGATTTTGTAAAAGGGAAATTATCTCAGTTTTCTGATACGCATTGTCTTCTACTACTCCTGGGAGAAGGTTCAAGTACACCTTACCCCTGGAAGCACCTGTTTTCTTTCAGGTTATGGCCAGGTATCTTCTCCCAGATATTTTCTTCCTTAGGTACCTTGTCATAGTCACCTGTGCTTATGAGTTGTCAGCATTTTAGATGCTGAGATTAGGGCTAGTCCTGTCACATTCATTCCACTGAAGCTTTGAGAGAAGTGAGCACTCCTGCAGGGCAGCCCATCTCTCCTGAAGCAGGTGGCTGTCAGGGGACACTAAGCATACATTGGAAGTACTAAATATATTCTATTAAAAAAAAAAAAAGTGTGAAATTCTTCATTTGTGTAGTCACCAAAGAAGAAAATAAAACAGCAAAACATAATTTCAGATGTTGTTTACTACTCATTCTTCTGATGCCATATCCAGTGGACCATGAGTATTATTAAGGTGTAATTGATAACATACTGTATCTCAGTCCAGATATTGCATCATGACTGGGATGCATGCATACCTTTCCTCAAACTGTTTAATTCAATGCAATTTGAATTATCTATTAAAATGTGTAATAAATGAGTAAGCAAGTAGGGTCAGACATGAGAAATTAGGCAGGGCTATTCACAGGCAGGTCAGAAGACAAAACTTTTTTTTTAAGTTTTGCATTCTATAGGGTAATTCAGTATAAATTAATTCAGTGTATAAATTGATTCATAAAATTAAAAATAGTTTTACTGTAGTATGATAGAAGTAGGGCTGTGCTTTTGGTCGTGTTCCTAATGAAGTGAACTTATGCTCATGTGCAGATTCTTGTTTGTGTGTGCCCCAAGACCTTCTTTGGAATGTTATCTTAAAACTTGATTTCATTAGCTGATATTTCATCCCATGTGGGCTGCCCACCTGCTAGTTTTTAAAGTTTTTATTGTGTAGGTGTTGGTTTTCATTCTCATTTACAGCTCATATAAGTGTAGCTGTCGTGCTGCCTTCATCTGTGTATGTGTATCATATTCTTCTCTATTTATTGTGTCATGGTCCTAACATACTGAGTAATGTTGTGCTATCATGTGAGAGTAGGGTTTATTTTTAACTCATTTGGTTCATAATTGAGTTGTATTTTTTCTGTTAGTTCCTTTTTCCATTCCTGCTTCTGTTCTCAGCCCAGAGAACAAACAGAGCAAGGGCTGGGGTTCCCCTTGCTGGATTACAACAAAATCATTTTTCCTATAGTTGTTGACTGTCAAGTAGATTGCAGAGATTTTTAAGGATTTTAGGCACTTCATAAATAATTGTAGTTATTTATATTTGTGTGTGTGTAAACACATCTGTATATCTATAGTCTTGATACAGATATATTTTATAGAACTTAAACTATATTTTTTCTGGTTTACTCTTTATAGATGTCACGTCTGATACTAACAAATACAAAAAACAGTTAAAGGTTTTTTGTGGTTTGTGTCTTTACTGCTTTTCATTAGTTTTGGGGCTCAGCTTGCTTTGCTGTCTCAGCTTTTGTACTTTATGGTGGACTTGATTTTTTTGATGTTGAGAATATGTGGCATCATAATTGGTGCCCAAAGGTCATGGGATTTTTCCAGTTGCACTTTTATGATCCTTTCCTGCTTGCTTGTGGAATGCCAACTGGGCATTCCAATGCTGTGGGATTGCAACTTTCTTGATCTCTGATGATAGTGCTGGATATCTTGTCCTAAAACAAGATTAAAGGTTCAGACCTTAGGGTTCAGGCTTGTCACCTCTTGAGTTCATTGTGCTTTGTGAATCCAAACTCTGCCCTTCTCACTGTGGTGGGAAATGTATCACAATTCTTTCTTTTGTTTATCAGAACTCAGTATTCTTCCATGGCTTCTGCAAGGTTGTGAGGCAGCTGAAAGCAGATTATCATGAGGGTGACACCAACCACTGAAACTACTCTTAACAAGAGACTTCTCCCAATTATCAGGTTATAAGCTTAGTTGCATACTGGATGAGAAAAAAGGATTCTGTTTTATTGACAGTAGTCCAATGAAGGTATGCTCTCTAATATTAGGAAGCACTTGAAATCCTTCCTCCCAAAATGCTTATACAGGTAAGAAATCATGTACAGTTGACTCTTTGTTTCTTCCAGAAAATTCTGCTTGGGAACATACTGTAAACAGCAAGTAAGAGGCTTTGTTATTACCAAAAGCTGTTAGCATGAAAGTACAGATGAACTGTCTTATACAGAATAATTAGAAAAATCAGGGCTGGCTTAGCAATATAGTACATATAAGATAGTGCATCTTTTTGGAGGAAAATATTTAGTTTCTGTTCAGGCATAGCTCCATTTCCTTGACACAGGTTAAAAAAACCTTACAGCTATCTGGAACACTGGCCTAGCTCTTATAAACAAATTATGGAATTTAAGGTAGATGGAGAACATACACCTAAGAAAACAGAAGTTTGCAAGCTTTGGGGAATGAACCAAACTTTGGAGACATTAAGGCTGAGAGGGTGTGTTTCTTTGTGTAAGCTATTTCCTTTTCTAACTATTCATTAAGGGCTGTTGTGAGGGAGATGACAGTGAACCAGATGAAAAAGCAACATACCTAATGTGGAAATGAACATATTCTAAGATGCCTGTTGACATCGGAACCTTTTCTACTTCTTTATTGTCTGGGAACTGAAATAGCACAGCTTGCTCCTTGCTTTTATGTAGATTTTGCTGTAGTCAGGTGCAATTTTATCACTTCACTGTGTAAGCTTCTATAATATGCTTTATTTAAAACATGGAAATCCAGTTAGAAGGTGTAGCTGTGTAGAATACCAGTACTGTCTGACTGAGAAGAGTGGATCCTTTACAGTGTTTTCTAGGGTGTTTGTGGATGTAGGTAAATGTTTTGATAGCTGTGAAGTTCTTAATTGAATTCTGAAGTTAATTCAGTTCTTAATTGAATTGAACTTCTGAATATCCTTTATACAGGAGGTCACTCTTGCTTTATGGTGAGACCATGAAACACGAAGAAGATGCAGCAAGGTGGTAGGTTAGGTGTGATGCTGTGGGGATACAGCTTCTGGGCATGGCCAGCTCCAAGTGCAGGTACAAAGAGCAATGCCTCTTGTGTCTGTCCAGGTGCATGAGTACTTAAATATGATATTTTAATATTAAGGTATGCTTCTAGGTTGGAGAAAGATTTTGGTGGTTTTGCTGCTTGTGGGAAATATTAGCCTTTTTAGAATCAGGTACAAAGCAGCCTGTGAACTATAGAAAACACCTTTGAGCTAAATCTGATAAATAAGTGAGGCTGAAATTGTAACTGGGTTAAATACCTCAGAAAGGTTTGGGGAGTGGGGAGTACTGGGGTTCCCTACTCATGGAGCTCATTTTCCACAATGAACCACAGTGAAGCAGGTAAGGACTATGGCTTTATGGGTGGGTATGGCACAATGTATCAGCAGGCCTTGAAAATCACAGGCAAGTCTCTGTGTGTGAAGAGGACAGGAAAGATGGAGCAGGGCCTGGAGGGGAAGCTGTGTGAGGAGCAGATGAGGTCACTTGTGCTGTTCAGCCTGGAGAAGACTGAGAGGACACCTCACTTCAGTCTGCAGCTTCTTCATAGGGGAAGAGGAGGGACAGACACTGATCTTATCTCTGGTGACCCATGGCAGGACCTGGGGGAATGGCCTGAAGCTGTGTCAAGTGAGATTTTTTTAGTTTTGATATTAGGAAAAGGTTCTTAACCCAGAGGGTGGTTGGGCACTGAAACAGGCTCCCCACATCTGGTGCTGTGATCGCTGCCTGCCAGAGTTCCTGAAGTGTTTGGACAATGCTCTTGGTCTCATGGTGGCATTCCTGGGGTTGTCCTGTGCAGGGTCAGGAGCTGGACTTTTGTGGTCCTTTTGGATGCCTTTCAACTCAGGATAGTCTATGATTCTGTGAGTATCAAGTTAGAAAAACAAAGCTTGTAGTCGGAAGAAGTGCTCCAATACTTCTCACAGTAACAACAAAGTGTGGCAGTAAAATGAGAACTATTTGGGGTATTTTTTCCTACTAATTTTTCTTTTTCTGGTAGTGCTAAATTAACATCTTTAAATTGTGGTCCACTTAACTATTATAGTGCTGCTGAGGAAAAAAACCTTGTAATTTTTATCATTTTTTGTCTGAGCTAATTGATAAAGAATTGATTTTAGTGTTGTCATGTTTGTCATTTTATCAAGTAATCTTGAATCTCAAAAAATATGGGGAACAGAGAAAAATTAGAACTTCTACTTGTGTAAATCTTTTCTTGTTTTTCTTTGTGCATTAATTTCTAATTATTTAAAATCTCAGGAAAAACAGAGAATGGTCTCATATGATCAGGGTCCTGCATAAGTTGTTTCTTTGTGCTGTTCTTCTGGGAAAACAGAGAGAAGCTGTTTCATATTCGTATGCAATGTTTACATAATACACTTACCCATGCAGCTCCATGTATTGTATTAACTTAATTTGTATTACTTTATATTTGTAAATAATGCTGTTGAAGCTGGATTTTGTGAGCAAGTCTTAATAGTTTCATTTCCTTCAGATCTGTTTGCAAACTACCACATAATTGGCCTGGTTTATTGATCTCACAGAGATTACGTGTCTGACACTGCACCAGTTAATAAAAGGTTTTGTTGGCTTTCTTTAAACTGAGTATTTGAGAACACACAGCCCTGTTATGCTGTAGAATTTAAATTGCTTATGTACTGGAATATTTACTACCCTCTTTGTTGTTTCATTTCAGAATGACCTTATTTAAAAATGTATGAGGCTATTTATAATCGACTCTGTGGCAGTGATTAAAGAGGTGTGAATAATAGCTTATTGGAAGTTGACAGCTCCTTGTTTGCTAAACTGCTGTTGGAACGTTTATGCTGCTCAGTTGTACCTCATTTTTCTGAGGGGAAGCTGCATTTTGACAAGTGCATAGGACAGGTATATGTGGCTGACATTTTTATTATTTAAAGAAAATATTTTGGGTTTATTTCTTTAACTGCACGAAGTTAATTAATTGCCTACTCTGTGCCTAATGATCTGTCTATAGTGTGTTAGTAAAATGAGAGTGAACAAATTCATTTTTACTTGCAAAAATCAGATGTTGTTCTTTCTGAATAGAAAGTGTAGTTCCAAATGTGTTTGATCAGGCAGCCAGGCATCTGTCTTTCTGATGAGGGTAAGACTGGTCTCTGATGTTTTTGATTTGTGATTAGGATTCTAAATATCTCTAAATTCAGGAAGACAACCAGGTAATTTTTTTCATTGCTATTCAAAAATAAGAACAAAGGAAAAAAGGACCATGACTTATTTATTTGCTAGTCACGTTGAAGTAATTCAGTTTTTTGTAACAGCACACATAGATACCAATGAGCTTGTACATAAGACTGATAATCAGATAATACTGAGTGTTTATCCATACAGCTGATAACACAAATAACTTTCTGCCTTTTGCTCTGCCATCACTAGTATCTCATTTGACCTAGTGGAGTCATTTTAAAGCCATTACAAGTAATTACAGCCCCTCTTCTCTTTAGTGTCTTGGCTTATGGGAATAAGTAGTTTCTTGTAGTTCTGCACACATGGTGAAAGTATAAAACATAAAACTTTTTAGCTTATTTTAGAGAGAGTAGGTCAGAATACTGCAGGGACTTCCATTGTATTGTGAGTTTCTTCCAACCAAAAATTGGTAGTAAATTTTCTCCTTTGCAGCACTGCCTTTTAGCACTGACCTGACCATAACATCAGAACTGTTTATTCAAAGTGTTTAAGATCTAGATATTATTTAATAGAATATATTGTGAAATTAATCTTCATTGCTTCTGTTCTTAAGAACTGGATTATGGCTTTTTACAGAGAAGGGAGGTTGTTTCTTAGGTGTGTTCAAATTATGACAATATGTTGTTTTCAGCTCTTCTGGTTCACTCAGCTTCCTCAAAACCCTGCTTCAGGTGGCCAAAAATTAATGAAGTTCTACTTAGGAGTTGGCTGGTTTGTAGTGTTGAGTGTTTCCATTGTGAGTAGTCAGTCAAAATGCTGAGGAATTCTCCCGGAGAAAGGAATTTAAATATCATATGGCTTGAGTTTTCCTCAAGTATCTTGATAGAGTATGTGTCAAGAGTATGTAGCTTTGCAAAACAAGCAGAACTTCCTATAAAAAAATCATTTGGGATATCAAAGTTCTAGAACTCTGTATGGTTTTCTAAGTGCCTGAAATACTTTGTCTTGCAATTATGTTGTTTATGTATGCCTTATTCTCAAAGCAATGGCCCTAAGATTGCACTTTTTCATCCAAAAGCATATTACCTGAATTTGCTGTTGAGATAAGCATCATAGGATTGGCTTTATACTTTAATATGTACCATAAGTAGTGTCTTATTTTTTTATTTCCTCAGGATTCCTAACTTTTCTGATCTCCTCTTGTATTTTTAACATCACTTTTGGGTTACTTAAAAATGCAGTGCTGCTGTCCTTTCATTGTAGCGAGCATATTGCAGTAGGACTATTTATCTGAAATTCTTAAATTTATCTGAAATTTTTGTTTTAAATTCTACATCATCCTGGCCACTCTGAAAGTCTTGTGTCTCAGAAGTCACTGTCATTGTTCAAAATGTCGAGTCACATGGAGTTGAAATAATTTTTGTGTTAAGAAAGTTTGGTTCCTTTGTGGTTTTTTATGTCTATGAGTAGATCTGAGTGGTATTGCAACATTGTAATATTTTGAAGGAACCTGGAATGAATCCAGTGTGGGGAATGGTCACATGTGTTTCTGTGCACTGTGTAGTAAACGAAGAGTTTAATTACCCACTCTACTCTCTTGGTTTTTTCCCTTTCCTTGTGTGGCCTTGAGTTTGTTAATCAACAGACCTTGTAAATGAGCCAGATGATGGATTGTTCCAGCCCCTCTACAGCTGCTGCTTTCCAGGGCACGGCCATTACCTGCACTGGTCAAGCCTGTGGCTTCCTATTCGACTGCAGTGTTTGCTAATTGATCTAAATTTAGCTGGTTGAACAAAGCTGATTTCCACTCTTACCCTAAAGGGTTTTTAAAGTCATGTTGTACTTAAATTGTAATGTGAAGCCTCGTGGGTCTGTTCTAAATTCTTTGCTCTTTGTCTCTCTCTGGTTTCTTTGTCCTCCAGAAAGAACCAGTATGTCATTTATGTCAGCTGGCAAAAAGATGGGTGTTCTGAAGGCAAGGGTAAACTTACTGACTCATATTTTCAGAGAGAAATATTTATTTCACCTCATGTCTCATGTTTGGCTTAAAAAATAAAATTCTAGGACGAGATTTCATACGTGTCTCTCAGTTTTCACCAGTCCACAACAGATCTCTCAAGTTTCCACACAGTGTCTTTAACCACAAAGGTTTGTCCCAATAATTCTCTTTCTTAACATTCACAGAGTTCAGAAAAGTTGTAGATTTAACTTGGGATCCCTAGAGCAGTATGGATGTATTTGGCTATTACTGGTATATACAGTATTATTTTCAGCTATTTCATTAGACTTTTTACCAGGCAGTTCTCCATAGTGGCCATAACACCTCTGAGTATTGTACTTTCTGTGGTAAAGGAATGTTGGGGCACGAAGTCTTTCCCATGCAATCCTCTACACAATGGAAATGTGCCTTTCCCAGAAGTGCTATTTCTGTCAGGCAGCCTTGCAGAGTTGTGGGTTTTTTTCTTTTTAAACATATCATCTCATCTTACCACCTTCATTGTGGCCATTTGTTTTTCATGAGTGAATTGATTTCTTAGTCAGTGATGGCTTCTCAGTGGCCTTCTGCTCACTGACTGTGCTTGTGTTGTAATCCTCAGTCCATTTCCCTGCACCCTCCTTTCTCTGATGGCATCACAGCTTCAGAAAAACTAAATTCCCTGAAAACTAGTATTGATGTAGCCCCTTCTGCAATTCCAATTGCTCTAGGAGATCATGTTTACATTTGTAACAATAGTTACATTTGTAACTATAAAAATGTTTCAACTGCTTTTAGGAGGAACAGAAGATTAGATAGATCTTCATAAAGAGTATGGGTATGTTCTTGGAAAAATCATCCAAGTTTGGAAAATATGTTTCTCTTTTAAGAAGATCCAAAACTGTTCAGGTCTGATCACATTTGAATTCTTCAAATTCTATGTTTTCTTGTTCTACTTCCCTTAGGAAATAAGAGGTTGTAAGACTTGAGATGTTTAATGTCTGAGTTATTAACAGCCAACTCTTCATTATTAAGATTCACAAATGGAATTTGTGTTTAAAATGTTTTAAATTTTTTAAACTTTTTTTTTATTGCTGCTATTCCTTTTCATAGCATATCATTGAATTGCAGTTGCACTGTTCTGATAAAGCAAAGATTCTTAAAACTAAAATCTGCTCTAGAAATACTGTCTATAAAATTAAACTGTTACATATACTAAAGTAGCTACAGGTAACAATATGCCTTTGCTGTCTTCAATAGTATCTGGCTTGTAATTTTAACCAGATAATTCATAAAAAATCTCTCAGATGCTGTCTGTGAAGCAATAAAATATTTCACAAGGCATTTGGAAGTTTTTCTCCCTTTTTAGAATTTCCGTCTCTTCGTAGGAGACCTGATACAGTAAGCTTGAAAATCATTTGCCTTCTAAACAAAGAAGTTTTGTAACAAACCATGCACTGAGACTTGTTAGGCTTCAGCTGTTTTTGTAGTAACCTTTACGAAGAAAAGAAGTCTGACTTGCAGTGCCAGATGTTTCTTGCTGCCTTCCTCAGTACTCATCTGAAATCAGACATGTCTAAGTTGCTTTCCAATTGTCTTTTCAATTTGTCGACAAAAAGTTGGCAAAATTAAATTTAAGAATGCCACTAATGCATGTCAAGTCATTTACATGAATAAATATGGGGGTGAATAGGGTCTTTTTTTTGGAAACTAGTCTCCCTGCTTAAGCTACCCAGGAACTGATCCTTTGTTGGGTTGTTCTTTATTGCTGTTTGTTTACCTTATGTATGAATTTCAATGTTGCATGAAACAGATAAGCTCTTTTAAATTAAAGTCTCAAAATGTTTGACTTCATCCTTGTGTAAAAAGTGGGAATTTGGAGGTGTTGGACTAAACTGAGTACAGTTATTCATCACCATTAATAAGTCTTGGAACACACCTGTTGTACAGTAAGTTCCAATATCATATTATAAATCTTAGTTTTCTTTTTTAATATATATATATTTAATCCTCTTTATTTGCTTTATTTTTTAAAGTATTTTTTGGTTAGGAACCTTTTACCAGCTTTACTGTGCCATGTGTTGATCCTGTGCAAACATGCATGCATGCTTTCCTAGAAATTCAATGTATCATGTAGTTGCATACTGTAAAAAGTTGCATACTGTAGTTGCATACTGTAATTATGAATGGTTAAGAAAGATTTTAGCATAAGCTTATTAGCTACTGTTCATTCAGCTCACTTTACATTTGTGTTAACACTAACTGAAGAATGTGAAAAAAGAATGTCTTTTCTGTGTTCCACTGTTTTGTGCCAACACTTAATTTGCCCCTCCTAATAATAATTACAGATAATATTATATAAATATAAATAATAATTATCTGTAGTCCCTTTTTTTTTTTTTTTTTAAAGATAGCAACAAATGAGTGAAAGATTAGAAATATTTTTGCCTGTGGGTTTTGGTGACTGGAAAATGCAAAATAGTGTAAGGAATAATTCACTTCAGAGTTTATGAAGAAACAAATGTGAGGCTGAGTGAAGCAAAGCAGCTGAAGGAGTTTCTCCAGAGGTGCAGCAGAGGACAATACAATGGCTTTTTCTGGATCTCAGTCACATTGCAGACCCAATTACTTCAGTTCTGTTCAGTAAGGAAAGCTATTTCTTTCCTGATTCTAAAAATGCTTTCTTGACCATTGCTTCTTTAAGGTAGAGAAATACTTTAAATTAGATAAAAAAGAAATAAGAATGTTGGAAATCCTGGCACTTGTATCAGTTACAGCCATTTCTCCCTGTACTGGGTTTGCTTGTGAATTTGACATCTCTCTTGAGAGAGGCAGATTATTTTCTGAAATCATTGAGCAATATACAAATTTTCAGCAGTTGATAGAAATTTCTATTGCTGGTAGGATTCATAAATGCAGGAATTAACTATAATCAGAAGAATGTAAGGCTTAAAGGCAAGGGTAGCATCAGCAAAGAACTCTGATGCTCAGGAAGGGAAGAGTAGGAGCTCTCCCTGGGGGTGCCAGCAGCCTCTAGGATGGCAGGAAGGGCAGACAATGGCCTTCCTCCCCTGCTCCACTGCTCTGCCAGTCAGAGAGACTGTTCTAGTGTTCAGCCACTCTCTGGTGAAAAACCTTTTCCTGGTATCCAGCCCAGACCTTCCCCAACACAGTTCCACACCATTTCCTCATGTTCTGTCACTGGTCACAAGAGTGAAGAGATCAGTCCCTGTCCCTTGGCTTCCACTTGGGAGGATGTTAAAGACCACACTGAGGTCTCCCCTCAGTCTCTCCTCCAGGCTGAACAGACCAAGTGGCCTCAGCACTCCTCATATGGATTCCCCTCCAGACCCTTCACCATCCTTGGAGGCTCTTCTTGGACACCCTCTAGCAGCTTAATGTCTTTTTTATATTGTGCCCCCCAAAACCACACGTAATGTCCAAGGGGAGGCAGTCCCTGTGCAGAGCAGAGTGGGACAATGCCCTCCCTTGCCCTGCTGGCCATGCTGTGCCTGATGCCCCCCAGGACAGGGTTGGCCCTCCTGGTGCCAGGGCACTGCTGGCCCAGGTTCAACTGGCCATGGACCAGCACCCCCAGGTCCCTTTCCATGGCACTGCTCTCCAGCCTCTCCTTGCCCAGCTTAGTCTGCCGCGTAACTTCAGACAGATAATATCAGATAATATCGTGTCATCATGTTATGTCTGCTCTGAAGTTCTTGGCTTTGCAGGGTATTTTCTTATTCCTTAAAACTGTTTGGATAGATAGAGTATCATTCTTCAAGGCTAGCAGTGCTGTTTTCTCAGGATGTTATTTCACAGTTGAAGGGAAACAGTCTGAAACAGTTTGCTAGAACATTTAATAATTTGCTAGTTCATCTAAGTAACTTAGATTGAGAACTGAATGAGAGTTTTATTTTAAATTTAGGCTAGTGCCTAATTTATGATTTCTTTGTGTTAGAGTGCATATATTAATGTGTTTCAGAAAGAGGCTCTTGCATGTGTTTATCTTCATTCTTGCAGCACTTTCTCAATGCTGATTTGAATCTTCATATCTCTGATGGGGAGCAGCTGTGGTGTCAGTATCAGCATGGCTGTGTAAATCCTGAACGTTTATTGTGTTCTCATACCTTCTTTGGGAACCAGACTTCTCTTGAAGCATGTGCTAACAGTGACT
Source organism: Serinus canaria (assembly GCF_022539315.1). NCBI lineage: Eukaryota > Metazoa > Chordata > Aves > Passeriformes > Fringillidae > Serinus > Serinus canaria. The sequence goes on along the minus strand of NC_066315.1, from coordinate 14,946,511 downwards.
ATGAAATATGGCAATAGATAGATAATGGTTATTCTTCAACATAGGACCCAAAGAACTGGTTTGTCCAGTTTTTGGTCAAAACATCTGGGTTTAAGTGCTTTTGCAGGGAGATTCAGTAGCTATGTGTGAACAATTTGTGTACAGGAATGGAACAGTGTAAATCCAGATTACAGTTTTAAAAAGTTAACCCCGGCTTTTTAAGCACCTATCATAAATTACTTGATCTTCAGAGAAATGTGTGCTAATGTGTGCTGTGGAATAAATTCATAGTCTTTTGAAGTATTTTCAAGAGGTTACTATGGCAAAATATGTTTATTTCCTCAATATAATATTAGAAATACCAATTAAGTTTCATTCTGGTTTGTATAAATATAAAAATTCTTATTTAAATGTATGAAATCCACTGACATAAACCTTACCATTACTATTTTAGCAATGTATATAGTCCTCATAGAATGCATCTTTTGAAAATTAAATTATTCCTTAAGCTTTAGGCTTCCATTTAAACAGGATGAATGAGGCCTTTCATAATCTCATGTAGCCACCTGTTTCAAGAGGACACCAGGGGTTGTCTGTCCTTGAAATCCAGTAAAATGCTGTAAATCCATTGTGTGGTTTTTGACCATCTCTCTTTTCATGCTCCTTCACTGCAGTAGATCCCTGAGAATGATAGCTATTCATTATCTTGCAAAGGGAACAAGCCACACTTAGAATTTAGATGGTTATTTATTTCCTACTTCACACAAATAAATTATATAAATGGTCAGTGATTTCATATTTTAAAAGAATTGAAAATCAGTAATGTGAAAAATCTGTATTGTAAAATGAGTCTTGCAGAAATATAGTAGACAATTAAAAATTGGAGGGACTTGGAACTTGTTATACCACTCCCAGACAGCAATTTTCTGCTGCCAATGTTTTGCTTGATTAGCTGTGAATATAAATGCAAAAATTATGTGCAAATCATATATGAATATGCATAATAAACTCATGTTAGTCAAGGTACAAAGATATGTGGAGCAAACCAGATCATCTAAATTACATGCTAAGACTATATTCATCTACATTTTGATATTCCAGCATCTCTTTGTAATCTTTATTTTCAAAAGAAAGGGAATTAGGAATATTTGCTGTAACACTCTGTCATGATAATAACATACAATCACTACAAATTAGTTATCCTGGATCCAAAATCAGGACATATATTTTGAAAACTGAAACATAAAACACCAGTAAAGGTGCTATATGTGGAATAGGAGTGAAGCCAAAATATAACTTGTGAACTTAATAGACAAATAGAAAAAAAGTCCCATGACTGTGTCATAAGTAGGGAACAGCCAGGGGAGTCACTTGAATACTGGAGTGTTTGAACTTACAGTCAGAATAAATAGATGACCATTGTGCATTTGACAAACTACCTCTCTCTCAAGAGGCATATTTAAGAAATTACTTGGAGATTAGGAAAAAATGTTGTGAAATATGAAATGAAAATAAAATTGTACTCTAAATAAATGTATTTTGTTAATTTATTAATTTAGATTTATGTATGCAACGTCTTCAAAATTGCATCATTTATTACTCTATTAATTTAGGAATGAGTAAAGAATTATGTCAGAGCTTCACAAGGCATGTGATTAATTCCAGAGGTATGTGTGCCAAATATAAAATTTTCATAATGCTGAAGACTTTTAGTAACATCTTATGATAGTCATAAAATTTTTGTAACAAGAAAAAATTTCTGTCAAAGGCTATTCTTGTGTCTAAAAGGTGCCATTGGAGTATCATCCTTCTGCTTGTATTTAAGAGGATCTCAAAAGTTTAAAGCCAAACTGGTATTCCTGTATTGTAGTGTTTTTATTATCCCTGAAATAAATATTTACTGTCTATAAACCTAGGTAATGGTGTTATACAAAATAGCCAGTATTATGAAATATATACATTTATATGAACATATCAGCTGTGTATTCCTGAAGGATTAACCTGGCCTAATGATATCTGAGTATGAGGGATTGAGCAACATCATGGAATGGGTTTGATTATAGTGACAGCTATTACTAACCCAACATTTTATGTAGAATGCTGTGGCTATAAAACACCAAGTTTTTCAGCATGGATTAAGGTAATTCTCAAAATGTAATTCAGATTAAGTCTTTAATGAGGATAAATCTAAAGCAACTGTGTTAGAGTTGTGTTCGATTTATGCTGCAGTTGTGACCAGAAATAGAATATTACACTTGTTCAGCAAGTTGGTCAGTATGAGGAAACTTGTATGTAATTTTGGTGTGTGTGGTTTATGCCTGTATGTATCTAACATTTAGTGCCTCCATCTTACTGCAATCAAATAAGCTCTTCCCACCACATTTTCCCAAATGATTGGAACCCATTGGTACCTAGTGCCAGTTAATGATGAGACAGTTTTCTGTGGCACACCTTTGGTTGGTGGCATCATCTTTCTGTCTGCAATGTTAAATTTCTACTGTAATAATAAATCATCTTTTTAAAAATCTGACTCTGAAAAAGTGATTAATTGTCTTATCTCCTGGATTCATCTCTTAGCTAATTTTTTTCAATATCTGAGAAGTTTTATAAAGAAAAAAATGTCAACTGTTTGGAGTTGAGAGTATTTTGAATGTGGAGCAGAGTGGTTCAGTCACCAGTGAAAAGGTAATTTTTGAAGAGTTAAACAGACTATGTAATACATGGACATACTTCTTGCTCTCAGCCTTTCATCAGTTTAATTCACTGTTTCCATTTGCTCAGTAAGTGGAGGTACTAAAAGATGAAGGTTTCTCAGATACTTCTACATCTTACTCTTGATTTTTATGATCAGGGTGCTCAGTTGTCTTGGAGGCAGTAAACCCCTGCAGCCTTCAGAGTGTGAAGTGTGTGTGCAGATTAATTTTTCCAGTCTTCTGAGGAAAATGATAAACAGTGCAACTAATACTGGTGACAGAAATGCAAACTTACCAGCAGTCACATAGGACATGAGGGAAAGGTTTCTACTTTTTTTTGTCTTTGATTCAATCAGACAATGACTAAAACATTGCCACCTACCCAGCATTGGTCTCTGCAGTATATTTTTGAAAATTCAGATCTGTTTTTTTTTTCATCATTAATATCAAGATTTTCTTTTTAAGCCTGTGCAACTTTATGGAAAAATTGTGTCTTCTTTAGAAAGTGAAAAATGGACAGAGTGCAGATTTATCAAAAGTTCATGCCTCTGTATTACATAGCTACTCCCACTTTCTGCTTGATATTTATTTTCAAATGCATTCACAATTATAAATAGTTGTAAATACTTCAGAGTTGCATAGGAAAGTTTTGTCACCTATACTGAGTGAACGCTACTGTGCATTTTCTGTGGCTCCCTGAGGTACAGCATGTGAAATGGGGGAGCCCTGAGAGAGAAAAGTTACAGTGGTACACAGCTTCTTCCCTTCTGAATGTTTAAAGCTGCAGTGAAATTATAAAAATTAAAAAAAAATGCATGGAGGGGATATGTTTCTTTTTTCACTGCTTCATAAATACTTCACTGTTTTTATAGATACTTCCTTAAAGTATTAAATTTCCTATGAGTTTTTGTAAAGCTTCCTGACAGCAGCAGGTGACATGGAATTACAGAGTTAAGTTCTCATTTGTAGAAACCTTGGCTTGTACAGTGGTGATAACAGGTAAAGGGTACAGTTAATTTTCTCATACACCTTTGGCTGTCTTGTTTTTGAAGGTTAATTTCTTTCTTATGGGACCATTTATAGTATTTTCAAACCTGTCAACACCTTGTAGTAAATACAATTTTTCAAATTATGCTGCCACTAAGAATTTTTGTATTTGCGCGTAGCATTTCCATCAATCCAGAGACTATAAAGAGAGAAAATTTGGACAATAGTTATCTTTTTCATTAGAAAAATGACCATCATTTGCAAATCCAATAGAGTCCCTTAGCAAGTCCCTTTGTGCCACTGAAAGACTGAAAGGCTTCATTTTGCAAAGCTATAAAGCTTGCATTTTTAACACAGAAAAGCTGCAGAGTAATGAAGAGTCTCAAAGCAACATGGTGAAAATTATATTTAAGTTACTTCACTGTAGGAGCCCTAATAAGAAAAATATTTTAAGAGCATATTATTTTTGTATTATGATATAGGTACTCATTTCCAAATCTAACTTTAGGCTGTCAGACCTGAAAATATGTATGTAAGTATGTATCTGTGTGTATACATATGTAAACATATGTAAACAAATGTTTCCTGTATTAAGGATTATTTTTGGACCAAGGCTAAACACCTGAAATGCTTGTCTGTGTGTGCTCTTTGCTTCTCATCTCTGCACTTGTGTCAGTTCTACGTACAGCTGAGTTCTCATTTGAGCACTGGAGTTGATTGTTGGAGTTTCCTGCCCTTGGAAGATCTATACATTTGTAACAATTAACACTCAGACCTCAGTGGTGCCAAAACTTCCACCATGTCTGTCCCACTGGGAAGCTTTGAGCTTGTCCTGCCTTTCCAGACACTACACGACCAAACTGTCCTGTTCCAGTGTCATTTTGCAGGTAGGACTAAGTTATCTGAGAGTGACATGATGATAAGAACAAAGACAACCAACAGAAAGTTTTCTCCCTGAGACTGGAATATTTGCCACATTTGCTCCAAGTAGCACTTATGTCATCTCGGAGTGTAGTGCCAGAGCTGTAGCCATTACCCTTGTTCTGGGGAATTGGTCCTGACTTAGATCATCAGAATTTACTCCAGACTTTGCCATCAACATTGAGGGTTGGGGTTTTTTTTAGTGTCAAATACTGATGAATTTTAAAACCATAATTTAAAATTGACAAGCAGAAAAATTCTGTTTACATCATTGATTTTAATGTGTGTTGGGTAAGCCAAGCCAAACATCCAGTGTCCCTCTTGGTAAAGTATTTAGAGAACATTTTTTCTGCAGTCTGCTTGCAAAGCATTTATTTTAAACTCAAAGTTTCTTTGAGTTGACTTGAAGAGCAAATAATCCAGTGCATGTGTATTGAGGTGATTTATATACCTTAGTGCTTATTAAGATTCTTGAATTTTGTGGGTTTTAATGTGTTGGAATATTTAGTCAAAGTGTCAAGCTGCTTTTGACTAGAATTCAGTTAAGAGGTGTAAAACTATTTTGAAAGAGTTTTTTATTAGTTAAACAAAATTATCAGAAATGTGCTTAGTACATACAAATATTTTGACTTATATTTTTCCAACTATTCATATATATATATAAACATGTGTGGGAGATGTAAGTTTGATCCCTTCAGGCAGAGGAAGAACTCAATCCAGTTTCCCCATTCTTGTGTGAGCACACTCAAGTGTGTGTATGTCTACACAAATATAAATCAACACAAGTCAAACTTTTATATATAAAAGCTAGTTCTGCTCTCCACAGTCATAGCACATATACTGTTCTTAAAAGCAGAATGACTTTTCTGAAAATTGCAAGTATGTTCTTAAATTAAATTTTAAATGGATTGTTTCAGAAACTAATCTCTGGCATGGTTTTTGTTCCTGAACAATTTAATTGAGGGTATAATACAGTTTCTTCATTCTTTGCATGTAATGAGATCTCATTGTGTATTTTTACTGAATTCAACAGGTTACCTAATGGAATGTTTTTTGCTGCCTCCACTCTCCTCTGTAATGCTGCTAGCCATCCCAGTGCTGCTGGAAATCACCCTGCTGCCTGATGGAGGCAGTGACATGAGTGTGAAGCAGCAAATAATTTCACTAAGAGTTGCTTATACTTGTTTGGGGAATAACATGAGTGTTTGGCCAGTAGTATGGCAGGTAAAATTCTAAATGGATAGAAGTGAAGCAGTGTATGTTGAGAAAGGGTCCTGTGATGGCTTCTGACCTGATTGTTACCATTCAGGAATAGCACTTCTGGGTTTACAGATAATAAACCTTTAATAATGCCAGCTTAATTGCTTGTGGAAGTCAAGAAAAGTCTTAGAAATATAGTTGTGTTGTTAGAAAAGGGATAGAGAAGAAAGCAGTGTGTTGTGCTTCCATTCTAATCCAAGATGAATGCTGAGTGCAGTTCTAGATTGTCACTTCTCCTCCTGCTAACACAGTGATGCAGCAGAACAGAAGGTCCAGAGAGGTGCAGCAAAAATGATCAGTGGAAAAAACATTTTTATGGGTAACAAGTGAGCAAAGACCCTTTGTGTTGTAGGGGAGGGCAGTGCTATGATGTGTATAAAATCATGGACAGCACAGAGCACACAAGGAGGGCACACAATGGACACCCACTGCATGTAGTGCAGAGCAGGTTCAAAATCAACAGAAGAAACTGATTCTGCCCACAATACAGAGCTGTGAAACTGCTTGCCTCAGACTAATGTGTGCTTGCCAAAATTTTCATGAATTCAAGAAGTAAGCAGACAAATTCACAGAAAATTTAGCTCTTAGGTATGAAGACAGCACAAGTCATTAGGAATTCCAGAAGCCAGAAAACTCCAAGCAGAGAATTTTAGTAAAAGCATGAGCATATGCCTTCTTTTTCCTTAAGCTCTTTCTCATGTTTCTGCTTCAGATGGTAGAATGGTTCTGTATATATTAATGCATGTCAAGTGTGTGTATTAAACTGAGAGGAAAAATATGAAAATAGCATAGAGATCTATACAGCTTATCAGTGGAGAGTTGAAAGTATGGCATTTCATTCAGGAGTAACAAAATTAATGGTATACCCTAAAATCTTAGTATAAAATACTGAATGCTAAATGACTAGGTTTCAAACTTCACAGTATATTTTGCTTAAATATTGCACTAGATCTAAATAATATATAGGAGCAGATTTTCAGGTGGGCTAACAAAGAGTAAATGGTTTCCAAGAGATGATTGTAGGCTGTCAGAGCAGAAATCCATGAACTGAGAATGAACTTCAGAGAGCACAGGAATTGTTCCAGTTTGTAGAATCAAACCTTTCTTTCTAGGAGAATTCATGCATGAGCATTCACAGCTTTTTTTTGCAAGAGCTTTTAGAAGTAGGATTTCTAAAAGATCAGAATCTCTCACACCTGTTCTACATCCCCTGCCAGTTCAGTGTTGAGATGCTGAGCTCACACAACTCAGATGTGTTGGTTACGTGTTCAACATCTTAAAAAATTCAGCAGTGTTTGTGTTAACTCACAAATTCCCAAAAGTTGTGGGGTTTTTTTTGTTCAGTGGAAGTCAGTAGGATTTTTGGGACAAGTATGGAGAGGTGTACAAAAGACAGCTACTAAGAATGCTGGACCAGATCTTGCATAAAAGACAGTGACCATTGTCAAGTATTGAGCAAAAGGTTTTAGCAGGTTCAAAGCAGCCTTCTAGATCCAGGTATTACATGACAAGCATTTTGCCTTAGTTCTGTGGAATTCTCTCCTCTTTTTAGAGCAGTTCTGTCCTCTTGACACCTGATCTCAAATCATTCTGATGCATATTCCACCACATATGTTTTTATCTTGTTGAGTGACATCAACCTGATTGTGTCATTCCTTGTGATGGGAATGTCATCTTTCATGTCATCTAGTGATTCTGAGGGCAGGTTTGGATGGGGGAGTAGTGAGCAGGTAATTGGTGACAGCTTTTTAAGAAGCTTTTCTTCTGGTGGCAATAATAATAATTGTATTTTTGGGGACTCACCCATTATGTTATGGAAACAATGAATCCTATAGTCTTTCATCACCACAGTCTTGGTGTTCACCTTGAATTTCCTGGTTTTACTGATTTTAAATCAGCAGCTAGCAATTTTTTCCTTTCAAATATCATGTTTGATTTGGTTAGACATATGTATCATAGTTACCCACCTGTATCCAACCAGCAAAATAATATATATCTCTGTTTTAGCTCTTTAATCACTACTTCCATCTGAGCACATTTCTTTTTTAATTAGAATTGTGCAACATCATACATCTGCTTTGCATTTAGGACTGTAAAAATCCAGAAAGTGAAGCTCATTTGCTGTAGTTCATTTTGCAGTCATTTGTTCTTAGAGCAAGGAAAATTTCAACTACAGCAAGTGATTTGTTCTCTAAGAAACAGGATACTGTATCAAGAAAGTGATCAAGAGGAGAAAAAGTAATTATGGTTCATAAAATGTATTTTTAATTACTGTTTCATAATTATTTGAGATCTTATATAGTAATGATATAAAAATTTGTTTTATTGAATAAATACTTAGTCTTCTGTGTAATTTATGTTTTTTGAGGCTTTCTATTAGTCTGTGAAAGTAAAGCTGAAATTAATAATTAAACTTTAATAATGTAAAATTTTGCTAAGGTGTCATACTGTACATTGAACAGAATAGGCCCATGTGTGTGTCATACATCATACCTGCTTGTCTGTGACCTGTCTTCAGCTGATTACAGCCATGGCTCATGGTCTGTGGCTTTTACAGTTATCTTGATAAGACACCCCTCAGTGGTCTGCTGCTTGTCCCCTGTGGCTGATGGCTGTCCCTGGAGCTGTGGTGGCCGAGGGTGACGTAACTAACCTCTCTAATTGTCCTTGCTTTTCACAGAGCAATGTCTCATTGTGGAGACACTGACTGCTGTTGGTGCCAGATTTCTGTGATCCAGGCTGAATTATTTTATTTAGCTAGTCACTACTTTTAAATGACATTAGCTAAAAGTAAATAGTACTGAAGTCTGAAATACTTGCAGCTCCTTCACTGGGAAGCCATAACTGTTCCAGGCAAGGTTTTATGTGTGTTTTATTTTCTGCATGGAATATTTTGCCAAATTAGGAGCCCCTTGAAGTCATCATTTATGTATAGTCAATTTAATTTCTTTCAGAGATTGTAAGCAGTTGTCTCTACGTATTGCTTTTGTATTGAGTATACTTCAGTCTTTATCCAGAAAGGTTTAATGAAATTTATTCCTCCCAACTTCAGCAGCTACTGTGGCGCCAGGCATTGGACAAGGCTTGTGAGCTTGTTGTCCTCTTCTTTCAGTGGTCACTCTTCTGAGGAAACATCAAGGACAAGAGGAGAAAACACACAAAATTATGTACAGATAGGGAAGGTTTAAATTTGGCTGTAGTACTGAACTGAAGAAAGGAGAGGGGGAGGATGATTACCCCTGGAACTGAATGCCAGATGCCATAGTTCCTATGAAACATGGAGCCAAAATCTGTCTGAGCAAATGGAGGCAGCAGCTTCCTACTGCCAACCATTCATCTTGTAGGGTGCCAGGAGCAAATCTGCATTGCTAAAGCTGAGATTTGCAGCCATGAAGGTATCAGTATGGTATCATGTAATGGGATTTTGATTTTAATTTTATTTAGTAAATTACAGGGTTTGATTGTTTTTTTAACCATCGTTTCCATTAAAGAGTGTTAATACATTCTTTGAAATCAAACACTTGACTTTGAAAGCTGAGCATTCAAAAAAAGTTGGAAAATGTTGAAATGAAGATTGTTCAAACTGTTTTAATTTGTCTCTTGCGTGTATGTATAACGATAAGATCTTTAATTATATGATCACATAATTTTTTCACAGGAGGAATGCTGCCCAGAGAATAAATCAGGGGTGTTTATTAAAGGAAGCTGTTGCCTCCAGAACCCTTGCCTTAATTGCTGGAAAGCAGAGTAATTTAAGTAGAGGGCTGCAGGAATCAAAAGCATTCTCTCCAGGGCGTTTGAAAGCTCCACAGAATAACTAGATTTTACTTTCTCATTTTGAAAGAGGTTTTATGTGATTCTGGAAGGTCACTTATTTGGAAGTGGTCTCTATGCTTCTGGTTGCTGTGGCACATGGGCCAAGGTACCTGGGCTCTGGGCACAGCTGCATTTGGAATGAACACAAGTGTGCTTTGAATGTGTAAAACACTGTATGAATGCAAAGTCTTCTGAAAAGTACAGTCTGAAGTGCCCGGCACTGACGTGGCAATGCCAGGATTGCCAGAAGACTTTTCTGGGTTTTAAGCAGCCAGGTTCTAATCTGCAAAATGGAGATAGCATCATCCTACTACAGTTCAGTTAATTATATGTTTTGAAGCATTCCTTCTGAATACCATATAAAGGAATTATATAGAATGTAAAATATATAATCATATAATTGTGCAATAAATAGCTACAATATATTGCATATAAGCATATGCCATACATTCTAATATATAATATGGAATCCCATTCTGGCTAGCATCCCATAAGGGGAGCTTTGGGTGCACTGCTGGCTGAAGGGAATAAGGAATATGAGCAATCACATTGCAATCTAAACAAATGAGGCAGAAGACTACAAATACTCAGCTCACTCCATAAAACTGAGCATTCCCTTTGTATTTGCTATCACTGCAATAGAGGAGGCAAGGATCTTACTGAAAGAAAGCAGCATGTCATCATTTTGTTAAAATTATGTGTAGGTATATGAGTGCTCCTGTCATTTTAAGTGCTTGACTTTCTGCTGTGTTTGGTGGTGGGTTGCCTGGCCACCCCAAATTTGCTGAGACCTTTTAGATGCAGCTTTGGCAGTTTTATTTTCCATAAAGCATTTTGGGGAGAGGAAAGAAAAATGTTAGAACCAGATTTCTTGTTTGCTTTATTGTCTGGCCTTTTTAACATCTGATTTTTAACAAAAGAAACTGAAATCCCGAAGATCAGCTCCTTCTTTTTATAAGGAAGGAGGAGTTTTTAACTTTTCCAAAGTTGGCCCTTGAGTATAGTGAGGATGTATGGAAATGTTTCATGGTGAAGAGAGCCCTAATGAATATATCATATCTGTAATGTATTTAATGAGGAAAGAAGAAACATTTTTTCTCCATTCATCTAATTCTTGAAGACAAACTGTTTGATTATGGTTTTGTTTTCCATAAAACCTCTCTAGGTCTAATATAAGGAATACCACTTAATTTCCCAAGCTGAACAGGAAATTTATTTTTAAAAAATATAGTATTCATTATCTACATCTGTAGTTATCCCTATAAATTTTGATCTCCACTCTTAATTATCTCTTTTATGTGTGGCAAATGTAAATACGTTGCTGTTTTATATTAATAATACTCAGCATTTAAGCCTCAGAGTAAAACCCAATCAAGAGAAAAGGCTAAAATTATTTTACACTTCCTCTTGTTTTATGTCTGTTCTCACACTTTTTTAAAGTTGCATTTACCATTTCTCAGGAGAATTAATTCATAATTCTTGTCTGCTTTGGTGAGGGAATTTGTCTTCTGTATTGGTATGTCTTCTATATCACACAGTATTATAGCATCATTTGCAGTAGCTATTTTACTTTGCAAAATCAGTTAGAGGATATTAAGTGAATATCAATTTATCAATTGAAATGGACCAGATACTAGTTTTTAGGCAATTTGCCTAAATTTGCTGTTTTAGAAGATGTCAATACTATGAGTAGTGGGGAGTTACTATATTTTTCAAATAGCACTGTGTAAAATATGGAAACATTGAATGATTGTTTAAAATTGAAAAGGATTTTTTGTCATTCTCATGCATGTTTTAGATGAGACATTTTTCTCCTACACTGGAAGGAAATGAGATACTAGCCTATCTGTTCATAATTTTACTCACTTTTCCTGGTTACATGCATTTTTAAATGACTAAAATCTCTACTTTAAAAAAAAATTGAAGAGCTAACTTCAGAAGAGCAGGGGTCTGGTTTGCTATTTATCTACTTTAATAGGCAGTATTTCACATGAAAGAATCAGTGTAGCTTCTTGTGAACTAACAGTGACAGGATGCAGGTATCATAAAGTACCATGATTATGTGCCTCCCAGGTATAATTCTGATAACCACTGAAGGAGTGCTGCAGCCAAGTCTTGTTGGTTTATCCATCTGTAAATGTATTTTCTTTCTTAGACTGTATTTTGAAGCATTTTAGTAAGAAGTTCAAGCTTAGCAGTGAAGAAATAATACCAACATAGATCTGTTTCATAGTTTAACTTCAGTGTGAGTAACAAGACATTTAAACAGATTGTGGAAGTAATTTTTTCTTAATACAGTTTACTTACAGTTCCTTACATTTTAAGCTGAAATGACTGTAACTGACCTTTTGTGGCTACAAATGAAGACTGTTATAATAATAATCTGCTCACATAAGACAGAAACATGTATATAGTCATGTAATCCTTTGTCCAAAGACTTGCAATATGTTCTCCAGGCTAAGAAAGTAGAGTTATTACCTTTTCATGGTAACTGGGCAAATGTTACGTGAGATTCCCTGTCTAAGTGATCTCTGTGATTTTTCCTTTCACATTCATCCTGCTGAGTCTTTAATGGGTGTAACTACAAGAGCTTTTAGCTTGGATCAGGAGCACTGAAACCATTCTGAATTCAATCTCATTATTGTTCCCACTTGTTTCCCCATGATTCCCACAGCTGGAGTGTGGGGTGCCATTGGTTACAGGAGGAGGCAGTGGGAAGCTGGGCTGGGGGAGCACACAGTGTGTGCTCCGTGGGACCCCAAGAGCAGCTGGGCTGCCTTCTCTAAAGAGTGCTCAGCCTGGGGCCACGGGGTTTTCAGTTCCTTAATAATCATAAATGAGACATTTGGCAATGCTGGCATCCACATTGGAGTGATCCAGCTGGAATTCTGTTGCTGCACTGTGGCTTCAACTCTGGAGTTGCCTGCTGCTTTCTCTTGTGCAGCCTTATATTGGGTGTGCCCAGTGAGAGGTGGTGGGAGCCCAGGAGCTGTCGGGTGCTCCTTGTGTGCCAACATTACAGCCAGGCTGCTCACAAGGCAGTGCCACCCCCATGGGGCAAGAAGCAATAATAATGTGACTCCATGCCATCAGTTAAGAATATGTTGATCAGTATTTTGGTTTTGTCTCTCCACAGTCACCAATTATAACAATGTGGTAGAAGCAAACTCAGACTCAGATGATGAAGATAAATTGCATATAGTGGAAGAGGAAAGTGTAACGGATGCAGCAGACTGTGATGCTAGTGTGCCAGAAGATGACTTGCCAACGGACCATATAGTGTTACCAGAAAACAGTGAGAGAGAAGCCAGTACAAACACTTGTTGGGAAGATGAAGGTAAGTTCATTTCTACTGATGATACTATGTAAAGAAAAATTTCTAAAATGAAGATTCAGTAGAACTTTTTTTGGTCCCTTTATTACTGAAATAACATGTAAGATTCACAATCAAAAAAGAGGTTTTATAACATGTTTATTATACCATACTTCATGTTCTTCATTTATTATTTGAAGCAGATTCAGAGGTGCATTAATTCTGTTGGCATTGTTTAGCAGGAGCTTCCAGACTGTAGATGCAGCATTCCAAAGCCTGATTAAAGACTAGTTACTTGATCTTGGTTTTTTCAAGTCTTTGCCTGGCAGGTCTCTGCCAGAGCTCCTTGTAAGGTTCAGGATTGGCTCAGCTTGGGGAGTAAGCAGGAAACAAAAAACATGAAAAAACCAATCAGATGTTAATTTCTCTCTTTTTCCTTGTAAAACACAGGCAAAAAAAATTTTAGATTACTAGTTTTAGAATTGGCTATGTAAGTCATAATGAATCATTACTTTGAAAATACTGGAAAGAGGTAAGTGTTGCACATATTATGCAGCAGGTTTAGAAGCTGAAAATTTTAAACAGACAGGAAATGGGCCTTTTTTTACTGTGGAATCAGATACTGAGTTTCATAATATCACACAGCATGCTTACTTTTGAGCCAAATTGGGATAAATGCATAAATTAGTGGAATTAACTGTGGAATTTGGCCTTAATGCCCTGAAAGATACCAAATGTTTTTCAGCAAATCTGAACTCCAGCCACAATTCCTAACATCCACCTTTTAACAGTGGTTTAGTACACGGTGCATGACCTCACATCTAAATAAACGGAAAGCAGTCATATGGCCCCTAACTGCAGTCCAGCTGAGAGAGAGCAGCTGAGAGTTCAAAGAATAGCATCAGCTCAGCCTGTTTTTACATAGCTGCTACTGCCAAGGTATGCTGTGCTGGGAAATGAGTATTTTGGAGCTGAATTATTAGGTAGGTAATTTTCTTAGTTCTCCTGTAATATCTTTGCTGTCCTGCAGGCTTTGGAAATTGTGGTTACATTAAAGTGGGCACTGGGTAGGCTTGAACCTTCAAGCACAGGTGCAGGAAATCTGAAAAGGGGAAGGAGGAAGAGCACTGGCTCCCAGACATTTGAGATCAAGATCTCTTGGATTGGGTGTTCTCAGGAGGTGTACCCGTCACACAGCATCTCGGGCAGCGTTCTGGGGGTTTTCAGGGCTCAAGACTTGTGATGCTGTCTTTTTTGACTCCTTATGTCAAACACACCATTTTTAACCTTTAAAAATTTGTTTCCCAAAATTCTAACTTCTCTTTAATTTTAAATTCTACTGTGGTTGTAGATTTGCAATGTAAGCAATGTTCCTCTGCTTTGGAGTTTGCTAATGAAGACAGAATTTCATTGGTAGCCAGACAGAAGATTAATCAATTGCCATACAAGCTTGCTCAACAACCACAAATTTGCTCTGTAAAAATTATGTATTCTTAAGGCTCTTTTGTAGCAGTCTGGAAGGGTTTTTTTAATTTGATAGTAGGGGTTTTTAAAATAAATAATTGAAATTTCAGGCAATTGCTATATGAGAAATGTGAGACTACATTAGGTTTTATAGAGCTTTGATTTGCTAGGGTAGAATACTGTTTACTCTTTTGATAGCTTTCTTAGAAGGAAAGGTATGAGCTGAAAATCACATAATCAGTCTTGGCTGCATGTTAGAAATATGAAGAGAGAGGTACTGAATACACAATTTCTCACATATAGGGAAATGTTCTGGGGTTGATGGTGTGCAACTATCTTCAGGACAGATGATTATCTTTAGAAAAATATACTCTACAGCAGTTTCAGTAAGTTGTGTTTCATCAGTAAAGTAGTACTCAGTAGTTCTGGGTTTAGCTGAACTTGACAGAATGAGTTTTTTGCATATTTATTCTGTTCACGAATTGCCCAGAATAGAAACAACACGCATAACATTTCTGTATCAGATTAGTTTCCTTCCGTTTCCAGTCATTCTAACTGAATTTCTAAAAGACCCTAGGAACAGGTGTTTTAAATATAAGGTGTGTTTCTCAGGAGGTTTAACTGAAGCAGTCCTACAGGTTTAAAAAAGTGAACCACATGTATCCTGTACATGTTGTTGACAGTGTGCCAGCATTCACGTGTGCAATGATTCTCTAATATGATTTTCCTTTGCTTTAGTTAGTAGTAAAAACTATGCTACAAATAAAAGAAATTTTAAAAAGGCAGGAGTTTAACTTATTGTATTAATGCTCTTAAAAGAGCATTATTATGTACTAATAAGTATTTAGCAAATCTGGAGGTCTCAGGACTGGAACTAAGATATCTTTGAAAAAAGTATAAATGTGGTTTATATTTATAAGCTTTCTGGAATTCAAAAATTCCTCTAAGTCATCAAATTTTAGGTTGAGCCTATATGCTCAAAAGTGTGTGCTGGCAGTTGGTGGCATGTTTTTGATCAAAAAGCAAATAACCAGTCAATACTGCAAGCTGTAAATAGTGCTTGCTACATGAATATCAAAAAATTAGCTCTGAAGAATTTAAATTAGAAACTCTCTTGATGGGCTTTGGAATTTATTTCCTTCTCTGCAGATAAAGACTGCAGTGGAAATTTCAGTGAAGTTTGTCTTTCTGCCTACAGCCAAAATTTCCACTTTGCTAGTGGTTTCAGTTTGATCAGTTATCTTTGCCATGCAGAAATCTTTACTGTCAGCCAATGTCAGTAGTTGTCAGGCATGTTTGCTGCTAGTTAACACTGTTCCCTGTCATTTGAAAATCATCAGCATTTAACCCTGGGAAGCCCCACTGTGGCTCTGAGCAGTAGCTCATAAGCAGTGATGAGCTATAGAAGCCCAAGAACTTGTTTTACAGCTATCTGGTATGTCCAGCTGCAATACCAGGATGGATATTTATGACCTAGATGCTATTTGTGGAGACCTCTATTTAAGCTGTCATTTAGCAGGTAGCTTGAATTTCCTCTGGAACTCAGAGCTGTGACTTCTGCTTGGTGGAACTGTGTCTTAAGGTCTGTTCCCCCATCATCACATCCCACATCTCATCCCATTGTGTTGTTTCCCAGCTGGGTGATAACTGGGCTTCTGAGGGCACAATTGCAATGTTGTCTTTATTTGTGGACCATACATAGCTATAAAGATGTATATCTACTTAATATTTTTCCAATTATTAATTATTCCTACAGCATTTCCCTGTGGAAAATGGTTTCTCCCTGTCTTATATCCTACTTTTAGCTATTGGGAAGAGACTGTACCAAACAGAGGTTAGGATTATTAGAATTGAGAGGGAGTTTAACTTCACTAGATTAATCTATAATTCCATAAATTCCTTGACATTCTCTTGGGAAACATAACTTTTATTTGTACCAAAGCCAGTGGAATTTACTGGAGACCTTGTAATTTAAATTTCCAGAGTAATAACTTACTGACTGGTATTTCCCCCTTCATGTAGATCCTATTTTTTAATGGAGAAAAATCACAACCATCAAAAACCCTCCTTAAAGGAAAACAGTGGGTTTGTAATATGTTTAATTTTAAGAAATTAAATTTTGGGTTTAAATTTGCTTTGTCCAGTCATTCATCTTACAAACTCTGAACCAAGTCTGGTACCATGAGCCAAAATTTGTAGGGTTTTTAAGATGCCAGTTGAAATTAAGGTAAGATTTAAGAGTTGCAGTTTTCTTTTAAACACATTTCTTGTTTAAATTAAGAAATGTGTTTGAATTGCCACTATTTTGCAGATACTTTTGGTCCGTGGGCTTTGGTCAAAGTAGGCAGAATTAAGAAGCTTTTCCTTGAGGAAGCTGGTATTATTTGAGAACTTAAAAGTTCTCCTAGGACTTATCATCTTCCTTCCATAAAGCAGAAATTGGCTTCTTCTGTAATTAAAAAGCTGGAATGTTCTGGGCTTTTGACTTGCCAACCTAAAGGATTTTTGCTGCACTGAAGTAAAGTGAAGTAAGGCAAATAGAAGTATAAGTAATGGAAGTGTAAGAGTTGCCATTTCAGGTCAGAGCAGCTGTGCCCTAACCTTCTACATCACCTAGAAGGCTTTTTCTAGAGTGTAGGTCTGAAGCATCCAAGGCTTCCATTATGAAACTATGAAATAACATTTTAGTTTCACATCTATTGCCATAGCACAGTACTGATAAAGAGCAAAGCAAGCAATGTAGCTCTGCTATGTACTCCTGCCATGAGCCAGGTACCATCAGAAATGTACAGAAATGTCAGCAGGGGCTTTTCCTGTGGGAGCTTCCCAGTCCGTGCTAACCAATGAACCAAAATGAAGAACAACTTGGCTGTTTGTTGATTTGCACCAGAAACCTGGTGGTGCAAATTAGAGTTAAAACTTCCATGCTGCATCCTTGAGGGCTGCAGCTCAGCAGAGCTGGCAGAGCTGGGGCAGCAGGTTGGCTCCACAGCGCTGGTTCTGCAGACTCATACCGAGTATTGGAATCGATACGTGAAGCATATCTGCAGTGCACCGTTGTTCTGAAGGGGGAGCACGTGTTTAAAATCCTTTTTTTTTGTTTAATTTTTTAAGGCAATCACAGCCTTAAGTGGTTTCCAGATAATTTGCAAGAAAGAGAACACATTAGGTTGCTGTTTGCAGGCATTACCAGCAAATTATCAATCATTTCTGAAAACCGCTAATTGGAGAAAATAACATAACTGCATTTGTTTTATGATGCTCTGATTTCTGGAAATAATATTCCAGTGTATCAGATGGCTGTGTTTGTAGATGGGGTCACTTAAGTAGCTGACTCTCTATTTGCTGGTGAAAGACACTGTCCATGGCTTTACCTCTCTTCACATAATGGTCAGTGTTTAGTATTGCTTCCTTTTTAAGTTTGGTTTTCTTAAGTATGAAATGTCTTTGTGGTTCAGCTGATCACACACTGCTGAAATAATGTGCCATCCATATTTTTGAAAGAACATTGTGTTTAAATGCACTTTTGAACAATACAGAAATGGAAAGCACTGATGAAGAAATAACTCAAGTATATTAAGTTGTTGGAGTGCATGTGGCTTTTGTTGTTTTTTTGTGGGGTTTTCTTTAAATATTCATTCTTTTTGTGAAATGTGCTATTTCAGCTGGAAAAGAAAGAAAGGAAATCCTGGGGCCTGAAGCTCAGACAGATGAAATTGGATGTACAGGTATTTCATTGCTAATCTGAGTCCCTTATTTATAAAGTGCTATTGAATTTTAGTTAGGTATCATTCCAAAAGCTTTAAAATTCTCCCACCTCTGTTTATAAAAGTGCTTTGCTTTTCTGTGCTAGAGATCTTAAACTGTAAAAGCTGTTTTAGCTGAGGAAGAAAGTCTGGGCATCTTTTGGTGTCCAGGGTCCAGAGGTGTAGGTGACCAGTGACACAGAGCAGCCCTCCCTCCCAAGCACTGACCATACAGCTCCAGCAGCACCACGGCTCCAAAGGGCAGGACAAGGACTAGCAATGATCTTACATGTAGAGTCAACAGGTAGTGCTTTAAACTATGAAGAAAAATACTAAAACAGACTTAAGCTAATACTGTATTTTATTATCTACTCCTCTGTTTGGACTGATTACATAGAAAGCAAAATACAATGTGTACTTCAGTTTCAGACTCAAACAAAAACAGATGGTTTGTTATTTTTTCCATTTCTCTGCCTGACAGAAGATTAATATACATCCCATCCAACTTCTTAAAGGTTTGTGGGGGGTTTATTTAATGCCCTTACTAGATTGGTAGATAATATCAGAGTAAGTCCTATTTGAAAGCAAACCCACATCTAAACACATTGGTATGTTTTAAACTCTAGTTTCACCCATTCTTTTCAGTTCCTATAAAGTCAGTTCCTGCCACATCAGTATGGAGAGCTGCATTATTCATTGCATTACAGTCTACATGGGAGAGACTGCCTCATGTCATAAAAAGATTGTGTCAAATTGTAAATTGAGTATGTGACTTCACACTGAGAGATGAATCATAAAACTTCTCTTTCCTATTAAAAATATACCTCACATTAATAGTGGAGAACATCTGTAATGATTTAGGGTGCAGGCAGAGCTTTCACAGAATGTTCCGCCATGGTAAAAATAAACTCTATGAACAATGTATTTAGGCTAATACTTGGGATCAAATATTTATCATACAGGCATTAGGTAATATATTTAATTTATTATTGGCTAATTTTGCAATACAGTTGTTCTTTGGGTTTTTCTCTCAAGTTTTTAAGTAGGAAATGTTGAAGGTTGTTAACTAGATCTGAAGCTTTTTTGGTAACCGTTTCCAATACCACAGAACAAGCCACTCAGAGTTCAAGTTTGCTGCATTTATCTGGCCAGGTTTTTACTGAGTTTAAATATCTTCTGAGTCTGTGCTAATGAACAGCTATAAATAACATGAAAAATTGTGTCTTGAAGGCTACAAATGTACTTTTGCAAACACAGGAGCCAAGATGGTAAAAAGACCTTCCAACTACAAGGCCTAAATAATTGTTAATGTTGTATTTAAGATTTTTAGGGAAGTTGAGAAGAACAGCTAAATCTGAAATAATAAAATGCACTGATTTAGGCAAACTGTGTTTAGTCAAGTTTTTAAATATCATTATGCTACCAGTTCTTCCAAAACATGGCATAATCTGGCATCTTAAAGGACTTGACCTATGCTAGTATCTGGAAAGAGTTTTTAAATACTTGGCTAGAGGGAGATTTGGCAATGTGAATTACTGAATCTCATTTATGTTCTTTTTGAACTTAACTTTGTATCTTGTGTCTTGTTTTTCACACTTAGTAAAAGAAGATGAATGTGATTCTGATGCAGAGAATGAGCAAAACCATGACCCTAATGTTGAAGAATTCCTCCAACAAGAAGATACAGCTGTTATCTACCCTGAAGCACCTGAGGAGGACCAGAGGCAAGGCACACCAGAAGCTAGTGGTCAGGACGAAAATGGTAAATATGTCATCAGTTCAGTTCTTATGGAATCAGTTGTACTCATTCCTTGACCCAAAACTTCCGATGAGCTTAAGAAGACACCAGTGCATATACATGCAACTATGGAGGAAAAAAAATCTTAGTTAAATAATTATAAAAGGATAGGATCATCATGCAAAAAACATTGCCATTCCATTTTGCAAACAAGACATGCACTGGGATTCACTTGTATGAGTACCTAAATGATAACCTAGTCATTGAAAAGTTCATGCTTTCATAAATCTATTCAACATTCTAATATGAAAGAACAGAATTTCAATTTCTTCAGAATTTTATTTTTATTTATTAAATAAAATAGAAGTAAAGCAAAATAGTACAATTTTTTATAAGAATAAATTAAGGAGAGTTATAACATATTTCTTTCCTTTTTTATATTTCTAAACAAAGTTCCCAATAGGACCTATTAGATAGAATTTCTTTTATGGGGTAGCCAGTCTATGACAGCCTTTTGGGTTTTTTTGCCTGAAAGGACAGCAGCAGAGAAAAAAGAAGCATTGTTCATACAAAAATGTTTATGTGAAAAAAATAATGACCTGTTGTTATTTTTAAGTAGATATAGTTTTTTTTCCTCTGAAAAAGTTTCATGCTTAAGGTGTTCTGTGTGAGACAAGAGGTTACACTTTGTTCATTTCTTCGTCAAAAAATATTTGAAGACAAATGCTGTTGAGATTGATTTTGCAATCTATGTGTTTTCTCAAGTGTTCAGCTTAGATAGCTTGTGTCAGTTGGAGTATTTATGATTTTTCAAGAAAAGGGAACAGCCTACATAAGTGATTAGGAGTTATGTTCTAGTTGTTTTAAGAAATTAATATAACTGAGCAGATAGATGTAAAGATAACCTTTTTGTTCTTCTCCTCCAGAGATTTTATGCTATTGCAGATTTTACTTTAAAAAGTGCATTCATTAATTTAAGATTTTAATATGTGGTTGCAGTGGCACATATTGTCAAGTTAGTTTTACAGACTTGTCATATGATTTCCATGTAATCATTAAAAATACATATTTGTATTAATCATTTAAATTGGACCTATAACTCCCAGTAACTTCACTGAGAAGTATTGTGAAGATCACAATGCTGAATACTAGTGTTTAGTGTTTTAATCATTTTGGAACAGAAAATGCCAAAAATATAGTGACATTTGGTAAAGATGCATGCTTCCAAACTGGGAAAGTAGACAAGAGAAACAACAGAATCAGAGTTTTTTGTGATTTTGGAAAACGGTTTTCATTTCTTCATTTCCTCCAATGGAAATAGAATTTAAGTTAACGTGCTTCTGACATTTCCACTGAGTTGTGTTTGTGCTGAAATGGAGTATTCTTTATGTCAGATGAGTTGAATTATAGATGGTAAAAAGAGAATTGAAAAGAAGTATACTTGGTCTACACTTGTGGGGATGGCTTTCTTTTTGGACAACTCAGCTAAACCAGGAAAAGCAAAAATGGATAGTACAACAAAACAATTCCTGTGAATAGGGATTATTTTGATTGTTGCTATAACAAGTGTAAAAGAACCTATATGACAGAAAAAGTGGTGATTTTTAGTAATAAAGGAAAGTGGTCTGATTGCTTTTCACTGTTGCAAGATTAATGGCACATTCAGTAAAAATTAAGTTAGTAAATTCCATACAAACAGAATGAATTGCTACTTCATAGAACATATTACCAAACTGTGGTGATAACTGCTGGAAGAGGTCATGAAGGTAAATAATTCAGAAGTACTTTCTAAAGTACTGCTTCATTTAATAAGCATTAATAATTCTTACAGTTCTGAAACTTAAAATGACAGCATGTACAAATGTGCCCTTTGTGCGTCAGAGCATAAAATGTTAATCAGTAAAGACCTTGCACCTTTCTCCTGCTCAGCACAGTGCATAGGTGCATCATTGCAACACTTGCTTCCTGTTTGACTTGAAGCAAGGAAGAGTAGCATGGTCATTGGAGGATATCACAGCTATAAATTGATGTTTTGATCAAATACAGCAAACCCTACATTTATTTGAACATACCTTTATTGATAAGTTTATAAAGTATTTTATTCAGTCCTTTAAAGATTAATTTTTCAAGGATAGAATGAGTTACTGTGTGGAGGGCTAAACATATGCTGGTAAGAAGGAATGGAGCTAAAACTTCCTAAATGGTGACTTCTTCAAATAGACATGTGAAATTAATATTTATCTTCAATCTGGTTTCACTTTTCCCTATACTAATACGGAAGTACTTAATGAAAGCCAGCAAAATAGATTCCATAGATCACATTAGACTCATATATATGGCCACACATTTGATCCCTCTATTTTCTGTCCTGCAGACAGTATATCCTACTAACACGTACATATCTGTGAATCATAGAATGGTTGGTGTTGGACAAGACTTTTAAAGGTTCTCTAGGTCCCACCCCACTGAAATGAGCTGGGACATCTTCAACTTTATCGTGTTGCTCAGAACCCTGTCCAAGCTGGTCTTGAATATTCCAGAAATGGGACATTTGCCACCCCTCTAGGCAATCTGTTGAAGTATTTTACCACCCTTATCATGAAAACTTTCTTCTTTATACCTAGTCTCCATCTACTGTCTTTTGGTTTAAAACCATTCCTCCTTGTCCCATCAGCATATTGTGCTGACTCTCTCCAAGGTACATTGGGGCAATTGTACCGTAGTGTGGGAGGTTGCATAATACATGTGGAAAAAATGTAAATTATCACGAGTCCTTCTCTAAAACAAATGGAGCTTCCAGCAGCTTCCTGTTCTCTTACAATAATCAGTGCAAATGTAAAGCTTGTCTGTTGCAGGTAGTAAGTTTGGCACTTGTTTATTTAAGCGTGGTGCATTGTGTGCCCTGCGTAGGAACACCTGACGCCTTTTCCCAGCTGCTCACGTGCCCGTACTGCGACCGAGGGTACAAGCGTTTCACCTCTCTGAAGGAACACATCAAATACCGCCATGAAAAGAACGAAGATAACTTCAGCTGCTCCTTGTGCAGTTACACATTTGCGTACAGAACGCAGCTTGACCGCCACATGACATCACACAAATCAGGAAGAGACCCAGTAAGTGGCATTTGAATGATGGTTCTTGTCCTCTGCAGCAAGGCTGTGGTTTGTTATGTGGGCAGAAATGTGCAGAGTGGGTAAACTGATCACAGCAGATCATCTGTGTGCTGATGGTCCAGGCCCAGAGAACACACTCAGGCTTGCTGCTCAAGTCAGGCTTTTTCTGTAGCTGTCAAAGGCTGAGATCTCAATTCCTCTTTTCATTCATCTAGGCAGTAGGGTTGTTTTCAGAAGTGCTTTATTACATTTATAGGTAATTTGTTGGTTTTTTCTGTTCATTGGCTACCATTGCATAAAAATTATTACTTAAATCTAATTTCAAGCCTTTAATGAAACATTTCCTTCTTTTTTTCATAAGTCCTGTTTGAATAATTCACAATTTACATTTTTGCCCTTAAGAAACAAACCATTGTGTTGCTTGAACTGTGAGGTACAGTTTTTAAATGCAGTTTATGCTGTAAGACAATATACAAATAATTAGTGTTTAAAATATGGTGTTAAATTTGTGAAATATGGTGTTAAGTACTAAATTAAGCAGCAGATAAGACTAAAGATGTTATGAGCTTGTTTTCTCTGGTTCATGGGCTGACCTGAGGGCATGGGTCCCTGGAATGTCTTCCATGAGTTAACCATCTGATCATAACCATCAGAAGATCCTGAGTCTCTGTTCTCCCCTCCCTCTTTTTCTTTTCTTTTTTTATCCCCACAATGTCCCATCATCCATCCCCAGCACATGCTTCTCAGAGTCACTCTGAGGCTCAAGAACCAACTGCAACAGTCAGGAATTATCCAGAGGAAAAAAATGCAGATTTTCCACCACCAAGTTAAAGAGGCTGGGAGATGTTTCCTTCAGAGAACAAACTAGAAAGATTCATACCCTCCAGAAATGAAACAGGAGACAGATATAACCGAAAAATGCAAAACCAAATGTAAAAGTAAAGGTACTTCCAACATTTCTGGTAGCACCAGCCCAACAAGCTGTAGCCCAGAGTAAAGGAAGATGCTTTACTTTAGGAAACCAGAGTAAAGGAGATGCTTTTTTACACATTGGCTGTTAACCTCTATCCTACAAAGTATCAACAAGTCCAACAATCTAACAGGGTTAAAAATTTATTATACATTTTCATACACAAGTGTTCTCACTCACAGGTCAATTAAATTGGTACAAAAAGTATCAGCCATCCTGCTGCAAGGATTTTATTGTCTCACAAGCTTTGGAATAACCTCACCAGCATATTCTGGTGTGGCAGTTCTTTTTTACTCAAATATGCTTCCCATGAGAAATTGATTTCTGTTTCGCTTCCTTTTTGGCTTGGCTTGCACTTTAAAAGTTACTTTCATCTTACATACATGTTATATTTCTAGCTATAAAATCTATGAATGGTATTTATATAATGCTTTTCTTGTGGGCTACCACATTTGCTTTCAGTCTTTTCAGTTACAAGCCTAAAACCATAAGAATAAGGTAGTTGGGAGAGATAGAAGCCATACTTGCATGCAGTTTGAATGAAAAAAAAAAAAATACTGAGTGAGTAAACACTCAGAAGAGTGCTAAACACTCAGAAGAATTGCTAAAAAAAATAGTTTAAACTGTATTCCCACAAAAATGTTTTAATGGATTTATACTTTGAAGGCACAATTGTATTTGTTTAATGTTGTTTCTATGGAGTATCTGGATCTCAGTGTTACACCCGTGAAAGTGTGTTCTTTTCTCTCAAGCCATAGCCAGAATTAAAATTACAATGGTTTAGTTACTTGGTAGATGTGAAATACCTGTTTGTTTATGTTATTATTGCAAAGTTGTCATGTCTTGAAAATTGGCTGCATATAAATGATTACATCATTTGAGTAATGGAAAATTTTGTCATTAGTAAAGTATAGACCTCCTGGCTGTGCATCTTCAACAGCTGCATGTTTAAAACTTGATGTCTTATTCTTAAAGAACTTCACCTGACCATAGATTGTTTGGATAACTTTGTTAGCTGGAAATGTCCATCATGTGACAATCTTGTCATTGTTCTGTACAAAGAAGCAAGGAGCAAAAATAAAATCTAGCTTAGTGAAGGCAGTGGAAGGGGTACCTGCACACTGAGCCTCCTTTTGAGCTGGGGGAGGTATACAAAACTTCTGCTCCTGCTCCAGCAGAGAGCTGAGAGCCATCCTGCACCTTCTTCTTCTTTCCTGCCTCCTCCCTCTGCTCCTCACAGCACCCTTGGCTGTTTCTACACCACTCACAGTTGGTAGGAGGTGATGCTGTATGTGTTGTCTGCCTTCACATGTGAAGCACCAAAAGGGATGTTGAAGTGTGAAAAAGTATGTCTTAGATTTGTTTTAATTTTTTTCTCATCAATTTATGAAGCACCTGTAGGTAGTTTCAGAATTTCAGTGTCGTGCACATGGCTGAGAAATAGCAGTTCTTGGAAACCATGGTCAAATCATCTGTGAAAACCCCTGATATACCTGTAATTCCTGTCTTCCAAATTACTTTGGAGGATTGTCATTAATTAGTTTTGTTCTCTGGTGTGAGAGGGGTGGCTTTCAGTCCTAAGCACAGTAAACATTTGGTTCAGGGATGTATTAGTGGCTAGTTACAGACCTTAATGCTGGTGTTTCTTCTTTCAGTACTTGAAGGAGTGCAGAAGAATATTCTTTGAATGTTGCAGTTAATTCTTTAATGAGCAGAAAATAGCAATTATGTACAGTGTATTAGAAATGTATCACATATCTCAGGCACAAACTAATGTGGCTGTAACAGTGCTGAGATGGGGAAAATCATTTGAATCTGAGAAAATGAAGGTGAAAGTATTACAGGTGGTACTTTGGAGAAGTGTTACGATTTCTCAGTTACATTTAAACAAGGTCCTTCAAAGTAATTCTGAACAGTATTATGAGAGACAACAAGAAAACTGAACAGAGAGTTACAAATATAAGAAGCTAAGGCAAAATAGATTTGGAAACACTACCTAGCAGAAAGCTTAAAGCACCTTACAGCTATGACCAGGAAAACAGGAAAACTCATTAAAGTTTTCATAAGTGGAGTGTGGACTTCCATGCCTTAGAAATAGAACATTAGATTTTAAAAGACTGGAGCAGAAACATTTCTGACAGATTGAATACATGCACTGATACTTAGTATGAATATTTATGTAGTCCAGGACCTGCAGTAACTGTATATATCCTGAGTTCTGTTAGCTTGTATAATTCAAGACAAACGGTAGTAACTGATTCTCAGCAGGCTTAAGTAAATCCTGACACTGTCCTCTAGACTCATTGCAGTTGGATCATTTAAAGTGAAATGCAGTGAGTCAGCCACAGTCTTCTAGAACATCATCTTCAAGGGGCTTAGTTAAGCAGAGCTGAAAAGGCATGTGAACTAGCAAAAGACAGCTGACAAACCTGCTGGGTTTGTCCAAATCTGGGAATGAGGGTCAGGCGCTAATCGGGATAAACTCAAGTGGAGACCTCACTGCAGAGCCCAGGGGGAGGCAGGAAGCTGCTCACCCTGAGCAGGGTGTGAGCAGTATCTGCTGAGAGGTAAAATCTGCAGCTTAACCAACTGCTTCTCCCAGGGGAACTGTTGAATTAGAGTATGTGGAAGTAATTTAGATGATCTTATTTCAATTTGTCCTCTGTTAAAGGGGGACAGGGAGTAGAACAGGAAGGGTTGATAATTTGGACAGCATATCTCATAGCAGAGAGTTCAGACTTTTATCCAGTAATCTGCAAAGCCACAGGTTCTTCAGATCTGCAGGCATGTCTCACAGCAGGGTCACCATCCTGTGTTTTATCCATCTCTGCTTCTCCAGCACAGTTCTCAGCCCCCAGTTGTTGTGTCTATGCTCAGGAAGAGCCCTAGCACCCGGTGAGCATCTGCTCCCAGTGCTGCCAAGCACAGCAGGCCAGGGCCAGGGGTTCCCCCCATGCTTTCACACCAGAGGCAGCTGATCCACACCTGCTGTCGATGGTGGGCAGCCTATTTGTCCCTGGAGTCCATGGACTCTGTTCATGAAAATGCTTGCCCCAGTTACCAAAAAATTTGCCGTGCATCCCAATAATGATAGAGTATCTCTTTGCTAAATTTAAAAAGGAGCTCTATTTAAAAAGGAGCTGCTGGGTTTTTCTAATAAACAAGTTTATTGAACAGAAAAATTCATAGTTCCTCTGCTTTATGTTGGTAATTAAGCTGTTTCAACTTTAAAAGAGCATGTAATTTTTGTCCTTAAAAATACACATTCATAGATTTATACAGTTTGTGATAAAATTACAAATCTTGAACATATGTGTCACGTATATACTACATGTATTTACATGTCTGTCTTCGCTTTTGCTTTTTTTTAAACTAGTATAACAAGAGACAAAAACAATTTATAACTTACCAATAAATGCTCTCAAAAGGCAAAATCTAACAAAAATAATCACAGAGCTTCAGTGCAAATGGTGAAGAGGTTTGGTGTCTTGTACTTGGGAAACCCCTCCGTATTTTTATTTGTTTTGGTTTGGTTTCTCACATTTCTTTTGCAAATTATTGTGACCAGGAGTACCTTTATTGTCACTAAGCTACCTTCTCTTGAGCAGTCCTGTGGCATCATTATATAGAGGGATCCAAGGCCAACAGTAAGCCCTGGAAGCATGTAAATGGAAAAATCAAGTCAACCGATTAAAGTTTAAACAGGTTTCTATAGACTTTAATGTTTTTCTATCCTGCATGAAATATTCTGTGGGTAATGGGCTTGGGGTTTTTCCCTGATGGTTTTGCTTTCACAAGTAGAACTAGCATTCATCCTGGAACTTCCTACTAACATGTCAGTGTAAGCTTCACCTGAATTTAGGAGAAGGGGCAACTATATTTTGAGCTTGTTTTGTTTCTTTCTCTTTACTGTATCAGATTTATTCAGAAGAAATTTGTGCTTCAGTTTTTACCTGATTTGTAATTTGTTTCCTTTTTCCATATCACCTTCAGTCTCTTACAATTATGGTTGATTCTTTTTGGGTTTGTATGGCTTTTTCTATGTTGCAATGTGAAAATAGAAGGTGTTTCTGCAAGATGCTGTCCTGTACAATAATTAAGACTTCTTTCTTACAGAGACATGTGACGCAGTCCAGTGGTAATCGAAAATTCAAGTGCACTGAATGTGGAAAAGCTTTTAAATATAAACATCACCTAAAGGAGCACCTACGAATCCACAGTGGTAAATAAATCAAGCATTGAATTGAGTACTAATGTTGCCATTTCTGCCCTTTATAACTTTGATGTAATAGCAGTCTTGTAAGTCTAAATACTAGTTTTAGTTTTAAAATACTAGTGTTTCCCATATATTTTTCCGTCTGCAATACTACAAGCACTGACTGCAGCCTTCAGCTCTGTGCAGGGAATATGTAGAAAAACTCAAGAGGATTTACAGTTGCAGCCTAATCTCTTACAATTAAGGAAAACTTGACTTGTCACAGAAGAAATGGGGACATCTTTCTGGTCCTTTGCACTTGTCTGTTTTTCTTCAATGTTTGCAGATCATTCAGTGTGTTACAAGCCTTGCTAGAGAATTTTAATTGATAATAATCAGGACATAAGAACTGAGTGTTCCTCCTGCGGCTGTAATTGGCATCATTCAAGATTAGTCATACTAAAGTAGACTCAGGACACAATTTATTGGATAAGTTATAAGAAATCTTATATAAGAAGTTAGAAGTTAGTGGTGGTACTACTTTAATGAAGTTCAATGAAATCTGTAATTGTTAAATAGAGAAATACTTGAACACATGATTGTGTGGGCTCCATCCTATATCTAGTGGATCACAAGCTTATTAAAGGAGCCTTGGCTCAGAGCTATACTCTTACTGTTCAATTCACTAGATAAGATTTTTTTCCTCCCTAGAACTCTTTGAGAGGTCATTATGATGTATTTGTTCTGGTAATTATTGTTTGATGAAGTTATGCTGTAACCTGGTTAACTGTTGCATATGCCTTTTCTCTTTTTTTTTTTATTTTTCTTCTGTTTAGGAGAGAAGCCATATGAGTGCCCAAACTGCAAGAAACGTTTTTCCCATTCTGGTTCATACAGTTCACACATAAGCAGTAAGAAGTGTATTGGTTTGATGCCCGTGAATGGTCGAGCCCGGTCAGGGCTCAAGATGTCTCAGTGCTCCTCCCCTTCCCTTTCTGCATCACCAGGTAGCCCAGCAAGACCACAGATACGACAAAAGATAGAAAATAAACCCTTGCAAGAGCAGCTTCCTCTTAACCAAATTAAAACTGAACCTGTGGATTATGAATTCAAGCCCATAGTGGTTGCTTCAGGAATTAATTGTTCAACCCCTTTGCAAAATGGGGTTTTTAGTGGTGGTAGCCCGTTGCAGGCAACCAGTTCTCCTCAGGGTGTGGTGCAAGCTGTTGTTCTACCAACAGTAGGTCTGGTGTCTCCCATAAGCATCAATTTAAGTGACATTCAAAATGTACTAAAAGTGGCAGTGGATGGTAACGTAATAAGGCAAGTACTGGAAAACAATCATGCTAATCTTGCATCCAAAGAACAAGAAACAATCAACAATGCATCTATACAACAAGCTGGCCATTCCCTCATTTCAGCTATCAGTCTTCCTTTGGTTGACCAAGATGGGACAACCAAAATTATCATCAACTACAGCTTGGAGCAGCCAAGTCAACTTCAGGTTGTTCCACAAAATCTAAAAAAAGAAAACTCTGTTCCTGCAAATAGTTGCAAAAATGAGAAATTACCACAAGATCTCACAGTGAAGTCTGAGAAAGATAAGAACTTTGAAGGAGAGACCAACGATAGCACTTGTCTTCTTTGTGATGACTGTCCAGGAGATCTTAATGCACTTCAAGAATTAAAGCACTATGAAACAAAAAGCCCTCCTCAGCTTCCCCAGCCCAGTGGAGCAGAAGCTGAGAAACCCGAGTCCCCTGTCCCATCAGAAACCGGGGAGAACAACTTGTCTCCTGGTCAGCCACCTTTAAAGAACCTTCTGTCGCTCCTAAAAGCGTATTATGCATTAAATGCACAACCAAGTGCAGAAGAGCTTTCAAAAATAGCAGATTCTGTAAACCTACCACTGGATGTGGTAAAAAAGTGGTTTGAAAAAATGCAAGCTGGACAGATTTCTGTGCAGTCTTCTGGACCATCTTCTCCTGAACAAGTTAAATTAAGCAGCCCCGCAGACAGCGATGATCAAGCAGCAACTTCAAATGTGAGCGAACCCCAGAACAGCACAAATAACTCACAAAATCCTGTCAGTACAACGAAATCTCAAACTTTACCAGGGGCTTCAGCTCTGAATGGTTCACACAGTAGCACGCCATCTGCATCACCACTAAACCTTTCTTCATCAAGAAATTCACAGGGTTACACGTACACGGCAGAGGGTGTACAGGAAGAGCCACAAATAGAACCTCTTGACCTTTCGCTACCAAAGCAACATGGAGAACTGTTGGAAAGATCTACCATAACTAGTGTTTACCAGAACAGTGTTTATTCTGTCCAAGAAGAACCTTTGAACTTAACTTGTGCAAAAAAAGAACCACAAAAGGACAACAGTGTTACAGACTCTGATCCTATTGTAAATGTAATCCCACCAAGTGCCAATCCCATAAATATTGCTATACCTACAGTCACTGCCCAGTTACCTACAATTGTTGCCATTGCTGACCAGAACAGTGTTCCCTGCTTGAGAGCTCTCGCTGCCAATAAGCAAACCATTTTGATTCCACAGGTGGCTTATACATACTCTACTACAGTTAGTCCTGCAGTTCATGAGACACCACCAAAACAGAGCCAAGCCAATGGAAATCAGGTACTTCGGTCCCCATATTCCTACATGATGTACGTATGATGTATTCCATCTGTATCTCTGCTGAACTAACAGAAAGCTATCAAGGTGAACTAAATAAAAATATAAATACAAGCTATCAGGCTTATTTGACTTGATTGTAAATAGGTAATGGATATTACTGTTGTGCCCTCTGCAAAGCTAGTTAGCTCAGGCAGCTTGAGTCCAGACCAATGGAAACTGTTGTGCGTGGAAAACTCAGTTATTCTCTGTATTTAATCTTCCAGGGCATTAGTACTCAATATTTTAAAGACTATCTAATGCTCCTGATCTAAAAGCAAAATAAAAACATGGCTTTTTTCTTTTGCTGGCTCTGTATCTCCTCTTTCCCCATAATCAGAAAATAAACTCTTTGGAACTTCTGGTTACTCCTTTTGTGCTGCTCTGCTTCCTTGGTTTGCAGAGTAGCTGAATTCATCCTACACCGTAATGTCACTTTAAACAAAATGCAGATGCATTCTCAATTGAAAGTCAGGGAGATATTTATCTTCATCTGCCATTCCTGTATCCCGGCTTGTTCCTCCCTGGGTATATCCAGATGGGATATAATTGGTGTCAGTCCTCCTGAGAATCACCTGTGAACATTAAGGTGGGGACAGGGCAGAACAGGAAAATGGCTGAGTGTTTCTACTTAAATCTTAGAAATTGGTGGTCTAGCATTTTATTCAGGCTGCTGTATTGCCAGAGACTGAGGAACCTTGAAGAGTTGCAAGGCTGCTTAAAAAGTTAAAAGTTTGAGGCTAACATGTAGGGCTGATGTCAGTAGAAAATACTGTGCTTTTACAGGGAAGCTTTAGCACTTAAAATGCTTAGAAATGCACAACAGTTATATTTTTGAAAAAATTTACTAATGACAGTACTTGAAGTCCTCTAAATTTTGGGTTAAATAATATTTGTGGTAATTTCATGAGGAAGATGGTAGTCAAATATGCAAATTTGAATGATAATTTAAATAGCTTTTTTGTGAAAACTTCAGCAAAAACAGTCTTTTAACTTCATAAAATCTGTGAGGCCGAAAAAGGTAGGTGACCAGCATTAGCTGAAAAATGCACTTAGGTGGCTCTTCCCACTTACTGAAGTGCTTTACAGGTCTGTCATATTGCATTTATTTTATGGGTCCTAAAATATGGAGTGCCAGCATACCTTAGACCTGGCCAACAGTCATATTTGGATGTGAATAAAACCAGTCCCAGTGAGGAAATCTGCATCTGGATGGTGGCAGGGACTGCAAAGCAGAACAATGCAGTAAAGGATTTTTTTGGCTCTAGAAGTCTAAACAATTTTGTTTGGCTATTTATGGAATTGAATGGGAATAGCAGCTTCAGTTTGTGTGGGTGACTTCTTTTATTGGAGTTAACTTATTTTTGTAATTTTTCTGAAGGATGAAAGGCAAGACACTAGCTCAGAAGGAATATCCAATTTAGAAGATCAAAATGATTCTGATTCAACACCCCCAAAGAAAAAAATGAGAAAGACAGAAAATGGGATGTATGCATGTGATTTATGTGACAAAATATTCCAGAAGAGCAGCTCATTATTGAGACATAAGTATGAACACACAGGTATGTACTAGGAAAAGACTTTTCTGATTGTTATTTCTTTAGTAACATGTAACTGGTAATCTCAACTGGAACCCAGTTCTCAGGCAGTGCTGGGAAGTGTATCAGTCTTTACTGCCTGTGCTAAGCTTTCTTTAGAAACCCCTGGTTTTGTATATTTGTTTGACAGAACAGCAATTCTGTCTTTCTTTAAACTTGTTTGACCTAAACCCTACATAGAAAAAGAGTAGTTTTAGCATCTGGCTTGTGGATAATCATCTGTGAGCTGCAGCCTATAAATGAGGATATATTACTTCTAATTTACCTTGCCTGGTTATAAATTTTGAAAAAATTAAAAATAAAAGCTGGGGGGAAAAAAGGATTGTGTTTGTATTTGATACTGTGCATGAAAAGCAGCATGCCTGTCTGGCATGAAGGATTTTCCAATTGAGCCACATTTATAATGCCCTGAAGTTAACAGCTTCAGCTATTCATTAGACATAGAATATAACTGCTAATGAACGCCCTTTTGGCTTTGATTTTTATTTTTAATTTCTCATAGTTGTTCCTTTTGGCTCTAGTTCTGGTATCTTTAGGATTTTTTTACTACCTCTTGCTCTCTTATTTCTCCTGTGATGTCTTAAAGTAAGAATTCTTTTTTTTTTATTGATTAGGTGCCAAAATATATTGGGTTTTGTATTATAGATTCCTTTCTTGCTGGCTCTGTTACCTTCTCTTTCCCCACATCTATAAAATAAACTCTTTAGAACTTCTGGCTACTCCCTTCATGCTGCTCTACTTTCTTGGTTCACAGAGTAACTGAATTATTATATTTATTCTATTTCTGCATATTAACATTTTAGTGTTATCTCACATATAAAATTAAAAGCATAACAAATTCTTTTTTGTCTTGATCAATTTTCTCAAGTTGTTTTCATTAAGGGTATCTTATTTCATACCTATCCTGTCCTGAGGCTCTTTTAACTCCTCCTTTTCCTAGCAGAAATGTTCTTCCCCTACGAGTTCTAACTTCAATGTAGCATTCAAAATCACAGAATCATTTAGGTTGGAAAAGACCTTTAAGATCATTGACTCCAGCCATTAACCCAGCACTGCCAAGTTCACTGGTCTGTCCCAGATGTGCCACATCTGCTTGTCTTTTGAATACCTCTGGGGATGGTGACTCAACCACTTCCCTGGGCAGCCAGTGCTTCACAACCCTTTTGGTGAAGAAACTTTTCCTAATTTCCAATCTAAACCTCCCCTGGCACAAATTGAGGCCATTTCCTCTTTTCCTATCACTTGTTTCTTGGGAAGAGAGAGCAACATCTGCTTTGTTGCTTTGGCACAAGATGACATGGATGTGCTGGTCATCTGGATGTAGTGTGATCAGAAACCTGATGTCTTACTGTCTTTGTCTTTTATGTCTGAGCTAAGACTGTAAAGTCATTTTGTGTAACAACTTTAAATGTTAAAATCAAAATAACTCTGCTAGGCTCCTGATACATTTATAAGAAATTCTAAAAACAAGAAAGTAGCTGGAAAACAGCAGAAACACACTGAGTGAAACAGATATTTTTCATGTCAATGCATGCATAGTCAGCAAGTTTTGTACATAAAGCATTCAGCCTAGATTTTAGAATGATTTTCCTTTTACCTGTGTCATGGGAGGACTTCCTACACCAAAACCAACATAAAAGCTTAGCTAGTTTTAAATTGCCATCAATACAGAAAGTTAAAATGGTTTCAATTGAAAATAATTTATGCAAGAGAAATGTCTCATTTTCTAATTTATATTTGCACTTTTTTGGTGCTAAAAGTTATATATGAGAATCTCTCTATGAGATGATGAATTTTTCTAAAAAACTTAGAAATTGCTGTAATGATTGTGCCAATGTACCGTTGCACCTTGTCCTTTGGGCTCAGGAGAGAAACTCAGGCTGATAATGCATGGAGTAGAACATCTTGTTATATAAAATTTAATCAATGCTAATATGTTCACCAACAGCATTTTACAATGAAAACAGCAGTGTACATTTTTAAAACTTCAGCTACAAGATGCCCAACTGTTCGTGCTTTATTTTACAGGTAAAAGACCTCACGAGTGTGGAATCTGTACGAAAGCATTTAAACACAAACACCATTTGATCGAACACATGCGACTGCATTCTGGGGAAAAGCCCTACCAATGTGACAAGTGTGGAAAGAGGTTTTCACACTCGGGCTCTTACTCTCAGCACATGAACCATCGCTACTCCTACTGCAAAAGGGAGCCGGAGGAGCGCGACAGCGCCGAGCCCGAGGAGCTGGGCCCCGAGGCGCTGAGCAGCGAGCACGTGGTGGTCAGGGCGTCCCCCTCGCAGATCGACTCGGATGAGAGGGAGAGCCTAACCAGGGAAGAGGAGGAATACAGTGAAAAAGAGGAAGAGGAGGAGGAAGAAAAAGACATAGAGGGACTTCAGGAAGAAAAAGAATGTAGGGAACTACAAGAAGTAGGGGATGATGCAGTAGGGGATGCAGTAGGGGATGCAGTAGGGGATGCAGAAGAAGTAGCAGCAGTAGAAGAGGAAGAAGGGAAAACTGAAGGTGACAAGAACGATGAAGCTGTAAATCAAGCAAGCAATGCAGAACCAGAAGTTATACAAAATAATGGGCAGGTGTCAGAAGAAAATAATGAATAAAGCTTACATGCTAGGTTTTTTCTATAAGGAAAAAAAAATTGGTAATGAAGTTCCTTCTATATTATACATGCTTTTCATGGAAACGCAGTAGCCTGCATACTGTGATTTCTGTTCACTACTGTGTAAAAAAATATATATATAAAAAAAAATGAAAAGAAAAAAAAAAGAAATCCAGGTGTGCCTGAACCTCAAACTTAGTAATTTTTCACACAGTTTTCAAAGTTAGGAACAAGTTTATAACATGAAGCAGATTAGAAAAATACAGTGACTCTGGAAGCAAAGATTTAACAGGTTGTAGGAAACCTGCTTATTAGACAAGCATCTGGCATTGTTTGTTTTATCAGTATTAATTTTCATTTTTAAGTTGATTAATTTTTAAACTGTACAATTGGGAGAGATTTATATGAATTTTTTTTTATGGTTAAACATTTCCTAAATCCACTTCAGTATTTTCTTATGTTTTACAATGTGAGAACTTCTGCACTACAAAATTCCCTTTTGCAGAGACGTGTAATGCAGTTGCAAACAGTGCTTGGCTACCTTTGTAAATTCAACCTAGAAGGTAGCAGTTTATGACATTAGATGTTGTAGTAGAGCATATTATAATTTAAAGTGTATTGTTAGCCTTAAGGAAGAAGATGATAGAAGAACTGAAGTTTCTTACTCATGTGGTTAAAAATGTAGTTGAGAAGATTGTCGTTGAGTTCTGATTGCAGGGACTAACAGTGTTAATACTGGTAAGGACAGGAAAGTTGTCAAAAACAGTGTTTGTAATTGTGTTTTGAGTATGTAGTAACAATATGAAGGATATGATATGAAGCTTTGTATCTCCTTTGGCCTTATGCAAGACCTATGTGCTGTAAGTGCCATTTATCAGTATTACAAAGGCTCTAAGCAGCCTTTATCCAATGTGTGGCCTACAATAACTAGCATTTGTTGATTTGTATCAAACTTCTAAACTATTGATGGGGAAAAAACACTCAGCCATCAGAGAAGTAAGAACACTGGTATATTTCATTATTTAATTATTTGGTGGTATTTTGGGTTAATACCTGACTTGCAGAATTTCTCTACAATAATTACAAGGGAAATTTTCTAATCTGCTTTATTGCATTATTGGTTTACTTTAATTTCAGACACATACATGACATGTTATCTGGCTCATAAGTATTTTCAAATGTTAGTTATTATGGACCCCATTTATTAACAATGTTAGCTGATTTTTACCTATCAGTATTATTTTATTTCTTTTAGTTTATAGATCTGTGCAACATTTTGTACTGTATGTCTTCAAACCTGGCAGTATTAATACCCTTCTTACTGACATATGTACCTTTTTAGTTTTAGAAAACTTTTATATTTATGTGTCTTATTTTTATATTTCTTTATTTATTACACAGTGTAGTGTATAATACTGTAGTTTGTATTAATACAATAATATATTTTAGTATGAAAATTTGGAAAGTTGATAAGATTTAAAGTAGAGATGCAATCGGTTCTCTTGCATTGAGATTTGATTTAACAGTGTTATGTTAACATTTATACTTGCCTTGGACTGTAGAACAGAAGAATTAAAATGGGAATGTATTAATTTTACAATTGCAATCAATTCATTTTACCTTTACCCAGTTTTTAATATAAAGCTCTTAAATTTTGAAATTCACTGTGTGACTAATAGCATGATGCTCTGCAGTTTTATTAAGAGATTAGTCTAACCATAAAACTCTCATTTCCTTAGTAAGCCAAATTAGAATAATCTTATAAAACAGTGTGGGAACAATGTTTAACATTTTTGTGCCAATTTGTTCCTGTATTCATGTATGTATGTTACAAATCTGAAACTTCATTTTTAAGTTCCTTGTTACATCATGGTCATTTTCTAGTTTTTTACCAGACTCCCCATCTCACAATAAAATGCGTCAACAAGTCTGACTTACTGTCATTATTCTGGTAATGGAGAAAAAGCTTTTTAATGATTTCTGTGGGAAGTTACTGAGACACAGCCCCTGCTTCAGTGACAGTCCTGGGTTTCAGTAAGGAGCATGGAAGTGAAAGAAGGGTTTGAACTGTGTGCAGGCACAGGGATTGCTACATTAGTTCATTGATTTTCCAGTGTCAGGAGAACAACTGAGTTTTCAAAATGAACCACGTGGGTTGTTCTTTTGGGTCATTTTATTTTGCTGTACCTATCTAATATACTGTTCAATGCTATTTTTCAATAAGACTGCTTTCAAATGAAATAAGTCTACAACTGTTTCCTTGACTTAGCAATAAGTTGGTTCTCCATGGAAAGGCTGATGTATCTATTGCTGTTGAACTTCACAAAGATACAATGCCAACATTGCAGATACATAATTTCAGTAAAGTAAGTATAAAGGCTTGAAAATTTTAATATATATGCATGGTTACAATCTTTTGCTGTTTAAGCAAAGTTTAGAGACTGTTCTTTAAGCAAAGTTCTCTTTATAATGATCCCTAAAATGGAATTTCAGTTGTTAATCTGGGGGTTGGGGGGTTCATGAGCATCATTTAAGTTACTTTATATTCACATACCTAAGTTTTGAGTATTTCTCAATCTTACTATCTCAACATTAATACATACAGAGGATTTCTCTCATATACTAATCATTTAACTTCCTGTGCATCTTGCTGTACAGTATATGAATACTGCACTTTTAAGTAAACTTCTACCTTCATAGTATCATTGAGCTAAATATGTGAAAGCTGTTTTGAAAAAACCAACCATTTATGTTCCATTAATAATATTTTCTTGTAATCATTATCATAACAAAATTAATCAGGTGGTTCAGAATTTCTCCCATGTAGAACTGTCTCTGCTCTCTTTTAGGTAATGAAACACACTTTCTTGAAACTATTTTAAGATTTTCATGTTTTTCATATTCCAAGTTGTTTGTGGTAATAAACCCAGTGAGACATTTGTTGAAATGGGAAAATTTCGTTGTCTTTAGTAGTAGAACAGAGAATTTTGGTAAACCTAAAGTTTCTCATGTAAGTGACAGCTGAATGTAGAAGGTCAGTAATTTGGATAGAAAGTAAAGTCCAAGCAACTTTTACTCAGGAAATGTCATTGTTTTGGGGAAGAAAATTTATATTCATTACCCACACTATGTTATTAACATTTTTAGCTTCAAAATGGATTGGTGCATTGAGTTTTTATCTGTTAAGCTCAGCAATGCCTTTGGTGTTTGTGACTTTGTAATATCATCTGTTATCTGTTTGAAAAACACAGAAACTGTGGTGTGTCTTCATTTAGTTGAGCAAAGTCATGTGGAAGCCAGAGGTGCTTAGAGGATGCAGAAGCTCTTCCCAGTCCCAGCAGTGGGATTCCAGCAGTGAGGAAGCTCTGTGTGCGTGGGGATGCCGGGGCAGCTGTGACCAAGTCCAAGCCCCAGGGGAGCAGCAGCAGCCCAGCTGCGGCCGTGTGGGTTTTGTGATTTTGTGACTTCTCTCTAACGTAATGGCAAAGCAGTTTCAAGGACAGTTTTTCCCACATGAAAAGAAAAAAAAAAAAAGGGGGGTGGGGGGAGGAAGCAAAAGCGCAAAGCCTTTGGTTCTGTCTTTTAGAGATAAATGAAAGTTGGGAAAGAGCAGTGAACATGAGATGTGTAGTTTTAATGACACTCCACTGTGCTATGACCTGGTCTTCAGTCACAAGATGAAAAGTCCATCAGCTGCCCTGTGTGCCCAAGCTGAAGTCTGTGCCTGCTTCTTCCTCAGGCTCACCATGCATCCCTTATCTTGGCACAGCACTCAGGGAGCAGGCTGGCAGAAAGAAAAGCGTCCTTGGAATTCAGCATGGCACAGCCCTGTTCTGCCTGGGGCACTGGTTTTGTTTCTGCTACTAACCTGTCTCCAGAATGTAATGAACCACCTCCTCAAAATCAGTTGTAGTTGCAAAATTGTGACAGTTGTATGTTCTCTTTTATGAAATAATCTGAGAAAAGGGAAAATGTTACAGAATAGCTATAGGAACATTGTTACAGAAATAAATACTAAGTTTTGGCCCTGGGATGGGAAATACCCTTAGGAGGTCCTGAGCTAATAGGAAAAGAAAGAGGGACTTAAGGCTACAGAGAAAACTTCAAGGAGAGAAAACAGAAAATACACTGAAGATACATTGAGGAAGAGAAACTGTTCCTTCTCTTTCAGTAATACTCAAATGGCATCCCAGTGGTGATTTTGGTGGCATTCCCAAATTCTCCATAGCCATATTGCTGTCTAGTTGCTGTTTTTCTGGAGCAGCCTATCCATGATTGTGAGCAATAGCACAGCAATATTCAGCAATGCTGAATGATGAGCTTGAAAGTTTTTTAACATATTGTGTTGAATTCCAAATAGATTAATGGATGCTAGAAAAAGAAATTAAAAAGTTTTGTTACTTTGGCTAATCTCAGAGTTGCAGTGTGTTTCAGTAAATACCTTAAGTGTTAAGTAGAATAATGCATTATGGCATATCAACCCAGAACATAATATATTTACCCTAAAAGGCACTGTTGTTCAGACTCAGTAAAAATTGCTTCAACTGCCATCAAGTGTTGTACTCACGCTCTTGAGGGAAATTATTCTAATGCAATTATTGCTGGTAAACCCAAAGTCTATACAAGCAGCACTTTACTCATGTTTGTGCTGGCAGAGTGTACCTGAGATGGTGGTGGCCACCAGACTGAGTGACAATTTGAAAGCAAAGCTATTTCCAAGATGGAAAATATGACACTACTAAAAGCTCAGTTTTTGCCACATTAAAATGCTACACTGGGGCTTTTATCATCAAAGCAATGAAAGATCAGGATGTGACGCTCCAAACCAACATAGAAGTCTATAACAGAGAAATGAAAATACATCTTAGAGTGCAGAAGACCATTAGAGGTGAAGGTAATGGTGTGAGGATGAGAAAAGTCCATTTTGGTCCTGGAGGCTGTAGTGAAGATAGGTGGTGGAGAAGGAGAGAGAAAAGAGCTTAATCTGCACTGTGCTGAGCACTTCTTCAAAGTGTGCTCTTTCTAATTTATTTACTACCAAGGTGTGAGTCTGCACAAAATTCTCTGCTTGGATAGAGGTTTTGATGTGTGTTTTGCAGTTCACAGTCTGGTGCTTTAAAAGGTACTGTTTAAATCTTTCCTTGGCAGAATAGCTTGTTTAATTGTTACTACAATAATCTCTAGATTTCATCTGGGAAATTCAATATTAGAGTATCTTTCAAGTCTGTGCTTTGCCATTTATTGTTCATATTTTTCTTGAACAGTTGTTATAATGATATTTGCACAATCTGATTATCACCAAAAAAAAAAAAAACCAAAAAAAAACCACAAAAGAATGTGATGACCAAATTAACTCTCAAAAGTGACCAAAAATTTACTACTTTTGTTTTATCCCTCTGCTCTTTCATGGCCTCTGATTACTAATCTGTCACACATTCCTCTTATTTGTGTATATCATGCCTATCATACACATTGTATATATGTTGTCTCTAGGGGGAACAATATATTGTTATATATTCACTGCTTCACAAAAAGTAATCTGCTTTTTTAAAAAATAATTTTAAAATAAACTGATAGTTTGGACTAAATATGAAATGTGCTGATGAAAGGAGCACTTTTGTGGCAGAGTTTGTCCTGGTGGCTTGCCAAATGTGAAAGTCTTGTAGTATTAACCTACAATTAGGTAAAGTTCTCTAAGGCCTTACCTCTACACTGGCAGATCCCCCAGAAGATCTTTTAAAATTATGAGAATGGTGGCAAGTAATCTTTAGAATACATATTTGAGAATGCCATTTTGGTCTTGCCTTTGGTTTTCTATTGAGCCTCATGTCCTCTGATTCTGCCTTTAGATTTTGACATTTCTGTATTGGGGGCTGCCCTTGGGTTTTGCTCATCATTGTGTAAACTAGGGTTTGTGTAATGATCACAAGATTTACATTCTGTGTTAATTCAGGAATGAAGGGGATAAATTATTAAATAAAAAAAATAAAAAAAAAAAAAAGAAGAAGCCTGAAACATGCCTACACTAACTTTGTGTTCTTCCTGCTGAGCTTCTGTTCTTCTCCTTGAAATCCTGCTCACTTGTAGCTTTGGGCCAAAGAAAGACCAGCCTTACAGCACATAAGATGACTGGGTCCTATTCCCATCTCTTACCCTTCAACAGCTCTCCCTTTAGCCAAATCCTGCATGGATATCATCAGATGTCTTGAAACTTACTACATGTTTAATGATAGGTAAGCTATTGCAAAGATAGAGGGGGAGCATTTTGCTCTCTCAGTGTGCAAAAATAAAGTCTGCTCAACCAAATTGTTCAAGAAATAAGTTAATTGGAAAATCACGTGAAATCCTGACACAAAAAAAGAGCTCCCAACACGTTTGCAAGTTCCTGTACCCAAAAAGGGTACTTAGAATCCTACTCCCTTCTCAAACCAAATGAATCCAATAATGGGACAGCATTTCTGTGGACAGTAGTTCTCAACTTCTTTTGCCCTGGCTGAGCATAATGCTCTCACTGGTCCTCTTCAAGTCAGGAGCTGAGCTAAGACTTGTACAGGCTCTGAGTCCTTGTGATCAGAAAAGGCACAACTCCTCTGTTGGAGTGAGGGGGAGGAAGGTTTGACCCTTCTGGGAGTTGGAGTGGGTTGTCCTGCCAGCAGCATTTCTTTGTGAGCTGCTACCCTGCTGTCCAGGCAGTGTTTGCAGTGGCCACAGTTAAAGGGTGACCAGGGCAAATGATCTCAGCTCTGGTTGCAGAGATAAGAGGGGCTTCTTCCATCAAGGCAAGCTGGTTAAGCTGACCTCAAGCCAGCTTTTCTTCCCCAGTTTAGACAGCTCCAAGGAATGCCTCAGGCACCAGCCAGCAGCCATGCTTTGGAGAAGCTGCTGGCTTACATTGCTCAAGCCCTGAGTAAAGCTGTCCCTCAGCCTGTAAATTACAAATTCTTGAGAGCAGTGACTCGTGTTCCCCAAAACATGGTATTGTCCTTAAAATCTTCCTTTTATCTTTTTAATCTTCTTATTGGCATTCTAGTTTCCCAGACAATCTGTTGTGTCCTGAAGCTTAGGGAGAGGCACTCTATAAACCAAGAAACAAGGAATTCTACCATTTACATTTATGATGAGTGTTATCACCATTTCTGTATCTTTTCCAGCTGTGATTATAAGGTGAGTTTTCCTGTCTTAGGAGAAATAAAAACCATATTATATGAAATAATTGATGAATGGTAACATAACTTGAACAGGGTTATTCAGACAAAGTTGGGAACAGAACTGAGGTCTCTAACATGGGAAAGCCTTCTGTCTTACTTTGGCTTTGCAGTTTGTTCTGAAGGACAGTGCCAATAGAATGTTTCTGTGATTTTCAGCAGCCCAGGGGAGCTCAGCCATTAGCAGCTACACCACTTGACAAACTTATCCTCTTACACTGCGGTCAGAGGCCAACCATCTCAGACTTTGTACACAATTAAAGTGTCATATGTGGGGTCAGCAGATGCCATAATAAAAAAGGGCTGGTGGGACTTTAGGCTAGGTGTTTGGTTGCCACCAGCAATTTGCTTCCAGAAATATTCCCAGAAACCAGTGGTGTTTGGGCCTTGTTGCTCCCTGCACAGGCTGATTGGTGCTGTACATGAAGTGATGAGGATCTGTCAGTCTGGAAGGAGCTCAGGTTCTGCCAGTGGCTCTTACAGAGGGGAAAGAATAAAAGTTTTGCTGATTCTTTATAGCTCCTGCTGACCCAATACATCATCTTGTTCCTTGTAGGTTTTTGGTGAAGGTCACCTGTTAGGGACGTGTTTTGATTCCCCAGTAGAAGCTCCACCTGCAGTCCTCAGGGGAGAGGAGTGGAGAGGAAAAAACACCTCAGTGCAACAAATTGAATGTATGTTTAAAAATACTAATTGTTCCATCCTGCTTTACAGAAATTGCTCATCTCATGATTACTTAGGTCAGTAAAACCATTGTAGGATCTGCTTTTTCACTCTTGCTACTTAGGTGTTCTGATTTTTCAACATTAAGGAGAAACTTAATTTCTACTTTACTGCAGCTTCTTATTTAGTCTAGTTTGCTTCACCATTTACATTACTGCATTGCTTACTCTGTGATAGTGGAAATACATTTAATTCACTGAAATCTGAATCTGTTCAGCTAACTGCATATAAAACTAATTGAGAAGAGCTGGAAAATTTGATGTAAAAAATGATGCACGTATTTTGTCACAAGAACCATCTATGGGTCAAACACTATTTGTGTTCCTTGTTTTTTAAACTGTATTTCAAAACTGCTGTTCAATTCCATCTTCTGCTCCTCTGCTACCCAGTTCTGTCAGCTTTGCCCCACAGACAAAATGCACCCAAACACTTGTGCATCCCTTGTTGCTGCTGTGGGTAAATAAGGTTCTCATGCTGTGGCTGTGTTCCAGAGACTCTGCTGCTGGAAGAGCCAGCACTTGAAAACACTAGAACAGGAGGCAGCCTGACTTCATTGTTGCAGTAGATCTGCCTCAAACAGACCATTGCACCATGGTCTAGTCACAGACTTCCTTCTAAGCACAAATTTCAAATTCCTCTGGGATGTGTCATGGTTAATACCCTTGTATTTCACAAATT
Organism: Serinus canaria; assembly: GCF_022539315.1. Classification (NCBI taxonomy): domain Eukaryota; kingdom Metazoa; phylum Chordata; class Aves; order Passeriformes; family Fringillidae; genus Serinus; species Serinus canaria. Next base: position 14,902,809 of record NC_066315.1, on the reverse strand, counting down.
AGCCTTTCCTGTAATCCACTACCTGAGCTCTCTCCTGTAGCTTCTGAAATGCATTTTGCCCATCTTTCTGCTTAGATTTGTAGACACATTGTTTCCTGACATGGAGTTCTCTGAGTGCATGTTGATATGCAATTCTCCTTGAGGAAAGCAGCCTTTGCTCCCCCAAAAGGTGCATGCTACCATCAGTGTCATGCAGCTCATGGAGATGCTCTGCTGAATGACCAACTGTGACAAGGAGTAGAAGAATGCTGCTGTATAATCTCTGAGGTGCTCTAAATTTAGGATAATTGTATATTTCTCAGCCAAAAAAAAAAAAGGCAGAAATTAATTAAATAACCTTGTGAAATACCCTTGCTTTAAATTCCCTTGAATTCCCTTGCTATAAATATCTTGTAACCACCCACCCTGGTTTTTGGCCTTGATCTCCTAAGCAGTGGCATTTGTGAGTTTGTGCTGCTTGTCCCCTTCTCCCATCTTACATTTTGACCTGATGATGATGCCTGGCCAATTTTGGCAGGGAAGGTGGTGTGTCAAAGATGTGAAATCTTTGTGTGACTTCTGAAACTTGGCTTCCTAGGGCAGAGGACCAAACAAATGTCCTTGCTAGGCAAAGGCAGCTATTACTGCATCCCTTACACTGCAGTTATGAACTGCACCCTGCATGTGCCACTGCTTGTCCAGCCTGGAGAGATAGGAAAGGTGAGAGGGGGTTTCATTCATTCAGTCACCCTCTTGTTTATGCTGTTATTTGAAACAGCAAAAGATAAAATAAAGAAACACGAAAGTGCAAGTATGAATGTCTAATTAGTGATTTACTATTGCACTGCCTTCAAACAGGAGACTTGAATTATGGTGCTAACTACAATGTCTGGCCATTATCCATATGGGACACTGCCAACAGGATCGATACCTTCATCTCCATCACAGGCTAAGAATCATGTCTATTTGCTCATTGTCCAGCCAAACAAATACAGGATTCTGTCATGCAAAGTGGAACTAACCCAACAATGGAGACTTTCTCTTCCAGGAGGGCCAGAATGGAGTGTGCTGCCTTGAAACCTCCTTGTTTCAATGGAAAATGTGAGTGCAAGTTTCATATGTCATTCATGAGTGCTGTAACATGGACATAATCATGAATTATCTTGTTATTCTCACACCAGTGTGCAGTTCAGTTTTAGGTGGTTTAAGCCTTTTAGGTGGTTTAAGCCTTTCTTGCCATTCTCTCCAAGCAATACAGGTGAAGGAAGAGGTGGTCTGTGGGCTCTAATGGATTAATCAGCATCTGATGCTGGTGCACTTCTGGGAATGCCAGAAGCAGATGTTTAAACCTCCTGAGAACTGTATTTCCAAATTTCAAGTCTGCAATTCAGCAACCAAGAAATTAGTATTAGTATGTGTTGCTGCTGCTGCTGCTGCTGCTGCTGCTGCTGCTGCAAGGGAGAATCCAGCGCCCTCTCATCCTCTGCCCTTTCCCTGTACAGCCCCATCAGGACTGATCCTTAACAAATTGACAAGTAACCAGCCATTTTTCCTGGATTATTTTTCAGCTGAATCAGTTCCCCAAGTAACACCAAAGCAAGATAAAGGAATGTTGGGGGGTGGGCTTTCTCCTTTGAGACTGGTGCAAAGCAGGCACTGAGCATGTTCTGAAATGTTCTTCACTTTAACTTAAAGCTGGTTTCCCAAAAAGAAACAACCTGTACAGTTTACTAGTCCAAGACACATATTCCAGTATCAGTGTTGAGATACAATTTAGGAGAGGTCCTCTCATTGTAGTCAGCAGCAGTAACAGCTCATAGTTAAACCCAGACTACTGAGTTTGCTCTGCTCCTGGTCCTGCACTGACATTGGTTACTCTGAAATGTAAGCAAGCAGTGTCGTGTAAATGAACTCCTTTGTTCCCTGGATGTGTGACTTCCAGCTATGGCTAAAAACTTAATTTATTTTGTGATGCAAGCAGGTCGTTTTTGTTTTGAGCTAAGAACTTCTTCCTGTGCTGTTTGACTTAAAATAATTCTTCCCCACTCTCCCACTGCTATGTCTGTGCTTTGTCTGCTGCTGCTTTTGCACAAACTACAAAGTAGTCCCTGGATTACAGGTATTCTGCTTTTCTGGGTTTGCTTTATTCATCACAGGGTTTCTGTATGTTCTGATAGGTACCAGAGTGAAGCCAAGAACAATGCTGCTTAAGACTGGACGGAAGGCCAAAAACTGAAGTAAATTACAAAGGTGAGTAGGAGCCCAATAAGAGTGGGCTGCTGGCACCATGTCTCAGCAAATGCAAAAGTGTGCTGCTGAGTTATTGTCAGAGCTAGAAGATGTCCGTTGCCCTATTATGTCAACCCCTCTTTTTTGCTTTCAGGCTGCTACAAGAGAAGAGGACACAATTAGCTCCATTTGTCATTTAGCAAATTTAAATCTGAGTGGGTTGGATTTTCCCTTGCTTATAAATGAGGCACTGGCAGCAGAACGTCATCACACTGGGACTGGAAGCTAGACACAAGAAAACACTTGAGGGCCTGACCCTGGAATAAAGTCCAGGCATCTCTGTTGGGAAGCTACAGAGTGCAAAAGAAAAAAAGTACCTGGCATTGCCTGGGCTCAGGGATGCACTCAGGTCCTTCTGTCTGTGCATGCTCCAAAACATGGATTTCTCCCTGAGAATGTGTTTTTCCATATCTGTGCTGGACAGCTGGCCAGGGCTCACTGCACTCCTTCAAGCCCCTCTCCGGCCCATGTGCAAAAAGTTAAATTATTCACATGAGGAGAAGGAACCCAACAGGACCTGTGAAAAAGGAGAAGGTGGAGAGACGGCATGAGTGATACAAACAAGCATAGGCAGCAGAGGGAGCCTGTCTCTGATCCTGTGGGAAGAGCAGCCCCTTGGCAGAGGTGATGCCCCTGTGCTGTTACTGTGTCCCAAGGACCAGTCCATGGTGGCACCATGGTGGTGTAGGAGATGAGAAGAACCAGCACGAGCACAGGACCATGTCCCTGCTGAGTGCTCTCACTGCTGCACAAGGAGCAGGTGAGGTGCCTCTTCCACCCAATCTTTGGAAGAATACACTGAGATGGTCTCAGGCCTGCAGATCAGGCTCGTTTAGAGGTTTTGGGATCTCTCTAAAACAAGATGTCCCTCACCTGGGCAGGAAGGACATGCTGACCCACTGGCACTGAGGTGACCCTGATCACCTGGGCACAGGGACCTCTGGGTGCCTGCTGGAGGGGTTGAGGCATCTCATTAGATCTGGCTTCTGCTGTCTGCATCATGTCAGCAAACATCCAGTATAGACTGGATGTTTCCATCAGCTGTGACAGCAAAAAAGAAATGCATCCATGTCCATTGCCTTGCTGGTTTGCATCCAGTCTCCATATGAAATCTTCCCAGCTAAAAGTATGGCTCTGCAATGTTTTCAGACCTGAACCCACAAAAGTTTTTTTCTAGCTATCCAGCAGATGGTCAGCAAAGCTTCCAAACAATACCTGAAATTCAACCTTATTTCCCCTCCCACTGGATGAGCAGTGTGCTGCCCTATTGAACAAAAATCAACAATTTTTGTGGGCACCTGAGTGGGTCTTGGTCCCTTTCTGTCAAAGCCAAAAGGCAGAGCTGCCAGGGGAAACAGCCAGGTGCCTGCTTTTTCCCCTGTGCAGGAACACATGAGTTGGACAGCAAAAGTCCTGGATCACAAACATCACATTCAGGATGGAAACAATTGAGCCATTTCTACAGCAGGAAAAAAATCTTTGTCTTTGGTCCAGTGTTCCTATCTTTAGAGGAAAGGTAACTCTAAGTTATTATCCACAGGCATGCTGGGGGATCCAATTTCAGGAATGCTTAGCTGGTGAAGCGTGGGGGCTCTAGGAGAGCAAAGCTGCTGCCCTGTGGATGGTGCTGGAATGCTGCCCGTGAAATGGAGGTTGTCTGGTGCTCAGTTCCAGATGCCCCATGCAATGGAGGCTGTCCTGTACTTACTTCTCTGATCCCAAGCCTCACCTGAAGGGAAGACAGACCATGGGTTTCCTACACATTTGCTGCAACACATTAAATCCTACCTGTGTCATGTGGCTCTCCCATGGCTGTAGCCCCCCCAGGGCATTGGGCTTGAAGACACTGCACAAAAGAAGGAAGAAGGACATCTCTGGGCCTGCTTGGTGTTTAAAGTCTGACAGCTTTGCTTGACTCTGCCCCAGTAAGGTCAGCTTCAAGCTGCTTATCATTTTTTGCAAAAGTTCTATATTTTATGTGGAGACTTGCATCTTAGATTTGTTAACTGTCAACAGTTTGTCAACTGTTTTTCATTTGTCTGGTTTTTAAAGAAGAAAGTATGGGAGAGAGGATAAGCATCTTGTCCTGTGAGAAGATGGGTAATGAAAATGTTGGTGGAGCACTCTCATTATTATGTGTATTGTGTGAGAAGAGGCAAATAATGCTTTTCTTTCAAAGGTGGGGTTGACACGGTTCTTTTTTTCCACAGGATTAGGCAGGTAGCAGGTTTGTGGAGGTCAAATCTCTCCTGTCTCTTGGGATGGTATGAGGCAGAGACCACCTGGACAGAAAAGGAGCATGGCAAACCCTGCTAAAAATAGGGGCAGGCCAACCAGGCAGAGAGATGGGAGACAGGGGCATCTGCAGCCCAGGCTGGGGCTCCTGGGGCCTGGTGGACAGGATGTCTAGCTGCTCTGATTAACCCCGTGGTCCCTGCCCATGGTCATCCTCCAGCTCATCCTGGAAACTGAGGCTGTCCACATGCAGGATAGGAAGGGTATTTTATGCCTTATTCTTTGTGTTTATTAATGCAATTAGCTCAATATTTATTTATTAAGATACAAAGCTTACTTGAATTCCAAATGTTGTGAGACAAAACACCATGAAGAATGAGTTCAATATGTATTCCACATGCTTGTTACCACAGTCAGGTGAGGAGGCTTCATGTGCATGTAATCTGCAAACCTAAAAGGCTTTTGTTCTTCATAACCAACCTTGTCTGAGACACAATGAGCTAAGGAAAATATTACAGCCAGATACAAGTGGATGCAGTCATACTTGAACATTGTTTAATCCTGTTGTGCAATACATCACAGTAAAACCACCAGTCATAAAGCAGCAGAATTATTTATCTTCATTTCAAGGAAGAAAATCTTCCTTGGAATGAATTTGGTGTTTTGCTTTTTTTTTTCCCCCTGATGTTTCCCAGTGAACTAGTGCTGGACAACTTGTTCTTGAGACAGGGAACTCTGTCTGGACATGATGGAGGATGCTTACAACTGTCCCAGCAAACAGCTGTCAGGCTTGGTATGGCTATTTCCTCAGCTCACTAAGGAAGAATTATTCTCACTCCTTTTAGCCTCACAGTCTTTTACTTTTTGGTGGTGGTAATCATGATTCCAAGCTGTGGAAACCTTTCCCACTGGTAGTAGCTCTCTGGAAGAGCTGCCAGTAAAACCTCTGTGTGTTGGGCAGGCAGGTCACAGGATTATCTTATTGACCTGTGGCAATGCCACCACTCCTCACCTTCAGTGCTGGGTGTTCCATTCATCAAAGCAGTGTTTCCCTCACTCTGTTTCCAAGAGGAAGCAAAAATACAGCAACAATGAGGATATTTTAGCCTTATAACTACAAAGACCAAAATGAGAATAAACTGTCCAGATTCTTGCACAAGAAATGGACACAAAGAGTACCTGAAAATCTGGAGGTTGCCCACATTGCTTTAGAGATCACTGCCTGCAGCCTACATCTGTGCGCCATATGAGCAAGTGAGAAAGTGTCTTTGAGAAGGGTGTAATGTTGGTCCTGTGTCAATAATGGATCTAGTCCAAGGTACTGAAGCATCTGCTCTATATTTTGGGATTTTTTTTCTTACACTTGTAAGGATATTTGAGAAGGTGAGTAGCCACACCAAAAGACTGCATTTGAAAGAGAAGCTAAGACGTGGTCACCACCAGCCAAAATGCTCGCTGTGCTAGGAGGTACTTTGGACTCTCCTACAGGCTACATGTCAACATTGGTATCACCAAAATGATCACCATATGTAGGTCTGTAAAGCTCCAAAATCAGCTGTGTGGAGAGCAGCTCTGGGATGGTTACTCTGGGTAGTTAACTGCCAGTGCAGGAGAATTTAATTATTATTGGCTCCCAGTGTGACTCCTATATGCTGTTAATTCATTACCTGCAGCTTAATTGCCAGCAGAGTAGAGCAAGTCTCTTCCTTGTCTCAGGGAGTATTTGTCAGTGGAGGTTTGTCAGTGAAGCCCAATCAGAGAGGCCCACAGGCCATTCTAGATGTGAGATAAGTGCACGTGGGAAGGGAGATTTGGAAAGCAACAATTTAATCCATATCCTGTACACTCACGGAAAACATGGACTTCTACTGTATGTGACATGGAAGGGAATGAATCACAGACACAGTTCATCCATTTCTCTTCTGCAGCTTCTCACTGACCCAACAAGGGGAATTTTCTTTTCCTACATTTACAACATAATTTGCTATGCCTTGGGAGGGGTGAGATGCTCGTTTGTGTTGGGATGTTCTCCCCAGCAGTACCAGGGGAAGGCAATTACGATGCTGGTGATGTGCTCTCCTTCCCTGAAGAGTTAATGAATTCCATCCTCCTATTGTTGCAGAGTTTCCCCGGGACCTGCAGCAGGGCAGCATCCTCTATGCTCTGCAAAGGGTTTGCTTCCTGGTAACAGAGCAATCCATTAGCTCTTGTAGCTGTTGTTCTTGAACTGAAAGCTCTGTGCTCTAAAGCCCAGCAGGAAGAGATAATTAGCACTAAATTGTGTATTCTGGGCAAAATCCATCCACTTCTGCCAAGATTTCACAAGGCCTCAAATACAGTGGAAATACGTGTGGGGTGGATGCTTTTTGCATAAATGTGGAAGGAAGTGTGCATGATTGCCCTCTTGGTCAGTGCAGCCCAGAAACAGGATCTGGGGTCGATGGGGTCCGTGCCAGCTCCACACCCTGGGTGAGCTGCGGGTTTGGTGATGACAGCTCCAGCAGGGAACGGGGGCAGTGCCTGCAGGGACAAGTGGCTGCAGTGACATGCAGGGAAATAGCCCCTATCCCAGCCATTCCCCTTGTTCTTCTGCCTTCCTTGGCCTTCTTTTGTGTGCCCTGCTGCCAGCCCTGCTGGGCACTACCTTGCTCTTGATCCATCAGCCAGGTGGGCTTGTGGATGCCCCAGGCTTCAGTCTGGGAGTCTCTGTTGTAGGACAGACAGAAACCCCAGACCCTGCCCAGCACTGTCACTGCAGCACAATGTAATTCTTTATCCCTGCACTGGGTGCCCCTGTTATATGTGCTTTAATGAACACTCCACTGCTCCAATTCTTCTTCCTCTGCTTCACAGCAAGCACAGCTCAGGTGCTTGGTCACAGGCTTTTGGCCATTTTCCCCTAGGAAGTGCTACCTGGGTCCAGCTGCTGGTATAGGAAGATGTAGGTTTTCTGTAGGTCCTGTGTCATACCTGGCAGCCCTGGCAGGTGCACACTGAAGATGCCCATGTTGGAAATGCCTCCAACACTGTGTGTCCAGGCAGTGTCTCCAAGGGCCAACAATCACTCCTGACACTGATGCTGTGACCAAGAACCATCGTGTCCCAGAGCTCGTCTCAGCTTCATTGCAGCACTTCAGGGCTAAACCATGCAATATCCCAGACAACTGGGTATGTTCAAAAGGAGTTGGTTGTGATGAATGCTGCCCAAACAACTGGATCCTGAGGGGAGTCTTGCAGGACTTTGATGTGAGGAAGCTCTGGCTCAGGCAGATAAAAGGTCTGAAAATGCTCTAACAAATGGTCTAAATTTGCATAGTCCTGCTGTACCAAACCTCACCAAAAAAAAGCAGAGAGTGGAAGACATTTTACCTCACAGGTTTATAATGGGTAGAAAGAGGTCAGGTTTCTGCTAGACAGCTAAGTTATAAGTTTTCCTCATCTTTCCATTTCCACATAGAAAATGTCCAATTTATCAGCCTTTTGTCTCGGATTGCATCTTCTAAACTTTTGGGCTTACATATGAGAATCTTTTGGCCTTGACCATCCCTTTTCCTTAACACATAATGCTGTGAACTGGACACCAAACTACACAGAGAATGCACCGCTGCCAATTAGAGCACAATAATTTCTTCCATGTTTTACATGAAACACCCTCACAGGTGTGTATGTCCCAGAATGGCACTTGCCTTCTCTTTTGTAGTGGGCAGACAACACCGAACATTCAAACAGCTTCTGGATCTCTGGAAACTGTGGGTCCTTTTCTTCAGTCTGCACTGCCTGTCAGGTCACTTTTCATGAGGCTGCAGGTTGGGCTTCTTTGTTGGTAGCTTTTGCATTCCCTCTTAAGTGTTTTTTACTGACAACTATTTGATTTCTGACCATACCTCAGGGGTTTTCAGAATCAATTTGGATTCAAACCTTGTCTTCCTGTGGGAAATGGTATAAGATGACTTGTGGACAAGATGATCATTTATCTTAGTTTGGGTACCAAAAGAGTAGTGAATCTTGGCTACATGGACTTATGTTTGACAGGCTGGAGAATTAGTTTACTCAAAAGGTTTTAACAGTTCAGATAAATTACTATTGGCTTCCCTTCTTTATTAGATGTCATAATGATATAGATATTTAGATAAAAAAATCTAGAGATTGCTCACTGCATTGTGAGCTGCTCCCCTGTCCCTGGCTACAACCAGTACTGTAGAACTGCTTTTATTCTGCCCCTGCTAAGGACTGGCTGTGATGTGGCCTGGCAGCTCAGTTCCGTGCTGGGTTTTCCATTCAGGCTGCTGGGGCATTGTGGGAGGGGAGAGCACTGCCAAGGCACAGTGGGATCTGTAGGAGCACCCAGCACTGAGCAGTTCACTTCTCATTGTGCCCCAAATGCTCAAAAAAACGTAGAGTAAGTTTGGCCTGGTGTGCACTCTCACACAGCTTAGCAGTTCCTGCACAGCCAGGTGAGCACAGGCTGGTTTACCCCACAGCCTCAAGGCTGAGTCCCCAGGCCAGGCCTGGGCAGGGGTCACTCTGCCATTTGGATATTCCATCGTGCATTAAGCAACAGCAAAGTACTTTCTGGCATTCAGCTGTCGAATGTATCATGATTAGATCAGAGTGTGCTGTGAGGTTTCTTGTTTTCATGGGTGATGCATGATGTTAAATGCCAGCTATGGCTTTCATAATAGCTTTGGACCACTGCCTTTGCCTAGTCTGTGCCAGATTTGTGACAAACCTTGTTTGAGCATTATTTAATCCTCCCAATATGACAATGAAATATTGACTTTTAAAAAAACAAAACAAAAAAAAAAAACCAAAAAAACAACCCAAACAGGATACAGTCCATTTTCCAACTAGTTTTACATCTTTCTTGATATTAAATCTAGACTTTTTCCCACTAGCTTTCATGCAAGTACGTTTTCAGTAAGTGTGTTTTCATTTTCATTGAGGAAAATGAATTAAACCAAGAGGACATACAAACACAAGTATCCAGCAAAAGGTTACTGCTCCAATCCCAGCAGGGCTATTTGTGTAACATTCCTGCAAAGTTAGACATTGAATTTATTATGAAACCAGGATTTTTGGTTTTCGTTTCTTTTGAAAGCAAAAAACCCCCTAAGTTATAGGAGACTTTGCTTTGGAAAAGCAGTAAGAAAGAAGCTAGGCACCAGACGTGTCAGGTGCTGTAAGCCCAGGGAGTGCTGTTAGTTCAAAGAACCTGAGTGTTACAAAATAGGTGGTAACACTATAACACTCTTCCAGTGAGGTAAGAGCCAGCACAGATCTTCAGAACTATTACTGCAGCACCGTTGACTTCAAAGATGCTGACTGGACTTGCAAAGGGTTGTCAAGGCTTTCTGTGGAGCATCAGATATGGGACTACTGTTGAAAGTGTAAGGACTAAAAACCTCACATGCCTTTGAACATATAATGCCAGGTGCATCTCTCATTATTACTAAATAGATCTCTTTGCAGTTACTGATTGCTTATGGTGCTGGGTGGCTCTGGATGCCTCAGAAATGCGCTAAATTTTTACCAAGATTTTTTGCTAATTCCTATACCTGTATGCAACTTCCCTTCCCCCTCCATTTCCTAAAATAATTCCTGTGGGATTAACAGCTCCCACGTGTTGGATTTGCAGCACCTGCTCTCAGATGGACTGTGAGTGTGTTCCACAAGGTAAGCAATTCTGCTGCAGAAAGAAAAGATGAGAAAAGGGGCTTATCTGGGTCCTTCATGGCTTCTAGAAACATCTCAGTCTTTGGACAACAATCCACAAATGAAGCAGGTGCTATTGGTATGACAAGTAAGACCTTCCACTGGTGACAAGATTTATCATCATTCATATGACAAATCCTCGTGAATGAATGTATTAATAAGGAAGATGGCAGGTCACTTTAACAGCCCATCTGTGTCCTGGTTTCTGTGAGAAAAAGGTGCTGGTCTCAGCCTGGATCCCTGGGACATGTTGCTGGAAAGGCTGAGCTGTCCCCATGGGGGAGCCTGCCCAGGAGGAGCAGGTGATGATGTAGCTGTGGGCAGCAGCAGCTTCAACATGTCAACAAATCTGCCCTCAAAGCTCAGAGTGATCTGCAGAGATCCACCCTCACATACACCACTGGTTATTTGTGCAGCAGAGGTATCTCTCGTTCCTTCCTGTACCTGAGCTCCCAGGAAATAACTCTAGCTCCTGAGGTCTGGCTGAGAAACCCCCCTCTCTGTCCCTTCCATCCCCCTCCCTCCACCAGCTTCTTCCAGCCATGCTGGCATTTGGAGCTCTTGTAAGGAGCAGTGCTTTGTTTAACTCTCATAACTTTTTCTGCCTGAAAATTAAAAAAGAAGGGAAAAAATAATGTTTTGAGTAAACACATGAAACTGTTTTGAACCCCAGAGCTAAGCTCTGTCTCAAAATTAATTATATTTCTCTATAAAGAAATGCAGTAGGTCAAAGGACATGGTGAAGTAATACATTATGGGGAAGCTGACAGGAGAACAGTAAGTTTGGGCTTAAGTGAAAAATTTTTTGCTTTGCTGGCTCTTGGTATGGAGCCAATAACAACAGAGCAGGAGCTGTCTTGAAATGACCATGGAGAGCAGGTGTCCTGCAGACAGTGTTAGAACTATTGAAAATAATACTCTGAGTTAACAGCACTTCTGTTCAATGTCTAATAATAATAACAGTAATAATAACGATAATAATAATAATACTTGCCCTTTGTGGGATGCATGAGCACTGAAATACTGTTTGCCTCCCTGGGAAGAATCATATGGGACCCCCTCCACACCACATGGAAACAAGGAAGTGTCTTTTGTTTCAATGCAAGTTTTGGGCTTTACAATATGCAGTCTGTTGAAGAGTCAGGAGCTCAAAGCCACCAGAATTAAGAGATTTTCCTCTCTCCAGAGAGCCACACAGGCAGCTGCTACCTACCAGCCCTCCTGACAGCAGCTCTTTTTGTTCCCCATTTTACACACTGTTTCACTGCAGCAAGTTGAGAAGCAACACTACATTCCCAGAACCAGGAATTGTGTCCCCCATTTCCAGGGGAACAGGGGCTGCTGTTATGACCCCCAGTCTGTGCTGCCTGCTCCACAAATCCAGGAAAAATGTTTTATTGTGCTCAAAACCCTTTCACTCTCCTACCAGTCAGTGAAGATCTTTTCATTAAGTCAAAGCCCTGTGTACAGATCCTGAAGGGAGATGGGCACCTGGAGTCCTCTTGAAGCCAACAGGAGTTGCTTGCAAGGGCTGAAGACCTCTCAGGATTTGACTGTGAGAGCTTAACAATCCACCCTCTGACATGCTTTTTATTTCCCCCCAGTGTCTATTATTTTAGACCCTGTACTTGCTGCAGCATGTGTTTCTCCTCCAGAGTCATGGCATACAGAACTGCTTTGATTCCTGATACAAGTTCAGCTGGCTGCTCACGCCACACTGCTAAGGATGAATTAGAAATGGTTTCCCTGAGCTGCAGGCATGGCTGAGCACACCCCCAGCCCAGCCTGGGCAGGCAAAAGGAGTGAGATGAAAGACAGCACTAGAAACTGCAGGGGCAAGGGAAAGCTTTCCACTCAGATTAGGCTTTGGTGGCTTTTTGTAACAGTCAAACTAAAAACATTAAGTCCTTGTACTGGTAACAGTGAGATTTGTACCTGTATTTATGCCAGGAACTGTAACACTACACGAGAGGCAAGCTTTCTCCCTAAGTACATAACCTCATTGCTGAGTAGAGGCAGGAAAAAATTACCTTATTTCATGTAAGTGAAGCTTAGACATTCCTCTGAAATGTTGAACACCAAATGTTGCTAGGGAAGAGCCCCTGGGCTGGGTTGTTGTTCATGAATGGTGTGGCAAACCATTATTTCTGAAGAAGAAAAGGGCTCACATAAGCAGGTGTGCTGTATTTAATGGAGGTTATGTAGTATCAAGTGACTGAAGGGAAAAGATGGATTGATACCTTGGTGGTTTGTGTTATGGAAGGTTGATAAATGTTATTGATATGGCAATTTTTCTCTGAAGACTAGATTATTAAATAAGTCTGGTGCTAATTGTTTGACAGAATTATATTAGTCATAACAAGATCCTCTGCAACATTTTTTAAGTGCTCTTCCAGATGAGATTACAAATATGCAGAGGAAAACATAAAAAGTTATTCAATTTCATGTTTTTTTTGATTGGAGAGAGAAGCACTATAATAGAAACTTATGAAGACACATAATTTTTGCTAAGAAATGAACTGAAATGATCTGCTAATGTGGGGTAAGGGGGATAGCATGGTAGGAGAGATGTGGTCAGTGTCAGAAATATAAAGATAAGAGGGAATGCTACATAGGATAAATAATAAGACCAGAATGACATATTGGAAGAATGATTACATCAAAGGCAGCCGAGTCCAAGTGTGTGTCACTGCTGAGGGCAGGGCAGGGCAGGACGCAGGTGGGGTGCTCCAGTTTCCCAGGCAATAGATTCATCTGTGACAACATCACTGAAATCTGCCAAGACCAGAGCATTGTTGGAGCTTAAAAGTCACAAGCTTCTCCAATTCTTCTAATCTAATATGCCTTTGAGCATAAGATGCAAGAGGGAGGGGGGAAATGGGAGGAGTCTTTTGAGTGGCAGGTTCACAGGCAGACAGAAAAGCCCGAGCTGGAGGAAGGTTTCTAAAAAGGTGACAAAAATTCCTGAAAAATGAAATCAGTTAGGACCAAGAAGAGAGATGAACTACTGCCTCTCAGGGTGAATTGAAAAATCAGATAAGGGCATGTTAACATACAAAATCTGTGATGGAGTGAGAGACAGTGTGGGGAAAGGAAAAGAAAACCTGGCACAAGGAAGAACAGGTGGGGATCGAGGATAAGCTCCTTTCCCTTGTTTCTTGGCAGTATCCTGCCACCTTGGTGGGTGTGTGGTCTGAGTCAAAGAGCAACAGCAGGATTCAAAGTGTGTGTGTCAGGTATGGGGTGATGCTGGGCAGGTGCAGAGGGCAGTCAGAGCACAGCATCACCAAGAGGTGACAGTGCAGGTGATGCTACCACTGCCAAACCCCACACAGCCCATGGAGGATGTTGGGGAAAAGGGATGGTTGGTGGCTGGTGAGGAATATGAGAAGCCAGAGGCAAAGAGCACAGCTGGAGAGAGAGGGAGAGAGGCTCTCAGGAGGGAAAGCCTGTTCTGCTAGGCCAATTGTCCATGGGGAGGGCAATGGAGGGGTTCTTCACAGGTCAGGTTAAGCAGCTTCTTTCCATCTGCTCACAGAGGAGGAATATCCAAATCTTCACTTCCCTTTGGGTCCTCTTGAGTCTAATGCTGCTTCAGGCAACAGGAGGTTTCTCTGAAGCAGATGCAAATACAGGGAGGCTGTGGTGGAACTGGACTCAGTTGTGGGAGGTCATCAGGAGACACAAGAGGGAAGACCCAGCAGAAGCTGGGCAGAGTTAATGGGCAGGGGGGAAGCAGCTCAGATGCAGAAAGTGCCTTTTCCCTGGGAGAACAAAAATTTGGGTAGGAGATGAGGAAAAGGGGAGAGACTGTGGAAAAGACACCTCTTGCTCTGTGGTAGGTCACAGAGAGCAAGAGAGATTTGTAGGGGGTAGAAAAGAATATACAGACCATGAAGGAAAACTGGGAAAAAAAAGGAACCAGGCTGGTGCCAGGAGGCCAGCAGGGAGAGGGACTGGGAAGAGGGACAGTGCTGGGGAGGCCTTTGATCAAGAGCTTTAGGCTGAAGGTTTGGGCTGAAGGAGCTGTGAAATCCAGGCAGATGTTGTGCCCTGATGTTCTGCCTGTTCCAATGGGTTCACTGGCTGGGCAGGAAAAGGCTGCCTGCAGCCAGCATTGAGCCACCGGGTCTCACTCTTTGTTCTCCTATTAAAGCTTTTACAAGATACCTGCAGGCACAGAGCAGTACCTGCTTCTTCTGGAGCCACTTACTGAACACCAAAGGAGAGTGGCTTTTATTCCACCCCTTTTTGTCATCAGCCATAATAGCTGCAATACTAGAATAGCCTTAAATGGGTGTTTTGGTAATATTTGAAATGGCAGATGACACCTAAATACGTGTTTTGTATAGAACAACCTTTTTTGTTAGCAGTTTGTGCAGTGGGGATTGGTGAGCAAGTTTCATTTCTGCTTTCTACCTCTTGTAAATTTATGCATTTTAGACTCAGGCCTCTGGCAGGCTGTGTAGGAAGAGCATTGCTCTCAGATGTCTGTAGGCAGCTCTTAGGAAAATGAAATTGTGCCCCTTTTGTGTGACAACGGCCCCATAATTTAAAAGTAAAATCCCATGTAACATGTTTTAACTCATCATAGGAAAAAAACCAACAGGAGACATAGTCCTGAATTTTTAGTTAAATCTCTTTTCCAATAAAAAAATAACCTGCAACTTTCAGGGGCAGATTAAAACTTGGCTGAAGTTGTACACTTCTGCACAGTTCGAAGGTGGCTGGATAAATTCCCCCGGAGTGTCCCTCCACCTTCCATCCATCACAGTCACCTGACTGAGCGGTGGGAGGAAGAGCTGGGGGTGGCAGGTTGTGGGGAGAGCTGCTGAGAAACTCCCAGCAAAACCAAAAGCAATGGCTGGGGAGCCAGAGGGGACAGAGCAGCTCCTCCGCTCAGGGCTAAGGGTTTCTCTTTGCTGGAGAAGCAGGAAATACCTCAGCTTCTGCAGTGGGACTGGCTTCCCTGGAGTGTTTCCAGCCCCGTCCCCTCTCTGGTTCCCCTTTCATGGCCGATGCTCTTCCTCACGGACCGGCTCCTTCTGCTCAGCCCTGGGCCCTGTCTGCTGGCCCCGGCTGCTCTGCTGGCCCTGCACCGCCGCCTCCAAGAGAGGGAGAGGCAGAAACTGGGCCCGGAGGCAGAGCCAGAAATAGGGAAGGCGGTATCTGAGTCCCATGTCCCGGTTTAGCCTGTCCTGGTCACATGCCGTCTGCTCCCTGACAGCCCCGCACTAATGTTACAGACATCAGCACTGCCTGCTCCAGCTCTGCCTTCCAGTCACACGTGGAGTCATGAGCTGGAAAAAAAACCAAATACAAGCTAAAACTGCAACATCTTGAGGCAAAGATGAAGAAAAAGGGGGAAAAAAAAAAGCCAACACCTGATGGGGATGGCTGTAATGCTCTGCATCATCTTACATAAAAGCTCTTTCTCAGCTGTCCCAGTTTGAAAGTGTGGGTGAGGGTTTAGTCATGTTAAAACTGGCATCTCCGAGGCTGCTGTTGTTCATCACATTGCTAAAATGAGGTTCAGTGATAATGGGAAGGGTACTGCTAACGATTGGGGTCCAGGTAATCAGAGAAGAAAAGAGAAGATATTGTTGTCAGAAACAGCAGAGGCACAGGCAACAACTATAATGCACGTATCAAACTGGATGCTTGTGTTACAGTACATTTTACTGATGCAAGTATGTTCTGCAGCACCGTTTCTTGCTTCTTTCCTTCTAGGGTGGCTGCATTTTGGCCAGCATGCTCTAAGCCCAGGGCTGGTGCCAGACATGTCAGGGCACTGACTCTATTCCGACAGTGAAGCTGAGGCCGGACTTCCAGTTCTCAGGCTGGGGTTACACAGCACCATGGCAGGCTGACCCCACCAGGCTTCCCAGCATCCCAGTCCTGCACATGCCCTGGCCATGGGCCATGCCTCCAGGATTCCCAGAGCGAAGCTCTGGTGCACAGCCAGGACAGCCATCACATGCTTGTGGGACCATTGGTGGCAGGATGGGACACAGAAGTCAGTTCACAGTGAGTCTTGCCAGCCCTGGGCAGACACCTGAGGCACAACTCACTGCCAGCTGATCTTGTCTCTCCCTCCTTCCCTGTGCAATGGTGTAGGTGGCACAGGGCTCCCCAAGGTGTTTGGTCATGAGGACGAGGCAGCTCTTTTGCACTGGGTATTTCTGGTTAAGGGAGCAGCAAGCAGAACCCACAGTGGGCTGTCCTCCTGAAGTTAAGAAAAGTCAAAAACCCCAAAAGGAAGTGAAACCACCCTTTCTTAGAACATGGAAATGCTGAGGAGGTGCTTCATGCCCCAGCAGCCAGAGAGGTTTGAAGGGCAGCAGAAATCCCCCGATGTGTCAGCAGTAGGTGAGGGAGAAGGGGCAGCACTGCAGACATTAGACAGGCAGCTGAGGCAGTGAGGAGGAGCTGCTTAGTCCCCACCAAGAAGGGACAAGAGACAGGGAGTGTTTCCCAAGACATGGAGAAGGGCCCAGAGAGAGGAGACAGGAACCCACTGCCAGACTCAAACACCTGAAGAGGAGTGGAGTGTGATGTGTAAGAACTGCACCATAACTACTTTAAGACAGGTCAGGACCAGGCTTCTCTCAGGAATCTCTGCAACAATTTTTCCCCATTTCTACTGTAATCCTGCAATTCTGCTTGTAATCTCCTCACAAAAGGGATTCTAAGCAAAGCTATGGGGTATGTCCACAATGCAAAGTTTTCAATATAGGTCTCTTAATCAATCTTTCCTGAAAATTGTATAATAGAGTGAAACATTTAGAAGTGAAGAGGCACCTAAAACATAAAAGATAACAAAGATTTTAGGTGTAGTGACCAAATTAGGATTGCAAGGACATGGGCCTGAGATCCTAAGGCAAACGAACATGCAATATATGTTTTTTTTTTTAAAAAAAAGCAAAGGTAAGAAAGGCAAAGAAAGGGGCCCCTGGAAGGAATATTTTTTGCATTAAGAGATTATAAGTAATAACAACCAGCTGGAGAATGAAAGATCTCAAATTTATGTAGAGATTGTCGAGCTACTCAGACTCAGCATGCCAAGATGATAAACCTCTCTCTTCCAGGTCAAGTTACTGCCAGGTAAATTATGTAAGCTCTATTTGTAAGAAGCAACAGTGACCTCACATGGCTTTCTAAATTATTCCAGCAGATTTTGATCCCAGAACTTGTTATTACCTTGATGAAATAATCTAAATTCAAATCAGGCAGCCAGGTCTGAATGCCAGGGCACTTCTGTTCTCCTGGAAATGAAACTTCTTTACATGATGGGAAAGTTGGTGACATGGGGTGGGACATGGGAAATACTGTTCAGCCCTTGAAGGATCCTGACAGACCATGGACAGGGATGGATCTAATTATCACATACCTATTTTGCATCCAATATTTTCAATACCAGTTTTCTCCTTACAGCTGACTTGGGATGGTGAAGGAGTGATACCCCAGCTTTGATGTTTCCCTACTGGCAATTTTTGGGGAACATTTTTGGGCAGCAGTGTCTATTTGAGAAAAAAATTTATTTTCACATCTCTTTTGATACAACAGGCATTTTATTTCTAAGACATCACTAACTGTTCAGCACAGGCACTAAATAGAGGAGCTTCTGTAAAAACTCCCTCTCTATTCTCCATGGCCCTGTTACAAAGCTCTTACAGGGCCTGGGCCAGGATCCTTACAAATGGGAAGGAGCACTGTCCCACATGCTGACCCACAGCAAAATCAGTAGCATTTTTCTATGGGACATGCAAGGCAAAATTTCCTACTAATGTCATATTGCAGTATTAGGGCTCTGGGGGCAGAGGCTTGCTGAGAATCCAAGACCAAGGTGTATCAGTGCAGGTTCCCTTGCCTGTGCTCCCAGATCAAGAAAGAATCATTTTAACAGTTGCAAAGTAGTTGGCTCTCCAGTATAATCAGAGCTCACAGAGTAGGTTATTCTGATCAACTGCACTGATGGTGACAATGTGGACATTACCTAAACTTCCAGCCAGGAAGCTCCTGAGCATAGAGTGCTTCCATTCAGTACCAGTGTGATTACAGCCATCTCCTGGTTAGCAGTAAACCTTGCTCCAGCTTTGCTTTGGTCCTGGAGGTACAGATTCAGGGTGTGTCTGTGCATGGGACACTGCCAAATCAGCCCACGTCACATGTTTGACATGAGCTCCGGGCAGTCTGCAGCTAAGTGGGGAATAAAACCTCAGGAAGGATTTGTAGATGCTCAGGTCTGTTCACAGCCCTTTGGCAGAGTCTGAACACACACTGGAGCCACAAATCCACTCGGAGCAGGGTGCCTGCTGGAGAAACTGCCTGCCAAATAGCTGCTCACATGGTAGTAAGTGTGCATAGGGTTTAGTTTATAAGAGACCTGTGCATGACTGCCTGTGAGGGAAGAGGAGAGGGCCCGAGGTCACCCTTTATTCAGAAAGGAAGATGCTGAAGAAAGTCGGTGCTGTGTGTGCAGCTTTCCACCACCTCTGAAAAGCATTCCTGAAAGCTGACACTGCCAGTAATTTTTTGTTTTGTTCCAAGGTGCTCATACTTCAGATGGCGACATCTTGACATTCACATCCATTATGTGAACGGATTGCGGAAATAACTCAGCTCTTACTCTCTCTGTGATATTAATCCCCAGCTGCTGGCTGCAGCACAGAGCTGCCTTGGACTGCAGTCAC
Source organism: Serinus canaria (assembly GCF_022539315.1). NCBI lineage: Eukaryota > Metazoa > Chordata > Aves > Passeriformes > Fringillidae > Serinus > Serinus canaria. The sequence goes on along the minus strand of NC_066315.1, from coordinate 14,883,901 downwards.
CCCAACAGCCCACCAGCCCCCAGCCTCTGCTGTGCTTGGCTGTAAAGAAGGCACAGGAGCATTTCCTAAATCAGCCTTTCCCTGCTTCAAAATCTGAATCCAAGTTGGCACATTAGAGCTTTCCTCCTTGCTGTGCAGCCACAGGTGCTTGGGGTGAAATATAAGGCCTTTAACATGAGCATTGTGATAATGTAATTTCCCATCATGGGAACCAGACGGGCTTCATTAAACAATGGCTCAAAATTGTACAAATGAGAAAGGAGCCTGCAAATTAGGATACACAGCTCTTGTTCACATGGCAAAACATCATTAGCTTTGAGGTGGGAGACTCTGTTACCTTTTACACCCTGTTGACTTTTAATGCTGGTGTTTTTAATACACATGCTGCAAGCTGGTTTGGAAAATACAAACTGTGGTAATTGCTCCAAAGCTCAGTTCATCATTCCTGAGAACAGATGTCAGTGGGGAAGGAACCTGCTGAAGGAGAAGGGGAGGAGTGATCTAAAGGGCTGAGGAGTAGAAAAGCAGAATAATTTGCGTGACTGAAATAGGTTACCCATCTGGACACAGAGACAGGGCAGGCACTGCTCAGGGCTCTGCCATGGTGTCTGGTATTTGCTTTTACCACTGGGCACTTGCACATTCTACAGAATTTAGGAGAAAACCTAAACCTACATCAGATGAGGGATATATCAAAGGCTGAAAAATAAATGGTCCCTTTGCTTAAGTGTTGCCTCAGTTTAAACCTTGCCTAGCCCCAAAAAGCAAAGGTGTTGCATTTTCTTTCTGTCTTTCTTCGAGGATTAAAGGAAAAAGAAGGGAGGAAGACTTGAAGTGGAAAAACAAAACCAAACAAAAAAAAAGCCTCCATGGACCCGTACGTGTGAATGCTGCTGAGGAGAGCAAAGACACACTGACAAAACAAGCCAGGAATGCTGAGGCCCGAGTTCTGAAACACATACGGTTTACGTTGTTCTTACCACAAACGAAAAATATGTTCCCATTTGAAATGGTTGAATCCACAGCTGTTTTAAAATCCCTTGGTACTTCTGAGACAAATGATCCAAGTCAGACTGTGCTAACAGGGTCAGTTTTAGAGCCAGGCAAGAGCTGTGACTGATGCAGAATCACTGCAGCTCCATCCTTTTCCACATCAATCATAGCTCAATGAAAATCCTGTGGGGCTGTCGGGCTCTCTTACAATATTGTTTACATTACAAGATGATGTAAAGCTCCTCCAGCAAAACTGCACTGCTGGATTATGATCTTCACTAACAGCAAAAGAGCTTAAGCTGCAGCTGCAGGACAGCACAGAGAGATGCAGGCACATACCCCCATATTTACATCTACAAAAGCAGTCATTAATGTTTCATAAAATACACCCATTGATTCATCTCTGCAGGCAAATTCTCTCCCTTTAAACCCATGATTATAAAGCACCTTGGGGCGAGTCTACATCCTAGATGGTCTATAAAGTAACCAGCTTGTATTGCCATAAAAGCTGAAACGGCTTTAATCCATTTCCTCACAATAGCAGTTTTAATTCACTCCAAGAGGGCTGGCTGTCAAGAAAATAGTATTTTTCTCAGATTCACACCTGAGGTCAAAACCTTGCCCTCTGTGCCAGAGCTAATAAATCACATTTCTTTTTTCCTGTTCCTTTTGAACAGTGAGGACAGTCTTTTGCAGAAAGACAAAAAAGGGTCTTTGCAGGAACGTGTGCAGCATCGTGGGGGAGGGATGTGGAAAAAGTCCCAGCAGCATCCCATAATCATGTACTGGGGAGGGCAGGCTTGCAGCTGTGCCTGGCCTTGAAAAGAAAGACTCAGCACCTGTTTACTCTTGACTGAAAGGTCTCAAGTTATGGCTGTAATGCTCTAATACACCCCATTAAATATTTGCATATTAAACATACAGAAAATAAAACCCTTTTGAAGTGACAGAGAGTGAATAGCATTGCAGCCTCTCCCACTCTCCACTGGTCCCTCTAATTGGTCCCTCTCATCCTGACACTTGATTGCTGTGGAGGCAGGGTGGGTTTTAAGGCAGAAATTCCCCAGGCATTCCAGTGGTGCACAGCAGTAGCTGCTCACAGACAAAGCCCTGGCAGTTGCCATCACAGGATCTGGGAGCTGGCAGCCTTTCCTTCCTCCAAAGAGAGGAGACTAGACTGTGTCTCCTGAACTGTCAACAGGAGCAATCACGGCAGGTCATGACCCTTCTCCAGCCCATCAACACCCCTTTCCCAAACCAAAGAGAAGTCTGACATCCAGAAATATTTCTTTCTACCTGCAGACTCTGCCTGAATCCCCTAAGTCTCTGTGAAAGATTCTCCTAATAACCACAGCTCCAGCTGTAACTAAAGCCAGATAAAAAGACCTCCTCTGGGCTGCTCAGCAAAATGCCAAGGTGCCCACAGAGCCTGCTGCCCTCAGCCACCAACAGCTGCATACCATGATGGTTTGGGACCACCCTGCCCACCCACAAATGCTGTACTGACGCCAGCAGATGGAATCGGGTCTCACTGCACTTCCCAGCTCAGTGTTTGAGCACTTGGACAGCCTGCTGGGGAGCAGCCGTGGGGCTGGGGAGCAGCTGTGGGGCTGGGGAGCAGTCATGGGACTGGGGAGCACTGGGAGCATTCATACCAAAGGTCCAGAGGCTGGTTCATCCCCTGGCTGCTCCCTGGGATGAACGCTCTGCTTCCTGGCACTGCAGCGCCCGGGCCTGGGGACAGCAGGAGATGTGACCACACCAGCCATTTTGCCATTTGGCAGACTCAGCTGAAGTCAGACTTGCATGTGGTTTCAGAGGTAGTCAATGTCTGGTTTAATATTCTGTTGACATGGTTTGTTTTCAGTTGTGGTTTTAAGCACCAGTCTCACAAGTGCTCCCGCCTGTACAGAGTGTTTTTCATTTGAGTGGCAGCAGGGGCCCCCCCAGCTCACAAGCTGGGTTTGGACCAGCAGCAGGAGAACATTTAAGAAATGGCATCTCTGCCTGGGGTATGAACACTTGTTTGGGGCTTTCCAGCTCTACAGCCTGCATGTGCACCAGAACCCTGGCTTGCAGGGTGCAGAAGAGATTACCAACTCCTGGTGTCCTGGCCATGTCTGGTATCCTTGCCAAAGGTCCCAGGACAGCCTGGTTACAGTGGAGCAGCAGATACCGGCCACCTCACTCTTTCAGAGACAACCCTGTAGCAACCAGTCCTCATCTCTGCACCCCTGAGCTCCCTCACGGAGCAGTGAGATGACCACCCAGGCACAGCTGGCCCATGGCCGGGGGGCAGAGGCAGGTGCAGGAGAAAGCCCCTTTCCATAGCCTGCATCTTTGCAGTCAATGCTGCAAGTGTGCTCTGCATCATCAGAGGAAGATGCCTCATGCTGAGAAAGGATGCCTGATGCTGCCCAGTCTCTAGGGGTGTTCCTTCCACTGCCACACACTGGAAATGCTCTGCTCCTGGCACAAAGAAGCTTTATTCTTAAGGCAGAGACTTTTATTGTGCCAAAGGAACTTGTCCAGCACAATGGCCCCCTTTGTACTGCTGCTTCACCCATGAGCCATATGCAGTCCTGAGGCAAGGCCTGAATGCTGCGGAAGGCATTACAGGGTCTCTCTGCACAGAGAAACATTCAGCTCAAACAGTGTTATTTTTGTCTTACTTTTGGTGACTGCCAGGGGAGACTCAGATGAAGACAATGGTAGGGAAAGTGTGCATGAGCCCTGCAGACACTTTGTCTTTTCACTTATGAACAAGTAGAGAGGGAAAGAAGCTCACTGAGTTCCTGATGTGCCTAATTGCCCAGCAGCAGCAGCAGCAAGTGAATTGGCAGTGTCTGCATCACCCGCACCGGCTGGTTCCTCGCCTCACCATATGTCTGCTCAGACACTCACGACTCCCCTGAACAAGACACATGGCAGCTTGGGCACTCCATAAGGGCTGTGCATGCTGTTCTAGAGGAGTAATCAAAAACAATTCCAAATGTTCAGTGTTTCTGGCCTTGGCAGAGACTAGAGCTGGGCTGTTATGGCGCCATTCTATTCTGTAGTTTATTATAGGCATTACAGATGTTGGGAATGTAACCCCGCCCACTTACCAGTCACATTTTTAAACAAATTATTGAATTAAATGACCAGCTAGGTTGGCATTTCTTATTGCTCTTTACTGACTGGATTGTTTTTCACTCACAAAACATATTTAATCACAAGTTAGCCTGTAAGAAATGCCCTCTCTGTCAGGTGCTACTGCTAAATGACTTGAGCTAGAATGGTCACAGGCTCTCAGAGGTCTGGAAGGTTCAGCTAGTCCTGCTGCTCACCTACAGGGTGGGTTTCTGGAGCACCACAGCTTTGCCTTCCAGCTGGCTCCTGCCTCCAATTGCACCAGCAGAAGACAGCACTGCTGGGTATTACAACAGTTGCCCCTTCACAAAACCAACATTTTTTAGAATGACATCCAACACTACTCTGAGCTCCTATCTCATTGCACTGAAGTACCTCTTCACCAGGATATGCACAAGCAGCACAGCAGTCTCAGCTTCTTGGTTCTTGCTTCTGGGGGAAGGAGAATGCCTGCAAAATCCTTGTCCCTAGCATACCATTAGCTCATTGGCATTAGATGATTCCATGTGATGGAGGGTGTTTTGGCCTGACATAGTCCTAAGAGTGGCAGGAGTTAAAAAAAGTCTTGCTGTGAGTATTGCATGCAGGTCTCTCTCAGCATTTAGCTTCCAGCAGCAAAAAGTGGACAAGTATATTTCTATAAATCTGCTGCCCTGTTGCAGGTTCGATCAGGTAAAAATCTTGACTTCCTTCTTGCAGCAATGAAACAAAAAACTTTACCAGCAAACAAGACCACAGATAGACTCAGAAATTCATTACCCACTGGAGTACACTTTTCCTTCTCAGCCAGCTTTACATGCCATGGCAGTCAGATATGTGGGCTCCTTTTTTGAATTACCTTCAGTGGGTGAACACTCTGTAGAGGCAGGGGGAGAGCTCTACCAGCTCTAAAGGCACTGGCGAGAGCTTGGATCTGGCCATGAAGTCACTCAGCCCAGGGCACACCCGAGGGAGAGGGGGTGTTCGGAGCAGTGTCAGACTCCCAGGCCATGCTCCTCTCCTCCGGCAGCTGTGTGCAGAAACGCAGATGGAAATGTTTTCCAAGCAGGCACTTTGCAAACCCTCACCCAGGGGGCAGGCAGCACAAATCCTCAAACAAACAGCTGCCAGCTGAGGAAAAGTGAGCAGCGTGGCTGTTGTCATAGCTTTGGGCCCACCACTACCGCTGTGCCTGGCACCTCGGCCTCCCTCACCTCTAATCCCTCGCCGCCATCGGCCTCAGTGCGAGGCCAGCCTTGGCCGGGCTGCGTTTTTTTTAATCTTTTCAGGCTGCCAAAACCCAAGCTGTCAAATACAAGTTAACAGACCGAAAACACAGATGTCTGTTCTTGACTGAGTTTCCCATGCAGACTGGACGTGCTCAGAGCAGCTTTTAAGGTCAAAGCACCGGTCCCTTTCCCCAGGCCTGGCTCCTCAGCGCTCAGGCACTCACTGCCAGTGGCGTCCCCCTCACCCGTCTTTGTGAGCTTCGCTTTTCTCGCACCTTGGTTTGACAAAGCACTGCCTTACACATATGTGGCTACAATTTATCAGGGACAAAAGCAAGGACCTCATGACACATACACTTTGTGTGATACAGTGCACTGGGGATCAAAGATTTCTCATCTACAGTGCTGGAGAGGGGCCTGAGGCAGGGGGATTCGAAGTGTGCAGGAAGTTTGTCTAAATGCCCTTCTTACTCACCTGGAAACAGAGATGCTCTGCTTGCTCACAGGCCTGAAGAGACTTGACCTGCACAAAGACACAGCCTATTTGTGTTATTTGTGTGTTGCCCATGAAGAACACAGCATTGGGGACCCCTAGGACTTGCTGAGAGCCTATATTTAGCACCCAAGGCTGGGTACTGAGCACCTTCCTCACCAGCAGGCCTTGGATCTTCTCCAGAAGGCAATTATACCTGGGCTGAGATCATTACTCAGCCTCCATGTCACTGAAACTTCAGTTTCTCTCCTGACTCTAAAACCACATACTCAATGAGCAGATCAGATCTGTCATTGTACCAGTGTGGGAGAATCCTGTTAATTTTTTTCCTGGTGAGTGTAGAAGCTTGCCCTTAACCTTCCCTGCTGGCTTATCTATTCCATTCACTTGCCACAGATTCTGTATAGGACAGTAAAGCCTTTGAAAGGGGGTGTCAAAACTGAGATAGGCTTGTGCACAGGCTGCCACAGTGGGTCCTGGGCAGGGTGACCTGATAAAGCCTTAAGACAGGAAAACTGCAATAATAAAAGCAGAACCTAATTGTTGGAATCAAGTAATTCTTGCCGAGGCCACCCAAGCTGGTGACTTCAGGGGCTTTTGAGCCGTAAGTGAAAGGCAGTTTTTGTGTGTCAAACTGCCAGAGTGAAATCTGATTTCTGAAACACTCACCCACAAAATTATCCCTGAGAATCCACAGCTCATTTTCAACAGTGTCGGGGATACTCAGAACTGCATAAATTTTAAAGTAAGGTCTCTCCTAAAGAAATGATCAATAAAGTGAAGCAAAAATAAAATTTATCCAACCATTCCCTGCAGTGCTGTATTAAGTGTTTTTGTTCTCTGTTACTCTGGTCCTGGCTACATTGAGATGAGGTAGTAAGTCTGAGTTAGGTATTTGGGATGCATTTCCAGACAGGTGCATTGTTTTTTATATTGTTTTTTTCTTTTGTCTGAAGCATAAAGAATGGGCCACTGCCAGAGACAGGGTACCAGGCTTGACAGACCAGTGGTCTGATCAAGTCTGGCATATCCTTTGTTCTTCTGTTCCAATTTAATGCCTGCTGGGAGTGAATTCCAATCATGAGGGGATGTTTTTGCCAATGAATATTTACCAACATCCTGGCTGCCCTGGGAGTACAGTTAAAAAACTAACTCTCAGAGAAGTGAACACATACTAGAATAAACACAGATAAGCCATGAGCTTTTTCCTTTAACACTGAAGGGAACAACATTTGGTTCAACTCCCATGTACATTTTGGGCTAAACTAACACAAAGGCACATACTCCATGTGTCATTGTTACTAGACCTGGATTTTTAGGCCATTTATAAGCATGTCAATCATGTTTAAAGAATATATTATTTTAACAACCCATTCATCCTTACAGTCCAGGAGACAAATACGCAGGCTGTAATCTGATTTCCTTAACTGCAGAGAAAGTAACTCATTAAAGACACAGGGTTTGTGCAGGTAACCCCAAAAATTCAAATCCCTGATTAGTCCAGGAACTCCTCCATCATGTTAAATCCATGGATATGTCTGTACCTCTCATCTTTACCAAATGCTGTCCCATTTGTGGTTTGAGGATCAGTTGGTGCTTAGCTGTGAGAACTGGTTGATAGGACACAACAAAGAGGGAGACTTTTAAGTCTCTAATGTGGCATTTCTCTGTAGGAAGAAGGGTTTGAAAGTTGGTGGGGAGTTTTGTCTATATTTTAGTTTGTTTTATGCTAAAAACATCCTGTAAACCATTGTTGCAGAGCCTATGGCTTCAAGAAAAAAGAAATCAAAGCCTCCCCATGAAAGCTCTGGTGCTGGCAGCACAAATGCTCTGTTCTGCTCTGTGATGTTGACCTGGTGTCCTGCACACAAATCCCCAGTCTCTAGAGAGGAGAGGGTTTCACCTTCCCACTTTCATGTGCAAAATGGTGACAGGGTCAGGATTTTCTCAGATGGAAGGTGTTTTGGGCAGAGAGGGATCTAGTGTTGCCAGTTTCACCTTGACTCACAGCACTTTGGAGCTCTAATAAAACCCAGGCTCTCGGCGGAGCGTGCCTGCTCCCACGTGTGCCTTTGCTGGCACTGACCTTCTCCCTGCCCATGCAAGGCCTCACCACAGGTATGGAAAGAGGACCAGCTCTGAGGACCTCCTTCTTCCTCCTCATCCTGCCTTATTTGGGCCTCACATGCTAGACTAGTGAATATCTGCATCTCATCAGTGAGAGCAAATGGGCAGCACAAGGGAGCTGTTAGTGAGCAGCCTGACATAGGAATGCACATTTGTACCTCCTCTAGTCCTGGATAATTTGGGGTGGTGAGATCTGACTGCACTAGAAGGAGTGAAACAGAACTCCAATATTTATACAGGTCACCATATAACCACAAGAAAAGTAGGACAGACAATTTTGGATTAACCTGTAATGTTAAGTACTTAATCAACAACTTAAATATTCTTCAAATTCCCAGCTTGACTGATAGCATCTGAATAGCTTTCTGCAAATTAAGTGGGCTTAAATTTAAGCACATTAGGGCTCTCTAGTTAGTGTTGACAGTCATAACCAGGGCTTCAGCTATTGCATATTTATACTACAACACAGATAGGGTGTTCAGTCTAGATTTTGAGGATTTAGGAATTTTTAGTGTTCCAAAAATAAATGTAATGGAATGAAAGATCAGAAATATGACATCTGCTCTAGTGCATGATTTGCAAGAGACTGTAGGTCTGTTCCTTTGAGAACATTATCATTGCCAGAAAATACTAAGTCCTAAAAAAAGTGTCAACTATAATTTGCAAATACTAAGCCACATTCCTCAGTCATTCCTTTCCAGGGCAGCCTGTCTACACTGTATCCGTTCAGGAGGCTTCTCTCTTTTTAGTGCCAGAGAGTCTCAGAGTATTAAATGTGCATATCTTCATCATCCTTACAGGGCAGCAAAGTGCTGTCACCAGCCTTTAAAAGATGGGGAACATGAGCCTTTGGCTTGCCCACAGTCTCTGAGGTAAAGCAAGGAATAGAAAGACTGTTTTCAAAATCCTGGTTTCTCTTTCATCTTTCCTACTGGGTGGCTTGGTTGTTCAGGCAGCAGCTTTTAATGTGTGGGTCTGCTGGTGAGAAGTGCAGATTAAAGCAGTGGTTCCCCTTCAGCCACAGCAGTCTGGCTTCGTGCTACTGGCTAAAAAATCAAAGTCTGTAGGCTTGCCAGAACAGGCAACCTCTCTATTTTTACACAGTGCTCTGCAAATGATAGGCAATTTGCAAACAACTAATATTTTATACCAGTTTTTCCAAATTTTGCCTGTCATTTCCTCAGGTGCCCTGAGTGTGACTACTGTTTTATCTTTTCCAAAGTGATGAAATCAGAAGTCCTGTTTACACAGATACAGCTTTTTGGCACATCTTCCACATCTTTAAGAGCAAGGCTCATAACTACTAGCAGAAGGGAACTGCACAAGGGCTCTATAGGGCTTGTGAAGGCTGGTTTTTAGTGCCTCTTAGTTCCAACTTGCCAGGAGATATAGTTCTGACTTAGACACTTACATGATTGAATGATGCCTCCATAACAGTTTTTGAAGTTTATTTTTTGGCATGGATTAAACAGAACCTGAATTATAAACTGTTGCCTAGTCTTTCCATCTTCCCCTAACCCCAAAATTGCATAAATATTTGATATATACTATATCTCAAAGCCTAAACCTTGCCATATGGGACATGCAGACCAATAGATTCTGAAAAGAGATGTATTAATAATGATTTTTGTTTAATCTGGCAGCCAGAACTGTTACAAAAGAGTGAATTCCCAAATACTTTCCTCAGGCCAGAAATAAATGTGGGTTTTTTTGGTTTTTTTCTGAATTACTTGCCCTTACCATTATGATTACCATAAATTAAGGTTAAATAAAAATATGAAATGTTGACTTTTTAAATTAATAATTAAGGAGTTTCAAAGTTTTCTTTGTGTTTTAGGGCAGCTTGTTAGGGTCCAGCCCAGGTGGTTCATGGTTCACACTCACTAACAGATTTGATTGTCCTGCAAATTTCTGGACCATCCAGCTTGGCAGAGGCAGCTGCTGCAGCCTGGGCTGAGCAACACTGCTCAGATAAAGGCTCTGCTTATTGAACCACTTGTATGGTAGTAGCTGTTTTCTCCTGTAGCAGTTCCTTGGAAGTCTAGCAGGACAAGTTGCCTTTTAGGCCAAAGGTAGGTGCTAAAAAAAGCAACACATTTTATCATATTATTATATGGAAACAATTATACAGCAATCTTTAAAACATAAAGTCATTTCTTTTATCTCTGTATTTAGTGTGTCACTGAGAAAATGGAAGACTTCAGGTACAGGCCTATCAGACACTTTGAATAAATACCATTTTCTGTATTCAGAAATACCCAGTACACATTCTGCCAGTATCTCTGAAAATGCAAATGTTGTCTATTTTTCCCATATATATATATTTAAAATTAAAATAAGATGGTACTTTGTTCATGATGCAAAAAAAAAAAAAAAAAAAAAGAAACTGAAGATATCTCTTTTGGAAAAAAAAAAGCCAGGAGGCTTCAGGGGTGGCCTGCTTGGGTGGCAGACTTGGCTAAAATGAGGGGCAGAGGTAGAGCACACCCCTTATCCCAGTCATGCTTGCTCAGAGCAAAGAGTTCTGTGAGATCTGCCTTGGAGGGGATGGCTTTGGAAGAGAAAAAGAACATTTACTAGCGTAGCTGCCATTAGCAGGAAACCAGGTGTAGACTGTGTGAATATTTTAAGTCTAATTTAATTTGGTGCTGGGATTAGGTGTGTGCTATTTATAAGCAAGCAATGCCAAGTGGTTCCTCAGGTCTTGCAGCAGGTGGGAGCCTATTTATTGTGGAGTCAGGGAGCGCTGTGCACGCTGCAGGCTGAAGCTGGAGCTCTCTGTGGCTGGCACTGCCAAAGCCCAGCACACAGAGAGAAGATTTACATTTTCTAAGCACCCGAGGGGTGATTAACAGGCGGAGCATGTGCATCCCCCGGCTTTGTAATCGCATCCCTGAGAAACCGTGCAACCTTTTGTGCTCAGTAACATTTGCATGAGGTGAGGACAAGTGGTTTGTTCTGGCTTTAGGGCTCTCCCTGGTACGGGAGTGGTTTGGTATCTTCCTCTGGACACAAAGAGCCATTCCCAGCCATCCTGGCAGAGGGCTGTGGCCAGGAGCTGTGCAGCACCAGCCGTGCTGGTGAGCAGAGGCCAGGCTCTGTGTGTTCTGCACAGTTTGCTTCACTACCTAGATACCAAATTTTATTGGACACACGGTCCTAAAAGAGTTTCCAGAGCAGTAAAACATTGTCAGAGATAGGAACAGGGCATTTAACCCATTAAATCTGGACCAGCTGCAACTTTTCCAGTGGGGGACACAGTTGATACCAGAAAAAAACCTCAAAATCTGGATAAAAAGTGCTATAGGGAACAGCTGAAATTAGGGGGAACTGCCAGCTCAGTTAGTGATTCTTATTTCCCATGTCCCTTTGTTGGGACATAGAAAAAATTCATAGTGCATTCTGATGGCAAAGAAATTGATAAAAAATATATAATGCCATTTTGTCTCCTGCTTACTGTACTAATATTACATTATTTCAAAAATAAATCCTTCAGATGGAGCAGGCACATTCCCTAGACATTCAGTCACAGCAGCCCTACACTTCTGTCTGCCTGAAACATGACAGGCACCCAGAAAGGCTGTCTGCTAGTGGCAGGAAATTTGTCCTGGCTGTCCCAGCACTGCCAGGTGCTGTGAGTGTACCCACTGCTGACTCACAGGAGATCTGTGCATGGCTTCTGCTATGTTGTGCAAAGACCTCAAGCACTGTTAGTCTGGGGTTTGGATGCACACTGTCCCATTAACTGCTTCTTTCTTCTATTCCCTGCAGTTTGCAGGCAGTACTGAAATGGGGGGAGATGGATAATTCATATGCTGGAGGGCAGAGCTGCTGTGCTTCAGGGCTTTGCTGCACAACCTGGAGAATCAACTGAGAAGAATCTCATGAAACTCAAAAAGACAAACACAGAGTCCTGTACCCGGGATGAGACAACCCCCCACAGCAGGACAGAGTGGGGTTAAGCAAACAGGGAGCGGTTTGGCAGAAAAGGATCTGGGAGTCCTTGTGGACCAAATGTGGGACATGAGGCAGCAGTGTGCCCTTGCAGCAAAGGCAGCCAGCTCCACGCTGAACTGGGGGAGCATGAAGCAGAGGCAGCAGGCAGGGAGATATGGGAGTGTATCTGGAACACTCTGCACTTTTGGGCTCCACAGTACATCAACAAACAGGACTGAGTCCAGAGGAGGCCACAGAGATGGTGAGTGGGTTGGAGCAGGTGATGTGTGGGGAGAGGCTGAGAACTGGGTTTTTTCAGCATGGAGAAGGGAAAGCTTCAGGAAGGGGTCCACAAAAGGGCAAATGGAGTCAGACTCCTCAGTGGTACACAATGATGAGCAGCAAACCAGCTGGAACATGGGAAATTCAAATTAGGCAGTGGGAAAACCTGATTCATCAGCAAGGCAGAGGGACACCTTGCAACAACTTTCCCAAGCAGGCTTTAGAGTCTCCATCCTTGCAGATGTGCAAAGCCCAGCCCATCAAAACCCTGAGCAGTGTGCTGCAGTTGACCCCCTTCTGAGCAGCAGGGTGACAAGATGGTCTTCAGAAATCCCTTCCAACCTAAATTACCTGTGCTTCTAAGGCACTGACCAGGCTAACTGCTGAGTTGGTCTCATCAGCCACGTGCTCCAGAGCACAGTTCCAGGTTAGGTTCTTTGAACTGATCACTAAGAAGCCTTTTACTCTTTATTGAGACCTTAGAGAGATTATATGGGTAAAGAAGTGTGCAATATTGGTTGTGTGAATATGCTCCTTAATTATCTGTAAGCCTGTTGACACAAATACAGGTGTGAATGCTGAATTCTATTGAAATTGCTACTAGATCCTGCTTTTTATGGAAATCACAACCTGATTTCTGAATGTTTTTTTTTCTTAAAAAATTATTATATACTTACTTTTCAGCTTTCCAAAAACCTCGGATAAATTCTATTAGTATTGCAAAGCATTTAAACACAATTATTACAGACATTATTGGTTAGACCAAAGTACTTGTATCACAATCCATCTTCAGACAAAAGTCTGAAGTGTGAAATACTGTATTTTTCACTGGGATTTTCGTTTTACTTCTTGTTTTTGCTGCCCCAGTTATTTGCTGTTTGCAGAATTACACGATGAGATGAGAGAACAGTGCTGGTTTCAAAACTGCAGAAAAAACCCAGCAAATTCTGGCATGAATAGCAGTTTAGGATTTCCTAGCATTCTTTTACCAAACCATCTCAATATCTTTTCCAAGGTATTTTTAGTTATTTGCCATGAGCCTACTAATGCATCAGTGCATAAGTTATCTGCAGGTCAGTCCACACTGCTAATTTAGCTGGAGATTAGGCCAGGAGCTTTCTTATCCTATGTTAATTTATATTTGAGCCCCTAAACCTGGGTATTGAGTGACCTCCCACCGTGATCTAGAGCCTTCTCTAACCCCAGAGTCACTGGCCAGTGAACTTCTTAAGAAAGACTCAATTTTTCCCTTAAGCACCATTTAATTGAGAGTAGTTTTCCTTCCTGCTGGAGAGAATAGTCAAAGTTTAGAATTTCCGAGTACCTGAAGCTACTATGAGCTTATAAAACCTCAGGCAAGATCCTATGACTGCTTGTATATGATTTTATGGCATGAACTGTAAAACAAGTACATTTTAAAGCCTCATCCTTGCACTGCCCTGCATGAGAGTGTTTCAATCTGTCCTGACAGTGTCCTGAACCTGTGCTTTTCAGTACATACTTGCAAGCTCATGCCACAAAACCATACAAATCCCTCTTTTTCTTGGACTGAAATGAATAGAATTATCAGGTTGTACCCAAAAAAATGAGAATCCAGCCTCCTTCTGGATTATTGGTATATGCAGATTCATAGCTGTAGTGAGATGATGAAACTGAAAGAGGTGAAGTATCTCCAAAAGCAACCTATGTATCTGGTTATGTTCTAGCTCTGCTTGTCTTGAAAAGCAGAAAATTACCTCTCTTTTCCATTGGCTTTCAAACAGCAATGGTTGCTTTTGAGCATGGAGGTACCTTATGTGCTTAGGAGGTTCTTAGTGCTTTCATTAGACCAGAAAATTAATAACCAGAAAGATCTGTTAGATCTTTCTACCATTTCCCACCAATAAAAGTGACAGAATGGAGTAAAATAACTGCAGCACATTTCGCCTCTTTATTTTAGATAGGATTGATTGTAGCACGGAAAGTTTCTGCTTAAGGTTATCCAACAGGAAAGTGCTGGGTGTACAGGAAGTGGAAGGACTTGTCAACTCTTCAGAGACACTTTCTTTGTAAAGGTGAACTCTTTACCGGGGTATTTGACACACGCAGAGAAGAAGGTGTTAATCTGTTCACATCCAAGGCACAGTCTGCAGGCTGCTGGTAATTGCTGCCCCATAAATGTGCCTGTCATGCCTCCTTAGTCTTTAAATATCCAAACTCAAAATAGATGTCTGTGCAACATGTTGAGCCCAGCACTATTGTTTTGTGAGGCAGTATTATTCATTTAGCTTCAGCCAGCTGCTCTCTATATTCAGCCTGGAGGAACAGACTGGAATTTGTAACCAGACAGTCAGGCTGGGAAGCTATAACTTATTCCCTGGGCTGATAAACCAGTGCATCGAAAGTACAGTAAACAAACGCCCACTGGAAACCCATTCCAGGGCTGTGTCCCCTCCTTTCCCCTGCCACAAATAGCAGTGATCACAAGGGAACCTGCCTCCATAAACAAATACCCTAGACCTTAATTCTAGTATCAGCTGCATGACATAGTGTTGCTGGTATGTTAAACATGGCACATAACAGCAGGACACACTATTAGGTCACACATGGCAATATAAAACACTAGGTAAGGTCGATGCCTTCTGCTGGGTGGAGACCCGGAGCAGGTGGGTTGTTTGAAACTACATTGCCCTCTACTGACAGATGCCCAAAGAGGTTGAGACCCTAATTCTGCTGAACTTCACTTGGGGAGAGGCTGTCCTGTTGCTCGTGGTGAGGCAAAAGCAAGAGGTGGTGACATGGCCCAGCCTGGCAGGAGATACCAGCATTCATCACCTTTGGTGGAGACACCATTTATTCTAGTCTCAAAGATGAATACTTGGCTATGAATTGATGTTCCCCACTGAGAGAGACTCCTTTTTTTCCTTTTTTGAAAATAAATAAACAATTGTCTGAACTGTTTTCTCTGCATTCTTCAACCTTTTGTGGACATTGGAAGCAACCATGTGCATAATCCAGCTGCAGGCAAGCAACCATTGTGAGTAGGAGTGCCTCCAGCCCTTCTGCAGCTTGCTGCAGCTGTGTGGAGCCTCAGCACAAGCACATCCTCTGGCAGCTGTTACTGCTGCTTGAGGAACAGGAATCTTCACAGGGCTCCACAGGGATAAACTGGGAGGTCTGTCTCCATGTGCTCCTACAAGAAATAATAAAGCAATGGGTGACTTCTCCTCAGCCTCCAACAACTCCCAGTCGATGGCTTTGACTCTGTGCTCGCCTGTGGGAGTTGCCAAGGCTGACAGAGCAAGCACTGGGCTAAGCAGGCACAGCCTTGACTTCATCTGTACATCACAGACTCTCAGCTGGATTGTGTCTGGCCTCCAGCAGAAGCTGTGCTGTCTGCTGCTTGTAGCAGGCTCTCACTCCCCATATGTCTTTGAACCACCTCCAGCAACATGTGGGCTGCAGAGGAGATGGCACTCGTCTGTGAAGCTGCAGTTTGAAAGGCTGAGAGCTGGCACAGGAGATTAAAAAGCCTGTGAACTCTTCTTCTGGGACAATTGTGTGTTTCACTCAGGTACTTCATATTCTCTGGCCTTTATTTACTTGAGGCAGCACAAAAGTTTTTAAGAAGGCAAATGCAATTCTACAGCTATGATAGCAAGGAGAGTTACATTGTATCTTCTCAATTAGCAATTTGTACAATCAAGACTCATTTATATATGTTCCTTAATGTAGGGAGAAATCTTAGATGCCAAGTATTTTCCCAAGGGAAATTTCCACTAGTGCCTTTGCCATAAAAATTCAAATGGTAGAAACTTCATGTCAGTGCTATGCAATTTTTCCTGTTTCTAAAGATACTGCTCCATACCAAGAGAAACCAACAGAAGAAACATATCATCTGCATGAGAAAACTTGCACATGTCTGAAAAGAGTGTGGAATGTATATGTGTGTGTGTGTGTGTCCCTCTCTACAACAGGATTCATATGATTAAAATCAGCACATTTACTTCAGGCATGAATTATTTTCATTCAGTCACTGGTGGATTTGAAATGTTTTCAAATATCCCATGAAAACAAGTGGGAACATCTGCAAAGCCGACAGACTGTGGTGTGTGTGTGTGTGAACTCACCCTGTGGTGAGTTCAGAGGAAGGAAACCAGCCATTGATCAGCTCACCATCAGGTGTCATCTCCATGGCTGGAAACGCTGGCAAGGAGGGAAGCTGGACACGGGAAGGAACTGAGCAGCAAACAAGCCATGAGTGAAGCCCTGGAATAAAAAGTTCAAAAACAATGAAGCTTAGGTAATGGGAGAACTCCTGCCATGTAGGAAGAGGAACAGGCTGCAACTCATTCCAGCCCAATCACTCCAGGACAAGCATGTAAATCATCTGAGGGTGCACACAGGATGCTATTTATAGCTGTTAGTTGAAGTTCTTATTTATTGTTGTGTTTTTGCAGAAGGAAACCCACTAGTACAGGAAAGATGCTTCTCCAAGTCTCAAGTGTTTCCTGCAAATTTTATATATGTGCTTTAGCCCAGCTTTATTTATGTTCACATTCTTTGTTTTAAAAAGTGTATGGATTAGTGGTGCACTGCTGATAAATATTTATTTATACCAGTGTGGTGCCGTCCCAGGGATCCCTGCAAAGGTGGTGTGGGGGATCCCTGGGCTGATGAGTGTGTGCATCTCCTGCCAGGTCTTCCATTATCTCCTCCCTCAAGGGCACAAAAGGCTGAAACATGAAACGCCCCAGGCTCATCTTTACAAGATAAATAAATAAGTAGCAGGCAGAGGGCTCAGTGGGCTCTGGGCTGCTGGAGGCCTGGAGGAGGAGGTGGCAGGTGAGTGAGAGGGCACGGTGAAGGTCAGCTCTGGCTTTCCCCTGAGGAGTTTGTATAGCTCAGTTTTTCCCCACTAAATGCTCCAGGGTGACAAATGCTTTAGTCCAGAGTGTGCCTGAGGAGAGCAGCCCAGCAGCTCTGCTTCCCCTGGGGCTGCTTCCCCTCTGCCACTACTGCCTTACTGGGAGCACTGGTGTGGGAGAAAGCTCCAGGCACCACCCCTTTGGCCCAGTAAAATGCCTTTCAGGCCTGCCTGTCTCCAGAAGCCTGGGAAGGCTAACACTGCATCCCTAAATTGCCAGCTCTGCAATGCTGGCAGGCTTGCATAGCCCCCAGAGATTTTTCCTCTGCCCTTTCTGTCAGTGGGAACCTCCCCCCAGATGGTAATGCCCACGCAGAAAGAGGAGTGTTTGTGGGGCAGATCCATTTACATTATTGCTTCTCATGGAATCAGACATGAGACTGGGTGGTGGTTCCCACCTCTCCTCCTGTGCCAGCTGGCTCCCCATGGGAGCATTTCTGTCCTGCCTGACAGCTACAGTTCTCAGGGCCCTTATCTGGTGGGCTGGAGATCTGTCCAGCAAGGAGCTGGGGTTTCATGGATAACATTGTCCTGATTTGGTAAGAGGGAAGCAGTGAGAGAGTGCTCAGCTGTAGGAATTGTCCTCCCCATTTGCATCCCTGTGCAATCCCATTTCACTGCCAGTCCTACTGTAACCATACAGCTCTCCTTTACTGGGGATATCTGTTTAACCCTTTCCTGAAACATCAGCATAATTTCTGTCCTTCCAGAGAGGAATACACAGATCTCAGTTATTGACTGAAGTTGTCAGGAGCTCCTGTTAGCATCAATGAGGAAATACCATTCAGTTCCTTGCTAAACAAATATTTAGTACATTGTTAAAAACCCCACAGTAAGTACTATTTAGAATACCAGTGCTTTAGTTTTAAACAAAACCCATTCAAGCAGTAAATCCATTGGCTTTTCTCATACAAAATTTCCCCTTTGTTACCACTACACATACTTGTAGTGAAAGATCACATCACAGCACTTGCACTTCTGTACTTCAGTATGCACAAAGAAACACAGTCCTCTCCAAACGTCTTTCAGGGGCAATTTTCCTGTCTTAGTATAACTGCAATTTACAGTCTAGACCTGAATTTCTTAGAGCTGGAAAAGAGGAGTATCATCTTTTTTGTTACCTAAACACTTCAAAAGCCCTTCAGCAAGCAACCTGGGTATCTTCACAGCCAACAATATTTTCCTGTTATGACTTGACCAGCATCTTCAGCTACAGTGAGACTCCGCTGGAGTTCTGCTTTTGCACATACACTAACACAAACTCATTTGGCCAGTTAGTGCACACAACTAAATTTAATTTCTAAATTTACAACCTCTCTCCAGGCTGAGACCCCTGTCTGTCTCAGAGGAGCTGTAGTCAATGAAGAAGAGATGCATTCACCTGGTAAGTTTTTTGAGCTGGATGAACTTTGTTTGAAGTCAGAAATCAGAGATTTTCTTAGCTTGGGCCCTTCTGGATGAATTGTCCTGGACACCATATAGTCAAATAAAAAATGCATCTTTGTTTTCATATGATTCCTCTCCTTTGCTTTTACATTTCCCATCACAACTGAGGCGTAAAGAGGGTGGATTGTTCCTCCAGTTTTAGCATTGCAGAATGATGTAATTTAGAAGTAACCTTGGGAGATCTCGCTCCATTCACAGCAGACAACGCCCAACTTAGTGGCTAGGTGGAATTTTCCAGTTTTCAAATTGTGTTCATTGCCTTTTGCTGTGCACCTCTTTTAAGAGTCTGGCTCCCTCTTTCTTCTTCCCTGCCCCCCAGTAGCTGTAGACAGCAGCAAGAGCCCTGACAGCCATCCCTCTCCAGGCTGGGCAGGCCCCTCTCAGCCTCTCCTCATCCACATGCACCAGCCTCCAAAAATCTTGGTGGCCTCTACTGGGCACAGTTCAGTATCTCAAGGTCTGTCTTGTTCTGGGCAGTCCAAAAGTGAACATGGTACTCCCAGTGTACATAATTCTGAATAAAGGTTAATCACAGCTTTCCTCAAAACATGAAAAATTGCCTCAAACAGTGCGAGCAAAAACAGCCTGTGTTTCTGGGAATGAGGACATCATAAACAAGAATTTTCAAATCAAAACACCCTCTTCTTTTCCTGTCTTCAGCTGAGGCTCTAAGCTGAGCATCTGGGAGTTTCTCTTTAGTAGGAGAAATCTGCATGGAAGCCACCTTTTCATGCCCAGTGTCTCCTTCTAATAATTCAGAGGTGGATTCATTACAAGGATAGAGGAAATCAGTCGTTCTTAACTTTCATTTCTGTACTTTATTTGTCCACAAAACACAAAGCAAGACTCTTTTTAATGTCTTGGCAGCAAGGAAGAGGAAGCATTTAGCCCAGATGCTGTATTCTATGTACATTATTTTATATACTTTGCATTAATAACGTCATTATAAGAAAGTGCAAAGAAGAAATTTGATCTGCTGTGCTGTCCCCTGAAGGGAATGCATTTCTTTCTCTGCTGAGTGAACCTCTCAGCATCCCACAAACATATGGTCTCTTAGTGTAAGTGATGCTCACCTGCTTTATTGTCTTTAGTGGGAAAGAACTAAATATGTAACAGATGCTCAAGTACCTTAAAATGAATGTATTGTGCAAACAGAATTGTCATCACAGCCCTTGCAGTCACATTTTTCACCTGTTGTGTGCTTGTTTATCTGTAGTTTGTTTTGACAATGTGTAAAATGTTTTTCTAAAAGATTGGAAAACTCCCAGTTGCAGAGCTGAACTAGTGTCTTATGTCTCCATAGGTGGCACCTCCATATCTAGACTATTTAATATCTGTTTAAAACTCCAGTTACTGTATTCCACTCCCCGACACCCTTTTAATTTTTTTTTAATTGTGCTAAATTCGTGCTTGGTAATAGACAGTTTGGCAGAAAAAGAGGTGTTTCATCTTCAGACAGCAGAAGACAGTCCTTTTTTGTTTTGCTTGGAATGGATCCAAATATGAACTCATACCTGAATTTGAATTCCTTGCATTTCAGATGTTTTCAGATCAGACTTCAGGTTTAGACTATCACAAAACACAAACCAAAATATATATTCTGGCTACTGACTCAGGTTTTTTTCTTTCTTTTCTCCCCATCACTTATGCCAAGTAGAGTTTGGATGAGAATTTTTCCTGCCCTCAGGTTCCTCTTTGCTGAACTAAATGTATGTCATGTCAGCAAGTGAGCCAGGTCCTCAGCCCAGGGCCTTCAACAGGTCTTGCATGCAATCAATTTTCCTGGTTTTATTAAATGTCTAATCGTCATTACAGAAGAAGAGGAAGATTTGCCCAGGCCTTTAGGGCCATGGCTTCTATATTTCTGTCTGTTAGGTGATTTGTACTACAACCCTTTTGGCACTAAGAAGCAAGAAGTTGGCACTTGTGTCCTCCTGGACACCACTTCCCAAGGTCTCCACCACTGCTAGGATGTGAGAACAGCAGCCATCCTTCCCTCTCCTCTCCTTCTCTGTTTCTTGGCTGCCTCATGTCCATGGCTGTCAGCCATGCTGCACACAATGTACAACTACTACAGAGTTTACCTGTCCCAGAGCTTTTCTTGTTGAATCCCAGAGACAGGAGGTTTGTTTTCTGTCCACAGATATAAAGCTGCGATGGAAAGGGTGGGTCCTTGGATTTGGTTTGGGGCTGTGCTTGTCACACTGTTGAATTTGAGAACAAGGATGCAAACAACCACATGGCAAAACTGTGGCTAAGTGATGAGCTCCTGGGAGATTCCATGCTGCCAAGAGTTCTGGGATCTGCCTGCTGGGCTGTGGAGCTGCTCTACAGCTCACATGCCAGGCAAGATCTCTGTCCAGACGCCCAGTATAAACTGAGTGAAGGCAGTAAAGACTTGATGATATTCAAGTGGGTTTAGCCTTTGTTGTCTCCATAGAATGTTTGAAAGCCTCTCTCCCCAGTGCAGCCAAGTCAGAAGGATCAGCTTTTCTCCATTTGAGGCACTTCATGATGGTGGTTAAATGGATGGGAGAAGCTCACACTCAATGCAATCTGCCTCAGAGCTGCTGTACCTGACTTGCTGAGTGAGTTTTCTGTCTCTTTGATCCACTCAGGCTCCAACTCTCCAGCTTTGTCCTGTATTGTGAGGCAAAAGATGTGGCTTCTGCTATGGGGACTGGAAGATCCACCTTGCCCTCAGCCCAGACTCTTACTGCAAGAGCACCTGAGGCTTGCAAGGGCTTGCCTGAAGCTACCACAGCCAGAGAGAGCTGTACCTCTGCCTCCTACATCATCAGGCAATGTGCCATTGCAGGATTTATAAGAGGCTGCAGACAGCTCTGCCTGAGGGTTATAGGCTCTGTAGTTCCAAGGGGGTCAATCACAGCTAGAGATAAGCCACTGCTCTTGGATATCTCGTAGGATATCTCTGGTTGCTGGGTAAATGGGCCAGTGCACAAGACAGATCAGAGTGTTTCCTAACTGCTGTGCAAGGTTATTTCTTACTCTGCAGCTTGGTTTTCATCACTCCTTGTGTGATGAAAACTCAGAGGGGCTTGACTCCCTGCAGTCATACAATGTGCAGAGAGCTTTGGGACATAACTCAGGGCCATGACTCCAGTTGGCAGATAAGGTCTTACAAACCTTTTCTGTGCATCTTGCCCTGAGAGATGTGTACCAAGAGTGTGGTATTAGTAGAGGGTCACTTCTCATGCTCACAGACCCCTGACCCATGGCTGGCTGGCACTCTGCACCAGCACATGCTGGGCTCATTTTTAAGCTCTGCAGCAATTCTTTGAGAGTTGCCCAAAGGCTTCAATCTGACTCTGGGACGTGACTCTCAGGCACTGTGCAGCTGTTGGCTGACTTGCCTCCTCTTGTATGCTGTGGTTGGGGCACTTTGATCTCAGCAGAAGAGGAGGTGCCCAAGCCCCTTCCTGTCCAGCTCACAGGGGAAATGGCACCTCAGCTCCTCCAGGCACCCACCAGCTCAGTCAGCCCCCGGAAATGGTACAAATGCAGCTCTGCACCTGCAGGAGCACTGAGGCAGCACCCACATGTAGTGTCTTGGCTGGGAGGGCAAAAGGCTTTCTAACATTAGCACACTCACAGTCCAATTTCCTTCTCTTTAGCTGCTCCAGGAATTGCTTTACTCTCAGTAGGACTACCTGGAAAGCCAAGGTGAGCAGAGCCTGACCTTTGACATAAAAAGGTGTAGTTTCTTCATCCCAGGCTTTCTTCTGCTTTACTGTGTTCATTTGTATGTCACCTAATTCCTGGTACCCAACCATGGCAACCTCATTTTAAAAAGTAACAGCTCCCAGGATCAGTTCCTGTTGCCCCCGTCATGAGTGACAAGGTGTCTGGAGGGCTCAGAGGTGCAGGTCTTGGGACTGCACAAGCACAGTTTGCAGGGGTAAAGTGGGAATTGTGTCCCTGAAGGTCCCTGCTTCAGGCCTCCCTGTAGTCAGGCAGGCCTGGGTATCTGGTGAGATCCTCTAAATCCTGGGCAAAGAGCCTAAGTTTTAATTTGATGTGAGACAAGCAAATCACAACTTAGATACAGGAAGTTTCTCTGTTTAAGCAAAAAGGACTCTGTCTTGTTAATTTAATTATTCTTTTTTCATAGTGTACTAATACCTAGAAGCAACACAATGACTGTTCAAATCCTTATGCCTTGAAATGCTTTCAGAATGAGATACTACATAAAGTCTTGTATTGGTAAGAGAATATTTTTAGAAGCCAGAAAAATCTTTGGAAGGTAAGTGAGGATAATTCTGTGGGTTTGTTTACTTCACAAAGGACATATTTAAGAAAAACTATTGGTATGTCATAACCTCTACAAAACTGTTATGATATACCAATGTCATGGGTAGCTAAGCTTCAGCAAATTTCTTTCAGTACTGCAACTTGTAGGCATGCATTAAGTGGCAGAAATTCCCACTTGTCTTGGCACCTGTTGCTCGACTATTCCAAGTGGCATCTCATGGATTTTTTTGTTTACAGCTTCATTAAAGGCAAGGCACTCTGAACCCCACTTGATTTTGAAGAACGTGTGACATCTTGCTGCAGTGACATCTCCAGCAACAGAGATGTTCACTTGTTCACTTTAAGATCAGAACTATAGAAAATTGAGAATATTTGCAAGGCACATCATGCTCTGGCTGAATACAATTTCAATAGGCATTTATAAACTCAAGTAACAATGACCTAAGTTAATTTGACCCTCATTCTCATGTACAATATCCTGCATTTTTCCAAATGTAGGTTTTTATGGCTATTGTTTAGACTAAGGCCAACATTGATCAACACAGGTTTGAATACCAGCCAAAATATCACTAAATAAAATTCTTTGCTAATTCTGAGCAGCTGCACCTTGTAGGTTCTTTATAAAGTTGGCCTGCTGGCCTGAGAACAATTCCATAAACAAGGAGTGGGTGTGCTCTTAGCACCAGGGAGGATTTGGTAGCAGGGCTTGGCCACTGCAGTGTGCAGCACCCTCTCGTGGGAGTTGGCCCTGCTCCTCCTCTCCCTTCACTCCCAGTGATGCAATCATCCTTTTCATTGCAAACCTGGAGGCTGATTCTTCAACGATAGCATGTCTGGTTTCCAAAATCCATTATGGTGCACCTGCAGATGTCAGTATAGCCTAAAAAATATATACTTTAAAAAAGGGGCTCCTAATTAGTGAAGGCTAAGCCATTCATGCAAAGCTCATGACCTCACTCAAGACTTGGGGCTTCTGTGGAGGAAAAGGCACCTACAGTAAGCATCCAAATGCTTCAATCCACAAAATCAAGGCAACTGAAAGGAGACAAAAGGGGCAGAGGCTGGAGAAAGTGGCTTGCACAGCACAGGTAGGAATGGGTTGGGCTTTCTAGTCTGTGCAGCAGAGGCTGTGGCTCTGGAAAGCACAGGCTTGGCTTTGCTCAGAGGTGAAAGTGTCCATCAGTGCATCTAGAATTTCTCTTTAGGCCATACTTCTAAAGGGAACACATGCTGAAATAGTGTTTCAGAACACATTATTTGCTTTTAGAACCTATGCCCATCTGTTTCAGCCTGGGCTGTTAGCCCAATGGAACATTTTCAGATAAAATATGAGCATTGTGCATCATCTTTGTGTATTTGAAGGAGGTTAAAAGCATGCCTTTGGGTGAGAAGCTGGAGCCTTTTTATTTCATGTGATTTCTCCTTGGGAGAAAAGGGCAATTACAGAGGTCAGATTTCCTACTACATTCTGAATTTTTTGGAATAATAATGAAGATGGGACAGTTATTCTTAATTTGTCACTCATTAAGTTAATCCTTTGTGCTCAAGGGCACTGCCTCCTTGTGAGCTGATGTCTGTGTATCACAAGTTCAATCCCAGCAGGGGCTATTGCTTGAGGGTTGGACTTGGTGGTCCCTCCAACTGAGAATATTCTGTGATTCTGTGAACACAGCAGCCTTTCTGCTGCCAGGGAGGGCAGAACTCTTTGCAGGAGATCGTGGAGGCACTTGCTGCCTTTCTCCTGCAGGCTCTGAGGTGGGAGGAGCTGAGTTAGCTCTGTAATGCAAAGCTGTAGGTATTTGCATCATGATTTTGCAGCCTATCCGAGGTAACCTGCCTTGGAACTGAGCAGCAGATGAATGCCAAATAGCTTTCCTGTAAGGGACTTCACACTAAGCCTTTTAGGAGCCTGGCTTATGGCAAATACCGTGGGGATAGAACAGAGCAGCAAACAGCCTGTGCAAAGAGCTGGCACAACTCAGGCATGCTGCCTCTGGAGATCACTCAGAGGAAAAGCAGCAGACCTGGCTGAGCCCCTGCCTGAGCAAGGAACTGCCTGTATGTACACAGGTCACTTTTCCTCTACCCCCAAAATCAAGGGGGATTTTTTTTGTTAGGGTTCTTTGCTTTTCTTGTGGTTGAAAGGTTGGAGGGTTATAAAAACCAGTGTCAGCTAGTGGCTCAATGCTTCCAGCAGCCTGCACACCAGCACATGGCCTTTGAGCCTATGGAAATCAGTGCAGGGGTGTCTGGTAAAGGTTTGCCTCCTACATTAACTCCATCCTGTGCTAATCATCCTGTTTTGGCTAAATAGGACTGTGAAAACACGTGACTAACCAATGCCTGCTTGTCCTATATATAGGGCTTTGTGTCACAGGCCCTGGACTGAGTTCACCTGAGGCTTTTTCCACGACATTGCGAGTACTTGGTCAGGGTCTAAAATGATGCCAGGAGATCTCTAGGCAGGTGCAGACACAGAACAAATGGACCAACATAAACCCAGAAGAAGAGTCCAGGATGAGAGAACATGGATGTGACTTCTCACCCAGGGGTGTGCCATGGTGCTGCCCATGGTGAGGTGCCCCAACAGAGGCATGCCCAGGGAGGAGCAATGCTCCCAGGGGTGGGTGCTGTGCTGGCAGCCTGCACTGCACCACCCTCTGCCCCAGCCTAGTGGAGCTCCATGCCTGTTTTTTGGCTAGTTTATCCCCTCCATCTGTATGTTTTAATCCAATAAGCCAGTGCAGGAAGGAGCCAAGTACAGAAGAGGAATGGAACAAAAGCTATTCATTCTACCAAAAACAATCACACCAAGCAGTTAAAAGCTGACAGCACAACAGTAAACAACCAATTTCTTTGGCTCTGAGAGTTTGCCCTAAGCTGAACAGAGTTAACAGAAGTCTTCCAAGACTGGGTTTGTCTTCTGCTTTGGTCATCAACTGTTCATAGGACAGAGAGAAAAACTTTGCCGTTCCTCCTGCTAACCTCTCTCCCCTGATGTGAGAGGATACCAGTCCTTGCTAGCCTCAAACTGAGTTGAAAAACAAAGAAATGACTGGAGAAATAAGAATCTGACTATAGCTTGTCTTGCTTGTCTTGATCTAATTCAGATCTCCTGAGTTTGTAAAAAAATAATATCAAGGTATACACCAGACTCAGGATGTAGCTCAAGCCTTAGGTCTTAGTAGAAAAGCAACCCCTTTTCTCTCTCCTAGGACACATTGCATCACCAGTCAAAATGCTTTTGGCAAGAGTTTCTGAGGTTGTGGCAAAGTGAGGACCCACGGCATCTTTGTCCCTGGGGCTGGGGCAGCAGAGGATGTCAGGGGAGGCTGAACCACCAGCTGCATGATGCTCTAAAAGTGCCATTTTCTCTCCCTGAGCCCCAGCAAAGCAGCCAGGGCTGCACCTGCAACAGAAGCAACAGCTTTTCAGGAGCCATCTCAAATTTATCCCTTAGGATAAGCTGTGTCTGAGTTGCCCAGTGACCTATGGGTGGTGGACAGTTGTAAATGCTGGGAGGAGGAATGTGTTGGATCTGTCTATACTGGAAGTGCTCCTGATTCATTTCTACCTGTTATTGTCTGTGTTTGGAATCTTCCTTGATGCCCTCAGTAAACTTCAGTTAAGTGACCCTGAAATAACCTTTTGTTTCCCTGCCAAGTGACATAATTTAAAGAACAGCAGTGGTGCTTAAAGATCAAGTTTTCCTGGAAATGCAACAAATTAAAGGCAAAATGGTGCTAAGTTGTGTGGCCTTGTGTTTCTAGGAAGCCTGTGCAATGCTGAGCTGCCCCACCCCATCTGCTCTCTGGTGGCTCAGGTCCTGCCTGAACCTCTGTCAGTTTTAGATTCTACAGCTCTTGTAGGCAAAACCTTCAACCAGCAGCATTGCAGCAGGCAAGAGTGAGAGTCCCAGCAGAGCATTTCCCGGCATGGGAAAAACGCGCCAAAGAGAAAGTTCTTACTGCAGTGCTTCTCTCCTATTAGGTTTTCAAATAACAGATGTTTCCCTGTGACATTTCACAAAAACTTCTCTGTGAGGTTTCCATTGCTTTCCAGACACTTTCCAGTTAAAAGAAACTTATAAAATTGCCTACTGTTTAACACCTGTTTAACATCAAGGCGAGTGGCAACTTACGGCGCCTGCGCTAGCGCAAAAGGATCACTCTCTAAATGTGTCACTTCCAGTTTCAGCTTCTGCTGTGCTGTGAACCAGGACATGGTGGTATCTTTGATCTCAGAAGGATGTGGAGAGCACGGGGATGTGTGCAAATATGGAGACTTGCAGGAGCACAAGTTTGCTGTAGTGAGTACTCCAGCTGTGCCCACATGCACCTGTAGCAACAGTCAGTCAGAAGTCCTGGAGAAATTTCATAGCAGGAAACTATGGAATAACTTTACTAGGCCTTGTCACTCAAAACATGTTTATGTGTTGAATATAGCAGCTTAAATACCATGAATGAAGTGGCCTCTTATTTCTTTAATGATACACAGCATGTTGACTTGAAGGTTTTTGGCACAGCAATCCTGCGAGTTTGTGGGTTGTGCTGCAGGGAACAGAAAGGCACCATGTTTTCCACAAAGTACAGTACTGGCATAAGGGCAGAATGATGCTGTAATTGCAGTGGTCTGCTTTGTGCTCCACTTGTGCTTATTGACCTTTCCCAGCTCCCTTTGGCTTCTATCTTTTTCCTTCTTTGTAACCAGCACTTGCTCATCATGATCTCCTTCTATTGCTGCATCATAAGTACTAATTTATAAGGCAAAACCTCTCAAAGCCTTTCTTTAAAAACCTGTGCCTGGAGAGAATTCTTTTGCACCAAGATAGTTTCAAAAGGCACCAAAATGTAGGAGAAGACAAAATTGTTCTTTGAACATCCCTTTTCTTTGGACACGTTCGTTTTCTTTCGAAGTCGTTGAATCCACAACCCTATCACACACATTCTCACTCTTGCCCAATGCAATATTCCTTCCCAAGTGTGGGTTTTGTGTATGTGTAGTAGGCAGTTTGTGGTGTCAAATCATAGTCAGTGCAAATTTTCAGGGTTTTTGTATTGCCCTTAGACTGATACTTAACTGTCTTTTGTAAATCAACTAACGAGTGGTAGGATGCTCTGTGGGGGTCTCTTTAGTGAGGCATTCTTCAGACTCCTCCAAAACACCTGGAAGGGACAGCAAGTGACTAACAAAAGTCCCATGGCTCTCTGTATAAAACTTGTGGAGCTAGGGTTTTTGCAAATTCACCCCATTCCTAAATATGTCAGGACACCAAAATACACAGGCTTAAAATCCAACCAGGCTTTGCTGAGCTTCATAGTGATCTCCAGTCTGCAAGCACCAGTGACGTCTTGCCCAGCTGGGAGCTGAAAAACTTGATCTGCTCCATACCCGCTCCCAAGGCTCTTGGAGAGCTCTCTGACAACCTGCCACATCTAGACATAGTAAGGTGAGCTAAGGATAGCTTAGGGTAAACTTCCATTTTTCTCTTCCCTTATTTGGACGTACAGCACAGTCTTAACTTTTTAAATGGTTTCTTTGTCTTGGCAGATTGCTGTGAACTGCACCATGCCGGGATGACATTTTAATATTAATCTCAGTGAAAGACCAATTTAGGGCTTCATGTGTTTTCTGAGATGTTCCCAACATCTGTTATCAATTTGGGCATGAACGTTTGTTTTTGCTTTGTCAATGGGTACAGCCACTATTCCAGCTGTCAATAAAATCGTGGTAGGAAGGGAGGAGGCTGGAGACTCATCGCCTTCTGGCTACCAAAGAAGCAGTGGTAGAGTGAGTTTTATTCCCTTCTGCTCCTGCTTCTTCACAAGACCCTAAGGCCTAAGTGCTCAAAACGTTTTAGGCAGTGCAAGGCTTCCTCTGAAAGCGAGGAAATACTTTTTCGCTGTGAAGGTGATTGAACACTGGCACAGTGCCCAGGGGTGTGGCACAGTCTCCATCACTGGAGATATTTAAAAGCCACCTGGGCATGGTCCTAGGCAGCCTCCTCTAGGTGTCCCTGGCTGACCTCCAGAAGTCCCCTCCAGCCTTATCTCTACAGTGATACTGTGGTTCTGACTGCTCCCATCAGGCAAACTTCCGGAGAGCCTATAGCCGTGCATGACAGCAATGGTGGCATAGACTGCCCATTTGTACCACAAGGCTCCTGTAGTTCTTCTCTGGCTCCTCAGCAACCTGCTGCTGCAGTTACAGCCCTGGCAGGAAAACTCATGATGGCCACTGACACTGCTGGCATTTCCAGAGCAGCTCGAGTTACATGTGCCAGACCAGGGTCAGACACAGGACGGATGCTCAGGAATGTCCCTCTGGGTCAGTGTGTTTTGGTGCAGCCTGTAATTTTTTGTTCCTTTCTAATTTTTGTAACATGAAGAAGCAAACATGGAAAATCTTGTTTCAAAGCCCAGTTTGTTGTAAAAGATCAGGAATGTCAAGGCTGTGTAGCTGTAGCTGTTTGGAGAGCTGTTAACAGCCTGGAGGAATCTATGAGAGGTTAGAGGTTTGCTTGCCTCTTTTTTAAAGCTTTTCCTCCTGCTCAGAGCTGAATTAAATAAAGAAAAATAGGAAAATAGCTTTATTAACAAGAAGCACTATAGGGTATTTTTTTCCTTTGTGGATTTTCTATAAGCAACTGTTTGTCAATTGTATGACATTTCCTCCTGTGGCTCATTCCTTCACCTGGCCCTGATGGCTCCCTCTGGCCACGACATACCTGGAGACTGTGACTCCACCATCCTCCTTCCACTGGCTCTGCTCAGTGTGCATGTGCCTGACAGTTCAGGTAGTGGCTTTGGCAGAGATTTGTACCTTCTGACCCCTTGTTGCATGCCAGTTTCTGCAGCAGCCATGGTCTCAGTGAGCTCTAAGAACAGTGCAGTGTCCTTCCCCCCAGGAGAGCTGTGGCTGCACTCACCGCCCATCCAATCCTCCATCCTCCCATCACCAGTACATGAGTTGCAGGGTAGAGAGTCTAGGGATTTTTATCAAGTTCTCTTATCTGCAGAAAAATGCCCTGAGTTGCTCCCTCATCCTGCTTTGGAGATACATTTGTTTCTTGGTGTGGATATTTTTGTCTTGTTTTAATTTTTTTTTATTGCCTTGTTGTTTTTACTACTTGCTTCACTTTTACAAAGGCTTTTGCTGAGCCTGGTTTCCAGAGGGGAGAAACTCCTGCAGATGCTGTCTTTCACCCTTCTCAGCATTCTGCATCCTGAGCTTTAGCCTGATGGATTTTCTCCTTTCTACCCTGTGTCCCGGCATGTAATGTTATAGACAATCCATGACAGAACCCAGCCAAGATGAGCTTATGCACAAGCTTTTTCTGTAAAGACATCATCTTGCTCTTTTAAGCAACTCTGTTATTTGAACTAGTGTGTAAATCTTGTCACTGCAGTGTGGAGTAATAAATAATTAAACAATTCTTTTGACAAACAATAAAGACATACCTTTGACATTTTTGGTTATACGAACATGTTCTAAAAGCTTTATTTTGCATACTTTAAATACAGCAAATATTCATTTCTCCAATGGCTTTGTTACAGTGAGAATCTTCACCTTGTTTGTCTGCATAGCTTCAAGTAAGGTCATTGAGCCAAGCAATTAATAAAAGGGGCCTCTAAAATTAAGTTTTCTGAAATAACTTTGGTCCTTTGCCCCTCAGTGTTTGTGCCCCCCAAGGGGAGGTGTAGAAAGCTCTTCTGGCATCTCATGGCCCCTCAGTGGGCACAACTTCAGTGCAAAGATATTTTAGCTGGCAACCTCCAGCTGGGATTTATTGCCCATGTGCTGTCTGAAAGTTTTCACAGACTCAAAAATTGGCCAAATTTGGTCAAGCTGCACGGAAATGACAAAATCTCATCACTAATATGTGACCTCTCAGCCAGTTTCTGAATTTCTGCCTTGAACAATAGATGTGCTAATGCTCCCCACTGAAGGCCTGTCACCTCAGGGTCTTTCCCTGAGCTCATTCTGAGGTTTCTCTGAGCAGGTTTTGTGACAGTGCCTCTCAAACATTACAAACCAAAGTAGAAATCCCACACAGCAAATCTTGTAAACTTTTCTGCTCTTGATGGGTTTATAATCCACCAGAAAATGGTCTTGTGTTAAAGAATTTTGGACTGCTTACAGTATTCATAATTATAAATGCTGACATGACTTGGGAAAGAAATGGAGGGAGGTGAGTCATACCTGCTGAATTATAGGAGACATAAAAAGCAGGGTGAGGAAAAAGAAATGGAAGGAGATAGAGAAAAGAGATAATTATTAAAAGGATCTAGAGGTAAAGGCAAGTTTCAGCCTTTATAATGCAGGAGAAAACCCCAAAACTGTGCCAGTGGTTGAGCTGGGATGAGACACCCCAAAGCATTTTGCCTAATCATGTCCTGCTCCCAGGTCATGGAAATTCACAGCTAGTGCCAGATACTGTGACCTTAAAGCAGCATTTACTTTCTCTGGTGCAAAGCTTTTTTTAAAGTCCTATGTGTAAGCAGAAGCTGCTCTCAACCACCTTCTAACCAGAGAGCTGCTCTTTGGTCCAAGCTGGATTTCTCCTCTGTGAGAGTGAGCTGGGTTGCAGAGGAGATGCTCTATGGGTGAGAAATGAACACACTTCATAAGCATGGTCTGTGCCTCTGACACGCTCCTTTTTCTTCCTTGCTCACTTGGTTTATCATATCCAACAACACAGGTCTCATTTCCTCTTCTTCTCCTCCCTGCAAGCTGCTATTGCTTCTGTGAGTCATCAAATACCCATGTGGGGACTGGTGGAAGATGGTGATGTGGTGCTGCCTGGAGCAGAGGGAGACACACAAACAAAATATTTTCAGCCTGAAAGAGTCTGACCAGCACTAGTGAAGCCAGTGCCAGTGCCTGTCCCTGTCCCACAGAGAAAACTCTGCTTGGCTCTGTGCAAGTGTCACCAGAGACCTCTGTTAGGGATTAAGAAGAGGACCGAGAGCTCATGGCACCTGCAGGAAGAGGCTGCATGAGCCTCAAGTGATCCTTTGGGGATGCGATGCAGCATCTGACTGATGCTTCCCTGTGTGAACCACTTCACAATTCTGATCTGTGCTGACTCACAGAGCTGAGGCTGTACCTTATTTCAAGCTGCTCTGCACTCTTAGGCTGACTTTCAAATATCTTTCTTTCAAAGATGAAAGATGCTAAGAAGTAACTGCCTCTCAGACACCACTCTCTCTTCCATATTAATCCAATAACATGTAAAATGATAGACAGCAGCTCTCAGAAATGTCATACAAAGTGTTCATTTTTAAAAAACCAAAAACCAGTCCAGCTTTCAAAATAAAACTAATACAGCTCACAGCGCTTCTGTCCCCAGTACCAGAAGGTTTAACTCTGGGGGACATTTAGGAACAAGCAGTGTTTAAAAACAAAAAGTTAGAGGTACAAAATGTAGATCCAGACTGCATGGCTACCCAGGCCTGGGGTCCCAGCTTGGGAGGGATGGAAATCTGAGAAACAGGCAGCTGCACAGACCTCATGAGCATGAAGATGTTTTTCTTACTTTCTGACTCTTGGAGCCTACAAAGTACACAAGAATTTTTAAATAGTGCTTTGGAGTCAACACACTATTTTCTTAGTTAACCAGTTGGGATGAGTGATGGTTGTTTACGACCTTAAGGAATCTACTCCTCAAGACAGGAGGACTGCATGTGAAGTTTAATTAAGATTTGCAGAGGACTTTCTGCTCTCACTCATCCCCAAGCTGCTGGTACAACACTGGAGGGGCATTGAGGCCTCACTGCTGAGCACAGATGGTGGAGGTGCAGAGGGTAGCACCCGTCTGGGAGCAGCATCAGCAGCAATAACACACTCAAAATCCTCCCAGTGGGGCTGTAGATGTGTTAACATCAGTACCAAGGCTGTGAACAAGGTAGCCAGTCCAACACCAACCTTTTGGCACCAGACAAGGGCAACTTCTAAAAGAGAAGATATTGTCTGCACGCTGCTTTTATGCGCTTATATATACATCATCATGTGCCAAAAGGAGAAGGGAAGAATTTTGAAAGCATTCTCTCCTTTCTGTGTTTGCTCTGGGAATAGATAAATATTTCACATTAACTGTGTTCGTCTGCCAATTTTTGTCGTGAGAGCGCTATCTCCGAATTGTAGAGCCTGTGAATTATAGTGGTAAACGCTGTATTGCTTTGACCTTTTGAAATGTCTCCAGCAGGACTGGCTGCCTGTCCTCCCCTTCCCCCAGAGGTCAGGCAGGTTGTAAATATAGGCGAAATGGAATAGCCAGATAATCAAATTGAACCCATTTCACTGCAGTGCGGTGCAATCACAGCACAGCGAAATTCCATCAGCGTCGGGGCTGCATTTCCAGTGCCACGGAAATCGCTCTGTAACTGTCCACACAACCTGAGGAGCAGGGCTTGTCTTCTGCCACAGTCTGGGCTCTGCATTTTTAAGCCTCCTTTAGCAAAAGAAAAAAGAAATCCCAAAGCCACATAAAAAAGGGTAAAGAATAGGCTGACATTTAAGAAAACACATCATCTGAAAAGAATTACCTTGACATATAGGATGATTGATAAGTTATATTTGCCTTGTTAGTTGGTTGCTTTTTTCCTTTTCTTTTAAAGGCTCTAAAATGCTTCCTCTGCTCCAGAGCAGATAACAGAATTGCTTGCTGCATCACCTGAGTATGCCTTCTTCAAAGAATAAATACTTTAGTCATTATATTAGCAATAGCATTGAAGTACAGCACATAAGTAGTGATACAAAGAGCACCATAACTGCCGTTATTCATGAGGATGGAATTTAGGAGCAACGTCCCTTGACCAAGACAGACAAAAACCTGGAAGTTGAAATCCATAGAGATGTATTTTTGGTAGTAGGAGCCAAGCACAGTGCTGTGCTTCTGTTTCTTGCAAGCCCAGAGATGTTAGCAGTGGGGTAGCGGGGCATAATTGATGTTTACTTACAATCAGCATCTTTCTGTGCCAGCAATCATGGCAGACTGAAACTAAGCAGGGGAACCAGAAACCCTGCTGCTTTCAGCTGTCTGGAACAATAATTACACAGTGCCACGGCACCTCTGGGAGTCTGGCACCATTTATCCTCCCGACTCTCAGTGTTGGTTACCTGCCACAGAGCAATCCCCAAAGCAACCAATCCTCAGCATCATTTTCATACAAAAGGTGGAGAGAATGATAATGGCTAGGCTATTGCTCTGCCTTCAGAAACCCAGGCTGATGGCTTAATTGAGGTTAAAATAAGCTCCAATCAGAGAGGTAAAAACTTAACAGGGCTACTTAATCTTATATAAATACAAGAGAGATACAAGTGCATGAGGAGAGAATAATAACTTACTCTGGTGAGGTTTCTATGGAGAATAATCATTAGCCAAGCAGTGAACAGATTGGACTGGGAACAGGCTATTTAGCATTCATGCCCTGGTGATAAAGGCTTTGAGCTGGAGCCTAATTTGAATTTTAGGGTTGGGTTTAAAAAGAATAGAAAAGAAAATAAAAAACCCACCCTGTCTGGAGCAAACAGCATCAACCTTATTTTTGCCCTAGACTGTGCCAAAGAAATTCGACTGACTTTTACTCTGTCACCTAAGTGCAGATTGCCTAATACAAGAGAGAAGTAATTGCAGGGCACAAAGGCTTTCAGTTGTCTCTGGAGCAGGGATTTGCCCTGCCCAGGGCAGTGTTCTCAGCCCTGTTTGTACCTCCTCTCTCTCCCCACACTCTTTGTAAGGCTGAGCAGGAAGCTCAGCCTGCTGCCCTTCAGCAGCAGTACTGGGAATGCTACCAGAAAAATAAATTTTAAAAAGAGTTTGAATTTTGCTTTACATTTTCAATCTCAGAAATATTTCCCTTTTTTAGAACTTGAAATTAAAATATTTACTCTTTCACAAATCACTGGAAAGGTTTGGCAAAACTCAGATGTTTTTATTTTTAGGCTTGCTGATTGTTGCTTATCTGTTTTGTTAAGTTAAATTAGATGTTAGATGTCAGAAGTATTTGCAAACACTTCTTTCATGCAATGGCCCTTCAAATAGGAGCTATAATTTCAATCCTTTTCTACGCTGTTTTTTTGTTGTTGGTTTTTTTTTTTTTTTTTTTACCAGCTGCTTGCAAGAGTGGTTTCTGTCACCGTTACTTTCTTTTAAACAGACTCTGAAAAAATGCAATAACTAGCTGGAGATATGCAGATCCTGCCAAAGTGCAGTTTCTGGGCTCTTTTCCTCAGTATGTATCCCAGAGATGAAGTGATGTCTTTCCCAACCAGCAGCTCAGCTGACACAGTCCCATACCAGCTGCAGCTGGGCCTGGCCTCTGGATCTGTAGCTGGGGATGAAGTTAAAAGCATGTATGATACTGCTGGTTGTATTTCAGAGTTTATTTATTTTAGTGTAACTTGAGATCCAGCCTCTCCTGTTATTTTTTACTTAGTATTTAGTAAAGCATATCATGTTATTATACAATTTCAAAAACATGTTGCATGCACCGTGACAGAATCTGTGGTTTGCTAGGGACTTCTTCTGTGTACTTACTAGCTTTGCTTATGCCTCCCCATTTTCCTGATCTTAGCTGGAAGTCCTTCAGTTTATGCCCATCAAGAGATAAAAATAAACCCTAGGCTGCAGCTCAGTGTAGTTGGATGCTCCATTACTGTTGCAAAATACAAGAGTCCTCAGGAAAGCAATGAAAAATTACCCCTCTCCAGGCAGTGAAAAATGTCAGGAGCCTCATGGTCTCTGAGGCCTTAGCAGAGAATAATTATGCTCTGAACAGATTGCTCTGTGCCAGAGACCTCACAGCACTCCTAAAGGGAAGGCTGTGAGAGCCCCTTGAAAGGGAGATCAGAGCCCTCACATGGCACTTTTGGGGAGAAAGCAGGGAATGATAAAACACCATATTCCCAGACCGGCTGCTTTTATTGAGGTGAGTGGTCCTGTGCCTTCCAGGACTGCTTACAACCAGGAAAATACAGGATAAATATGATCCAGCAGATAATTGGGTGGGTATTTTTAACAAACTGGGCTGTGACCTTCATTCTACTGGTAGCCAATGAATGGACAGTAAAGCAAACAGAAAAGGAGTGTGAGGTTTCAGGCAAGGAGAGAACTTGGCCTGGAAATTTTCCTGGAATACCCAGTTGTCCCTGTGCTTGTAAGCATTGCCTGTCCTCTCCAGGGCACTCTCCAGTCAGAGGATCCAGCCCACCCTGGCCCAGGCTATGCCTCCTGCTCGTGCCCATCATGGTAAGGGACAACCCAGAACTTTGCCCTGGCTGTTGTGCTTGGAGCTGGGGCCCTCCTGCCCTCTGGGAGCTGCATCCAGTGTCTGACTCCAGAAGCAGGAGGAGAAGAGGGAGTTTTTTTCCAGCCTGGTAGCATTCATAAGCGTGCTCTGCAGAGGAGACGTAATGAGGATGATGACCAGGACCAAGGATGACCAATGTGATGAGGTCAAGGCAATTCCAAAGCAATTTGTTCTTAATGGGTAACAGGGGCCAGAATTTGTTAGATATTTCACCTCCCTAGGAAAGGGTCTGACAGAGCCAAGTTCATTATCCTGGGGAAAGGTGACAGTGTTGTTCTGCCAGATTGAACAGGAGCAGGGTTAAGGCTGCAAAAAGAGGACCAGAGTCCTCCTAATTGTGTCTTCTCTCTCTTTTCAGTGCTTTAATTATAAAATGTGTTTGTGCAAGACTGTGAGATGCTGGGCAGCTTGGTGGGGAGCAGAGCTCTGGGGGCGGGCAACAACTTTGCCCAGGGTTTGTTTGCAGGGCAGGTGGGAGGGGGCCCAGATGGTGGGATCAAAGGAGCAGTAACTCACTCACTTTGACTGCACCATCTGCTCTGCCCTGGGTTATAATTTCCAGCTCTTTCAACTTCACCCAGGATTTGGTGACTTGTTTGGGGACCACTTTGTGTGAAATAAAAGGGAAATGGAGGCCCTGCTTTGCAGATCTTGAATTTCTGTCAGGAAGGGGATTGGCCATATCTTCCACACAGCAATGCACTGTGGGGAAATCATTACTAGACCCCAAACTACCACTGAATGGCTTTACAGGGTTTGAATTAAAGGCTTTTCATGGGTTCCTGCAAATGACAGGAAGTTCAGCTTTGTCACCCTCTTCCTGGTGTTGCAGGTGTAGTGTTGATCACCAGCTCACATAAAATAGTAATAAATAGCACCTCTGTTTGTTCTTTTAATGTGCCAGCCAAATCTGCTAGACTAAGCCGAATGTGTTAGTACCTTATTTTTATTTTAATCTTGGTTCTGAATGTTCAGAGCCTTAATTTTTTGTACATAATTACAAGACGCTGAGACCCGTTACAAAGTTAAATAGTTCATTGTCACAACAAGCTTTGTCTTCAAAATAATGATCAAGCTAGATGTGTTTGGTGTTTCTGTGTCCAAAACCTCTTCTAGCTACCCCAAGGTAGCTAACAGCACGGTCCTTCAATGCTGAATTTCGTGCCATGAGCAGAAAGGTAATTCCAGCTTTTCCTTGTCTGTCCAGGGCACAGCTGGTGGGGCAGCTCTTGCCCGGATGATCTGACTCATGGAAGCTACAGAGCAGGGCAGGACAGCGTGGCAGCTGTCATGGTCACCACTGTGGGACACAGAGGGGAGGGTACTGCCAAGAGGAGGGAAGGGGAACCCCAGGGCTTTCCCCATTTTGTGGCCCTGGCCCCATCCAGGATGTTTGTGAGGCTTTGAGAGGTGTTCTAAGGTGACAACAGCAGGGTGTGCAGGGCTGCTGCTTTGGTGACAGCTCCTGAAAGCCACTCTTCTTCTTCTTCCCTGTCCAAAGTCTGGTTTTGGGGGTCAGTGCAGTCCCTTTGCAGTGCCCTGGTTTGCCAGTGCTGCTCCAGGCTCCCTCACCCTTGCACATGGCCCAGCCCATGGAGCAGCACTTTCTGCCAGTGCTCTGGTCCCTGGCACTTCAGAAAAGCTTTGGTTCACAAGGATAGCAAGAGTTACCTACCTGACTGTTGACATCACCTAAACTTGCTGTTCTGGAAAGGAGTCAGAGTAAACAGCTCCTCTGCCCAGACCCAGTGCAGCTGCCCATGATGGTTTTCACTTTCCTCCCTGATAATTAATGCCAGTTCTCCTTGCCAACACTTCTGAGTAGATTTGTACATTTTGGAGCACTTTGATCTGTCAGCTGTTAATGTGAGTTTTTGCTCCTCCGAAGGACATGTCCCTGCAGATGTCAAGCAGAGTGATTTGCACACCAGCAGGGCTGTGAGTGCTGCCATGGGTGATGAGACAGGTTTGCTCAGCTGAGCAGTGCTCATTTAGGACAGAAATGGGAAGGAAGCCTTTGGCCAGAAGAAGTGCTTTCATTTGCTAGAGACCATGAATGGCCAAGTGGGAACAAAGAAGCCCATGGCTAAACAGGAGGCTACTGCCAATTCCATTCACAGATTCTCCAAAATCTGGGAGGACTGCTACAATTATGATGTCTGGCCTGCAACTTGCCAAGACCCTTAGATCACAACCAAGCAAATGAGAAAGGCAGCAGGAAGGAAGGAAAGGCTCTAGTCCCCAGGCTCTGCCTTGTACAACATGGGCAGCACTTCTGCCACCTGAGACTGATGCTGGCAGAGTGAGATTTGCTGTGCCACCAACAGCAGCACTCAGCTTGGTTGTGCTGCATCCTGCCCTCACGTGCTCAGGCTTTCTTTTAATCTCAGGGATGCAAAGAAAGCCCAGAAGACATTAGGACAACCACCTGGGGAGTTAGTTATGATTTTTAAAAGCTAATGATGCTGCCCACTGTTCAATGTTTATAATAAACTGTCTTCTCCCCCTCTTAACTAAATTGTGTATATACAGGGTAAGAAGCTGTACCCAAGGGCTCTGAGCACCTGGCTTGCTGCACAGAGCTGCTGTACTCCATAAATAGGAAAGGTGGACAGAAAGTTATAAATTTTCATGCATTTGAATGGGTCAGGCTGGGAAGCTCAGGCAAAAGAAAGCAACAAGAATGATCCTGGCCTACAGCTGCAGTGTTTTAATGCAAACCTGAAGATTGTGCTGTCCTCTTGGCAGCTGGCTGGCAGCTCAGCCTGCACAAG
This sequence comes from Serinus canaria, assembly GCF_022539315.1. Classification (NCBI taxonomy): domain Eukaryota; kingdom Metazoa; phylum Chordata; class Aves; order Passeriformes; family Fringillidae; genus Serinus; species Serinus canaria. The sequence goes on along the minus strand of NC_066315.1, from coordinate 14,845,019 downwards.
CGATGCAGATGGGGATTCAAAGGTTGCATGGAAAGACAATGCTTTCCTCCAGCCCCGTGCCAAATGCAATACCTGATTGCTCAGCTTACAGACATTTCTGCAGTACCAGAGGAGAGGCACTCTGCAACACGGAGCAGCACACAGCCTGCTGTAACTATCACCTGGAAAGGAACATTTCTCTAATTCTCTAGCCCATGGCTTTCTGCTGATGGCTGCTTTGTGATGAAGTGCCTATGGCTGAGTGGCTTTGTACCTCAGCCCTGCCAGGGAAGCAGCGCTCTGGGCAGAGCACAGCACATTCCAGGGCTCCAGACTCTTGTACAAATAAGGAAGCAAAAGGTCCGAGCTGGATCAGGGCAGGACTAGTGCATCAGTGAGAACAGCACTTCAGCTCTGAAACAGCTTTGTCATAGCAGGAAATACAGTGGCATCCTTCAACCTGCCAGAGGAGGGGCATTACCTTTTGCACAGCTGTGTCTCAGTTTTTCCTCACAGAAGAAAGCTGTGAAGTTGAGCTCACACGTGTGTGTTGGCAGGGGCCTGGCAAGGCAAGCACCCACTGACGATGCATTCAGTCACTCAGTGCCAGAGAGAACATCCCTGCAGCAGCGGGAGAGCTTGGGGACAGCACTGTGCAGGTCAAGCCCCTGCAGCTCAAGCACCACCCAGTCCAGGCTGATTGGAGAGGTTTTCTTGTAAAGAGGAGATTTTTCAGTTCTGTTTCGAGGTTAGTGGCTTCCTTTACTGGAACAATTGGACACTTGCATGCAGGAAGCCACCAAGCCACCAGCAGCTCAGCACCACTCTCTTCGTAAAGGCAGAGAGCACTGGCATATCAGTGGCCAGGAAACACTGCCAGTGGTTTGGTTCCAGTCATTTGGCTGCAGCACTTGATGAACAAGACAGGCTGACCAATGTTGAACATGTATTTTCCCATGCCTGATATAAGAAATGACAGCTTTTAATTACAGTACTTAATTTTTTAGAGGACAGCTGTTTCTTTCACATTATGAATTAACAAGCTATTCTGAGCAGATTTGTACAGTGCAAACAGATCGAAACTAGTTGTGAAGATAGCTTAGCTCAGAGCTTTATTTTTTTGGCATATTCCCACTTTTGAGCTTCATGCATTTGTTCCTTCTGGTGTGCTGAGGCTGTAGCAGACAGGACCATCAGTGTTTCTCAGGATCTGCTGCCACAAGGGTTGGATTTTGGATGGGGCCCTCAGTGCCACCAGAACAACATTGCCAAACTGAGAACAAGTTTATTTTCATATTGCACAGATGCTGGTTGAAGGGACATAGTTCTTGACTCCCATTAGCACTCAGATGCTTGTGTCCAGGGAAGTTAGACACAAGTGCATCCCTGAGGAGCTGACACAGAGAAGCCACTCCAGAAAAGATAGAGAAAGGCAGGTACTGCTGCTTTGCAATGTTATTTAACTGCACCTGTTTGCAGAGCAAATGACCCTTAAAAAACATAGCTGGGCCTTCATCTGTATTTTAAGACATGCAAAGGAAGAAAAAGAGAAAATAAAAAGCAGCTCCAGCCCACACTCTTGGAGGCTTGGCTCTCTCCCAAGTCCCTGGCCTGGATTCCTGCAGTTCTGGGTGAGTGTTTCTTTGCTATCTTGCTTGTCCATCACACCTGCTTTGTCTGTTGCCTTCAGTGTTCTGCATTTACTTATTCCCACACTCAGGATCTCCCTCCCCTTCCCCAGCCCACTATATATTAGTGTAATAAGCTGTAAAATGAGATTTATGAAAAATAAAACTGACACTGTACCGGCTTGTTCCACTTTGCGTTCTAAGTTTGCTGAACACAACATAGATTTCTTTTATTTATTTAAAGTAGCAGCTGAAACGAGAATCTGTTTGGGGAAGTTGTAGGAAACTAATATTAGAGCTGCCATTTAATTCTCAAGGCAATAAAATGGACCGAGAGGCCAAGTCCCTCTGAATGTCTTTCATGTTGGTTTGTTACACAGTGTGAGCTTGTTTTACAAGTGCTCTGTTTACAAGAATGCTGGGGGAGCTGGAGAGGGGGGGAATGTTCATTTAAGCCCCACATTCACATAGGGCTACTTTTGTAAAGGCCTGATCCAGTCCTACCAGCTGCTTGCCCACAAAACTTCCCAATTGTGGAGGCTAATTAAGATTCTTCAGAGGAGCTCTCCTCTCCCCAGCGGCTGCAGCAGCCTCATCAGACATGCTGTCCCTCCCCCTGGGCCCGGCAGAATGCCCTACTGTGCCTGGCTTACGTTATGCCTTATGAATTAACCAATTGATTCTGAAAATATCACTACTTTAGGGCTAAATAAAGCTGTTCCCTTCAAGGGGAAAAGAGGCAGGGCTCGGCCTAGGAATAAACTGATACTGTGTTACCTATAAACTCCCTTCTCTCTCGTGCTGCCAGGCGAGGATTCGTTCGCCAGGATACAGTGAGTGGAGTACAAAGGGAATTCATCATGGATTTCTGTGAAAATAGGGAGGCTTTCCTGAGCCTGGACAGTAAGCACGACCTATCCACCTGCAAGTAAATAAAGCCTCCTGCATGCAACTCCGAATTAAAAAAATTAGTTTACATGAAATGACTGTGCATATTTGCCTTGCCTTTTCTGTGCCCACTTCTCTCTCCAGCTTCAAAGTGAAGAAACCTGTAACCAGTACAGATCAAGTATGGCTGAAAGTTGCTTGGTACTACTGCTGTGTAGCTGAACACAGCTCTAGTGCTGGAACAAAAATTTCAGCTGGCACCAATACATAATATTGGACCTCCAGTTTCCTTTGAGCGGTCATGGCCCCAAAAAATTTATATCCAGGCTTTAAAGTGATTTTGAACCAGAACGAAATCTGACATAGAGCCTGAACTGAGGAATATAAAAAATTAACTATGTTTCATCTGATACACATAGCTTTCCCCTGGTGTCTTTGTGCAGATCCCTCGTTTTGATTACTTAAAAGAAAGCTAACTGCAGGAACAAGACAAGATCTTTCAAGCACTAATGTGGTGACATACATGGTTTCATGCTGGCCACAACAAATGTACCATCAGCTTGGACTTCTTCCTCTTCCTGAATGTTTCAAGTGTTTGCCTACACCTCCTTCAATTAAAAAGAATCCTCCTCCCTCCCCAAACTAAAAATTAGAATATTAATACAACTTCACTGCACAAAACCATACTAGATAACTAGATATTGTAATAACAAAATGCTTTATTTTTGGGGAATACAAGGAAAACTGTGACATCCTCAAAATCAATTGCTCTAAAAAGGCATTCTTCCTTTCAAAAAGGGAACACTCGCAACAAAAGGTGACCGGTGAACAAGCCCTCTCATGTAGCAGCAGGAATTCTTCCTTTACAGCCAAAGGCAGGGTTTCAATAATGTACAGCCACAGATTCCAACTCAGTCAATATTTTCTAGTAGGTTAGGGCACAGGCTCAGCACTGCTCAGTGTGACAGCCCAGAGGGAGGCTGACAACACACCTCTGAGACAGGGCTTTCACAGTTCTCACCCAGGTCGCTTTGCAACAAACCACAAGACTTCACCATTACCACAAGAAGACACTGAGAAAGCCACAAGGTTACTAATCTCCTCTGTCATCTCCAAAAACTTTTCATGCAAGCCCTATGCTCGTGAAATTCTCGTACCATCAGTCTGGTTACAGCTCAGTGTGTCACCACACGCCCCCTCTGCTGCCAGCCAGGGCTGTGTGTGACAGGGACAGAGCCAAGGCTACTGACACAATCCCCTCCTCAACATAACTGTTTCCTGTACAGCGGGCTCCAGGCTGGGATGTGTTTTAAAGACTGCAAATTTATATCCATAAATTACTTCTGCCCTCTCTGAACCTTATGTTAGAATTCAAGTTGTTAAAGAAGGGGACCGGGAAGTTCCTAAAATTGTCAGGTTATAAAGTAGGCATTGATATTTCAGTCCAGCGTGACAGCTCTTTGTCACAAGTGGTATCCATCCATGCTAAAGGGTAAGATACATTGGTCTTGTTCAAAGGGGGCTCGTGTTGTCTGAAGTGGGTATGGTAAACTCTAAAAGAACTATTGGTTTTCTTTATTCAGGTTAGACATAACAAATATGTCAGGTACAGCAGTTAGTCTAGAAAAATACATTTAAAAAAATCTTCAGCAAACCATGCTCCCTGTAACAAAATCTTTCAAAACCAATTTTACAAATTATTCTACATTAATGTAAAAAGAAAATCTTAAATTTAGCATAGTGGATTCCATCAAACAGCTATCTATCAAAACATGACTTTCACTATCTGCAGATGTTAGAATTCATAATACATTTTTCTAATGTATCCTGTACATATTAAATAATCTAAAAGGCTCTTCTTGTAGTGCATTAACAATTTAGCAAGCACACTCAGTATTTCTCCAGTACCATTTGCATTACAGTTATTTGCCCGCAAATGTAATTAACATCTAAAAGTGCACACAGTTAGATCTCCCTCCCTCCCCAGAACCTGTTTCCCTGCTGAAACCCAGACATCCACTGGAAACATTATGCTACTGTAGCTAATCTACCCATGATTAGAAATGTGTGACTAAAGTGTTCTTCAACTATACAAGAACTGACTTATATACAGGAATCAAAAGGACAGCCTGTATTTACATCAAGAATGAACTTCCACTACCACAGCATTATACCAAGAACTCAATACAGTGTTACAGTCGGTATTCACTTAGGACTTTAGCTTTAGATCAGTATAACACAAAACTTAGCTCAGGACATACCCTGAAAAATGAACATGTTTATTAAATATTACTTCTATTATGCCCCACGACAAATAACCATTGCTGGATATTCTTACAAGTTCAGTGTTTGAAATAGCGTAATAGTGTGCTGCTCTATGAAGCAGCAAAGAACTTCCAGAGAGGCTGCTGGAGAAAAAAAAGGAGGAAAGAAAGAGGTAAAAAAATCCAAACAAACAAACAAACAACAAAACAAAACAAACAAGCCCCACAAAAAAAAAAAGACAGAACAAAAAACAAAACAAAACAAAAAAAAAAAAACAACAAAGCAAAACGAGAAAAAGAAGGACAGAGGGCAGCAGACATCAAGGGAAGAATTAGATCTGAATAACTAAACCAAACTGTTAGTGCAAGTCTAGGACAGTCGGGCATGCAGAAACCCCTTGGAAAAGTGTCATACAGATCTAAGTAGGTTGCAATAAACAAGCTTAAGATGTAACTTCACTGAATTTTTCCATACTGGGAAAAATGGTAGGACTTTTCCCCATCATATGGAAGAATTTTGAGAATAAATTCCAGATTATCCAGTCTGAGATTATTAGTTTTACTCTCCAAGAAATCCAGTGTATGAACCTATATTAATTTTTTCCAATGATACTTTAAAAAGGCAAACTATAAACTTTTCAATTCATTTTTTATATTGAACTTTTCAAAGAAATCTGAAGTGTTGTCTTTAATTTGCATTAAAGTGGTCAAACATTTCTCCTGTTTCTTCCCTCCCCAAAAGTGCAAAAAACAAGTTGCTGCTTGGTCCACAAACATAAAACATCATATACAACAAGAGGTTTTCCTTCTGATGGAGTACTGCTGCCAACCCATCGCTTCCAGTTTCCTCTCCAAGAAAAATGTCAGCGTCCAAAGATGGAATTCAATTCCAGTAGAATTAACTCTACAATCTGATTCTGGTATACTGTGTGGACTGCTATGTTACCAGTCTCTTTCTCTGGTTTTAATAAGGTTGGACCAAAAACTATTGCTATACTTTGATAGGTCATTCGGTTCTTTTCTCCATTTTCTACAACTCTGAAAGAGAAAACAATACACAAGAAGAGATTTATCAGTGTTAGGGCAATAGGATGACAGAAAAAGACACATCCCAAAGCAAATGGCTAGTCAGAGTATTTATTTAATGAGCAGTCCTGCTATTAAGACATACAGCTGCTGTAATTCCCCTCTCTATGAAAAAAGTTTTGTTTTGAAATTCTTGGTCCTCTCAGAGTCCCTCTAAAGCACTTGGCAGCCAACATCACAACTATGCAGCATACTGTCTCAAGTCTGGTGCTCTGCAAACTCATATCCAGACTGATACATGCTTTTATCAAGTCCAGTATAAAAAAATGCAGTAAGAACAGTCACTTGGTACTTTAAACAGGATTCTTTATCTTTAAGGAAAGATCAGCAACACAAAGTCTTTCCTTCTATCTGTCACTTACCTTTTTAGGTGTCTAAAGAGTACCTGCATCGTGTCCTGATTTGGTTTTGGCAACTGTTTGATTAAATCTTTAACAGCAGGGACACGCTGCCTTGGTTCTTGCTCTGCAAAAGGGTGAGGTTGAGAAACAAAAGTTCAGTATTTTTGTTTAAAACTAGAGCATAAATTTGAGGAGGCTGGAAAGGAAAGCCATGGTTTGCAGTGCTAATCCAAGATAGGACACTGCCACCTCCCGGCCGGCCCCGGCAGCACGGACAGGCAATTTGGACATGTCACCCTGTTCACAACCAAAAAACATCCTTCTGATGTCCAAAATAATCTTTAGAATTGCACAGGACTTATCCAAACAACACATGCAAGTTCTCCAGACTTACTAATTGCATTGACAAAGTCATTGAAGTGGTTGTAAGTGAACAGTGGCTCTGGCAATTCTCTGAAGAACATTTTTAGAGCTCCTGTAATGACATGTATATCTTCCCATTTACTGTCATTCAAGTCCAGCTTCTCATCTGAGAGAGAAAAATAAATAATTAATGAAAATAGTTCAACTATAAAGGCTTTTTTTCTTTTTTCTTTTTTTTTAAATTAACCCAACTATTCTTCTGTACTTATTGCTTTCAAAATAGTGAAGACTTGCTCCACTTCAGCACATTCCATATCCCAATCTGGGATACAGAGCTGCAGCAGCAGATGGAGATGGCTAAACTCTGCCTACTGCACTACATACAGTTCCCCGACTACTCCAAGGGCATTTTCCAGAAGGGAACAAGAGCTGCTGACAAAACACAAAATTTACTGTCAATCAGGAAATGAGAGGTCAGATTCTGGATGGGCCATGATAAGATACTGCCAGAAGAAAGGGTTTTATACACAGAGTACAGTAAAGAGGAGCTAAGCCTTCTCCCCGCTAAAAGGCAGTAGCAAATCTCACTAAAAAACCCATAAACTTACAATTTTAATGCTAGTGAAAGCTCAACATGCTTGCTGGTGTTCCATAAGGTAGTGAGTTATTTTGTTTCAAACAATTCCCCTTCCTCAAATTCTGTTACCATCTTTTTTTAGATTTCTGTTCTAGCAATGCCTCTATTGTCCACACAAAACTAAACCTCCAGAATATCAGGTTTTTCAAGTAATGTATGTTACACAGTCAGTTCTGTAATTCTGAAGTAACTTTACTTTGAGGATGACAGTCATTCCTCATGATATACTACAGTTACAGAGAAATCTTTTTCCTTAGCTTTCTATGGACTTCAACAATCTGAAAATATATGCCAGTGTAATGTAACTGGAGGAAGCTTACCATGATTGACTGCAAATCTCAGCTTCTGTATCACTGCAAGATTGCCACTAACTCTGTATAAGCCATCAATATCTAATCCTGAAACAAAGGGATAAATCCATTTTAATAACTTACATATGTATAGGTCTACACAGCAAAATTAAAAGCAAAGGAAACCCACCTTGTAACAAAGAAATAAGAAGTTAAACTATCTTGTTTTGATGGACAGGGCATATAAAACAGAAGGGGTTTAATTTGCTGACACAAGTTTGGCAGCATCGAGCTCAAAGTAATCTCTAAAACTTCCTATTCAAGTAGCAATGAGGCAACAGCTCCAAGTTTCCCCAATGAGATCAGATGCCTTGTTTAAGATACTCTTGGTGGGTGGGCAGGGAATACATGGGAGTCCAACATGCAATAACCAGGTATTTTGTGGATAGGATGCTCATTTTTTAATGTATGGTTAAGAAAAATCCAATCAAGTCATGCATAGAGAGCATCTCAAAGTTGTCAAATGACCAGGTTTACAAGGAGAAGGAATGATGCACATGCACACTCAGAGCCACCCAACAGCCTACAGAACTAAAATGGGCAGCCCTTGCCCCAGGATCGCACACTTGACCAGAGAAGAAGAAAACTGTGTCTCTGTGGTTGCTACTGCAGTTACTCAGCAGTGATTAGGAGGTAAAAAATTTATCTGAAAAGCCACTTGGATGCAGCAGGTGAGTCAGTGCCACTGAGAGGGTGAGTGTTGCCAGAATACCTGCAAGTCCCTGTAGCTCCTCAGGGAGTTGTCTGATGCAACAGAGCACAGTTACCAGCACCATCTGACATATCCCTTTTCCCCATAATCCACTAGTCATTCCTTTACAGAAAGAACTGATCTGAAGTGTATTGGTAGAAGGAAGAGTTGGAGAGGTAGGAAAAAAAAGCTGTTCATTTCTGTCAGCTTCCCCTCAGGTATTTAAAAAAGGAAAACTTCACTATCTTCACTGCAGTCCTGTCTTTAAAATAAAAAACAAAAAAAAAGGAACAAAGCAAAATAACCCCTTTCTCACAATCTTCAGATCACAAATGGAAGAAAGCCTGCAGCCACAAGCAAGGTGGCAGCTTGTCAAACTGGAGTAATGCAATGGAAGCAGTTTTTCTCCCCTCCCAGGCCATAAGATAGAGCATTGAAAAAGAGGACTAGAGGCTAAATGAAGATCCCATGGAAGATGCCTTAGAATTCACATATACTCCCCTGTAACACTTACCCTGATACTCAAGGGAATGTTCTCAGATTAACGGACTGGTAAATATCTGAATGATGATTATGGAGATTCCATAATCCCCTCTCAGTCATCTTTTCCAAGAGATAAGGCAAAGACAACAGCAAGAAACAGGCAAGAAAACCCACAGAGACTACAGCCAAGTCAGGAGTCACAACCAACAAATTTTCAACAAAAATGTGAAGATGTGCTTTACAGCAGAAAACCCAGAATGTTACATGTAGCTTTCAAACATAGTGCTCTCAGTTGTTAGGTAGGAAATACATATTTTCAGTCAAAGCAAACAAAAACTGAGTCAATATGTGGACACTAATAATCTCCAGAATTGCATAAAATATAGCAATTTGTGTAACTGGCTGAAGGGCATCAAACAAACAGGCTGGTCTTCTGGCAGTCAGTGCATACACAGAGCAGGAACAGAACTTTTTCCTAAAAGTTCTTTTCAAGGAAGTTTTAACCAAAGTGATTGTTAGCATGCTTAAACCTTCCAAAAATGAACAGGTGCATTTCAATAGTCTCACTTTAAATCTGAAAAAAAAACAAACTTGATGAGCTGAGCTCTTCTACTACTTCTTGTACTCCTTCTTCCTTTGGAGCCTTGCTGCCAGGGGGTTGTCCTGCCTTTTCCTCAGCTTGAAATATACTGAAGCAGATGAGTTTCTCAGATACAAGATTTCCTCCCCTCTCCCCACTTTGGATCCGTCCTATGTCCTCACTCTTGAAAACCCAATGCTAACTGCAGATACAAGTCTCAGATTAGCTTCCCCAAAGAAACCAACAGCATTTTAAGATTAAAATGTTCAACATTAAGAGTGGTGAGCTAGAGAGATTTGTAAACAAAAAATTCAACCATACCATGTTCTTCAACATGCTCAATGCACAGCTTCACGAACTTTGGCACCGTGCTGTTTTCTCTTTGACACAAGCTGGTGAGATTTGAACCAAAAACTTGATCTGGAACCAAGTAAAGAGACTGATTTACAGTGGAACAGGACACGAGTGACAGAACTAGTTCAGGTTACAACAAACCTCTACAAAGGGCAAAGTCTACTGGATACAATTGTCGCGGCATTGGAGAGGAAACAGGAAAGTTTTGAAAAGAGTTCTCAGCAGCTCCCAGCGAGAAAAGCTCCCAATAAGAAGAGCATCAGCAGCTACACAAACATGAGACTCCCGGAAAAGAAGTTTTGCTACTGAAATCCTTTTAATCTATCAGGTGATACTTCATGAGTCATTTTGTCAACAATGTTATAAGAAAAGTAATGGATTCAAATGTGTCCTATTATACTCTATTCCTGTCCCAAGATCAACATGCATTTATTGCAATCTTTGTTAAAAATTCAGAGAGATAATGAACTTTAACTGGTGTGAAAGCTTTTGGCATTGCTTGGGAAAAAACCCGGCAAAATGTCATCTTTCCTTGCACCCACTGTTTAACACAACATTAGATATTAATTTACTTTAATGTGGAGTCTTCTGACATTTTTAAATTCTGACACAAATTTGTAAATGACAGACTTTTACCTCAGAGCTCTGAATGGAAGCAAGTCTGACCATGAATAGGCAACCTGGCTGCAAGGTGAGAATTTAAATACAGATATTTATGGGCAATGGTAAATCTGAATCTTATTTTCAAAACTGCACAATCCAGGGGGAGTATTTTCCATCATAAAGCAGAGCAAAAATGAAAATCAGCTTGGACAGAGAGGAGAATCTTGCAATGTCTCAGTGAATTTTAGCAGCATGTAAAATCTTCTTGCTCAGATTGTTATCACCAAAACCTTTGATAGATCCATTTCTATGGCTTTCATCAAAAATGCCCAAACAAGAGATGGCCTCTTCTGTTCAGATGCATGAAAGTGACATGGAGTCTTGAGACAGAGAAGCAAAGATTCCACTCTTAAAGGGAAGGAGTGTTTGTTGGTTTGTTTACTCTGTTAAATTAGGTACATAAGTGGCCATCTTCCCAGAATCTGGTGTATCTTACTTCAGAGCTTCTGCAAAAGAGAGACTGCTCTTGCATTTGCATCATGCACAGCACCTAGCCCATTTTTCATGTTCAATAATTTCAGTAGATTAACAACTCTTGCATCTTGACTAGTGCTTTGGGAAACCCAAACAGCACACCAAACCAATTTTACAGTAGGAAAATGGGCATTTAATGGCATTATTAGCTGGACATGATAAGACCAGTGGTCCACACCACCTCGGTGCTGTGGCAGCTACTCACGCAGCGAGCTTTAGAAGCAGAATCAGTAGCAAAGGATTGAAAAAGCCCACGCAGCAGAAAGCCAGGCTAGCATGCAGCTGTGGCAGGTAAAGCAATGCAGATTAGGTAGCAGAAGAAAATAGTAGCATGTAACAAAGTAATTTGCTACAACTGTCTTCGACTTGAATAATTTGAACAGATACAGGAATAGTATTTTTTCTTCACATCTTAAAAATAATGTCTGTACTTTTGATTTTCCGTGTAACAAAAACTTTAACACAGTTCCTTCTCCACTTAGTGCATGCTGTTTCAAGTGGATTTTTTCTTCCAGAACTTTTCACTAGTTTTTCTGCTCATACTGGATTTGCCAAGCTTCCCATTTACTAAGCTTGTTCTGCAGCAGCCACAAAAGTACACTGGGTTTTTAAATGAAGACTTCTGTATTCTTCATTCATACAGTAAATGTAAAGCTGGACAGTGCCCATCCAGCTTTCAAAGCTTACACCATGCTTTTAAATAAAAACCAAACTCCTCATTCCTTAATGCCTTTATTAAAAATCCAATCATTAGCACGCACATGTACAAGTTAAACTTGGCTTAGTGTTCACTGTTGCCAATGTCAGAACTTCCGTCACTGAGCCATGACATGAATACTAAGTTGTAAAGCAGAGCAAAACGTCAAAGTCTGGGAATAATGCTCCCTTATTCCAAACAAAATTTCCATCATTTACAAGTAAATTATATTTGCAGATACACAAATATATCAAATGCCACATGCAACAGAAGCACACCTGTTAAAGTATGCGGTAAGGCAAATCACAGTAGGATTTGGTCTGGTATTTGCCTACCCATATGCTATTTTGACCCTAGTAGAGCATCACCTACAAGTCCTGCTAAAGCATACAAATAAATAAATAAATGAAGTTTTACAATGAGTAAAACTCAATGAGTTTACAATGAGTCAATAATTTACACAAACACATTAACTTAAACCTGTGCAAATACCATTCTCTCAAATTGTGACTAAAAGAAATCTTTCATAACTTTGATTCAAGAGTATCTGTAACACTCTTCATGAAACAATTAAAATAATGTATACATTCAAAAAAGGTTATGGGAAAAAGATGTTCAAGTTAAGCCTCCTGTAACCTCATCCTGGTTTTTCTAAATATTTAATTTCTTACGATATGGCACATGATTGTCTGGTTCCACTTGGACTAAAACACCCTTGGGTGAGCACACACACTCAGCTTTGTACCCAAAGGGCTGATCCTTCCCCTGCTTGCACAAATGAGGGTCAGATATCTGGATTTCCAGCTCAGAAGGGTGGAATGCAGTGCTTCTTAGCTACAGAGTCCAAGTCCAAAGGGGCTCCTGGGCCCCCAGTTTTCACTGCAGTTGGGCCAGCACTGAGCCGAAGGAGAGGGCATCCTCCGAGCAGTTTAATGGCTAGCGACAGCACTCAGAAGTACAGCAATCACCAGTTCCACTATACATCCAAGACTTTTGTTAAACCAACTATACACATGTATTTGACTCTGAAACTAGACCATTTCAACCCCATTTTACATAGGAACTACTAAATTCAGCTTTTCAAATTATGTCCTTTGTTAAAAAGGTTCATTTACCCTTAATGTAGCCTTTTTCACGGACAGCTTGTAACGTAGGGCGCCGTGTAAGAAACTTCTTGAGCTTCGTTTTGGTCTTTTTCTGATCTGTGGAGTCTATATTGCTGGGTGCTTTCACTGCTGAAAACAAAAACACATTTGGCATTACTACCCACAGAACCAACACTGCATTTATCAGCCAAGGAACCAACATTAAGAGAAAAAAACAATTATGCTCCAAAACACTCAAAAAATCTACTCAAATTTGCAACTCATCCCTAATTTTTTCCTTAACGCTCTGGAACTCCTTGTAAATAGTATCCATTTCTCAAACTACCAAGAGACAACCCTGTCACTAAACACTTACATTAGCTTACATATAGAACTGATGTAGAAATTTAAAAATGCAGCTATGCTTCAAAACCAGTCCTGCTTCTTGTTAGCTTAACTATCTTGAAAGAAATAAATACTTTTTTGAAAAATTCATATAGAGCCTGGAAGGAAAGGAGAGAAAACAGTTTGCCTGGTAAGTCAGATACTATTTCTGTGCTTTTGACAACCTTGAAAATATTTAATTTCACCACTGCTTATTTCCCCTGTTTTAAATGTGTCATACAACAGGAGCTAAAGACATTTCACACTTCTTTTCTTCTTCCCTTTTTAAAGTATGATTAATAAAACATGGAATAAAATTTACCAAGTGGCATCAAAATGTAGAATGAACTATATTGTTTATAAAGTTTCATTTTAGCATTTTTTTTAGAATTCATTTTTGAATTCTTCCCTATTTACACAAAATACTGAAGATGCAGAAAGTGAAAACTGCCATTGCTAGAATAAATTAACGGAAAATTTTCAACTCACAACGAAGTTTCTTAGAGTCTTTATTTTCTTTCTCTTTCTCTTTGTCTTGTTTTTCCACTCCAGGGGAATCTGGTACTTCATCATCTAATGCTTCATCAGACTCTATTACCTGTTGGATTTAAGAAGATATGCAGTGCTCAGTTTGCCAGTTCAGAAATACAGCATTAACACATGTATTTCCTGCAGACAGTTCTACAATACACAGTTTTCCCCCTATAATGACATTCAGTTTTTCTTTCCTGAACTCTAGATGTTAAACATTTTCAGAGACAACTCTCATTGGCAGAGTGAGTAACTTTGAGAAACATTATTTATTCAAAAGACCCGATAAAGAAAATGTTGCTGGACGTTGAACAAAGTACAGCCAATCTTTCATGATAACACTCCATTACATCAACCAACAAACAACAGAAATGATCCTTGGTTGGGCTTATTTTCCAAATCCAATAGACAAACATCACCTATTTAATGGTCTGCCACAGAAATGCCTGACTGATGGAGTAGAAAAAACCTTCTAGGGCATTTACCCATTTTTTTTTTCTCTATAAGTAAAAGTTTCTTAATAGAAAATAGAAAGATCAGTTGGAAAATCTCACTACTGTCAAAACACAAACTGAATTCACTCTGAAAAATAAGTGTACCAGTGCCTAAAATTTTTTCCCAGTGTTCCTGCTATCTCAGCATATTCTCATTAAACATTGTCAAGTGAAAACACAGATCATGTTGAAGTGTTGAGGCAGATACCAGAGTCTGCTGATCTTACAGGCAGCCCAGGCTACGTGTGTGACTGCAGACATACCAGGAAATGGGGAAAGAAACTTCCTCAGCTTTGGTACAACATATTCCCTTCCCAAACTGTGCATGTCTTACTTCACTTCAACTGAAGTGAACTGGACTGCTATGCAGTTGCAAAAATCTGACTGCAGAGTGCCTTCTTTTACAAGGAAGGAAAATGTAAAAATGAGGCAGGGCTGTGCACTCCAGAGCACTGAGCAGCAGCATGACTTTCTGGACTACGCTGTACTTTAGCCTGTAGGGCAATGTTACCTTTCAACACCTTCATTCCTGTTCCTTTTCAAAAGCTTTGGATAGTCTTTTTACATCTCACAGATCAATATATTCAACTGCCCAAATAAAGTCCCCATTAAGGATCCTCTGCCACTCTTCAAGAGGCCTCAAAGATTTTTAGAATTGGCACAGTTTAAAACTATTAAATGTTTTGGAAAAAAGTCATCTGGGATCTAGTTTGTACTATGCAACAAGTCTAAAGTAACAATGTGGAAATTTCTGTGTTTTAAAGGAACAGCCACATCCTTTGCAGGTAGCTGTTCCTCTTGTACAGGATATTGCCACAACAGCAGCCTGAGGGAGCAAAGAGAACAGAATCTGATCTGCCTTTTCTTCTGAGGAACATCTTGTCATGCTAGCAATAGTACCTTGGTCACGGGAAAGAGATCACAGCTACTATTACCATAAACTTTCCAAAATTAAAAGTTGGCTTTAGATCTGATGGATTTTTGTACTCAATGCTTCAGTGCTTCAAATTATCAGGTAGTCTAATGCACTTTCTTGACTTATGCCTTGTAGTCTTGGGTCTCTTGGCTACCAGCTCCCAGCAGGATACATCACCATTTCCTCCAGAATGCTGATAATCCCTTCTTATTCTACCATTCCTCAACCCAACATGTAATACCTCACACCTCAGCATATCTCAGCCTTTCCATCTTCACTCTTTTTTAAGCAGGGAAGAAGTGGCCTCAGTTGTGTTACACAGGGTAGACAGGAGAAGGGGTCACTCAGTGCCTGGATGACTCTGCCTTGCCTGGTTACTAAGGGCCATGACATTCCCCTACCAGGGACAGAGCAGATTAGGAACCTAAACTATGAGTGCTCAGAAAGAAACTCAACCATTTAGATTAGCCTGCTGTGTTTTGGTGGAAAACATCCATATGTGAAAAGCACTAACAGAGCTAAGAGAAATGAAAGCCAGTGACTGGCATTGAAAGCAACAAAACTGGAGCCAATGGACAGCAGCCAAGCCTGGAACTATTAAAAAGTAAGAATACACATGAAGTAAACCTGATAGAGAGCAATATTTTCTCCAAGATCTCCTCCAACTTCTGAATTAAAAAACTGTTAATCCTATTTGGCAATATCAAAAGCAAACACTTGAGCACTTCCCTGATAATTAAATACTTGGCATTATGCTGTCAGATAAGAAGAGATATTACAGTATTTTGCCAGGACTTTTAATCTGCACTTCAGTGCAGCCATAATAAGTGAAAAGAGTATCAAATGCTAATAAATGTATGTCATTAAGTTATCCCTTGGCCATTCTGCCCCTTTCATTCCCTCTCTATCAGAACCTTTCAGGTCACTGAGACAGAACAAGTATTTGGCCAGAGAAGTAAGTTCATTTCTGATGGATGTCAGCCCACAACTCCTGCATCTTAAGCCAGTGGACCATCCTTCTCCCTTTGCCACTATCATCACCACCAGGAACTGCCCTATCCTCAAACTCCTGCCTGCTCTCAAGAAAATCAGTAAATGAAGATGCACATGAAACTCTGGAAGTTGCTATATCAATTAGTTTACTAAATAATATTACTGTGAAAATGGAACCTTCATGATATAAATACATACCTGGTTATTGATGGTGTAGTTAAGAACTTTATACCATTCATTAATAAAGCTGTCATTATCTGATTGAATTAAGAGCTCAGTACCTTGGCGGGTTTTTAGCTTTAAAGAAATAAAAACAGATATCATCAGAACTGATAAACACACTACAGTTCAGAAGTAAAATTACTTAAATCAAAATAAACTTCTCACTGGCAAAATTGTTAGCTAATACACAGACACTCAAGAACATTCAGCAGTGAGAACAGCCATTAACAGTCTGCTTAAAATTGCAAAGCATATCCCATACAAACATATTAAAAATGGACATTTCTTGCAGGTACTAACAGCTACATTTAAGCAAGTAGATGTGGATAAAATTCAGTTTTATAAGTTTGTGATTTTAAGCTTACAGAAAATTTCATACATCAGTAATTGAGGTGCATATAATTCTGCATTTAAATAAAATAATTTACCTCAATAACATTCTTTTTGCTGGATTTGTCCTTCGAGGCCCAGTCAATCAAAGCCCCTTTGAGATCCACTGTAAATTCTGGCTTAGACTGATTAACACCAAACTTCTGGAAAAAATTACCAACAGTGATAAAATTAAACCTGAGGAAATTCTTTATAGTCTTGCAATCTTTTTAATATAACATGTATTATTTATAGTCTATACAACTTAGACCAGATAGATATAATACTTTGCCACCAATCAACAGGCATGACACCAGGAAAACAAAAAACCTTCCACAGAACAACCTTTAAGCATGTCTGTTACAAGCTGCTCAGCTTAAAGCCCTCAAAGTTCTGCAAATTTAAATGCCAATCAGATTCCAGCAGAGATTTTTTTCCTATCACAAATGGCAGAAGTCCATACAACATTTGATTGTAGCTTGATTTAAGCCAAGATAGTCCCAAGCTTTAAACAAAACCAGCTAATAAGTAACTGAACAAAACACCCCCAAACATTCTGCCACTTAATCAGTGGTTGTATATAAAACCAAAAATCAAACCAGAAACAGTAGGCTTGCTGGACAGAAATCACATCCCTCCACACTGAAAGAGCACTCTCAGTTTGTACATTTCTCTATTTATATTTTTTAAAAAAACATTTACCCCCCAACACTTTTATGTATGTATGTCCTACCAAGTAAACAGAACTCACTGTCTGTTTACTAAAGAGCAAATAACCCACAAGTAACCCCTTCAAACAATTTAGAGGAAAACCTCAGGGAGCTATTCTTACCTCCTACCTTCACATTTATATTAGGTATCAGAATTTTTCAAAATAAAGTAGTTTTACTATGATTTCAACATACACCACATCACTTTGAAATGTAATTCCTCAAGGAAACCAGCTCAGTGGCCCACACAAACAAAAAAGCTCCAATTGCAAGTGACACAAGTAAAATTTGGAACAGGGAAAGCTGGAAGTCCTTCAGTTATAGCACAGAGATTTCACGCTGTAGTTCCAGAGAAAGCTTGCAGCATCTGCTCCCCCTGAAAGGTTCTCATTTCTTCAGGAAGCTTTTGATGTGTGAGTGCTGCTCCTGTGACAGCTCTGGGGGACCCAAGCCCCAGGACAAGCTCCTTGCTGCAAACACAAGTTTCCAGCCTGTACAAGAACAGCCATACCCAAGGGGAGAAAAGATGGTTCAGAAAACAGGACTAATCTGCTGCTTCTGATGAAACTCCCAGCATGGATGTTAATTAATGCTAATTGTGTCTCAGAAAAGCTGTTTACCACTGGAAAATCTCCATGTCTAAAATCCTAAGGGCAATGAAGTGTTGAATGGAAAGCAGCATCACAACTTCTTTATTTTACCCATGAAATATCAGAATAGGGCTGTACTTCTAATTTATCCAATGCCAATTAGCACTTGGGGAAAAAAATCCACACCACCTTCCACTTCCTAACTTAATTCTCAGATACCTCCTCCAAGAACATGTCTTATTGATTACAGTAGAGCTTTTGAGAGAAGCCCAGCTCAGCAGCAGAGTCCAAAGGAACAATCTCTGGGCCTTTCTGGCTCTAGCAGCAGCTGCAAGTTCAAGAGAAAGTCACATAGCTGCTGCACACTCATCCAAAGTGTCCCAGACGCACTTCCTGGCAGTCTAGATCAATCTTGCTGCGTGTTGGAAAAAAATTAAATCAATTTATAGAGTTTGGCACTGGAGAGAACAGGAAACTAGTGCCAAAGTCCTCTACAGGATTGGGGCAGGGGGGTGATTAGTTAAAGCCATGGCCCACATGATGCTGAGAATCACAGGACAGGACTTGCTACAGGTGACATCAGCACATAACAAGAAAAAAATGTTACCTATCAATGCTGTTTTGACCAAAAGAAAAGCCCTCCACTACATTAGCTTGCTGAATCCACACCTGACAGATTACAGCACTACCTCCAGCTTTACACTGTACCCATCTTTTTGGCCTGACTCCCTTCTCAGCATTTCAGAGAAGCACAGAAGAAAACAAAAACTAAAGCCAAAAGGGGAAAAAAAAGAAGACTTTTACCACTCCTTCACTCAAATGTTGGCCAAACTGCTGTGTGAGAGCCAAGGATGGGAAAACCCAGGCAAATAATCCAGCTACCCTGCAAAGCTCTTCTTAAACACCAACACATTACATACTTGTCACAGCCCTTTTATTCAAGGACATTCCAAGTTTACCATGCAGGCTCTCCTTTGAGCTTTCCTGTCAAGGTTCTTTTCTGCTCCCAGATCTAGGAAAATGAGATGCCAGCAGCCATTTCCCTCCTTAAAGCTTTCAGGAGCAAGTGCTGCACAGGGCTGCTCACACAACCTGCACAAAAGGTTGCTGAAGGCAACTGAACCCTCCTGAAGCCAGCAGGTTCTGCTGACAGAGCTCAAAAAAAAGCCTTTCCTTTTGCATCTGCTGCCACACAGATATTAAGTCTGCTTTCACAAAACAGTGCTACCCTAGTCAGCATGAGTCAAGAGAAATCCAGCTCTTACTGAGCAAACACCTTACTCTTACTGGATTCCTCTTTTGAGCTGTCTGGGAATTTTGGAAAGGGCAGCAGTGTAAAGGAGGGAGAGGTCTATATGTGGTGCTGCCAGCTGCCCTAGATATGAAGCTGTCCTACAGTCACTTCTGGCAGCTTTTTTTAGACAAAAAACATTGTCATGGGATGTACTTATGCTGATTGCATGGGAGAGGTAACTTTTTGGAAAGAATAAGGTGTTTTCTTGGCTTTAGATAGAGCAGCTGCCTGTGCAGCTTAAGGACAGCCTTGAAGATTGACATCAATAAATAAATTTTTAATCTTTTCAGGATTTTCTCCAAGTCCTGGAAGCCTGCACAGGGTCAAACCACACAGTCTGTACTGTGACACACTCTAGCATTCTTTGGAAACAGAACTGGAAGTTATTTATGGGAAGACTTTGGATGTACAAATGACACCTGACATTCTTGTAATTCTGTTTCTAATTAGAGTTGGGTAGGATGCTCTAATTCCAAGTCCTCCTCATCCACGGGTGGACTGTGGAAGAAAGCTGTGGAGACAGAAGCTCCTTTTTGGCTGGCAGGGGAGCTTCAAAACTACAGCTTAAGCTGAAAATATTAAAAAAAAAAAAAAAAAAAAAAAAGAGAAAAAAATTCTCTATTGTCACAGCAAAATGAATGATTGTTTTTAAACAAGACTGATAGGACCATTTGCATTCCAAAAAGTTTTCACAAAAGTATCTGAGCTCCTGCATAATCAGCAGTGCAATACTGATGAACTGTAGTAATGCACACATAACATCCTTGGCTAAAATCACAGTTGTGTAACACCAACAAGAGTTTGCTCAGATGAATCTTGAAGAGCATCTGTTTCCTTGATGTTTGGGAAGTTTACAGGCTTGGTTTGCCACCACTGTACTTGTCACTGAGGACACGTCCCTCTAACAGAAACTGACAGATGAATCCTTCTAAGCACTTGTCATTTTCTTTG
Source organism: Serinus canaria (assembly GCF_022539315.1). Classification (NCBI taxonomy): domain Eukaryota; kingdom Metazoa; phylum Chordata; class Aves; order Passeriformes; family Fringillidae; genus Serinus; species Serinus canaria. The sequence goes on along the minus strand of NC_066315.1, from coordinate 14,825,002 downwards.
CTTTATGAAGCCCTGTCACTTTGACAATAATACATCTCATTCACACCAAAAACTGAATGAAAAATACTTTAAAAAACATCCAAATCTTCTTATAAGAAGTAGCCTTTTACAAGGCTACCAAACTGTTCACAAGTTATCTGTTCCAGGCTTCCACATACAGAGTAATTAATTTCACAAACAAGAACAAGACAGTTGAATAATTTTAAACACAAGGTTAATTAATGAATCTTTGATAGGCAGCCCTTCTGTGTTTGGCATTTTCAAGCACAGAAGATGCTTAAATTACATATAAAACCCCTACAAATTTACACGAGTTTTCTGTATGTGGAATATTGCCAGAATATCCTTGTGCTCTTTTCCTTTCACCTCTTTGTGCATAACATTTACATTTTTGGGTATTCCAATTGCAGCTAGAATTATCAAACAATATGTACACCATTGTATCAAAGGCATCATAGGCACCATAAAAAGATTCCAAATTAGTTGTGTTAGAATAAATCAGACAAAATATCTGTTAAAAAACTCAGAAGATCATGCTGCTTATTAGTCAAGGCACTAGTGGTTCAGATAGTAGGCAAATTTGGGATTATCATTCTAGCACCAATGAACCAGATACGCTTTCTACTTTGTTCCAGTGGAACAATTACAGGATTATTGCAATAAACTTGTGTTAATTTGCACCTTGGATGACTTTCAAAAACAGCAAACAAGATAAATGTGCTGTTATATGAAGTGTCAAAACGAAATCTTGGAAAAATTCAAGTTTCCTTTCAGGATTAGTGGCAAATAGCCTTACAGTGACAAGAGGCATGCAACAAGAACACATACAGTGATAGCTGAAACTTGGGCAGAGTTTACATAGGTGACAGCAGGTCGATGACTGAGAGCATTTTTCCAAGAAGAAAGCAGCGAGAGCAAGAGCTCAGGAATTGAGCCCCCTTGGCAAAATGACTTGATGAGAAAAAGGAAGAAAAGTGATGAAGTCAAAAAACAATGCACAAAAAAAGAAGATATGGTTATATCAATCACTAGATGAATGCTAAATATTCTCATAAGGTGAAGAAGAAATGTAATTCTTATCATATGTCAAACTGTTAGACTTGACTTCACCTTATTAAAATATGGACACAGAACAAAGTTTGAGAGGTGAGGTGGAATTTTGAATACCTTAAAAACAAAAATTGCCTACAGAGACCAAGAAGAGTGTGTGTTGAACACTCAATTACATATCTACAAAGTCAGCTATGATTATGCAGGTGTAAAACATCAGGTCCTTGAGAGAGATTCTATTTTAATATTTCCAGCTTCATTTTATTCTCTCTGTACTGTTGATATTTATTTTGCTGACCCTGCTCTAGTGCTTAACAGTATACACAATTGGTAGTGTCTCACAGAAATATTCTGACTTCGGCACTTCTGCTTCACTTAAATTATCAAAAGAATTTACACATTTTTATTTTTAAATTTATTTGTTAAGATTCTTATTTATTTTGAAATTGTTCCATCTGGCATAACATGACTTACACTAGTGCTCATAAATCATACAACTCTGCTTATAGCTTCTCTTTAATGGATGATTAATTTGGGCACACATCATTTATAACATTATTATATATTCATGAACAGTTTAGCATTGTGTGTTTTAATATCAACATACAGCTGGCCAAGACAGTTCTTTTGATTTACAGCCACACCTGAATTAAGAGTATTAGTAGCTGTGACTGAGATTTTGGAACTTGACTAGTTACGTAGGCAGAACTTTTACTTTGCAATATGCCTATTAATATCTGTAAAACTAAAACACTTTTTGGATCTTTGGCTGCAAAAGTCAATCACAGAAGTCACCAAAATCCACTTCCTGCCATACAGTGTAATGATCTTCTTTCATGCCTTTAATCTTTATTGTTTTTCTTTCTTCCCTCTGCATGATCATCTTGCCCAGCTTTACCTTTTTCATTCTCTTCTACTCCAAATTTTATTTATCCATCCTCATCTATTTTCTTCCAACCACCCCTTCTACAGAAGGAGGGAAAAATAAATTTAGAGGTCTGAAAAAACCTCAATACTATAGAAAGCAATTGTCAATTCCAATTCATTATCCATAATGAAGCACAGCAGGAGAAAGTGAGGCAAGCAGAAAGACCAGTAAAGCACAGCAAGATAGCACAGGTCTGTAACAGGCAATTTTGCTGGAATTCACATGACAATATATGGAAATAATGAACACTGGCTCTGGCCTGTCTTTACTAATTACAGGAGATTCACACAGTTTAATGTCAGACCTCCTAAAAAGGCAATGAAAGCCATAGATAAAGAGCCATTTCTATACCTATTAATGCAAGAATGCAGCTGGATAAATACAGCAAATTTAATGACAGTGCTATTACACTAGAGGTGATAAAAAAATTGAATAATCATCATCTTCAGTGTGATGTTTCTGTTTTGGTCTTCATCAGACAACAAAATAAGTACAAGTACTTGTCATCCAGTATGAAGACCAAGAACAAAACGGAATCCAGCAAGACAAAGACTAAATCATAAGACATCAATACTGCATTGCTCAAATAGGCCAGGGCAAGAAGCCATGTGTCAGACTATTTTCTTCATTATATGTATCACATTCAAAATTACCTGGAGTTTACAAAAAAATATCCAAGAATGGTAAAACACACAAACTGTTTCGACAAACACATTAGTACAGAACACAAAAGTATTTGGCCTGGAGAAATAACTTCAAGTCTAAGGAGTACCTGAATGTCAAAAATACACACATACAACTGGTTTTCTTCTTACTCTACATCATAATTACATTATGGTTACACAAAACTATTTTCTTGCCAACTTCTACACAGGTTTTTTTTTCTGTATTGGGTGTATATATATATAGGTATTTAGGCCCTGCAAATAAGAGGGCTTTAGTTTATTGTGCTTTACATGACTAACACTTCAATGAGGGTGGGGGTTGTTCCTGGGCTTACCCAGCCAGTTCCACTTCCTTGAGTTTTAGTGAACAGCAGTGATGACCCTTGTAACACTGCCCATGATGACATCCAATTCTTTCTGTAAATAATTGTAAACAAACATAAAATAAATTGCCTCTGAAAGCAGATATTTAAACTGTTCATCATTGTTGCTCAGCTGACCTGTAAGTTAATATAGTTAAGCACATATATAGTCATTAGTGGCATCAGCAAGTCTTAATTGCTATCATATTTGTAGAAGGAAACATATGTTAACAATCCCAGCCTGACCATCAAAGTCTAAATCAAACAAAGCTAATTAGCAGTAGAAGCAGTACACCAAGAGAAACACCATGCAATTATAATTTCAAAGGGGCTAATCTGGAACGCTCAGCTCACTGTGTACTTAACAGAACATGCCAAACTACTGCATAATTCTGAAATTCGTTGATCTGAGATGCGACTGTCCCATGTTTATGTAATAAGCTCCTTTATATTGGCAAAAAAGTATTTCCTACACATCTGAAAAATTAAGAGAAAGAACAAGTTGTTTCAGTTGTCTGACTATTTGATTTTATGCCAGCAGACCTGTCCTCCTGAGGTTATTTTTTTAAAAAAATCTTGACAAGCCCTAAATATCTATTCCCATTGCCCAACATGAATTATTACTTAACAGCTCTCAAAGTGACAGGATGGCCACAATGCATCTTTCTGTTCAGCAGTGCAACAATCCAGATCAATGATTCCAGCAGATGCAACGTAAATGATGACAGCACATTGCACCAGCAGCAGCTCACACACACCACTGTCTGCCCAGCCCTGGCAAACTCTTAGAAGAACTCTGAGGAACCAGGCTGGAGGTCAGATGTGCTGCCCAGCCAGACTGGACTAGGTCAGGGTGGGTCTACAATAACAGCTGGGTGTTGGCTCTTTAATCCTCAGAACAAGCATGCTTTGTGTATCACAGCTCTGGGAAACACTGAACTAGATATAACACACTGTAGATCTAAAAGATTAAATTACCAAAAAAAAAAAAAATAAAAAGGGGAAAAAAGGCAAGAAGCAAATCTAAATTAACTCTGAGGATGTGCCACGCCTCGCAGTACTTGCCATTGATTCAAAACACCAGAAATGTAGTTAGACAGCATCACCTGATTACACATTATGATTTATAGTGTAAATTGCTGCCTGGGACACAGAGGAAAGTTAGAAATTAGGTCAATCACCTACAGGAAACTGACATTGGGCAATACACTGCTCCAAAGCCTTCACAAGCACAGTGAAGGGAGAATTATGGAGCATATGGATGTACACTCCTTTGACAGTAAAGCACAGCAAGTGAAAGTCTGAAAACTCCTCTTACACTGATTTTATCCAAGGAACAAGACACACCATAACCTATACAGATTTGTTCTTCAGTAAATCAATCAATCAACCCCATTTCAGAAAGCTCTCATCAATGCACCTTCAGGAAATGGCAGGCCTGTGTGAAGCCCTGATCCATGAGCCTCTGGCTCTCTGCAGTCCATTAGCTTTAGCTCACTGGGACAAACATATGGGGTAAGGTTAAGCTGTGTCATACAGGAAAACCTCTAAGGCAAATTCACACAAAAAGTTGCAAACCCCAGTATGCTGTCCTAATACAAAAGACCCTTGATAAACCCTAAGCACATGCACTTTTCAAGTCCAAGACTTACCGAACTTTCTTCCCATTTTCTGTGATTTTTGTCACATTTAATAACCCATACTTTTCTTGACCCTGTAAGATAAGAGTAAGACATAAGAAATAGAAAAGAAAGCCTGCTTCTATTAACATCACATCACAGAATTCAATTCCCCAAATAATCCATTTCTGGCAGTGAGCCATCATGTCATAACTTCAAGAAACTGTCTTTAACCATATTTAAATATTCAGAGATCAGCAAAATCAAAATTCCTCTGGGAAAGTGCTTATTACCACTCAGATGGTAAAAAGCCTTCCCTCATCAAGACCAAGGTTCTTTGGACAAGCCAAATTAAATAATTTGTGATAGTAGACAGTGAAAATTATGAATGTAAAATTTAAAATGATTTGCATAATAGTAATACAATAATAGCACAGTAGTCCTTTACTAAAAAAGGAGGTGGCTGACAAAAAAAACAGCCTAAGTTCCTATATAAATTCTTCCTATTAATTTTAATATAATTTCTTATTTTAAATAAAACATGGTTGAAGCGCATAAAAAATTAACATATTCATGTTAAAAACAGAAGAGTGAAGCATTTCTTTGATGTCCTCTTTTTTCCTATCCCCATGGAAAATAGTAAAATTTTAAACTACTTAGTTATGTCTTGTTGATGAAAACCATCTATATTAGCATGCCTACCAAAAAAAATTTGAACACCAGTCAGTGATTGGTGGGAGAAGAACAGTGCTGAACAAGAAGGCTGTTTGCAAGTTTCAAAGATTTTAAGTGAGTATTTCTTGTCTCTGTGTGAAAATAATAAAATGAAGGAATGTTCAAAAAGCATTCTAGGATAAAAAGATTCACTTAAACCATCACCTTAAAATGAGGCATGAAAATCTACCTTTTTTTTCTGACACCCCAGCCTTGTCTAACCAGCCAGTGGTGCTAAAAGAATGCTAAATTATTTTATCATCAATTCCTTTTCAGTAACAGCTTCTAACAGTTCCTAATGTATGTAATAAGCTATTAGTTGAAACAATCAACCAGGGAATGGATCCAAATTAGTTTTATCATTAAAAAAAATGACCTCAATTCTAGATCCAATGAAAATAGAAGATAAATCCTCTTCAGAATTTTCCTCTAAATCTCAAATTTAAATAGACCATACCTGCACAATACAATTTTAAAGGTGGGGGAGTGGGTTGATTTTTTCTGTTTGTTTGTTTTTTGGGGTTTTTTTGTTTGTTTGGCTTTTTGGTTTTTTTGCTGGGATACCATGGACAACACTCTTATCAGAGACACAGATTTTCATGGATTTTAAAAATTTCACCTGCATGTTTCAAGCCCAGCATGTAAAATACAGAAAAGACTCATTATCAAGGACAAAAGTGTTTAGCTGGTGGATCAGATGTTACTTCAGTCCAGTGGTAACTGCTGCTCTTACTCAGTTTAATATCTTCACTGGGCTGAAATGCTTTTCCAAGCCAGTGACAGAAGCATTATTTTCCAAAACTGGTATTTTCAACAGAAGAAGTGAGCCCCTTCCCTCATCCACTCTCCAAAAGGCCAAACAAATGAATTATCCCATTCTTTGGATTACTCTGTTTGAAATCCATGTGGAGCAGGGACCAGCAGTCCCACGTATTACACCCTTTTAACCAACCTTTGGCTTTTAACAAGCAGAACAGCCTGTTGCCAGCTTTCACAGCAGTTGAGTAACCAGTGCTCACTTCCCAAAATAAATCATGGTTTTAGTCAATTACTCACAGTGGCACCAGTGGGGATGTTTCAGAGAATTATTCAGAGCAAGGATCATACTGCCCTACTTAGCAGCAACACTAGGGGGTACTAACGGGAAAATTAATGGAATCAGGAGAAAGAAGAGGAAAGCAGGTTAAGGATCAAAATTCTCAAATACTTATCAGCTTTCTTTGGAATATTTGAATCCCAGGGAACAGCTAAAGAACATACAGATGTTTTTTCTATTACCTAAATCAGGAGTGAGCTCTTCTGCAAAATACAGTTTCAAAAATTCAAGATCTGAGCCATATTTAAAGAAATTAGATCACATGCACCAATAAATGCATTTGTGTAAGGTTATTAGCTATGCTTGCTTAATAAACAACGTTTATTTTATTGTGAAAACCTGTTTGAAGTGTTGTGAGAATGGATTATCATGACTAAGCCAGAGAACTATTTCCCTGCATGCAGAGTAAGAAAGAAAACTGACCAAGTTACTTATTTCAATGCTACTGTAGTACAGTTCCAAAATTAAAAAAAAAAATAATTAGAAAAATGAAGTTTTTTATTCATTTCCTGCTGTTTAAAAAGGAATGATCACATTTGAAATATAAACTGAAATTTAAGAAGCTGTTTAGCTTAGCAGGCTAAGGTTTTTCTCCCAGAAGTTATTCTGCTAAATCAAAAGGACACAGTCTATTTATGCTAGGTCCCCTATATCTTTTTAAGAAGACTGAAACACAAGCCAAAATTAGAGATATCAACTATTACTGACTAACAGTGAGGGATTCTGTCAAGGGGGGAAATTTTCTGTTAGCATTTTCTAGATGCTATGTAAGAAGATGTGACTGTTGAAGGAAGCAAAGCAAGTTCTACATCATTAGGCACAATTTGGCCACAGTGAATTTTTGACTTAATCTACTATCACTAAGTTGCATTTAAACCAAGGACATTCACATTTTTTTCCTGAAAGCAGAGCTGGATGTAATGCATTCCTTTTTAAATGCAAAGTCTTCAAATAATTTTATCCCATTGTTTTTCCCAAGAACAAGAAGGCTTGCCCTCAATTCTCTAATCGTGAATAGCTCAGTTTCTACAATATCCACTTATTTATTTAAACATTTTGCATACTGACTGTGGCTTGATGCTTTGGTGAAGAAGGAGATGATTCATTTTCAGGAAAACTGGCCTTAGAAGCAGCTGATGATTCCTATAAAATTCAAATAGTCAATGTCAACAGATATTGTTATCATCTTTCATACAAATATTTTATTTTTTTTAACCTAAAGATACTTTCTCTCTTTCTATTTACACACTCATGGATTAGAAAAGTACTTCTTTTAGGCATTCATAATATTCTCAGTTATATTTTAAACTTACTTACTAAACAGTGTTCTTACAAGGTTTACAGACAACACTCAAACTGGGTTAATTAGTACATAACCATCTGAAAAAAGTGTTAATACATGCTGCATCAGCTTCAAGCAAAGCCTTATCAAGAGGTAAATTTTTTGTATGACATTGCTATCAAATTATGATGTATATGTAAAATAATGGCTGATTACAAGATACCATATACAAAGACTAAGATTTTAAAGAATACAATATGTTTCTGTGTGGTTAGTAAATACAAGATTAGCATAAAAAATTATATAAATAGAAAAACACATACCAACTTTATTAATTTTTGTGACTCATGATCATTAATCTCCTTATAATCAAACACTGAAAATCTCTAGAGATTTGGGGTTTTGTTTTGAAGTGTTAACTACAGACCAAAATAAAATACTTAATCTCTGAAAACTAGAAAAATTGCCCATCTGGAGCAACTAAAAAAAAAAAGGGCATGTCTGTTTTCTTTGAAGCAATGATTGCCTTGCATAAACACACTGCTTGAAAATCTGGTAAAGAATTTCAAATGGAAGAAAAACATCATTTGTTCTCTGTTACTGTTAATACATTTTTCCCCCTCTCACTTTTTAAGTCCCTTGATAGCTCTCCTAAACCCAGTTTGCTTTTGGAGCATTACATAGGACTCTGCAAACTTGTGCTTCAAAATTCACTTGCAAATCTACCTAGAGAAGAGGCCCACTAGTTCTTTTAGTAGCACAATAACAGAGAACTTTAGCACTCATAAGTAGAACAGCCTAAATGTTCCATATTTTCAGATGTCTGCAAAGGAAAAAAAAAAAAGTTCAAATTAAGAAAATCAATTGTCTCCCCCAAGAAGGTATTTTTTCCTATGCTTATCAAATTTTTTAGCTGATGGCTATTTCCAGATATGTGCCACAGGCAATAAACTGGTAACCAGTATGTTTGGTATAATCAAATTCTCATGAGCCCTTGCAACCCATACTTTCACTCTGACACATTTCAAGTATTCTTTTGACTGCCCTATTTTCATACAGTTGAGTTCCATTGTTTTTCCAGGAAAAAAACAAAATAAAGAAAAAAACCAGAAAACAGCTTCCCTAGGTGACAGCTAAAAAGAAAGCCTGGGGTTCATGTGGCCACCCAGACAAATACCAGTTGCTTTCCTTTCTACTTCATTCTGAATTTGAGGTAGCTTTCATAAAGCAACAGCAACTCTGGAACAAGAAATCCAGTATTTGTGTTAATGAAACATTCCCTTTCCACATACTAATTTAAAGCAGAATATATTAACAGTGTGCCTGCTAGTGGTAATAAAACAGCTGCATTAATGAACTAAAAATTATTTGTATTTCCATAAAGCATTAGTTTATTGTTCCACTACATGTTTTAAATTTTCCCTAAGCCTTAATGTTGTGCTCCATATAAGCTATTTTCTTCTCACCAATAAAAAAACACATGCTGCCTACATGTTTGGAAACTGTTAAAGGAGCTTTAGGCTGCTGACTTAAGACTTCACAAAAGCAGCCCAAATAGAGTTTCTTTTGGTTATTACCCATAACATTTGTGCATTTTAATGCTTGCTTCACTAGGTTTAAGTTCTCGATATGTGAACACTGAGCCTTGAAGAAATGTAAACACCTCCACTTATTTAATGTTTTACAAAAGCTTCTCCATTCAGTGCAGCACTACATAAAGTTCTTTCCAAAACAGCAGTACATCTTATGCCAAAAAATTGAAAGTCTTCCTTAAAAGCGAAGCCAGAAGTTCAAGCTATCTCCAACAAAATCGTTCATACCTGCGAAGCATAACCTGCACACGAGGCTAGAAGTGTCCACTCAGCTTTGATTTATCAGGGCTCCATCTAGGCTGTGTCTCATGGAGTGCCACAACACACTGAGTACAGAAGGATGCATGAGGCAGAGGAGGAGGAGGAGGGAGGGGAAAGGAGCAGCAGCAGGATCTCAGAACCACTGGAGCTGAATTAATGCCCAGAGGTGCAAAGTCTCCAGCCAAGCACGGCCCACTGCCTCCTCAGCACCACACATGATACATCCCAAAGTGACAACTCAAAAGCTCAAGATCAAATCCAATAAATCCTGCTCCGAAGAGCTAAGTCAGCTCATGGAAAGCAAGTCCCTTAAAATGGATACAACAGGTCGAGCAAGTAAGGTTCTGGGCAGCAGATCCATTGTCATTACAACTACTGTGTTTTGTCCATTCAAATTTGGTTTTGACATCTGTGATTACACAAGGCCACTAATAGGCTTTTCCTTACATTTTCAAATCTGCAGTAATTTTTTTTCCCTATAAATTTTAGGAAAAGGGAGCTTACAATGCCATTTCTTGGTATTTCATTCTGAGAAGTTTGTGCTAAGATTTCAGCACTACCAAGTTTCATTTTCCAGGTATCTTGGGATGGACTGCAGTGAAGTTACAGAAACCAGCATATCACCACTGTACATCACCCATTTCAGTTCCTCCCTGCTCAGATCACATCAGCTCTCCTGACCCACGGGCAGAATGGCCCAGCACAAGAAGAAATGGCAAGGAAAAAGGTCAAAGCAGAGGCAGAGCAAGGGAAAAGCCCTGTCTCCTTGCTGGCCTAATCAGCACTTCTTACTGTACAGCCCAAAAAAGACTACTGAGAACATGCCTAAGAATGGGCAGAAAACAGCTTTTGTTGTTACTAGCCCACAGCATTTTTCAGGCTAAACACCAGCTCAGCTGTGGAGGGGACCAAAGCCAAATGTTTCAGCACTTTCGGTACCCTCCTCTGCCCTTCAATAACAAAATTACAACCCTGTTGTAACCATGCACTGCTTTTCCCCTGAACTAACACTAGTTAAAATACTTCAAGGACAATAAAAGAGCTACTATTCACAGAGTAACAGTAGTGAAGTTATTGAACAGCCCTTGTTTTTGCTGCACGTTATACAAAATGATACAAGAGACCGAAAGAGAAATGAAACTCAGAAAATCAGGCATAGTAACTTCTGGTACATTTAATGTGCCACACATCAGAAACAAGTGGCATTTCAGCATGCTGATAACTTGCTCCTACCTTGTCGTTGGTGTCCAGCACAATTGTGCTGTGCCTCCATTTTGTTAAAACTATTGGTTCCTGTAGCCTCCTGTCCAGACTCCTACTCTTTATTATATCTCTCTGCTGCTGTGGTGAAGCATTATACTAAAAAAAAGAAAAATAAAATTGTAAATAGAATCTAATTCATGCAAACAAGACCTGGACATACCACTCATATGCCTAAAGAGTGCAAACTTTCAGACTCCTGATGTCACCACCCAAGGGTGTGAAAACAGCCTTGGTTTTATTTTGCATTTAGTCTTCAGAATTCTCCTTTCTCCTATAGTCTTCTCTGAATCAGTAGCTAAGACTGGCATGTTGGGATAATACTCTCAGTTGGCAGAGAGATGTTTGATTTCTCCTGCAGCATACATTGCTGATCTTGCAACCCAACAGGGCACTGAGTACCACCAAGGAATTACAGGAAATACAAGTTTCAACATTCACTCTTCATATTGCATTGACAGTACTACACCACCTGACCAGTTCTTGTGTAAGAAAAAGAAAACCTGTGATCCTAACAATATTTAGATTGTTATGATTGCCTGGTATGACTCTGACAGGAAGATTTGGGATGCCTAGGATGAGGAGACATGAGGGTGAGGATTTGCTTTTACAGAATAAACACATCAAATTTTACACAGAATAAACACATCAAATTGCTTATAAAATAATTTGCTGGTTTGGAATGTACTTACCACATACAAATGTACACATACCATAAGCATGGAAGATAAATATTTAGAAGGAAATATTTTTAACACTTAGCAGAATTGTAACAACCAAGAAGAGACCATATTTGTCATAGGTTTTCTAGTAACTCAAGAGCATGCAAACTTGCTGAGAAAATGTGAGGGTCATGAGAAGGACACAGCATTTAACCAGTTCTCACAAGTGCAGCATATTTTTCATTAATAGTGTTGCCATTTTACATCATCCCAATACATTGTAAAAAATTCTAAAAATATTTCAGACAGTGTTATACTGAAAGCACAAAAGACAACATCATTGTATGGGAGCTTTAAGTGATTTATTAAAATCTCATTCTTTTATACAGTATCAAAAGACTGAAATCTGCACATAGAAAGAAACTTAGGGCAGCATTTGTAGAGTGACATAAAGCACTAGAATGAACTAGGTAGGAAATAACAAAGAAAAGTGAAGTGTCACTTTTACCTGAGAAGGCTAAAGCAATAATCTCTGCAAGGACAAGGAGTTCTACAGTTTTGCTACTGATTCCTGCTATAAGCTTAGAGCCTCACTTGTTCAAAGACCAAACAACCTATACCTGCACATACCAACAAAGCATGGCAAAGTTTAACCTAAACAACATAAACACTAAATCTAACCAAAATTGCATAATACAGTTATATTTATTGCCCAAATAAAGAACCAGCATTACTACTGCTATAGCACTCACAATGCTTGAGTTAGCTTTGTAGGTTACTAAGAACAGAGTTAATGCTCCAATAAGCCAACAGATGCTTAAAAGCCAAATAACTTTAGCATTTTGTTACATTATTTTAATATGCACAAAACTAATAAAACACTCCCAAGTGAACGGATGTTGCAGTATTGAGAATAAAATCTGGTAGTTCATGTACATTCAGAAACAGATCAGCTATCACTGCAGAAAATCACTTCTGAGCCTGCCTTTGTTCTGGCTTCAGCACATTTCCACTCACATGACAACTGCTTCCCCACAGTGGTGAGGTTTAACCAGCTCTCAGTTTGTCTCCTTGTTAAATCCAGAGCTGAGCTGTGATAGATGCTGAAAGGACCCTAGTGCAGGTTTGCTTTCTTGTAAAGGAAATATCCACTCTGCCAGAGCTCCTGCAACCCAAACCACAGCAGCACGTGCTGAGCAACGTGCAGCAAAACTGCCTGCCAGCAAAACTAAAATCTAAATAACTTCCAGTGAAACTATGTCTAAATCACAAAGGAGGCAACAAACAGCATTCCTTGCAGCAGCTCTAACCCATTTAGGTAGGCAGTTCCAACACATTTCTTGCTATGAAACAGAACTGTTTATTTCAGAAATAGATTTACACATTACTGACACTGGTATACATTATTTATGGAAATCTTCCATGCACTTTCCATTTGAGAAACTCAAGGAATTGAAAAAACAAATATGTATTTTGAAGTAATTTATCTTGACTTTAAGTACATTTTAAAAGTTAGGATAGGGGCACAGGTGATCTGTATTTAAACGGTGCCTTTGATACTATCACAAGCCACAGGAGTTAACCTCTCTAACAAACAACCCCACCTGGAAGGGAAAAGGAACTGTAACATGAAATTCAAGTTTTACTAAACATATTTAACAAGAAAGCAAAACAACAGTATATGGAGCTCATCAACAAAGCACTGCTAACAACTCAGGAACACTTAGCTCTGTGAATCTTAGCAGATTAAATAATTTGCATTGGTGATACAAACAGCATTAGTAAACTGACAAGTCTTTAAAGGGAACATTTGACATTTTTGCCCCATTTTTTCACAATAGAAACTTCAAGTAAATCTCTTTTTCTCAATGTCTATGAGGTTTTTTGTTTGTTTTATTCATTATAAGTAGTAAAAAACACTGTGGGGAAGGGTGATGTGGAAATAAAAAGTTTTGTGTTTCTGGGCTCAAGACAAAAGTCTTCACTTTTAAAATAAATGAATTGGTCTGTAATGTCCAAACAGAACCAGGGAGAGACAGAGACACCTCTTCCTACTCCACATTGCCCAGTAGAACTCACCACCCTGGACCAGGCAGTGTGCACTGGCCAGGGAGAGGTGGCCAGAAGAAGGCTTGCCTGCTTGGGTGACACCACCCTGCTACCCTTTGCTCTGTCCCACCCAACCTCACTTCAAAAAGCCTTGCAGAACAGCTTCAGGTTGGTTCCCTGATGCTCTACAGGACCCCTACATGACAGGAGCTGCTCTCTCTCCTCCTGCATTTGCAGTATTCACCATTGTTTACCAGAAACTAGGCTGGGCTTGCCTTCCCTCAAACAAAATCTTGGTTTTACATAACCATAAGCAAGCCTTCTATGCCTAAGACTTGGCGTGATCCTGAAGACAGAGATCAGGCAAGACTGTCCTCTGCAATAAAACTGACCCATTCAAGATTACACATTGCCTGGTGGGACAACCCCTGCTACACCATGTGCCTTACCAGCATCTTCTTAGGGTGCAGTGTTCGTTTCCTAACACTAAAGCTTTTTAAAATGTAGACCACAACTCCACATTTACACACTGCTGCTCACTGGAAATCCTCCACAAACTCAGATTTGTCCCATTACAATAACCCCTCTGGCACATCACCCCATCTTGCTCCCCATTCCATTGGGAGCATCTCTTATCACACAGGGGGCACATGAGCAAATTGTTCATTCCGTGACTGCACACACCAAGCAAAACAGGGATTTTTTTGAAACAGTTCTTGCTGTAGTTCAAAGACACCAGTGGTGTAAATTTAGGTCACAGTATTCTTTTCATTGCTGAATTTGTTCAATACCTTCTCCAGCTACTTAAAGGCTTTCTTTGCTTCAGTATAAAATTTTCTAACCTTCTCAACTGGCTGAGTGATTTCTATTAAATTTTAAGCTGATATAGGGCATGGCTCAAGGCTCTGTCCCAGCCTAATTGTGGCTGAAACAAATGTAACACCTCCAAGTTATTTGTAGCAGTTGTCCCCATTCTTACAGAGATGGCACGGATCTGTCAGTTTTAAGAAACAGAAAAACTATTCTTCTTGGTTTGTGTTAGCAACAACTTCAGCCGGACAAAGGAAGTGGGTGGGCTAAGGGAGAAAAGACTGGGAAGCAACCAATACTGAAAGCTGGTAAAGACATGAAGTGAAGCATTTTAGACAACCTTACTACAATCAAATTCAAAACAGCAGCATTTAAAAACATTGTGCTACCCTAGTACCCTTTAGCACCTCATATATGTTATTTGTTATAGTTGTCCCAAAAGACTGTCTGAAATAGAAGAACCTTCCATAAATTAAGAACTACTCAGAACAAAATTACTTTCTAGTGCTCCTACTGTCCTTGGCTTTGAATAAACTTTTTTGTTGTTGTGATAGAGGTAACACCTATGTTACAGCTTTTGCTTTTCTTATAAATAGGACTATTCTTGCCCTCTTAAGGGATTTCATTCCCTTCCTTTCTCTAAGGAATGAAGATTTCTCTGCCAGAGCATGTCAGGGTGGCAGTAGCTGGAGGCCTCACCCACACAGAAGGAACAGAACCCAGGCAGAATGAGACCACTGGGACAAGCAGCTCGAGCTCAGATGTACCAATGACTGAAGACACCTCTGGATAACCCACTTTGTTCACTCTGCTGTCTTGGACATCCACTGCTTCAACTTTTAATCCTCAAGGTCACCAAGACTGCTCATCTTTGATGAGCTGCCCCAAGTCCTTGCTGATTGCCACAGGTCCTGCTGTGTGCCCAAGCAAAGGCTGGGGGAGGTGGGAGCCACTAAACCCCAGGACAAATGAGGAAGATCAGACCAGGATTTGTGAGTAGAAATACAGATATTAAAGAGAAAGGGGAAAAACCCATGACTGCCTTCTCATCCTTAACTCGGGTTTGTTTTTTTAACAACCTGTGTTGGTAAAAACCACCTGGATCTTCACACCAACTGAGGCTGTCTCAACTTTCACCAGCCAATCCCAAATTTAAGCACAAGAATGTCACTACTGCTAATGAAACTGCCTAGTTCATTGACTTGCAGTAGACTCAAACACCAGCACACAGGGTAAACTTCAAATCCAGCAGCACAGCTCAGAACAAGACAAATTTACCATAAGACAACCAAGTTTTATTTACACGTTCTTCTATTTATTTTCCTTCACCATTTAATTGCATTATATGTTTCTGACATTACCTGACCCCTGTTTTACTGTAATTTTTTCAGCTGTCATGCTCTGACAGTTTTCAGGTCTCCATCAGGAAAACCATCACCAAGTACCAGAACTGAGGCCCCTGAGCTCACCCCCCATGCTGGCAGTGCACAGAGTGAATTCACAGACTGCTGGTCCATTAACACTGCCAAAAATGAAACTCCTCCAGCTACTCCTTCCTCTGTGGATACAGCAAGGAGAGCTTATGCTGCAGGAATTTGTGAGAAGAACACAGACAATTTCAATATCACAGTCTGTAAATATTAACACTCAAACTGAATTCACTCCAGAGGCTTACAGTAGACACATTTCTCTTCCAAAGGCTACTCTTGGATCAGTGAGCTTGCCCAGAGGAAGGCCAAACATCATGCTCTTATGTCAGGTGTTGGCCTAAGAATGCATTTTGAAAATCTGAGAGATTTTTAATCTCTACTTTTTATGAGGTTATCCCCTATAACTCTTATTTGAGCTATTCATTTTGATATTTATTCGATTTCCCACATTGGGTTTGGTGTTTTTCTGGGTTTTGGGGGTTTTTTTTATGGTTTTTTTTTTTTTGGTCACTTAGGTTAACTTTTCTTGAAACTTCAGAAATTCGTGAGTTCTAACTCCTGAGATGAGTTTAATGCCCCTTACCCTTACTAAAGATTTCTCATTTGCTTAAGTCATAGAACTCCTATTAGAAAACTATGTTTCTGGAATAGGGTTGTAGCCCTTCTTAAACTGAATTTAGACAGTATTCTTTCACTAAACAGGAAATAAACATATTTTATCATGTAACTTTAAATTGCTTGTTCGTTGGGGTTTTTTGTTGCTTGTTTTGGTTGTTTTGGTTTTTTTTTTTAATAATTGGCAAGAACCAAAAACTGAATACAGCAGAATACTGCAGGTGACAAATATCAGTCCTCTGCAGGATCTAGCAGAAACTATGATTAAATTAGTATTATCCATTTTAAAGATTAATTCAGTATGTTCTTCTCTTCCTCTGCAGAAAGCTGGGTCACACTCATCATGAGCCTTAATAGACTTTTCAGCAGTTGTCAAAGCTACTGCATCTGAAACATCATTTTTAGCCAGAGGCATCCAGCTATTCCTAGATGTTATTTAAATCCACATGACTGGAGGGCTTTCTGTGAGACTGTCTAAAGTAATTTGTTTTGTAACTGTCCTCCCTTCACAAAATATACCCTCACAATTTTTAACACACATACAAGAACAGAGTGTTATTCCCAAGCATGTGCACATTTATAGTTAATTCTATTACTCTGAAGATTTTTAATGTCACAGTATTAGCTCAGCTAGTGTGCTATTTCCAGAAATCTCTGAACCATTCTTAGTTCTAATGAAATCCAGATTATTAAGAACCATCTAACAAAAGATTCTATTCTTTTTCTGGTTTATAGTATTACATGACCATGCTATTATATCACTTTATTTCACAAGATTTGGAAGGCAACATTTGTGCTAAATACACTGAGGATAAAAAAAAAACAAAATCAAAAAAAACCCACCAAACTGAGCAAGAGTAGGGTTGTTCCTAGCAACTTACTTTTCATTTAAGCAAGTGTTACAATGCTGAGATCTTTCTATGGTTTTCTCTCACTGCTCAAGGGAACTTTCAACATAGATTCTTTTTCTTCGAAGCAGTTTTGTGGTCTGAGTGTTCTTTAATTCGTTTGTTTTAAGTACTTTATAACCAGCTTCAGCAAGGTCTTTGAGAGACTAATCTTCAGTCATGCTTAATTACTCACAAGCATAACGTCTTCAAATATATAGTTACATAAACTAGCTTAATCTTTTGTTGAAATATTTAATCTATTCCACAGAATTGAAAGCTAAAAGCCAAGGATTCTGAATCTAAGAGTCAATCGCTCATTTTGTTCTGTTAACCTTATGTTTGCTGCCAGTCAAGATTTACTAGTTTCAAGAAGGAATTAAAAAGTACATTCCACCCAAATGAATTATAGGAAATAATTTTCAAGGAAAATTCCTAATATTATCTGGTCACTTTGAGATCACAAATTACAAACCAAAGGCTATGTTTCATTTTGGAAGTGGCTACTAAAACAACAGAACTCAGTCTTTGTTTAGAATCACTAACGTGCATTATTAAACAAATACTACACCCACACCCTTATGCCTCCTAATGTACCTCAGGTAATGGTTCTGGATTACCTTTGTGACTTATTCTAATTGGATTAAAGGCAATTTGCTATTTAATTCAAATCCTAACTCAATCTATTTTTGTGAAACACAATTTCCTCCAAGTCAAAAATTTCTGCACAGCACAAGTCATAGAATGAAGTACTCATGACATTATTCCCCAAAATTATTTCAATTATACATACAGAAGTAACAATTGCTTCTGGTAAAAACTGATTTTAAGACAATGGCTTCTGGTAAAACCAGATTTTAAGACTTCTAATAAATCCAGTAACTAATCAAAAGCTAAACAGCTTTTAAAACCAATAGGTACAGATGATATTGTTACATTGAGACATGTTACAAAATTTAACTAACACATCAGACTGACACAGGAGAATTCTCAAAGCTAGCTCAACTCTTCAGTGATTCCAATGCACATTCTTCTACTGACACAACAAAACAGCTTAGTATATTACTTCATTTCTAATTTTCATATAAATATTTTCTCACAAGTGCTTATGAAAGCACTACCTATTAAGGTTGCTCCTTTCTAAGTGGAAGTGACTCAAGACTCTGATTTTTATACTGATAAGACAATAATGGAGAAACATGCTTTTTCATATATTTATGCACACAGTTTTGTGTGAAACAATTTTTTTAATGGCCACAGCTTTTTATGTAGTATTGAACAATGGCAGGGAAGACATACATAACAACATCCATATGACAAATGCCCAGTTTTTTGAAGTGAATGAGAATTAAATAGCTTTAGATACATCCTCAGACTACCAAGTGTCCCCAGATCTGTCACTTCCCTACAAATTTTTATTTTCACTACAAAATTAATAATTACCAGAACACAATTCTGGTGAAACTGTGCCATCCTCAAAAATACCAAAAAAATTCTGCTGAAACATTTTTTTTTCAACACTTGTTTGCATAAGTACTTTGGAGGGTTCTAAAAATAGACTACAGTTTCTCAGTGAAGATTTCTCCTTTTTCCTATACAGGTTTTCTTCATCACAGCAAAATCACAGATACTGTTTTGCAGCCCTGCATAAAATTTTTGCTCAATTCAACAAAGACACCAGATCTCCTTTGACATATGAATAAACTACATCCATCCATTTTTCATGTCCTTTCATTTCCTTTTCCTCTTCATAATCATAAATTCCACAAAAATGCAATAAATAACAAAGAGCAATATCTGAGTCCTCCGGTGGTGAATACCTCACATTAAAGGCCTGATAGAACACATATTTAGGAAGAGGGGAAAGCCCCAAGTTGCTGAAGTTTCTTTTTTAGGTCACTCACCTTAGGTAACTCCCACTCTGATCTGGAACCATCAGCACTGTAGTAGTATGGTCTACCTTGTTCATCTGCATGTTTTATCCACTGCAGAAAGAAATGTGATGACAGAAAATGTAATCAGAGTGACAGTCACAACAGTAAATCTCTGAGACCTGAGATTTAAAGTTAATTTTTAATTAAGTGCCATCCACTTCAGCCGTGTCTAATGCACAACCTCCATTAACCAACTAAGGTTAGACTGCAATAAGAGCAACAGTTTTCAGCATCCTGATTTTTTTCTTCTGTAACTCCTCAGAAAACCGTCCAGCAATATCACAAAAGAGATTGTGATAAATAGATTTTTTTTTAAGATGCCATATCTCATTCTTATCAACATTATGTTGTCAGTTTAGGGAGGCACAATTTTTCCATCAGATCTGCACCAGGATCTCATATATAAAATTACAAAAAAACAGCTCAACCAGCAACTGCTGATGAGAGATTTATGCACTAATTGAACAACTTTTTAAAAACATCAATGGAAATATGAGATGCAGTCCCTAGAGAAATCACAAAGAAGACACTATAATTCCTGTAACCTCTTCAAGCACCTCCCACAATCAAAGACAAAAACCCATGACAACTGGGACTGGTCATGCAGAAAGAAAATAATTGTAATGAGAAAAATTCAACAAGATGATTGCAGAAAAACACAGAAACACTCACAGCAAGGCTCTTGCCTCAAGCAGGTTTCACAAGATTGCCTTTCTATAACTGTTTGTGGTAGGAAAGGCTGGTTTTTATCAATTCCAGTGCAATTAAAAAAGAAGGCTGCATATTTGCTAAATTATAGGACTGTGCTTTACAGATGTTTGTCAGAAACTGGTTAAAGAGAATAAAATTCTAAAACTGACAAAAAACATCTAACTACTTAGAAAATTCTTGCAAATAAAACTTGCCTAACTCAACTCAAGAATAGGTGCTATAAATATCATAGAGTACTGACTCAGTGAACTTCAGAAGTTAAAAAAACTCAAAATGCAACTTCAGTGAACAACTGGAAAAATGGACTGCTTTACAAATATAAAAAAATACTGTAATTTATCCTAGTGGGAGAAATTTTTGTGGCATGCCCAGAATCACAGTAAGTTGTCATTAGCAATTAGATAGTAAAAACAGGGCATAAATCTGCTGATATGGCTGTAGTTTAATCAAGAAGTTTGTCTACATCTGAAAGCAGTAGTTAAAAAAAATTGCTAATAAAGGAAATTATGAAAGCAATAAAGCAGAATTACATTCAGTTTGAAAACATCTTAACTAGAAGGTCTATGTAGACAAGAGCAGCTCTTAAAAGACAGTAAGAAAAACTTTTTGGTATGAATTCTGTTCCTGAAACATAACCAAGAGGAAGGGGGAGGGCAGGAACCAAAAACATTTTATGTGGTATGTTCATTAAATATAATCTAACACACTACTGGAAATAAAACTTCTTCTAAATAACAAAAACATCCATAAGAAAAAAAGTCAGTTCACTTGCTAAAGCTTCATGCATACTTAAAAAAACCAAAAGGAGCTAGTGCTGAGGTATGCTCTTCACTTTTGGAAATGCAGGTTTCATTTCTAGAAGTGAATTAGTGGAAAAGATTTAGAACACATGATGAGAAGAAGGAAAAAGTACCTTTTCATTAGTATAGTCATTGGTATATAAGGTTTGACCATGTTCATCCAACTCTTCTGACCAACCCTTTGGAGGAGAACCATACTGACTATCTGACTGGCTGTAACAAGAACTGTGGTCGTTTTCTTCTGATGAAAGATGCTACAAGTAGTCAGAAACATACAAGGCAGTTTTGAGAATGAAAGCGCTTTAAAATCTGAAAGATCAAAGATTATTTGACTAGAAAGAGAATAGTAATGAAAACAGGGAGTTCACGTTTTTATATCTTATGAGAGAATGAGATGCATTTTTACAGTGCAGACAATTCAAAGTATTTTCAGAATCAGATTTCACTACTCAAATTTAAACTCCAGGGGTTTTGTCTATCCAAATTTTATTCCTACAAATTTACATTACTGATGAAGAGAGTTAGCTTTAGTAATCTGCATTGCCTTAAAAAAAAAAAACTGGGAGCCCTGCTACCTCAGTTTTCTACCACCATCCCATCTACCACTATCCCTAATTTCATACCTAAATCCTTCTCCTTTTCTCAAATACATCTGGAAATACAGAAGTGATTAAGGACAACTTGAAACTCCAGTTTCACCTTCTTAGATGGCAGCATTTTACAGTATTTGTCCACTGCATCTTAAAATATTATGAATTTCCACCCTCCTCCTTCCAACTCTGATGCACACGACAAAGAGCATTGCAAAAGCAAGCCCTTCCACAAGACACAGCTAGCTGAGGTGAAAAATTGTTTCCTGAAGGTAGAAGTCAATTATTATCCTAGGAACAAGTTTGATGTGTATCGCAGAGAAAAGGTTTTACACACACATCAAACAATTTCTGTTCCCCCATAAACCTTGTTCATCCCCCTGCTAATACTGTAGTCTTATTCTAAGCATCCACTCCATGCATCAAAAAAAACCCTCCCTTCTTTCATCTCCCACAACATCTCTATGCTGTGGTCTCCTGATGAATTCTATGTAGATTTCCTTTCACAGTGTCTTGGATCCTCAGCTAGCAGAAAGAAAAATATTTAAGACACCCTGCTACTCAGAAACTAATAAAATACTATGGTTCAATAATATTGGCATAAGCATTTTAAGAAAAAATGTAAGGCAGGAGAGAGACACAATTTCAATTTTAAATAGGAAAAAACCTCTCTCAAAAAAAAATCAAGTCTTACAAAAACTACTCAATTATCAGAAACTCCCCAGTTTTAAAAAATCAGTGGGTTTAAAGACTTTATGTTTAGTGACATATCCAAATGATTTCTGTGTAGGTTTTTGGTGTTACTATTCTGAGTACCTTACCACTTGTATGACACACAGTCCTTTAACTGACCCAGTTTACCAAGTACAGGAAAACCCACAGGAAATTTTTAGACCATTAATTAAGGAACATGAAAAAATGCAAACATCCTCTACGGCTTACAAAATGTGAGCATATAAACTATGGATTAACCAGTGCTACCTCCCTTGCACACGGGGCAATGCAATGTGAAATTCTCATCTGCCAATTCCTAACCACTGTGGGGAGGGGAGTAGAGCAAAGGCAGCAGGGTAGGGGGAGTCTTCAATCCCATTTTTACACTTGCAGAATTAAGACTGAAGAGTTGCCAAGGGTGCTATTGGCCCCATTTGAACTACTGTTTCATAGGATAACTATATTTGTATACATGTACTTAAGTTTACATGGTTTAAATAGTTAAATATTAATTGCATTGATATATGGTAAATCAAAGTGGAAGACTTTGGACATTGTTATTATTACTATCTACAGAGAGTATGACCTAATAATATAATACACTGGTATTTGCCTTTTCCAAGCAGCTCCTGATACTGAAGAAACACCCTACACAGATAAAACTAAACAGAGGACCTAAAAATGAAAATTCTCCTAGAAAAACCACTGCTGTATATTAGGAATGTTAATGTGCCTATCTGCATAGCATTCATATAGTAATAATTTAGATGCTGCAAGGCTTAACTCATATCCTGTACCTTTGCAGACCTAAACTTCAACAAAATTCCTGAGTTATTACAAATTTTACCAAGCCAAGGCATTCCTTGTTCCTCAGCTGTCAGGAACAGCTGCTAAAGCTGCATGAACAGTTTATAGAACATTGGCTAAACCACTTTCCTCAGCTTTCAATTTCACTTTCAACACTTTTTCAGCATTAACTGCCTGTATGTTTTTTTCATATTGCCCAAGCTTTATCTCAAGTCTCATCCCCAGTTACACTATCCCACATTAAATAAACCCATCTTAAGCAGACAGGTGCCCAACCCTACACCTTATAAGAACTTTGCTGTGACATTAAGGAGAATTACAGAAAAGGTCCCCCACAGCATTGCTTCTATTGACATTCTTGGCTTTTTTCTGTTCATCACCAAGCACTTACTAGGAACAGCTACTGTGCCCCTTCTATCACTTCACCTTTCTAGCTTTTAACGTTACTACTACTTGTGAAAGTGAAAATAATCAGGAAGAATACTAATTAAGGAAGCTACCATCCCTTTATTACCATTTGTTTATATTAAAACAAAAACCATGAAGTGAAATCACATTCTGGACATGATTTAAAATCTAGTTTTGAAATTCAATTAAAACCCATTGCTTTTCTACAGCTGTTGGGTAATTTGTGGATGTTTACTTCACATTACGATCTCCTATCCAGGTATTAAAGGTTTGTCTTCTCTGATATTGTGACATCTCGTTCCTTTTACAGTTCAACTTAATTAAATCACTTCACTAGACAAATTCCTCCTAGCTACTGTTAAGCACTCCTTCCTCAGATACATCAACAAATCACTGCCTCTAATACATTTTATCTGTAATTTTAAAGCCTTATACACTTTCTTACAGGCCCTGTCCATAAGATTTCACTGCTTCCCCATATCCCATCCATGTAACATATAACATCCATTTAACTGTCATGACCCACAACTGTTTTCTTTGTGCCATGTCTGTGACCAGCTACTTCGGCAAATAAGGTACAATTCTGCCTCTTTTTAATTATCCAATAAAATTTGATTTCCTAGTCACAAAGTTCAAAGACCAACTATAAACTATGTCATGTTTCATATATTACTCATATATTAGAATATCTGATCTCTCAGTTCTCATTTTTACATCACCTTCCATTTTGCTACCTAATACAACACAAGCTCCTCTGAGGACAAATCATTAGAAACTAGCTTTTAATCCTTCTGCATGTACTTTTTTATTATTGAAAGAGCATAACTCAGGCTAGCATAAAAGCCAGCTTATAATTATTAAGATATATTAGCTCTAACTTTTCCTAATCAGACAAAATGTGAGATGCCCTACATTTTCCTGTAGCTCAGGCTTGGATCTCAATTTTTACTTTACATTGGATTAAATACCCAGAGGTTCCAAAAAGGAACATGAACAGTGGAGTGTGAAGCATGTTCCCAAATGTAGAACAGAAAAGAAACAAAACAAAAGAGGGGTGGGGGGAAAGACAGCTTCAAAATCAAAACATGACTGCTGGTAAATGGATTGACATGACCATGCAGTGTGTATCTCTTCTACCATATTTTGATAACCCACTCAAGACACAAATTACCTAAGTAGCTTATGCTACTGGAAATACAGACTTAGTGTCTAGTTAAAAATCAAAACATGTATCTCCACTGGTCTCACAAAGATTGAAAACTTGATAGACATAACTGTCTGATGGCCAACTTGTGATACCTGAAGCATCACAAATAAACAGAAGAACTGAGATGAAAACTTATGGGTGATTTTTATAATGTAAATTAAAAATCAAGCATTCCAAAGATGCAACCATGTGGTGAAGTGATGGTACAGATGTATGAGCAGGAGTCAGAGGGATTGCTTGCATATGGGGAGTAAGAAAGAACTCTTGCAATCCTTCCATGAAAAGAAGGAAGAACTACAACAATGAAAAATGATTACTAGGAGATGGAACTACAACAATGAGAAAGCCACTACCAGGACAAGGAGAATCACTACTCAAAGAAGCAATCTGCTTACCCAGACTAAAACCAGTCTTAGCCAGCAAAAGGACAGTCAGTGACAAATTAAGAGACCATCACCAGAGATACCAAAGGGACAGGCATAAACATTCCATCTGTTTGCCTGTTGCTGCCATTAGCCCGAGGCAAGAAAATTTGGCTATTTAAATGCTTGTAGATGTCACAGTTGCTATAAAGACCAGTGCCAAAGGGAATGAAAGGTTTCCATTTCCCTTTCTCACCTGTTCCTGTTACTGCCTTTCCAGAGGTAGACTTCTGTGACAGGCTTCCAGCAATCACAAAATTTTGAGCAGTCCACAATTCAATTTTAAAACTAAACTCTCCTTTCATAGTTTAGAGATATATATATTATATATAGAGACACTATATATAGCTGCCTCAGGAGAAAATACACCAAAACTCCAAAACTATATATATATATATATATATATATGAAAAAGGAATATAGAAGTGAAATATGTAGAAGACTTTTAGATAAATATTTGCTTTCTCTTTCCATCAGGAAACTGGTTAACCTCAGTACTGTTTGGACACACAAGAACACTATTTTAAGCATATCTAAATAGTAATATCCATCTCAACTATTTCTTTGCTTTATCTGAACCACTGCAGTTCAGATATACACACTTCACGATCAGACTTTCCCTAGCAACTGGCTGCATGGAATAAATTGGCACCTCAAATATTAGTCCAAATCATCTTTTAACATAAATAACTTCACAGTAAGCTTCAACTATCTCAAGCAAGGTCAGCAGCAAAGTTTTACCAAAAGGCTTTGCAAAAGCAGAACTTTTTCATAATGAAAAAAAATCCATTGATATACCTAAAGAATATGTTCACAATCTGAATGTAATCTAGTCAAAAGTAGCAGGATCTGCTATGGGGCTGTTTTTACACTAGCATTTTTACAAGTTGCTGCTCTTCCACACAGATCACGTACACATTCCTGTACACAAAAGCAACTCAAGAGTGAAACTGCTGACCACTTCATACCAAGACACATAACCAAAAAGACAAAGGAAGACACTCCTTGACGCCTCAAAACCAAGAGATACCAAATTCCACAACAAAAGACCATTCATATGCATTACAATCTCATTGCTTTTGATCTCAGAAGGAACTACCTCATGATCTGCATGGCTCTGGGAATCCCCTTTATTAATGCTTGCATCTCGGGCCCACCGCGGAGGTTTCCAGGTTCGCTCCTGTGATCCTCTGTTGTAGTAATAACAGCGTCCTGTTGTATCTTTATGGGTTTCCCATTCCCCATTTATTTGGACTGGAGCACTTGTAGGTAGAGGTGGAAGTGCAGACTGAGATATTTTCAGTTCTTGTAAGTTAGCATAAACTGGTGAATCAGGCCTCCCTTGGCTTGGTGGAGTAGTTGGCTATTGAGAGAAGAAATGCACTGTTAACGAGCAAATGAATTTTTGAATGCTCCCTTACAAATCAGAATGCAATAGTAAAACAAACCAACAAACTCCTTCTTTTGTTGTTAAGTACAAAAGCACAAAGGACAGCCATAAAATGCTGGGGTGTAAGAACATTAGATTCTTAATTCTAAGGTAGATATCACAAGCCATATTTATTTAATACTGAACCAATTTTTCAGCATTCCTCCTGATGACAGCTGATAATTATGTCTTACAGTGGATTTGAAATACGCTGGAATTGTCATCAATAAATTATATGCTTGCCATGCCTTGCTGAAAAATTTCTGCTTTACAGTTCATGTATTGCTCAGAAACTGTAAGTAATGTGATCTTGTTGAAGACAATACACAGCATTTCTGAGATGCCACTTGTTAGTCAAAGATTGTTCCCCAGCCTTTCCACCTCACCGCTGATACAGTGATGGTGAATGTAAAGCAGCATGGTCTAAATGGGCAGCTAAGTCAGAAAATGAGCACAATGTTGTGACTAAGAAATTCTGAAAAACACCTGGACAGTTCACCTGTATGCCTTTTCAAACATGCTTATTTGAAAATATTTTAGGCAACATCACCAAGTATTTCAATTACCCCTCTCTTCTTGTAGAAATTAAGTGGATATTCTTATCCACCTGCTTTTGTTCACATACACACACAAAAGTAGAACAACAAATACCTACAAAACACTAATGACAATTGCTTTTTAATAAATAGTTTGCTAATGTGACAGACAGCAGAAATTATGGTTTGAAGACCAAAGAACTTAATGAAACCTCAAGTACTTCCAAATGAACCCCTACAGTGTTTAGGAGAGAAATAAAGCCTCAGATGTTCAATTTTTAAAGCCTAATACAAATACGCCATGCAGTGTAAGAGCATGTGTTTTCACAAGAACTGTGATTATGAGATTGTGAAAGCAGCTAGTTATTAAACCAAATTAAAGAGTTTCCTAGTAATGCACTGCCATTTTTGTATTTTGGGGCACAATATTAGGCACCCTAAAGGAAAAACTATACAATTTATACCATCCCCTTGGTTTTAATTGAGCAGCTTTGCTGTAGGCAAGTCCTTGTGCCTCCTGTTGCTACTGCATTGCATAAAAGATCTTTTATAATGGACTTTCAAACATTAAAATCATAAGATGCTAATCTAGGCCACATCTAATCATAAATTATCAGGGTTTGCTCAGGCAAGACAGCGTATCATACCACACAATCAGATATAAACTGATTGCACCATAGGTAGAACCAAATATGGGCAATATCCACAACCAAAGGGGGAAACAGCTAGAGAGGAACTTAATGAGATTATAACGGGCATGGACTTGTTTTGCATGCCTTTAAAAGAGACAACACAGCTTACCAGATACAGCAAGTACAGTACATCTAAGGCAAACCCACAAGTGCTGAAAATAAAAAAAAATTGCAGCACTGGCAAAATCTGAAAGCCAAAATCAATCTGTATCCTCCTATACCTAATTCAAAGGAAAAAATCTGTTACAAAACTTGATAAACAGTAAAAGGGTATTGTTCTACTACCCAAGTCACACATGTTGACTTTTTTTTTGCTTTGTTTTATTTGTTTTGGGTGTTTTTGTGAGGAGGGTAGAACAGCTGCCTTTGGTAGAGAGTTGATCTTGAGAGCCCTAAAAGCTACTGTGAATGAAGATCATCCTACTGTCTTCAGGTATGATGAACCAATTCCCTGGGATGTTGGGGCAGCAATCTTGATGCCTTCTCATTCAAGAGCACAATTTCTGCCTAGGTGTCCAAGAGCCTGCAGAGCTGCACCTCCCACGTAAACCAGCCTGCCATTAAACCACAGGGTTTTTCATTGAAATGACACCACAGAATGCACAAACCTCCAGCTCCTTCCTCTCTTTTAAGGAAGTGGCAAAAATGGCACCACCAAGCACCCTGGCTGCTGCCAAAGGGGACTGGTGGCTTGAACAACCCTCACCTCCTCCTAAAATCCCTCTTTCGCACAAAGCAACAAGGCAGCTCCTCTGTCTGGCCCACATTTAACAACTACTATTTTGTTTTAATTAAGACAGCTAAGTGCCATCACTAAAAGAACAATTGTGTGTATCAATAAAAATGTTCTCCAAATAGCCTGAAACACAGAATGCTTGGTATATTTTTGCATTGGAATATTTTCTCAAGCAATAGGAATACGGCTCAGAGGGTTCACACGGAGGTTTTCAACCATTCCAGCATTATAACCAGCACAACTCCAGATGAAACTGCAGGATATGGATGTGCTCAGCCAATACTGGGAGCTCACAGCCAAAGTCAGGCAGCATACAAGCTATGTTTAAAACAGTAACACGATATGAAAGTGTGAATGAGGGATTTTCTTCTGAATGCTCAGTGCTTCCAATCTCAAGATACCGATTTCTGGTTTTCAAGGAGAAGACAGAACTTTTCTCCTGAGCAACAAACAAGACACCTAGCTGTCCTGCCCAGCCAGCTCTCCAGCTACTTTCATTCCCTGCTGTTTTCTCTTCTGACAGATTTTTCAGAGAAAACTGCAAGATTTTTGAAAGACATCTGGAAATTACTGCTTTCAGTGAAGCATTAAGAAAAAGCAAAGCCACCAGTCTGACTATAATATGCAGCTTAGCTCATAAGTACGTCTTTGAGGGATATGACTTTGTTATCAGGATCTATTTTTAATAACCTTGCAGCACACAAGGCAACTTCCTCATACCCTGAGCCATGCAATGAGGTATGTTGTTTTGTCTGGGATTTTGCTCAGTTCAACAGCACTCAACCTTACCAAGGCTAATTTTGTCAGTATCTTATTTATTGATAAGAAAAGCAGCTTTTAGCAAGTTCAAAGTTTCCTGAAATTAACATCAGTGTAGGTTCTATGCCAGCACTGGCAGGAAGGTCAATCCCCCCTCAGGCTGGGGAGTCCCACACAGGCGGGTCACAGTGCATGGCCCTGTAGGGCTGCCAGGCACTGCACCACCTCCCCCTTTCCTTCCAAAAGATCATTTTGTGAATTCACAACTGAGTTCTGCAAAATCTTGAATAATTTTAAGCCAAAAAGAAGATCAATTTAACTTTCATTTATCAAAATCATTACTCACTGATAATACATTCATAAGAATAGACAAAGCATTACCTAGACCAAAACAGTTCCTGATCACTTCCATGGGTGTATGCCCAAAACCATAGCCAGTTAAGGGAGATTTAAAAAAATGCTAAACACTAAACAGGACTTCCAGTGAGAACTTCCCTCCCTGAGGCCTTTTTTTGCACTATCAAACTGACTGCTCACAAACATGGAATTAAATCTTCCCAAAGAGACTCTTTGTGTTCTCACTACCAGAATTGCAAGAACATGTCCTTCAACATGCCCATGCATGCACGCACTAAACGCCTTGTACTCCAAACATTTCAACATTCATTTGCTATTTGATATGGATTTCAGACTTTTTCATGTTGCTTTCTTCTGCTAAGAACAGTGAAGGACTCTTGCTGGAAAAGTGATGTAGGAAAATTAGCAAGCAGAAATACTTCTGTGACACTACAATATGAATGAAAATTGTACAGCCCATTAAGCACGCTGGCAACTTCAAGAACATAAGGGCCTCTCCCAGAGCCCAGTAATGCTCTGTATAATACTGTAAAAATCTGCCACATTTAACCTCAGTCTCTCCAAAATGTCTGCTCACACTAGAACCTCGCTAATTGATAAGGAAGAGAGTTTCATGCAAGCAGGACCAAGTTTCCAGGATCAACACACAACATTCTTCAAACAGAGACTGCACACACAGCATTTTCAGAACGCAGTTTTTGTACTGGCACAGTAGGAAGCAGATATGAGCCTTTAAAAAAACACAACCTGTTAATCATTCATGAATGAACAGTCAACATTTTTAACAAAGGCCACAGATATGCTATCAGGCCTCTGGAAACCTGAACTCAGTGCAGTGGAAAGCAAATGTACACATTTCAGTAATGAAAAGTACCTTGTGAAGTGGCAGAGTATGCCAGCAACAAAAAGTCAGAAAACAAAGTTCACTTGCAACTGGTAATTACCTTTTTCCTATTAGCGAACTTAAATTCAAGACAAAAACTTGTAGAACATAACAACTGCTTAAAGAATGACTGCAATGCTAGCCTGCAAAACATGACCTACCACACATCAAATTGCTTTCACTGTGGTGCCTCTGTTTGCAGCTTCTTTTAATGCTATGAACCTGAATGTAAAAGCTTTCATTTTTCAGTAGCAGCATTCAGACCTGCTAAAAATGAAGAACCTTAAAAAAAAAAAAGGAAAGGCAAATCTCAATACTCCTTATGATGTTACAAACAACAGATTATCCATACTCATGCAAAAAAGGAGCATTATATTTAAGGAAAGTAAGGGAATACTGTCTCTGCAGCAGCAAGCTGAAGAAAGGAGAGCAGGCAAATCCCACAGCATCCTGAGACTGGGAATGAAGCATCCCAGTTCCCTCAACAACTGAGCTTCTCGCCAAGGAATTCCCACTGTCCTTTTAGGAAGGCCTGGGACTTCAATACCAGCTTTATTCAAACAGGAATGATACAAAAGAAATCTCAAAAACTCTACAGTTTCATGTTCATAAAGTGACAGCTTCAACTGGAATAATTAGCTCATCTTTTCCTTCCTCTTTCTGCTTTTGGTTTATACTTTTACAAACATGTTCTGGACACTGTTTTCTTTCTAACAGATACAGGCATTTTTACAATTTATGCCCAAAAACAGGGGAGATTTTTCAGGGAGTCCTCTACTACCTCAGGGGTGAACTGAGCAAGCTAATTTAACAAATTAATTTAACGAATTTAAACAGGAACTGAATTTTTTACACTCTAACCTTCTCCAGCATAGGCTGGATAATTCACACAGTAAGTCTAAGGAACATACAATGAGAGTAAATATTATTAGCATGTTAACAGCTGATTATAAACGTCAGACAAGCTATAGTAATGCAAATATTATTTAAGTGCATTGAAGTCCTTGTGTTAAGTTGATTTGCCATTATAAATTGGTAACAAAAAAAATTATATTGCAAAGCAATACAGAAATAAAAACATCCCATAGAAACCATTCAAATATATCTACCTAATAAAAGCCATTCAACAGTTAAAAGTGTCCCATTTAAAAATTAAGCAGATAGATTCAAAGTAATTTTTAAATGGCTAGTCAGTAACTTCCTATTAGACTGGAAACAGTTAAATTAAGCATGATTCACCTTGGCTAATTTTATCTTTCAGGAAATTTTGTATTTTACTTACACTGAACTACAGACTAAGATATTACTTCTTTCTATTACTGGAGATAGTTGCATACAATTAATTTTATTCTATATACTTCTATTAATATTTTGCTTAACAAAACCAGATTATGAAACAGTCTTAGGACGTCAGGGTTGCTAGAATATGCTTGTGTTATTTCAGCCATGTAAATGCCCTTCTGATTTAGCTCTCTCATAATACAAAAAAAAAATCCTATAGTTGATGAAAATACAAATCTTTATCTAATGCTACTGTAATCTATCAATATCTAGGTGCATAGCCTAGATATTGATAGATTACAGTAGGACTAGATAAAGCCCCTCAAACTAATTACATTTCCTTCCCTTTGTAGCCCAAAAGAAGTAACTGACATTATTTCCATACTCATCAAGATAATGATTTATTTATTTAATTGTATTGCAAAATCCTGCAGTACAAAAAGCTAAAGGTGGCTCCTTCTGCCACTCTGACAAGCACTCAGGAACAGAAATGGAAACTGGCTGCAGCAGCAGGACACAGCCTGCGACAGGAGGGAGCACTTGGCTGGGTCACCCAGTACCAGAGACCACTCCCAGATCATCCATCACAAGTGACTTATCAAAGAAAATTGATGGAAAACCATTTTTTTCCCTGCACATTCTGCAAACTTCCCATTCACATCCCTGCAGTTGCTCACTGCATGAGCAAACTATGACATATGCACATAGGAAGTTGACAGCAATAAAAGAAAGTATACTGAAGGACAGCAACAGTGATGTCAAATATTTTAAAAAACGGAAATAGGATCTTACAATTGGATCCTTTGTCAAACATGCACAAAGATGACAGTGTTTACCGTACTTGTACTTTGCCACTTGCACAATCTAGCTTCTCCCTTCCATAAAAAAGCTTTTGTCCAAGGATGTAGACAAAGCTGCTTTTCCTATAGCAGAAAATTTCAATAGCATATGAAACATTTTACGTCATACATGCTTACACAGCAAGCTTACCCCAGTTAGCAAAGAGGAGCCAAATTTGACAATGTTCAAAAGTCAGACAGTAAATTTCCTTCACTCCTTTTCCCCCTGTTCACCAGATCAAATGCTGATACTTTCAACACACATAATAAAGTTATCTGCAACCTAATTCAGAAATTTAGCCCACATCTTGAACAACCTGGATATGCCATACAGAAGAAGATTTACACATTTCTTTTTCTTCCACTTTTAGGGAAGTTAATTTCAAGTTGTTTCTTCATTTTAGCTCAATTGCTGTCAGTTCTTGAGCTCTGTGAAGCCTGCAGTACATGTCTGAATGCAGATTTGTGAATGATAAAGCTGTAGGGAATCATTTGTGATCTCTCTCAAGGATATATTCTATAAAAACCAAAATAGTACACTAAGAAAGCACAAGAAAAGCTTAGCTTGACTTCTCCAGTGAAAAATTATTGGTACTAGGCCAATAGGTACTGCTTTTCAGATGGCAAGTATCACAAGAACACAATAAGCACTTCAGTAGTTTTAGAACTGTTAAAGCAGAATAATCTCTTGAAGTTTCAGAAGTAGTGGAGACTCCTCACTTATCAAAGCATTTACTGTTTTAACTGGTTTAATGTATAGCTGTACATCTCAATTGCCTCAGAGATGTGAAAGTATTCTTAAAGGCAGATTATTAAGATCTTCATGGAACACTTCAATCCATAACACTTGTATCCATTCCAGAAACACAGCAAGTCTAAGAAGTTAGCTCCTATGAAATATTATTGTGGGCATAGTGTAGAATGGTATGATTTGAACTCATAATAGCCTAAAGGTCACGGAAAAGTTTCCATTACTGTCACTTCAAACTGAATAGCAATTTTTTCTACACTTTACATTTTCAAAAGTACAAAACCCATAGCCTTTAAGTGTACTTTTGAGGTCCAGTGCTTACACAAAGCAGTGTAAAGCCAGGAACCCATGAAACTGCAGATGGGAAAGTAAACACCACCTCTGATAAAATTCCCAAGTTACTGAAGTTGTACTGAGCAAGCTCAAAAACCTAAAAGATAGCTTGAGAACCACTTGAACGAACAGAATGAAGTCTAAATACTACCACACACAAGTCACCAAAACCCCATCATTCAGTTGAGCAAAAACTGTAATATTCTTCTATTAGAAAGAGAAGGAAGAGCCCAGAACAATTAAGAAACTCTATATGTGCATGATAATGGTTCACTTTCACAATAGATAGTTGTGGATTCTTAAAAAAATAGGGAAAACAACAATTTGCAAGAGAGAATTCTAAAACAGAACAGTCATCAAATATGTGTTCTGTTAGAAAGGGTACTTCATTCCAAACACTTGACAAGAAAATGCAGAACTCCCACTCAGTTTACAGCTGCTGTCCTTTTACTCTGCTGCAAAAGCAGATTTCACTTGTGTGAAACTGCTTCACCAAATGTTGCTTGTGGCAGCAAATCCAGCAAGCATTTGTCATGGTAGTATTTCTTTGTTAGGTGTTAGAATAATTTCAAAATATCTTCTTCAGCTTATGAACTGCAACACTTAGAAGTTTTTATTATCATGTGCAGCTGCAGAATATCACCAGTATTCAAACATATGAGCAAAGCTGATGTATGAGCACACTTACTGGGATACTGGAAATATCTTATGGGATTAATAAAGTGGCAAACCCCAGTGAAGAACACAGTTAACTGGCCTAGGAAGCAAAGTATCAAATCAGATACTAGAATGGCATCTGTTGGTTTGCCTCACTAATATATTAACAGTAATACATTCTATTGGATAACTGGTATGCTCCAGTCACTTTTTACCCTGTCACCCTCCACATCTGCCTCTCCAAGCATTCCCTGAGTTTATCACTTGCAATTACCATTCACAAGCAACTACACCTCTCATGTGCCCCAAAACTCCAGAGTGCAATTTCCTTGATTACACTGCCCACTCTGGAATAAATGTCAGAAACAGCTGAGGTAGCTGTAGCTATTCACATTGACTTCCACAAACATTGCATTAAAATCTTGGGAAACTAGTTTCAACAGTCTCAATTTATACACAAGAACACCTGAAGAAGCATGTTCTAGGGATCATGACTGGAGAAACAATTTCAAAATATATGATTTGAAGAATCACATTTTACATACTGTCTAGCTCTACACCATTACAAAACAAAACACAAATTATACACCCAGAGTCTAGAGAAATTATGATAAAATCTATTCATCAAGTAATGTATTCATACTGTAATATAAAACAAACTTGGATTAGAGAAATAAGAATCGCAGAATGTTCTTAAGTCTGTACAAAAGAGCTATCCTAACACATCCGAATACCTACTGATTAAAAAAAAAAAACCAACCAATCAAAAAAAACCCACAACTTTTCTTCACTTTTTCCTTTTGAAAAAATTGGTTTGCTAATTTTAGAAGAAAGGGAAGCCAAGAGAAAAGTCACTTGCTAAAGTAACATTAAATGAGTTAGTTACCCTAACTACCCATGCACACAAGCAAAGAATTTCCTTAGTGCAGAAAGGCAGAAGCCACACTGACACTTCTGATTGTATGGAAGTTCAGCAAATGCTTTTGCTAATTCAGTTCAGGTAACCTAATCAATAAAGCACATAGTTCAACCGACTCAAACAACTCAAAGTTTAGAAAACAAGGAAAACCACAAATTTATTTGTTTCAGAAAATCAAAGATTAATGATACATTTTTAAGACCTAGCTATGCTGGTCTACTGGCCACCGGCCACCAGAAGGAGCAACCCCATCTCTCTTGTCCTCTGCACCCCTGATGCTGATGTGACCCTGCAGCAAAGGGATGGAAAAAACCAGAATGGCAATAAACTAACCCCGGTGAGACTTCAAAAACAAAACAAACAAAACCCCACAAACAAACAAAAAGCCTTCCCATGTTTATACTCCTTAGGTGTTTGCAGGTCACTGCAAGGTCAGCCAGAGACACCTCTGAAGTGTCTGACTATGGTGACAGGAGAGCTGGACCTTCTCCTTCAGAACCTCTGTGTTAGTTCTTAAGGAGGTTTAGCTGCCTAGTTAAATTCCAAAGGCGGCTGAGTGAAGGAATTATCTTCAAGTATCTAAAACAGAATCACTTATAGAAACAATAATAAGTAAAGAACTGTCTATTTCTCCCAGGTACAGGTAAAAAAATGGCTAGATTGAAGTGGGGAGAAAAATTACTTACATACAGAGCAAACAAGGAATTGAATTTTGCAACAGCCTGATCAGCAAAATAAGGAACTTTCCTTGAAAGCTTAAGTGCAGTTTAGTCCAAAACCTTCAATAGCACTTTTGGTGTTCTTGCTTCTGTCCCTATGCAGTGAGAAAGGAAAATAGAGAACAACCCCATTGTGGTTCTTACTCCCACAAGGCTTTGTAAACAAGGCTACACTACAAATCTCTAACCCTCATCCTGAAAAGCAGCACATTCACATCTCAAGTCTGAAACAAATGAAGGCGCTATTAAAAGTATATAGTAAGAAGCTGATTTATTGTACAAGTATGCACAATGAAATGCTGGGGTTTTGTTTCTTCTTAAGAAAAAACAGCAGCCTGTAAGAAAGAGCAGTACAGGACCAAGTTGATCAGAGCATTCAAAAAATAAAGCTGAGGAGACCTCATGCCACCAAAGAAGGAAATAAGTACCCCAAGTAGCTGAGGCAGAGAATAACAAATATTTTTAAGCTGACTGAGGACAGCTCTTCCTATCACCTCAGAATACAGAACACAGCAGTAGGATGAAAGCTAAGAGTGAGAAGAGAAAGATAATTTGTTTACTAGCTGAAGTCCCACACTTGAAATGAAAAAACTGAATTCTGAAGAACATGGCTTTTGTCAGAATTTTGAAGAAAACTGTTTTAACATCAAATCTAACATGTTTAATACTTTACATATGAAGTATAAAAGAAAACATTTTCCTCAGAGCATCTTGAAAAATTAAAAAATATTACCAATATTAATTTTTAGTAGGAAAACCTGGGTCAGGAATGTTGGGAATATCTTAAATCAGTTTAAGCCAGAGAAGATGCTATATTCTCCTCTCCTTTGCAAACCACCAGGGTATCTTAATACTCATAAGTTAAAACCCAGAAGTGTCATAAAATCGTACCAGTAAGGAAAGAGGACATTTTCTCTCTCCTCCCTCTGCACACCTTCCCAAAAAAAGAAAAATTTAAGGACAATTTTCTTTAACCAGTAGCAAAACTAGCAGGGACAAATCAAGAGGCTCCCACTGGGTTTAGTCATCCTTCCAATTTCAACATTCCCACAAATGTGAGGAATGAGTTATGGGCAATCAAGCTTTTCATATTTCAGAAAAAAAATAGGGACATACCCCCATTTTCAGTTCACTGAGGTGGTTAACAACCCAAAAATTAGTAAAATGCAAAACACACCAGAAAAGAAAATATACACAGTGCTGTACTTTGTGGGATTAATAGGCATTTTTTTCAGAACAATCAGGTTCAAGAATGGATAAACCTACCTCCATGTCCAGAGATGATCAAAAAGGCAGTAAAATCATCTCTACACAAAAAAGCTGTCCAGCACAGAATTTAAGTCACCCAAGGCAATACCCTAAAACATGCCAACAAGTGGGAATACTTGTGCTTCAACTGTATTTCTCCCTGGACTGTGAATTATCAACTTCACCATCCTCAGACCTGCAGCTGTGAAGTCAATTCCCCGGTACAATTTGCAAAAACAGCCCTAAAATGTTATGAGCTGGCAAACCACACATGTTTAATTAAGAGTCGTTTTACTGGACCTGTGGTCATTTCCCCCTGGTTCGCTTTCACAGCTGCAGCACTGACAGGAAACTTCAAGTCCTTTTTCTTCCCTGAGAAGTTGCAAATACACAAGTGACGAAACAAGCTGCATTTTGTAATACAAAATAGAGGTCCTGCAAACTAAATGAACTGGGCTTTGGGGCTTTTGCTTCTTTATGCTTCTGAGTTAATGCAGTGCAATCTAAAATCCAGTATCCATCCTCTCAGAAGCAGTTAATTATAATTTTCACAGTACAAACATAACTTCTACATGGCCATGAGGATAAAAGAAATTCTGTTGATTGTGTGCTACAGTAACCAAGAAAGAACCACAAAATAGCATCAATGCATAGTGCATGTCTATTCTATCTTACATAAAACAATTGGGGAAGGGACTAAAGTAGCATGTCACATGGTCTAGAAACTTGTTTTAAAAAAAGGGGGAGAGAAAGAGTGTATGCCACAATACTCAAAAAATAGTAATAAATGGGCACATCAACAATTCCCCCAGAAGCTCAGCACAGCTATCCACCCTCCAAAGCCAAAACTAAATCTGAGTATCTCTCCTCTTCCAGCAACACTCCTTAAACATAACCCAGTTGTATGTTTCACACTGAAAATTACTGCATTATGTCCACTGGTATATGTTGCAAAACAGGTGTCAGAACATGTTCCAATGGTCCCTTATGTTCTACATGGACTGCTGAGCAATTAAAAGGCTTGGTACTATCTATGCAAGATAAAATGCTGTGTTTGCTGTGGATGCCAACTGTGTAAGTAACAGGACACACACAAAAAGTCTTACTCTAGTTTTCTGTGTGGATTTCATTCACTCAGACAAGTATGAACATCTACTGGAATCAAATGTTTAACAGAAATCCCCCTGCAGGTCCTTCTCCAACAAAGTTTGAGGTGGAAAGGCCTCTTATGAAGAGCTGAAACAAAGAGGTACAGCCTGCCAGAAAGGAGGAGGAGGTGTGTGGGGGAAGGGGGTCAAGTATTTTGATATTTGAACTAGACTCCATCTCCCAAAGCCTGCTGTCACAGTTATACCAATCCAGAGAGGGTCTGCTAAAGATGCACTGATCATAAAGACTGCATTTGGTCTTCCCAGGGATGGCACTGCATTCAAAATAGAGCCATTCTGACCATGAGCAGCACTGCTGGATTAAGACCATAAAAGCCTTTTTTGAATTCTGGGCTCCAGGAATGAGATAAGATTCTCAGAAGTAAGAGAAATGACTGAGAGTAGCCATAAGTGAGCCAGACCCTGCAATAAAAATAGGAAGCAGAGTTCTTTGTCACATCCCTGCTCATTTGCAGACTGCCTGGGCTGACTGTCTTGAACCACACTAGGAAGTGGGGAAACACAGTGACCCTTCTCACTTCTCCCATGATTGTAAGACAAATTCACAACTTACTAAAAGTTAAATGAACTGATATAATTTAATTTCTTCTTCTGGGCAAAACCATTTGTCACTGCTGACAAAAATACTGAAAATCATCCAAGCCCTAGGTATCAAGAGATTCCTTCCAATTTATCAGTAAAATGAAGGACTTATTAAACTGCCCTTAAAAAAA
Organism: Serinus canaria; assembly: GCF_022539315.1. Taxonomy (NCBI): domain Eukaryota; kingdom Metazoa; phylum Chordata; class Aves; order Passeriformes; family Fringillidae; genus Serinus; species Serinus canaria. The sequence goes on along the minus strand of NC_066315.1, from coordinate 14,786,106 downwards.
CCCTGCCCCTAAACAAAAGACAGGGAGGAAAAGGAAAAGTCAGATATCTGGCACTAACCCTCTCTGAAAGAGGCCTCACTAGCACATACATTCCCCCGTGCACTGCGTGCTCCAGATTGCAAAGCATGTTCCAAAATACTGGGGAGTGAGACATAATTTTAATTAATTTTTAAAACACCAAATAATTTCTATGATTTTTTTTTTCACTTTAGTAGGATTTACAGTCTTCTGACAAGCGTAAAACTGCGACTAAATTTAGAGAACATGTTTAAATGGTCTAAAAGCATACAGATGCTTTTGTTGCAAGGAATCTATTTTGCAAAATAACAATTTTAAATTCTAATGTAAAAACTAATGTAAGAAGAGCTGTGTTGCAAAAGACACAAACAAATTACCAGCACCAAGTACACAGGAATGTGTAATGGTACTCTTGTTATACAGCGTGAGGGAGTTCTGAAAACCTTGTCAAACTTCATTAAGAAGAATGTTATGCTTATTCAAAATTACTAAAACATTCCAGGCTTTTTTGACTGTCCTGTGCAATAAAGCAAACCTATTAGCAGTGCATTATAGCTGAGATGGCAAGAATTTGCTAATGGTTTCATGCTGATTAAGCAACAGGCAGCGAGCGGTGCCCTGTGCGCGCACAGCGAGCCCAGCCCTCCCCCGAGCTGCTGAATTACAACTCCCTGCTCAGCATTCAGCGGGTCAGCTGGAGCCACCATCCTTTGGAGAACGTTCCAATTGAAACTGCAAGTGTCATAAAGTATGGCAGCACTGTCTGCCAAGCTGTCAGGAGAAAAAATGCTTTAAAGGACATGTATGTTTCCCTGAGTATATAGCAATGAAGGTGTTCTTGCAAGCTGACAGAAAGCTGGTGTTCATCTGCAGAAAACACAGGTGGAATGGAAGCTGAACTTTCTGGGAGTCTCAAGAGAAAAATTAATTAATAATTAATGTATTTTGAATTACTGGATACACTAATACTTTGCTGTTGATTTCTATGTTACTTTCCAGCGAGATTCCCAGTGAGCTCATATAAAGAGGTGAATTATGCAAGTGCAGCATTGTAGGAGCTCTGGATTCCAGGTCCCACGAGGGTCTGTAGAGTAACAGTGCTGAAAGCCGATCAGTCCACTGCCCAAACAGCTTTCTGCAACACTGCTGGCAGTGCCAGAGCTTATCCTGCTGGATGACTGTTAAGATTTTGCTGTGCAGCCAGATTTAGTACAACAGCTATATTAAAGATAAAAAGCTTATTGGGAAAATTTAAGAGCCTGAATAGGCTTTAGGCTAACATTGCTCCAAATGCTTTTGTCTCCACAAGAGCAGTAATTGAGTATGGAGGGTGATTAGCTCTATCTCCTAAATAACACTTACTGGAAGCGTTAGCTGTGCATTTCTGATTGCCACTGAAATGGGGATTAGAGGACAGGCAAACTATCTGGCACAGCAGCAGTACAACAACCATAACAAAACCTCCAGTGAAGCCTCAAGATGAGCCTTGCAGCCATAAATCCCCTCAGAGAAAGGCAGGGAGATGCTAAACTGCTAAACTCTGCTAAGAACACATACTTTCCGTTTCAGCATTTGGATTCATCAATTTTGAGCAGAAACTGAAGGTTTATGCCCCCTTTTGCCACAGCAGTGCAGAGCTTTGGGCCATACAGGCTGGCATACCATGACAAAATGCATCTGGGAGCTGCAAGAGGTTACAAGTATCAATTTTTTAAAAAGCCACTTGTCATAAATCATGCCTTTATTGATATGCTTAGCATAATGCATTAATATGAGAAGATTCTTCAACCTGAAGAAGATTTGGACCAAGAAGCTGTTTGATATGGTTTTGATGGCTTTTCATAGGCTTCTTTTTCTCTACATAAACCTTCCCTCAATAAAGACTGAAGCTAAGAGATTACAGAAAAACCATTTTCCCCACACTATTCAAAATTTTTAACATATTTAAACAATTTCAGTAACAACTAATCTTTTACATTAAGTATCATTCTACCACTTACTCATTTATCCCATTATTAACATATATAATCTAAAATTTCATTATTTTAAAAATCTAAATTCATTTTCACCTGGCAGATTTCAAAGAATGGTCACCATATTAGGCTTTCTTGTCTTTAAAACCCACTAGTCCCTGTATTAGATTTTCCTTTATTAAATCTGTATTCAGATCCAGTATCCTCTCACATGTTTACTGTGTAACACTGAATATAATTAGTGGGTTCTATGACAGACAGCAAGACTTTTTTACAAGGTGCAAGACAAAGTCACTGTATAAGGACTTCGAGAGGAGATTTTCAAATGAGTCTTTGGTATTTTAGGACACTGCATTTCTTTGGAATCCTCCCTGTGTCCCAGTATATTGGAATAGGACATTCACCAGCCTGCCTGAAGCAAACAAACTTGAAGGCAAAAAGCAATAGGTGGGGAAAATATTTAACATTAAAACGAATATATTTTTTGTTTTTCCAGTACTTTGCATGTGTTTTGTGTTGAAAACTCCTCTGACCAGGAAAAATACCTCTGATTTTGGCACTTATGGAAATGAAGTTCACAGCTCCACTAGAGAAAAATTTTAAAATTAAATTTCCATTATAAGTTGGGCTCTTAACAGGCTCTTTATATATTGTCACCTCCAGCAGACATAAGTACTCAGCTGTTTAGCTTGCATGTTGAAGTTTCTAAATAAACCATTAAAATCCCACATATATTGGCATCTGTCACTTATACTGGAGGGGAGAGAGATGTAAAGAATTAAGACAAAATGTCACAAGGCCTTCTAAATTCCCAAGACACTGCCTCTATTCTCAAGACAATGTACGTGCTACAGCACACAAGCAAAACCCTGAGGTTTTGTTAGGGCTGCTTGAACCCCCTCAATCTCATGTATTTTAATGACTTGGGACAAAGAACGCCTCCTATTACATCGCGTATAACATTTCTGTCTGGTAATGAAGGATAAAGTAGAAAGCCAAGTCTCATGCCAGAGAAGACATACAGAGAACATTAGGTCAAGACTACAGTTTGAAATTTTGCCTTAAAAGACATATTAGGATGAGCAAAATAAGTTATCAGTTAGCATATTTATATATTTATATGAGGTGTTTCAAATTTTAAGCAGAGCAGGAATATTTCCCTCAGTAGCTGTTTAAGACCACACAAAAAGAAGCCTGTACATAATTGGGCCAGGGTGCTTCTACTATATTTTTAATTTCCAAATTTAACTGAGCTAGAACAGGCTGTGATCACTCTAGTTTTAACACTGGGATTCTGTTTTGCAAAAGTACACTGAATAGCAGGGGGAACATTTTTAGGAATATATCCAACCCACTGTGCCTAACTTAAAGAAGTTAAGAGATTTTTTAAGATCATTTTTGAGGGCTTTTTAAAGTGCTAAAGCCAAGTACACAATTGTACAGGCTTTTTTTTAAATTTCCAAAATACTAAGCAATAGGCTATATGTACTGCTTACAGCAGAATTAAACAAAGCAATAAAATTCTCATGGGAACCTCAACCAGGTTGCATCTTTTTTTCCCTCTCAACAACTACTGAAAATAGAAGTATTTGTTCTTTGACTGCATTTCTTAGTCTGTTTCTCTCTACTTGCAGACAGTTTGTTGGCACCCAGTGTAAGGACAGAAAGCATGAAACACTCAGCCATGCATTTCTGCAGTTTTTCTTCCTCTTTATTTTCCTTACACTAGCAAGAATGTCTTTCATTTCCAATAAGAGCTATTTCTGCAAATCAGTATCTAGAAAAAGAAGTATACATTTTTCATTGAATTTTGTGTTTCAACATGAAAATGTTAAATTAACTCTGCAACTTCCACTTTACTTCAGTGAATTAAACCAGCAATTTTTGTTTCAGATGGCATTTAAGAAGATATAAAAAGACTCAGTATTTGTGGAATTTTATTTACTTTATAATTCTGAGGCTGCACTCTAGCACATCCATACATACCAGGGACAACACAGAAGGCTGGCTCGGGGCTCAAATCACCATTTAACATACTTTGAGAAGCAAAGCAGCAGTTTATGGATAGACAGTAATGATATAAGAGCAGGATAAGCACACACAAACCCAGAGACAATCTATGGGCACAGAATTTAAATACAGCCCTTCAAGCTACTTTCCTCAAAAAATTGATTGGCGAAAGAATTTGTCAATGTAGTACCATCTCAGCACAAGGTTCGCTTCAATTGTTTTAATAAACAGCACACCAAAGACCTGCAGCAGCTGGAAAGAGCTGTTTTACAGCCCTCACAGTGCTGTACAGGGAATCATCACACCTTAGGTTTGGACACAATCTGCTGGGGCTTTAAAGATTTACAAAACGAGAAAATAAGAATAAGAGTTTAGAGCTAGATTTTTAGCATAATACTCGGGATTTGGATTTCTGTTTTTCCATTAAAAAAAAACCCACAAGTTTTTCTAAGTTGTGCTCAAATGATAGTTACAGTAGCAACTTATGTACTAGCAAAAAGCAAAAATGGATGAAACACAGTTTTTACATATATAATTAACTGAAAAGTAAGCAAATCTTAAAAATAAAATTTACACCTCGGTGAAGCACAACCCAAAACCTTGTGAAACACTGAGACAGGTCTCTCTTTGAGACTGAAGCGTGGAAGAACAAAAAGAAAAACTATCTCAAGTTGAGCATCCCTCACCCTGTGTCTCCTCAGGCAGTCACATAAGCACTGCCCTTCAGGCTGGCAGAAGCAAGAAGAATGAAGGTAAGGGAAGAGGGAGGCTGGAGCTTTTACTGAGGAGGCTGCACTGGGTGACTGTGAGGAGCTGCCATGGGCACAAGTGAGCAGAGGAGCTCAGGGGACAGGGGGACAGAGCTGCGTGACCACCAGGCCCCTGGCAGAGCCATGCTGCCTGTCCCCACACTCCTGCTCCCTGCCTAAGGCAAGGCAGCCACAGAGCCTGGCTGTGAAAAGCTCTCCTGGGAGGAAGCACTGCAGGTCCCTGGCATAGCTGGTGGGCACCAGCACCATGGGGTAGCACATACTGCAGCAGGAAAAGCACACAGCCTCAAGGAAGCATGAAAATGCCATTACAAGTTAAGAGTGCAGCACCTGGGAGGGATGAACACAGCAAAGTCACAGCCAGGACAAATGGCCTTATCTGGATGGCACAAAAAAGACAGTACTGATGAGTACATCTCCTGGAGTTGTGAGGAAGCTTAAAATTGGTAGCCACACTATATGAGGTGTGAATCAAGATCAAAGGGCTACCAGGAAACAGAACAGCTGCCCCTGGTTTTTTTATATCTCATATACACAGAGAACATGGGTATATAGATATGCACCCACACACATACAGAGTTCCCCAGGCCTAAAGCACAATGCAGTTATGCATGACAAACATCTATTAGCTTTTCCAGTTGGATGAAGATACCCAAGAATTGATAAGGATAGTGCCAAGCATGTTGATAAATCTGCAGTGGTGGGAGCTGGGGGAGGAGGGAAATACACCTGCATTCAATTTCAATAGGAAAAGCAGTCAAATCAAAGTCACTCAAGAACCTCATTTGTTGTTGCAACACTTTAGTGCAGGATAAAGCTTCTTCTAAATATCTAGAAGACAAGCAATAGTTATGTGCAACACTTTCTGTAACATTTCTGTGGTACCATGAATCACTGACAAACAATATCCTGGTGATCTTTCAAGCTCTCTAGAAAATGAATGAGCATGCAATATTAGTAGACATGCTGAACAAGCAGCCGAGTCCAGAAAGTTTGCTAACTGTATTTTTGTTTTTACCAGATATAACATTTTGTTACAGTATTGCATAAGCACACCTGTTGCCTGAGTCCCATCACATCAGTGACAGTAAAAAGGCAAGGGTGTCCTCGAGTCCTTCACATCTGCTGACTTTGCACTAGATTGTGACTATCCAGGCTGCCATAAAGGAGCTCCTTACAGGCCAGTGACACACTCGTGACAACACTGCCCAGGCCAGAACCACCACCTCCCTGCAGCACTGGAAATAAATATTTGTAGAGCCAGGTGGTGATGGGAGCAGCAAAGTGATTCAGCTGAACAACAATCCACGAAAGCAAAGGTGGCAACTGTGTACACTACACACCAGCAGAAAACAGACATAAAACTCTGCTTTTCAGCACTGTCTTTAAACAAAATACAGGGAAGTTACTTAAATTTAACTAGATGATCTGAAGATCATCCAGAAGCCTTAGGTAAACTACTTTAAAAGGGAATAATTAAAACTATATTATTTAAATTCAAAATGTAATACGCAATTTCAGATTTAAAATAGGAGTCCAAGTTTCTAATCATGATTTTGATTATAAGCAGAAGGTGAAGCCAGATAATTTAACATCAAAACTCAACATAAGCAATAACCTAAATTCACTCAGACAGCTCCTCAACTTCTAGCTTTCATTTACAAAACTTATCAGATGGAAAACTAGAATGTATTAAAATACAGACTCCAAATGCCTATGCCAGTCTTCACAGCATCACTGTACACATGCTCCAAATCTCTGTCAAAAGAGTTTATGAACTCTTAGGGCAAACTAGCAAAAGATGGGGGAAAAGTATACCAAAATTACCTCCTTTTCATGATGAGAGAGGCCAGCAACTGCATGTTATTTCGAATACAGAAACACCAAGAAATTTGCATTCTGCATTTTCGTTCTGCACCATTTCCCACTGCTGACATTCTCTATGCTTGTTTGAATGCCTCTCTGCACTAACCTAGCACTTTCATATCTACCAGAATAGAACTATAATCTACAGAAATCTACTGTCTTTCCCAAGAACTAGGTCAGAAAACCTTTTAAGATAGGCGACATTCAAAACTGATACAAATATTCTAACATCATGTTACTCACAGCAGAAATCATTTGAAAATCCTCAGTTCTTACTATCCTGAATGACTGTTTTGTTCAGAAGTATTGTCCTTAGCCTTGGAACAAACTCCACAAAAAGGACAAACCCATTTGTCTCTATCATTTTTAAATCAAACATACCTGGCAAGGCATGTCAGAGACATATCAGCTGTTTGGGTACTAGATATGCACAGATTTTGCTTGCTTTTTTTTAAAGCACAAATGTCTACTATTCCAGAGAGCTGCCTAAAAAAAAAAGGGAAAAAGTGTTTTGCATTTTATTCTACAGAGTCATACGTTCCCTGATGTTTTGTCACACTGCTGTGAAACAAATGATACTTTCTTTAGGATTCTACAGAATAACAGCACCTTTGTTCTATAGGCAAGCACTGCAATATTAAACAACTGCCTAGATTGTAACCAGGTAAAGACACAGCAAAAGCAATTGTTTGTGCCCAGAGTTATGTGAGAGAACAAGATATGATCAAATATTCTCAAAACAGTCTCAAGCAGAGTTTTAGCTATTACAGCCTTTTCTGTGTCTGGTGGTTCCCTACTTCAAATGACAGAAGCACTGACAACGAGAAAAATCAAGTCCCCAGTATCTCCAGCTGCTTTCAGCTTAGGCAGCAGTGAGACAAAACACCCAATCCTTTTCCTAGGGCTGCTTTCCTGTTCAAGCATTTACGCCACCATCCCTAAAGACTCTGTCATCACCCTGCTGAGGCTGTCACTGGGCATGAATTCAAAAGAAAAGGCAGGTGGGACAGCATGCACCAAAACTCAAACATTGCACCCTAGAAATTACACTTTTCTAGATAAAAACAGAAAAATCAATTCCATATTATGACTATTATTCCTTACACAGTGCAGCTTGAGCTTCATTTGAGCTAGGAAGTGATTCTACCAGGATAAAAGCCACAGGTTTATTCACCTAAATCAGTGCCTTCAAAGTTCCATTTCATCATTTTCTGCATGAAATTTGGGTTAATAGGAGCCCAAGAGTCAAAAGACTGTGTTGGCACTTGCAGAATTTTGACAGTGCACTAGATGTTTGTTTCAAGTCTGAGAGACAACACAAAGCTGCATGTACCAAGCAGATCTGTAACTTACACAGCTGAGCATTCCAACATCAGTATTAGAACAAGCCAGTCAACTAAAACCAACTTGTCTCACAGGTCGTGATTTTCTGACAACTGCCTCACACAGATAACATTGGTGCTTGCTGTTTATTTTTTTAAGGAAGCTCAATCTGATTTGCAGCAGGGATGTGCAGAGGAGCATATGGGATATGGGCTGTAGGCAGTGCTTGTGGCAGACAAGGGTTGCTCATTTTAGGGCACCTAAATCCAGATTTACTCACCTGGACCGAGAGGGAGAACTATCAGCAACCTGAATTACATATGAAAACTACAGAGGCTGAGCTGATCACAAACAGCAGCACTGTAAAGTGAAACTATCCAGACCTGTTGACACTGCGTGGAAAAAAAAAAACCCACATATACAAAACCAGCCAGGAAAAATATTCCTTAATATTATCTGTCCAGAACCTTTGAGTTATTAACATAATTTAGCAAACATTTCAAGCTGTTTACAAAGCTCTAGCAGCAACTACCGAAATCACAGGAAAAAAATTTAATGTTTTATAAAACTCCTTAAATTATAAAGCTTTTAGTTCCTTGTCATTGAAAGTTATTCTTCACCTCATTATAATGTGCATATTTCAGCATTTAACATCATTAGAATAACAAATGCTGTTTTTAAGAAAGGAAGAGACTAAAGGATGGTACTTAAGACATAATTCAAACTACTACATTATACATATCACCATGAATCTGCAAACATGTTCACTTTTATTAAGAAATAAAATCTTGCATGCTTCCTTCATACTGTCAAATTACTCATCTCTTGGAGAAATGAATGAAATAAAAAAAAAAAGCATTTCTTATTATAAAAGCAAACTGATTCTGTGCCCTGCAAAACAGTGATAGCCATTTATTTAAGAGGTTTAATGTTGGACCAGCAAGGCACTCTAATAACCTGCCACCAGTCTTTCAACTAAGTGACAAAGTCAAGAACTCCAAGATCTCCAGAAGATATGCTGACATCCACAGAAACAGAAAATATTTTATTTTCCTGACTAAAACGTTACTGCAATCACACAGAAATTGCAAAGGCAAGACAGAAAGAGCTCTTTAAGATCTTTACTACTCAGAATTAATCAAAGCAAAACAGCCATCCTAGTGATAATCCCCTTTAGTGCTTCACAGTTTATGCAATAGTCAATTACTAAAGAGGATGAAAGACAGAACAATCTTTGCAAATAGGTCACTGTCTATATTTATAATGATTAAAACCAACCTGCTGCTAAAAGTAACTTCTAATAAGCATAAAAAGTAACATTTAGACAGTGCCATGTATTTACCCTTAAATACATTCCATGTCTCCTATGACAAAAGAGGAGGTAACACGCATCAGAAACAAAGTTTTTTCCCATAGGTTATCCATTAGCATTGCCAAAAGCAGATTTTAATTCTGTCTGTAGTTTTATCATAAAGTATCATCCTCAAAGATATCACCTAAACATTCTTAATACGATCTCTGATCTTATCCAACTCTCTCCCTGTCTGCACACCTTCTCTCGCAAAACTTGGTAGGAAAGCAAGCATTGCCCAGGGTGCTTTTTAAAGACCACTTTTAATGTCTTCTCCTTTTGCTTCAACTTTTCCTGCCTCTTCAGGCATGCCTGAATGTGTGTTTTTGTTTTTTTTTTACTTCAGAACAATTACCCAGGTCTCTGCTTCTACTGCATACTGCTCAGACATCCCATCTACTTCTTTCAAGTACCGTCCATATCTGCTAAAGAATCACTCAGAACTTTCCTTCCTACATACTTGGCCTCCCTGAGGAATATTTTTGCCCTTTCCTTGGGATCAGGATATAACACCTGACACATTTTCCTAAAATTTTATTGAACTTCATTGATTCTCACAGCTTTAAGTGCCACCATTGTCTCAGTGATTCTTACACCCAGCTGTGCATTCACTCAAACTATTTCATTCAGTTCCAATTCGACCTGCAGTTACTGTCAACACCAGAGAATTAAATCTGGTTAAACTGAAGCTTGTTTCCTCTCAAGCCCTACTTCCTCTAATTACCTCCAGCCTCCCACAGTTCAAGCCCATAAACTAAAGTATGGTTCTTACAATGCCTTAGCCACCAGAGTGGCAATCAACAGTCGCCATTTTTTTGCATAAGATGTCAAAAATGTTCATTATCCAGTCCTGATGTTTCTCTCGACCAAACCCTTTGCTACATCTTCATTAGCAAATCCTTCTGCTCACACTGCCACCTCTCTGTCCTTCACCTCACATATTTCATCTGCTAAAAAAATCCTTCCTTTTTGCATTACTTTGGAGGCTCTGGATCTTCCAGTATTTCCACAGCCAGTAAACCTATGAGTTCAAGACTGTACAGCTGCAGAACCAGCACATCATTACTGGAAAGGAGGAGGAGGATAATCTTCAGAGGATAATGTAACCACTTCTTAGAAAGATCTCACAAGAGAAGCATTCTTCTGTATCTCATATATTTGTACTCAAGGACAGTGAAAAAAACACTGAAGGTCAGGCTAAAGCTGAATGCTATCACCTTAACACCACCAAAAAATTACTTACATGAAGGCATTATTAAGGTAATTCTAGTTTCTAATCTTACAAATTTAAGAGAAAACACCTGTAGCTTAGAGTTTATTATAATGCAGACTGCATAAAACTGAACTCCACAGCAGGCAGGGGAGGGAGAAGCAGTCAGTCTTGTGAAGTGAAATCCTGTTTGTGCGTGAAAGCCAGGAACTTGATGTTCTCACTACAGACTAAGAGCAATAAAAACAGCTTTCTGAGCCATTAATTTCTACACAGCTGATTTCTACTAAACAATGCTCATTATTGAAAGAATTCTAAAAAAACTGCCAAGCTGTTCCAGTGAGAAGGCTGGCACTCTGAACATCTAGACTGAGCTAACGGTGACATCAGTTCTACCACTGCTTTAATCCCCACGGCTACTAAATGTCAAACATTTTCATTGTATTTAAAGAGCTTGCAATTATCCACCATGAGAATAAGTTACAAAATAAGGCAAACTGCAAGGCATAGCAAGCATCCACACTCTTGTTGCCCAAGATTCTCATAATGGCAAGTGAAACTGCCAAGCATTTTCCACAGCCAAAATGTGGCATTTTTAGCATTTGTTATTCTTGACCACTGTGAAAACTCCCCCCTTCATACCTTCCCTAACACAGTGTCTACAATACATGCATTGCTGCCCCACTCAAATATAAATTTATAAATCAGATGTAGCATTGAATAAAGTATAGTGGGGAGAGGTGAGAATGTTGAAAAGATTAAGTGTCACTGCATCAAGAGGCACAAAGTCCAGTGGAAACTGAGCTGCAGGCCATATATTTATTATTGACAAAAGACACCCATGTAATATTAATTCCATCTGCTTTAGAGAAGGAAATGCATCAAATTATAGGCAACACAGAAGAAGGAACTGTCCTACCATGTAATATTAATTTTAATGTGATAAACTATTTAAAGTAGGATATACTTTCATACACTTTCTAAACATTCCTTGGCATTTTCATCATTTGTTTGGCAATTTATTAATAAGGCAGTAACATGCCAACACATGCTTATAAAATAAATATCTAGTAATCACTTTATTGTGCCAAGTTCTGAGTGGTTCATATCAACTACACTGAGCTAGGGCAGTGCTATAAAGAAAGTGCAAGAAAGCTCATGGATTCTCACACTGTAAGAAAGACATCACTGAAGAAAAGAAATAAAATTCATTAATTCTATTCATCCCACAATATTTGTGGGAGGGGTGATGAAGTTAAAACTAACATAAAATACACACATATTAGAGACATGATGTCCCATAACTATAGAAGCTGAATATCAGGAATGAGGCCAAGAATATAGTAGGGTATTGAAAAGGTACAGATTCTGAGTATTTCAATAAATATATATACACACACAGTTCAAGACTCTGTAATTCACCTAATCAATCTTGTATCTTTAAGATCTTCCCCTACAGACTCATTCCTAAGCAGTTTTGTCTTCATTGTTTCTTATTAGCAAAGTACTGATGCACAGCCCTCAATGGTAAAACTTTTCATGTCTACTGTTCGCATCAGGTTTGATTTGAGATACTCTGGTACTGTGAACACATGCTGCCAAGTGGGATTTACTGTAACAATCAATTTTTATCCAAGCAAAAACAGTTTCACACTACAGCTTAAGTTCAAGAGTAGGGAGCTTTGAACAGAATTTAAAATAATTGAACATGTCCCTAAAGAAAGATGGGGAAGGCAAGCATGAGGTGGGGTAATTATCTACATACACACATATATAAATATATAATTATGTGTATGCACACATACATCACTGGTTTGAGAGCAAACCTGGATTACAATAGACTAATTAACTTGGTTACCCGTACCAGAAGTGACCTGATTAAGTCAGAGTTCTAATCTTTTGATGGGGGTGGGGGTTGCCTGTTAAAAAAATAATTAAGAAGTGAGAGAAACTGCTTTACCAAGGACAAAGGCCGTCAATGCTCAGTTTTAGCCTGAAGTAGGAGTACATCATTCCTGAGATTCTTCCATACTAATTAACAAACTCACATGTTTTGAGTTTTAATCCAGAGTAAAGTTGTGAGAAGCAGAATTGTCATGGCTGACTCATTAAAACAGTCTACAAATAAAATGATCAAGCCAGAAATTCAACTCCATGTAAGTCTTGAGTGTAATTAAACCCACTAAGACAGTAATTTCCAGTTCTTATGTTATCTATACACACTTAGGGAAAACTGAGAATAACTTGCACATTTCAACAGGCCGAGTCATGAGGAGTTACAGCAGTAGGCTCCCTTCCTCTGAAAGAAAATACAACCCAAATTCTGTGTCATATTAAAACAATCTTAATATGGAAACACAATTGTTCTTTCTTTAAATCACAAAATAATGTAAATGGAATCCATTTCCACAGCACAGAAATTCTGCAAGAACTAAACACATGAACTGTTTCTATTTTAGTAACAATTTTATGCTGAGACAAGACATTCTTATTTGAACAATTGGAATTTTTTGGAAGTAAGTCTCAAAACAGTAGCAGACAATTATGGCAATAACAAAAGAAAACAAACCAGACATGGTGGCCATTTTTCAGCTTACCTGCACTTGTTCTGTGGAACTACTACTGAGTTCATCTCCTGACTCTGAATCTTGGTGAATTTTTTCTGAGCCTTCTCCTGCTGAATCACAAGACTGTTCATGCAAAAAGCTGGTCTTCTCTATTTCCAAGAACTCCGGGCATGGGAAATGACCCATGGAAATGGTTCTAAACTGATTGGAAACCTTGGGAGACTGCAACTCATTGCTAAGTTTTCCATTGTTCTGGGTAAGGTCCAGACTCAAACCAAAAGTTTGACAGGGGCTATTGTTCGGTCCCAGATTTTGATTGGCATCTCGAACTAAGCAAGACACTTGAACTGGAGAAGATTTTCCAAAACTAGAAAGCTCTGGAGACTTATTCACATTTTCTGTTGATCTCTGTAATCCATGTGTCAACTTCAAGGTGTTATTTGGCAACATGCTTGCCTGCTTCACAGGTGGCATCAGTGCTTTCCGGGGTATTTCCTTCACATATTGAGCTGGCACATAAAAGGGTTTGGAATTTTCATCTCTTTTGACCTGCCACCAATCATCATTAGTCTTTTTCACTAAAATGTATTTCTCCCCTTGCTTGATCACAATTTTCTTATCCTTGGCCTCGTACTCATAGTCATACTCCACTTGAATGTAAAAATGTCCTGGGAGCATCTTCCCACCCTTATCAGCCATTTCTATCTGAAAATATTTCACCTTTTCAGACAAAAGGTAAGCGACATTCTGTTTCAGTGTTATTTTCCTGTTAATGTTCAGAGCTGTAAAAAAAAAAAAAAAAGTACATGTAATCAAGTGGCTGTTTAAGAGCACTTTGGATAAAAATAATTTTGAAGAAATCCTGCCTACTTAGACTAATTAATGGAAAAATGCAGTATTTTCCTTCTGAGTGTTGAAATAGAAAATCAGTAGAACAACGTAGGTCACTGATTGAACTGTCCTATTCACACAAGCCTCCTGCTATCAAGTGGCTCATTAACTTCATTAATTAATTAGTTATTGCTTCTATTACTGATTAATATTGATTGATCACTGGGGATTTGGTGAGGGGACTGATCTGAGTCAATCCCTTGCTTACATATAGGCTTAATTTCTTAAATAAACTGTTAATACACTAGTTTTAATCAAAATACTCCAAAGAAGACTTATCTACCTCACAGAAAACCTGATCTAACCAAATGTTTAAGGGCTAGATCTTAAAATCTAAACACAGTGACAAACAAAACACAGTGACACAGTGAAAAAACAGGACTATGAACCAAAAGGGGTAATGAAAAATTACTAATACATGAAAACTCTGAAAAGCACTTTTCAGCATCTTTATAATCCAGACAACTGCTACTGCATTCACACCCACAAGCAAATTCTATTTAATCATGTAGCATCAATGTCCAAATTCATGGGTGGGTAAGCATTGGTCTTGCCAACTTGCACTGAACACAATATAGTAAATTAACATGAAAGGTAGGATTTTTAACCTTGAAAATCAAAGCATGTAAGATCTTCCATCATTCACACAGAAAGTAGGAGAACTGAAGTCAAATGCTGCCATATTTAACCTTATGAAGATTAACAAAGACATCTTTTTATTTTTAAATGCACATTTCATGAATGAGAAAAGTTACGTAGAAACTTGCAGCTCTGCAAGTTAAGACTTTGTGATGAGATTTGTAGCCTTTACCCTGCCACAGAGTGGAACTAATGCAATTCCATGCAGGCACACACATGCAGAGTGAACTCAGCTGCTAAATGGGACTAAGGACAGAAATAACAACAGAAAAAGAACTTCTGGGGAGATCTAAAGCAGAAACCACTAAGGATCATTCAATTTTTTTTTGCCATTTCTGTTATTTGACCTGAGCCTTGAAAAAATACCTTTGGCTCATAACTCAGAAACAAAGTAGAAGGTAAAAAGCTAAAGTATTACATGAAAACAGAAGTGCCCATCTTTAACCTGTGTCTCTCTCCCACAGACCATCTTGTTTTACTTCCAAGAAGCATTTCCTACAGGTAATCAAGAAGCCACCACCGTTTTCAAGGTTCCAAACAGAATCCCAAAGTCAAATTTACAATTTTATAAAAGACTTTGCAGAAGTAATGATGGTACCACATTCAACAAAGCTGACAAGAGGAACACAAAGCAGTAGAAAAGAATGCCAGGATTCTGGTGTTTACTCTCTACCATAAAATGGAACGTTGACATTCAAAGTCTATTTACAGGCTCAGTACAAAACAACTTGCTTACCTGCTATTCTACATAAATAGGTGTTTTTAAGTGCAGCTCTGCAGTTGTTTAGCAACAGCAGCAGAAGGTAAACATGAATAAATTGCAGCCATTCCTACTCTCTTCCCAGCTTCGGAAGCTCTGCCATGCAAATGCTATTTTTTTCTTCTTAGCAAACCTGACTCCTTCCAACACTTCTTCAAAGCTGCTATCAACCCCTTTCACAGCTTCCAGGTCAGACACCAGAAAAATGCAAATCTTACCAAACTGCAGCCCACCTCAAAGCTCTGTTACCTCAAAAAGCTGAACCACAGGACAAGGATCCATCCTAAATCTCTTTCTCCCACACAGAAACCAAAGAGAGAACGTAAGCCTCTGTTTTCCCACAGGACTAACAAACATTGAAAATGTTTTCATTTTTTGCCGGTTCCATATGACAACTTATTGAGAATGCATGTTTAAAATTGTTTCAAGACAGAAAGGTTCAACAGGTTGCACGTTATCCTTAAAAAATGCCAATTTTTTGAATAATACAAGTTAAATAAAACGGAACCGCTACAAAAATAGCTCTACCCACTTTTGAAGTCAGTTTTGCAGCCTAATCTCTTTCCAAAAAATAACAACATAAAAGAAACAACAAAAATAAGCAGCACAATTTTTGGTCTTTCATCCAAGCTGCAAAATTATCAAGTCAATAGCAAACATTTGGTAATGTTGAACATATGATTAAAGAGAGACAGGCTGTGTTCAGCCAGAATACTAAAACAGTTTTACAAACAGATCACATCATCAGGATCGAGCAAGGCTCTAATTCTCCTCAACCCAAAAAAGCAAGAAATATGTATGGTATAGGTGGGAAATTTACCCTGAAGATCAGCAAACAACTACCATGGCCTTGACCTCAAAGATTCAAATGAAATAATTTTTGTTATGCTTTAATTTTTTTAATGCAACTCTTGTGTCATAAAAAGTAGACTGCATGTACTCTCTGTGCAGCCCAGGGGCCAGCTAATTGTAATGCCCTTTCATGAAGCTGTCTCACAGTTTAAAGAGCCATGAGAGCCTCAGCCAAACCTCTGCTGTAAGGGGCTCACAGCAATACAGGTGGGAATGCACAGTATTGACACCTGGAGTATTAACTTCACTGTGCTACCAGTGAGCAGCTGAAGTGATACAGCTGGTCAGTCCTTGCATCCTCATGGTATTTTTATTCCTTACCATTTACCTGTCATGCTCGATGGCATCCACATTGGTAAAGAAGTTTGAATTACTCTAATTAGAGAATGATAAGTATGAAAAATCATTTACTTCTGCAGAGAACATCTGTAAGCTTTCATAGCTTAAATAAATAATACCTTAAATAAAGTCTCAGTACCTGACTGAGAGATTAATAACAAACGGCCTCACTAAGAAAACCTATGCTCATGAACATCAAAAAAGAGACTCAGACCTCACTTTTCTCCTGGTGAAGAAAACCTCAATCGCTACTGACAAGTGATCTAAGGTGGTCACATCCACACGTGGGCACACAAGCCACCATTTCACGGATCATTCCCGCTGTCCCACGGGAGCGGAGCCTGGCGAGGGCAGGCACGGCACCGGCTGCGGCAGCCGCTGCGAGAGAGGCGAGCAGGGCTTTCACTCCTCACCGGGGCAGAGATCCCTTCGGACTCCGGCTGCCATGGAACCGTTCCCATCTCTTACTCAGCTAAGGCTGACTAAGGCTGGCAGCTCTGGGTGTTCGCAGAGGTCAGCTCCTCCCTTCCCCCACCCTCCGCCCGCGGGCGCACCCCTGCCAGGGCCGGCCCTGGCCCACGGGCTCCTCTGCTCCCGGCACCGGGCCGGCCCTGCCCCATCGGACCCTCCCGGCACCGGGCCGGCCCTGCCCCATGGGCTCCTTTGCTCCCGGCACCGGCCCGGCCCTGGCCCATGGGCTCCTCTGCCCCCGGCACCGGGCCGGCCCGCTCCGCGCTCGGGGCTCCGGGGAACTCTCCCCACAAGCGGGTGCACACGCAGCACCAGGGGTTCGGCATGCCAACACTCGCCTCTAGCTACATTTTTAAGTGCGTCCCCACAAAACGAGACCGTTTTTATCTAGACCCGATGTGACAGCTCCAATCACCATCAGACAGGCAGGGTTTGGAGAGGTGGAGGTCCGCTCAGAGCTCAGCCCTTCCTGGAGCAACCTGAACCCTGCAGCTGCACCCTCACCTCCTTACAGCATCCAGTCTTAGCTACAGAATGGTGCTCCTCGACTGATCCTCAAGTCCATGGAAATGTTTGAAAGAAGCACGGTCCTAAGACACAGAATCATAAATATGATCATATGTGATACACATAGAATGCTCATGTATTGTATGAGACATGATCACCCCTAACTTCAGCATTATTCTAGAATTCAAGTCTCACCCCTACCCTCTCTTTTGAAATTAATCAGGCACAGAGTATTTACTTCTCATCTTCCAGAACCAGGTAACTGAATCTTGGGAAACAACCTAAAATACTTTTTGCTATTTCTTTTATTTTCCTCTAGGGAAAAAAAAAAAAACAAAAAAAAAAAAAACCACAAAAAAAGAACCTTACAGGGGACAGGGAATTGTTACTTACTTTCCAACACAAACAGATGATAAATTGTTAAAAATGCTACTGAGTACTAAGGGATCGCCTTAAATTTCTTTGTGCGACCTTGTTCACAGTGTCCTACAAAGCAGCAGCAGTTGACTTGTGTAATCTTTTTCCATTTTCAGCATCAAACTTCACCCACTACTGAAATGAACCCTTGTGCAGTGCTGATACAGAAATAAACTCAATTAAGAAGGCTAAATTAAGATAAATTCTTAACAGTTCAGGCCAGATGAGTTACCCTGGCTACACCTCAAAAGATTCCATGATTCTGCTTCTCCCTGGGCACTTTTCTTAGGGGTTCAGGCTGTATCTGCATGACCACTGCCTGGGAGACTGGTCCCTTGCCAGACTTCAACCCCATTCATACCTTTCTTCCCCCTGCTTGTCCAGCACACCTGACTCCTCAGCCAGTATTTTCCTGCAGACCAGCGCCTGCAAGAGCCACCCTCTGCAAAGCACGCATTGAGAGCATGCAAAAGTTGCATACAAATAGAGGCAAATGGAGATGACAGATATAACCAAAACACACACAACTTACAAGCTGCATGAAAACAAGCTTAGCCCTTCGCTCTTTCCTCAAACACACTTCGAAATCGAGCACTACTCGCAAGTAAACTACCTACCCGGAGCTCGCCCGTCTTTAAACGCTAGAGGCATAATAAGCAACCATTTAATAATTGCCCGTGACTCAGAGCACTGAATAAGCGATGCATTTTAAACAAGTGTCAGGACAACTTTTCAGCGCCGCTGCAGCCCGCGCCCCCCCTCCCCCCGCTCGCTCGTTCGCTCGCTCCCTGCCAGCCCCGCTCGCTCCTCGGTGCGGGCTTTTGTTAAGTTGTTGACTGCGAGGGCTAGCTATAAATAGCGCGGCTCGGCCGCCCCGACCAGCCCGGCCCAGCCACCCCAAGTTACCGCGCTCAAGTTCACACAAGGGCGGCAGATCCCCCCGGCCCGGCGGGGGCGCCCGGGAAGGGCGGCGGGGCCGCCGCTGCCTCCCTTTGTCTCCCGCAGGTGAGCGGGCGCCGCTCGCACACGGCAGCGCGGGCGGCCCGGCCCCGCCGCCCGGCAGCGCGGCCCGCGACGGCGCCCAGGTGCGGAGCTGCCTCCCGGCGCCGCCAACTCGGCGCTCCCGGCGCCGCCCGCGGAACGGAGCCGCCGCCGCCGCCGGGGGCAGAGCGGGGCGGCGCCGCCCGGAGCCCCGGCGGGCGCGGGGAGCGCTCCGCGAGGCGCCCCAGGAGAGGCAGGGCGGGAGGGCGGCGGCGCCGGGGGGCTGCGGCCCCTGCGCCGGCCCGGGCATGGACGTGCCCCCGCGGGGCCACCCAGCCCTGCCCGACCGTCCCGGCGGCGGCAGCGCCGCGCTCGTCCCCGTCCCTGCCCCCGCCCTCCCCGGCGGGCCGAGGGGCGCGGCGCAGCCACCCACCTACCGCCCGGGCCCCTCTCCGGCTGCGGCGGCTCCCGCTCCGCTCCCGCCGCGGCCCCGGCGAGTGTCGGCTCCGGGGCACGGCGGCGTCACCGCGGGTCACGTGCCGGGGCGGGCCCGGGCGGGGGTGGGGCGGGGGCGGTGCCCGGGACCGCTCGGCCCCCGGTGAGAAATCGGTGTTCGCACCGGCCGCTCCGTCCGTCCTGCTGTCCGCCTCGCCCTGGGCTGCTGGAGCGATGCCAGCAGCTCCCAAGTGATGCGGTGTGTGAAACACCCGGGCCTTTCTGTCCCTGGTGAAACGAACAGAGGGAAAACAAAAAGCAAGCACTTTCCTCCCTGCAAACAGGGGTCGGTCTGACTGTTCAATAGAATATACCTGACGAAACCACATTTTTTAGGTAGTTGCCCAAAGAGAAACAATAAGAAATAGTCCTTGATGCTTATTTTGAGTTAACTCGCTTGGTACCTCTTACTGTATTAAAAAAAAAATTTCAAACATTATTTGAAAATATTTAGGTGGCCTTCATAGCATTTTCAAATTGTAAGTAATCTTATCTTTCTCTTTGAAAAAGCAGTATCTGGTTCTCCTGGTTACAAAGATAACCTTGAAAGCATGAACTGACTGTAACTGATACAGCAGTATCTGAATGAATCTGCAAACAGCCTGAAACAATGGCATGGAGATGTGTAAACTGTCTGCACTCTATTAATCTAATGAAGGATAATGCTGGTCTAACTTCTTCTTTGACTATTTTAACACAAGGAAGGAGGAAGGAGACAGTAAACCCATCAAAAGGTGGAAAGAACAGGTTTGCTGAGGGAGGGACAAACAATGGGAAAAGACCTGAGAAGTGCCAGTAAGAGAGAGAAACAGACTTCAACTGAGGAAAAGATGAAAACAGCATCAATAGGTTTAATTGAACATGTGGACATATTTTCATGTCGAATTGCAGTCCATCTTGAACTTTCAGTATTGATTCCTTGAAATCTCACCTGTGTTATGCAACAAACTTGCAAGACAAGTAGAAAAACACTGCATACACCTTAAAGCTTCTTCTTCTCAAGCCTGAGTACTTGTGAGAAAGTCCCCTTGACACCAAGGATCATTTGACTTTGGGCTGTCTGTTCACAAAACATAATTATTGAAATTCTGTTGGTGTTGTAAGACTGATAACACTGTCACACCCATGGGTTCAGCAGTTATTCACAGGGTCTGGAAAATACAGACTAGAGACCAACATTTCTATTGTAAGGGAAACAACATCTTGTATGTAGATGTCCATTATTTACCTTTAAAGACAAAAGAAATGTGTAAAAGGGCAGTAGTTTTTTTATTCATGCTCACTCTTTTGTAAATTACACATACGTGAAAAAGATATAATTTTGGATGTTTCTGTCTAGTAGGATTCTATCTGTATGCCCAGTTTTGTGGTAAAAAATAATGTTCTTGGGACATTTGGGTACTTCTGAACAAGCTGACTGCATTTTACCTGCTGTCATGCCTGAGGTGTATATAAAAGCATCCCAAAAATCAGTCACAGTAACCACACTATAATTATCCTTCCTTACTGCCAAGGCTTCACTCGAGTGCTGCAGGATATGGCATTAGTGATTCAGTCTGAGGCACTCTTCCCTCTGAGTCAGGGTTGAACCAATGGTCTCACATAAGATCAACAGGCATAATAGAGCTGAAGGTGCCAGAAGATATGTAATTTTGAGTCCCTGCCCAAGTGCAGTCATGAAAGATTCCACATTACAAATAAACTGTCCAGCCCAAGTTCCAATTTTAGTATCTGTTGCGTATTCTGCCTATGAAGGATTTCTCTGCCCTTTCACTGGAGCAGAAAGAGCTAAAGTTCACAACCTTTACTCACCATGACTTGTTTTTCCCAGAGATGTAGGAATGCTGCCATACTCACACCTCAGATGGGACTACATGTATATATTAGTTGGAAAGATCCAGTACATGTACTGACCTAACAAATCCCAGACTGAAAGAACTGCCAACTATAATTGCTTTATGTAGTACATGTGAGCTATGGTAGAGAGTACAGGACTCAATTCATGTACCTATTGTGTTCTGACTATTCTCTATCTATACCTTACACTCAACAACATCAATCTCTCTCTTGGTAAGCTGATTCCTTATGAAACATCAGTGATTGAAGGATCTATCTGTTCTGTTATGCCAAACCTTCAAAACCTTTGTCCAAATTTAACTGTGTTTGACAAAAGGGAGTTCCCTTAAAGGTGGTTAAGCTCCCACAAGGTCTGTGGAAGCAGTCAGCCATATAGAGGTGGAGAAAAATCTACGTAAGAAAGTGACATCATAAATGCTGCAATTGTGGGAGAACAAAAAGATGATAGTTACGATCTATGATAAAACACAAATCCATAGAAAACAAGCTTCACAGTTCTGAAAATCCAGTCTTAAAAAAATCCATTTCTGGTGTTTGAATTAGACATAGAAATGTTGTTTTCATTTCTGAGATTCAAAGTTCTCAAGTATTAATGTCATATGTATAAAAAGCTGAACCTATTAAATTTGAAGGTGAAATTGCCATATTTTTCTTTTCTATTTTTTTTCTTCTGAGTCTCTATCAAATCTCTGCAAGTTCAGCTGTCCATTATTTTATGCCTCAGTCACAGTAATTCTAGATGTGTGTCATGTTTTAATTAATTAGAAATGCGTATCTGAGAGTGGCTGCTGCCATCCTGTTACTCATGGTCCCAGAACTGGTGTTAGGTAACCAGGAGAAATGTGCTGCTGAAAACGTGATTGGTATTAAATCTGGGTTGTTTATTCATTGTTTGCCACCCCTCCTTACCAAACATAATCTCATTATGAACTGTGTTGATTCTTTCTTTCAGAAATGACCAAGAAGGCAAATACAAAAAGCTTTGTCACTTCTAACAGGCAGATACTGCAAATATCCACCTTGCTCATTTTGCTGTTTCCTCAAGTTTTCACTCCTTTTTAGACACCTTTCACTTTTTGTTCTTCTAACCTTAGGAGTGATATGCTCTAGAGAAACCATTCTGAATTTAGACAAATGCACCTATTTCAGCAAATATTTTTGATATAAATAGAATATATTTTTATTTTACTTTTAATCCTACTTATAAATATATATTATTCAATGGCTTGCCTGATCTAAAACACATTACCTGGGGCATCTCCTGTGTACTCTGCTCCTACTCTCGGTTTTTTGACAGCTTCCAGCCTCTCACCTCTATCTAAAAATACTCTTACCACCCACACGTAGACATACAATCAATTCCTTCTTTCTGTTCTTTCTCTGTATTACAAAAGCACTTTTTCACAAAGTGCAGATGCTGTGGGCTTTTTGCATGAACTTGTCAATTTACTCCCCATCTCCTGACTCAACTAATAGATGAGCCATTTTTACTTATATAACTGTGCATTATAAGGAAAATCAATTGATGAGGGAACAACTAAAGTAAAGACTATAAAAAAAAGAACCCAGATTTCTCACCAGCTCAGTAAAGAACTTCTTTCACCATTACACTACAAAGGAATTTTCTGCCTTAAGGAGGAACTTTTATCCACAGTTCAGAGAAGATTATTTGTTTTGCTGTGAAAAATCAGCAAGGAATTTGTAAAATTCTTCCATTTTGCCAGTAGATTATTTTTGCAAATTGTATTAGGCAGAGTGGACAGTGGCCAACACATGCTTTTTCACTCTGCTCTGTTTGTTAGCCACATCACCATTGTGATCTTCAATACTCACATCTCTCGGAGCATCCAGAGGAAACTGTAACAGAAATTCAGACATACCTATTGTTTGCATTTGCAGTCTCAATTTGCAAGTGAAGGACATTTTTTTTTTTTTGCAGCTATCTGATTGTCTTACTGCTTACTAAAGAACAGAGTGAGATTTGTTTTGGTCTAACAGATCTTTTGATTCTGCTCTTGCCAAGAGCTGATTCCCTACTCACCTGTGTAATTAAACTGTTTATCACCTTTCTCTTATTGAGCACAGTATTCCAAACTGTATCACTTCTGTGTGGAGCACTAAAATATACCTCTGAGTCACAGCACAGAATTAAAAGTGGAGAAAAGTAATGAATAATTTTCTGACTGAATAGCTAAAGCCCACAGTAGATGAAGGCAGACTCTTCTTTGTGCTACCTTGACCTAAGACCTCTGCCTAAGCTAAATCTTAGTCATCTTTGCACAGCTAGTCATGTCTTGATCTCATCATGGTTTGAGCTAACAGGCAATTAATCCTTCTAATAGTAATATCTATTCTTATAAACCTGTAATAAGAAGTGCTCATATTCAAAGGCACAATGTAAATGTCCTTTTATACCTTGGAGAACTAAGGATAGCCCATATAATTTCTTATATGTTTTCTTGTGAAAAGGAAGGGCTGTCTATCAACCACTGATAAGCAGAATCTAAATAATACATAGCTTTGCAAAAAGAATTAAATAAGTGTTATAAACGTTTTACTCATGTTGAAGTAAATTCTATTATACTGCACCAAATTCAGGCTTAGAGAAGATTCACAGGAGAGTTTCTAGTTACTCAAATCACAGCAGTTCAGAATTTACTTCAGTGCAAGGGTCTGGTGTGACCTGGTAAACAACCCAGTCACTGGTGGGTGCTCTGAAACTGGAAGCTCCAACTCATACTGCACATTGTTGGACCCATGCAACCACAGAGGCTCCTCAAGGTCCAGCAAAGCTCCCAGTGGATGGCCAAAGTGAAGTTATGTGAGGTTGTCTGATAAATACTGTGTGGTTTTTTCTGAGGAACAGCAGAAACTGACAGCCTGGATAGGTTTTCCCTCACCTTCACAAGCACAGCTAGAAGTCAGAGGAGAGGTTCATCCTGCCCAAGTAGGTTTTGGGTATCTGTTAGTGTATATCTACATCAAAGATGGATGACAAAGCTCCCTTCAGACTCAGTGGACTTCTATTTATCACAATCAAAGGAGGCTGGGGAATAATTAACCTCATCTTAAGGTAGGCACCTATATGTGATCAGATCAATTGCACTCTAGAGTCTGTTCATGTACGTAGTGGAAATCACTGCCACTGGAAATGGTGAATGCCAAAAGTTTTCATGTACATAAAGAAGTAGACAAATTCAAGGGAGAAAAATGAGCTACTTCGATTTTCATTTTCAGCTGCCTGAAATCATATGAAAAATAGACACTTTTTTTTTCAGATGTTCTCCAAATTCTTTTGTTATATAAGCATGATATTTTCTCTTAAAGGCATTGCCTAGTCACCATGGGGCTGTTCTTGAAGAAAACTGAACTAGAGAACAATCCTGGTGGAAGAAGTTTCACTCTATGCATCCCAGTGACTCACAGAAATACCTAATCTGCACACTGTGATATTCAACTGAGTAAACATTCTTGCAAATCACAGTCTAAAGCCTGGCTGGGAATGGTCCTATTGCAGAACATGTGTGGGAGATGGCAAGCTAGCCTCTCACCAAAGCCATGGGGAGAACTGCTTTCACAATTTCACAGTATGGATGATCAAGTTCCAGCACCTGTGACTGTGTTTAATTGACTAGTACAGATGCCACCTTTTATTCTTCCTTCTCCAGTTCCTCTGTTCCATCATAGCTCCTGCACCAACCCTTCTGAATTTCATTCTGCTTCATAAAAGGAAAAAAAACCCCAATCCTCCTGTGCCACTAGCTACTGCAGAAAGAGTCAGGTAGAAGGTCATGACATTTCCATGACAAGCTGTGTTTCTATCTTTCATTTCTGAGTTTTGCTTCTGACCAAAAAAAAAAGTTATTTCAAGTCCCTGAGTGGGCTGGTATGAAGGAAACTATGTGTTGGCTCAGAGTTCTTAGCAATTTCAGTATATCATAGCCATTCCCAAAGAGTCACTGGAGTTCAGGGCACAAACCCTTTCCAATCCATCACTCCTTCAAACAGAGATATCTTAAGGAATCCAAGTCCACATTTTGTCTTATGTCTGCTTTCTTGCAAATTTCTCTGCTGGTTTTCCTTCCTCTTTCCACTGAAAAGTGAACAGAAACCCTTATAAAGAATTTCATTGCTCGAAGGCTGGCCTAGCAATAACGCCAAAGGTGACACATTCAATGCTGCTGCTGTCTCACCTGTTTCTAGCCAGAATGAGTCATTCCAGCTTTTCACTAGAGAGGAAACCATGGGAGAAAGTGATAAAAGGGGATTGGCTGGGTCTTTGTTATTTTCATGTGGTTTTTAAATAGTAAAATAGAAGTTTCATTAGAAAGAATGGAAATTTTTTTGTATTTTGGCTCAGCCAGCATAGTTTTACATCCCAGTCCAAGGCAAAGGATCCCCTGGAATGTTTCATGTAGGCCATGGTTTGACCATTACAATTGCTCTGCAATAAAGAAAGGGAGAAATCAGAGGCTGTGTTGGCTGTGACACTGCACTGCACCTCTTTGCCATAGCTGTGCCTTTTCCCCCACCCTCAGCCCTTCACTGAGCTGGCACTCCCCAGAATGTTTGTGAAAATGCCTTACCCTTATCAAAGTCATTACAGCAATCCCCAAACTCTCATAAAAATTGTTGATTCATGTAACCACAGATTTCATTTGAAAAGTCAGTGTAGAAACCCAGAGCACTGGGAATATTTCTCTTTCTGCTCTGGGGTGCCCTGACCCCCAGGGGAGCACTGACTTTGACCCTCATTCATGGAGAAACTTTCCTAGACTTCAAGACAGACATTTTGTGGACAGAATCCACAAAAGTGTGAAATAGATTATAGAGAGCAGTGTAGGTGTATCACTTGGTGAGAAATTTAGGTTTTGAGATTTTTAGTATGTTGTGGATGGAAGCAAGATGGAAGGCACAGGGTGTCTGTCGGCCTGGGTTTCTTCTTCATGCTTCTTCTTCCTTCTTCTTCACAGGTTTGAGTGGCATTTTGTAACTGGGCAGAAAAGTCCACATGGTGGGCTCTTTGGGATCAGTTATTGGGTTAAAAGGGGAAATAATCTAGGTGTCAGTTCTTCATTGGATAGTTTAGTCTTAAAAGACCTTGTAACAAGAGATTGTGAACCATTTTGAGCCTTCTAATGAAAAGCTGCTGAACTCACAGTAGTGAGACTGATTTACTGATAAGAAATAATAAACACTTGAGTCCCAACGTGAACTACTGTCTCAAGTGCCTTCAATCCAGACCCAGAGAAACCAACAAGTCAAGTTTCACTTTAATAAATTCTAAACCTTTTAGAGGCTTATATCTCTTTTGAAGCCCATGAAATAAAAATGTGTGCACTACATGGGCATTTTAGCCAGTTCTAATTAGCTCAGTCCCTAATTAGAAAGTCTAGAGGCCTTGTGCATACCAGGTCATGACTTAACCAGTACATAATATGTTCTCTCCATCCGCTGTTTTACATAACTGAGGTCATGATCTCTTCCTGCAGCATGGGAAGAAATCTGGTGAGCACCTGTCCGCAGCAGTGACAGAGTGAAGCTCTGTAGGATGCTGGTTTCGGTCAGGATGAAACTATGTCCTGGAAGGGGGGAGTCCCGGAGCAGTTGCAAACAGCTGAGCCAAGATAAAAGCTGTTAACACCAAGGCAGATTCACAAGGAAGCAGTGGCAGATCTGTAAGTATCTATTAAACTACTGATAAAAGAGTCCCTTGAAGGTGCTTCCAATTATGAAATAATAGCTCTACCTTAGGGATGAATAAACTCCAAAGGCAAGTGAGAAGTGTTCACTGGCTCAGAGTTTTGTTAGCATTATGTTTGCAATTAATGAAAAAGGAGGGAGAGTTCTCGGGCTTCCTGCCGAGACAAGAAAGAGCAAAGAGGGCGGGGGGGAGGGGAACAAAATTAAAACCAGATCCTGACCAGGGTCAAAACAAATTTAAATGTTAGAGTTTTTATACCAAAACAATGACCTTGTAGTTTAGTTCAAATGAAGCAGAAACTGCGTTTTAGATAATGTTTATAATCTCTTCCAGATTAGCCTGCTAACCACAAGAGTCACTCTAAATGGGCCACCTTTGGTCCCTCTGTCTGCCAGTTTTGGTGCGTGGAAAATATATGAGCAGTCATTTAAACAAAGGGTGTGAATGCTTCTCAGCCTGGAGCACTCCTCGAGGATGGAAGATATCTCAAGCTCAGTCTCTCTGCAGTGAAGATTTAATTATTGATGCTAAGTGGAACAGCAGCAACAGGATTGCAGGCACCCCAGAATACTAAATGGTGTGGCTGCTAGTGATGAACGACTGAGAAATACGTGGTAGAGGGGGCTTAAATCCCCTCAAGCAGATACTGAACCTGCATTTTTCATGCCAAGCTTGAATGTTCAAAAGAGGCGTTGCCCTCCCCCAGCTCTGTGATAGGAATACAGTGACATCGCTTTTCCTTTGCTCTCCCTAGGAAGCATCGTTCAAATGAGTTCAGATCAGATCTGAATTTTTTGAATGACTGAAGCCAAATTTCTTGTTAATTTACTATTCACTGGGAAATATATCACCCATTTCCACTCCTGTTTAATGGAAATTGTTTTGTGCCCTAATAACCACAAGTTATCCTCAAGAGAACCACAGTATCTACAGTCATCTCTTGATCAGAAAATAAAGGGCAGGACAGTCACTTCTGAGCAAGCCTCTGGAAGTGCATTTTTCTGTGCCAGTCCATCTGGCACTAAATGATCTCTGGCACTCACTGCATCAGCTCCATCTTAACAGAACAGCAACAGAAAGGCAGAGCTGGTAGCCTAGACCAGGTACTCTCTGCATGCCACAAATGGAGTGTTTTGTTAGGTGCTGGACACACCATAATTCAGCAATAAGCATGAGACAGGTTATTGTTGTGGAGGCCGAGAAGCTGCCATGACAGCAGAAGTTAAAACAAGTCTGCTGATACAGCAATGAGGAAATAATAAACAGTTACTGATTTCTAACAGTTATAGGTCTTCAGCTATTGCTCCTGCAACCAGAGACCCCCACAAAAAAATTCCCTTCCTCAGCCCTTTGCATTTGCTTCTCAAAAGAGGACAGGAGAGACATAGAAACTGAAGTGCTGCTTTCTCTTATGTGAGTAGCTCTGTAGTCTTCTGCATGTTTTCTGAGTGGGCTTTACCCATTCTTCCCACTTTATTGTGCTTTTTTTAAAAAGACATTGAAAACATTCATCTTTGGAAAAGACCAGTACCAGGAAACTCTGAAAAAACAAAGTCATCATGGTAAGGACAACTCAGATCAAAAGTTTCTAAGTGCAGTTATTCATAAAAAGAAGGGAACATCCAGTGATACTGAAATGCTACAAAGCAGAAACTGAGAAAGGTTTTCACACAAACTGGAACATGGAACTTATTGCCGAAGCCTTTCACCAAGGCCGAGAGTGCAGCTAGATAAGAGAACAAAAGAATCTTTACGCAGGTAGCCCTGGAACACAAACGCTCAGGTTTTACAGCAGAGACCAGTCTTCTATCCCTCCCCCCGGTGATTAGGAAACCAGGGCAGGTTGTCTCACTTGCTATTCCTCCAGAAGAGCTTAATTTTTTTGACTTTCAGAGACAGGATATTGACACAAACAGACCTCTGAGTTGAGACCATGGGCCTATATTTCTGTGACTTCCTGTAATGCAAAAAAAAATTAGTGGTGTTTAATCTTTACAATTGCAGGGTGTAGAATCATCACTTTCAGACACAAACATACCGAATTCCCAAGGAAACATCCTTTACAGACTCCAAGTTAGCCGACCTGAGCTCCCTTGTTCATTCTGCAGGAACACAAGAAAGTTACACACGTTTTCATTTGCTGTGACAAAAGTGAACCTCACTACATTTTATGGCTTGCAAAGTGAGCAGGATGATTAACCATGAATCACAAGATAGAAATTCCTTCAGGGTATTTTCAGGAGCTGTGAAATAGCCATTGACAAGATGGTATCAGCGTTTTGTCCCTGTCTTTTTAAAGGTGTATCCTCAACGCTCCCCACTTTGGGCCTGCAGTATTACAGGCTACGGTGGTTTTTAGGTCATGCTTCAGTCACACCTTGGCATCTCGTGTGTGACCAGCCCCATCACCTGACAGATGGCAGGATGGTAGCTGGGTCACCTTTGGGCCCTAAGGCCAAGAGAGGTGAATAAAAACACATTGACACTGCTGGAAAACTCAAAAGAGAAACAAAGGGAAACAAAACCCAGCTCCCTTCTTTATTTAACCCCCCCTCCAAGCAATTATAGATGAATTATGCACTCTATCCCTCTCCTGTGTATGCACTTTCTCGCTGGCTAGATTTTAGTAATCTATTATTCATTGCCTTGCTCTCTCTTCCCTGCTTTTGCCTCTCCCCACACCGCAGGGATCTGCAGGGCTGCTGTGGGGGACTCCTGGCCCTGCCCCTCACCCACTGGGGGTTATTGCCATCTGCTGGAAAACCAGCAGGGACTGCCAGGGAATCCATCCCAGCCCCAGGAACTGAGGCCAGGGCCCTAAACTGGAGGGGTGACCCGGGGCTCACTGCAGTGCAAGTGGCATCTTTGGGGTGTTGAGGGAACAGGCTGCCCCCAGGGCTCAGGATGAGCCCCAAGCAATGAGATTATTCCACAGAACTGGGCTGTCAGGCAGGTGAGTAGGCTTGCTTTAAATATAGAGCTTTTCAGGGTACTTTGTTAGATATACAAGAAGACTTCTTTCTCCCAAGGGTTCAATAAATAAACACAAGTGAGAAGACTCACATTTAAAATTCCTCTAAGCAGGCACGTATTTTAGGAACAGTAAGATCTTCAAGATCTTACAAAAGAAAAAAAAAATCTCTGGAAAAAAGGAATGAATTCCCATTTCAGGAGCTCCTGACCATTTCTGCAGCTCCTGACAAATGACCTAATGGTCCTGCTGGGCCAAATGTGGGAGGAAAAAGTCTCCTGTACTTTGTCAACACACACTTTTAAAACAACTTCTCATGCTTTCATATTATATGTCCTTATAAGGAACCTTAAAGATCATCCAGTTCCAGCCCCCAGCCATGGGCAGATAGTTTCCACTAAACCAGGTTGCTCAGAGCTCCCTCCAACCTTGCCTGGAACATTTCCAGGGATGGGAATGGGGCATCCACAGCTTCTCTGGGCAACCTGTGCCAGTGCCTGGCCACTCTCACAGTAAAGAATTTCTTCCTAATATGTAATCTAAACCTACTCTCTTTCACTTTGAATCAATTCCCCCTTGCTCCATCACTACATGCTCTTGTAAAAAGTCCCTCTCCATCTTTCTTGTGGGTTCTCTTCAGATACTGAAAAGCTGAAATTGGGTCACCCCAAAGCTTTTTTTTTTTTTCCCACTTTTCCAGACTGAACAAATCAAATTTTCCTAGCTTTTGTTCACAGGAGAGGTGTTCCATCCCTCCAGTCATCTTGGGGGCCTCCTCTGGACTTGCTCCAGGTATGTCCTTCCTGTGCTGGGAGCCCAGAGCCAATGCAGTGCTCCAGGTGGGTCTCACCTGGAGGTGAGGGGCAGAATCCCTCCCCTGCTGCCCACCCTGCTCTGGATGCAGCCCAGGGCACCTTTGGCTCTCTGGGCTGTGAGTGCCCATGGCTGGGGCAGGTCCAGCCTCTCACTCAGCCCAAGGGCTGCTCTCCACCTCTCCAGCCTGTGCTGGTCCCTGGGGTTGCCCCAGCCAGGGCACACCTGGCACTTGGTCTCACTAAACCTCATGGTGTTCCCATGGCCCCACTGCTTGAGCCTGGCCAGGTCCCTCTGGGTAATGTTCTGTCCTTCAGGTGTGAAACTCAGCTTCAACTATGGCGAAGCTCAACTGCAATCACTGTCAAAGGAAAATTATTTAATCTCTTAATGGGAGATGAAATTGCAGCTCTGATTTGCTGTGTTTCCATTTATTCCTGACTGTACATTGCAGTCATTTTATATCCCCCAGAGACATGCTTTTATAGAAGCATACAGATTACTTTTTACAGTTCTAAATCTTTTACTTCTTTATTTGCACCTTCAAGTAACTTTTTAATTAGCTTGTCAGATAGCAAAAAGGCTAAGTAAGGTCCTCCAGTGGGTAATAATCCAGACCAAGGAAAATACAGTGTAGAGGAGAAACAACTATATTTACTGGACAAGCCTACAGTGAATAGGAAGATTTAGTTCATATGAGAGATAAAATTGCAAAACAATTCAAAACAGTAATTTGAAATATTTTAAAATCCAAGCACTTGCTCTGGAGTAATTTTTATTTAAAATCACATGTTTAATCTTCATTTTAGTATCCTATGTTTGGCTTGATGTAAGTGCTGGGAAGTTTAGCACAATTACTAGATGACAGATAGTGCTCAGATTAACTTCCTAGGCTGAGGAAATCTGACAGTCACTTGTCTTCAGATAAATCAGGATCTGACAAGATGATGTGCTGATGACTCTCCATATTCTGTAAATTCTGCAATTTTTCATTCTGTGATTGCACAGCAAGAGAAAGGCAACTGACCTTGCTAAAATCAATGCTCCCCAAAGTAAAAGAACCCTTTGATTTGGTCAAGATCTTCTTGTGAAGGCTGTTGAAACTTTGCAATACATTGATTTTTGATGAACTAAAAAAATGCATCTGCAGAGGCTGCAGTGCCTTCTCACACTGGGGGTTTGTCACATGAATTTCATCCCCAGATTTATTCCTCTTAATTGACCATAGGATGAAGTTGTTATTTTATTATCCAACTCCTGTGCTGGGGAATATAATGAGGCAAGTGGAATGCTCATAGTTGTTCCCATTTACAATCTACTCTGCCAGGAATAGTTAATAATAGATATAACACAGTAAAAAAGTGTCTCCCGTGCTGAAGAATTAATACTGCATAAAAAAGAGAAGAAGATGCTGTGGTAACTGGAGAGCCTTGGTGCTGCAGCTGCAGTGGGTGACAAACCCACGGCAAAGTTCTGGGAGTTGCAGGGGAGCACCACAGTTCCCAATTTCCCTCTTCTCCCCAGGGAATCTCTGTCTCTGGGCAACACAAAAAACACTGCAGCAGAATGGCAGAATTGGTCTTACTGCTTGTTTTGGGGGATGCTTCACTGGAGTATTTTATTGACTTTTAGCAAGAATTAATTTACTGAGAGTATACCAAGCCTGTGCTGCTGGTGGTTCATCTAGAGGTATAATTTAGGGAATTTTTTTTGAGTTATTGATATCTGAACTGCTTTAGGGTGGGAGATAAGGAAATGTGATCCATGTAGCTGGTTCACACAGTTTTCCTGGTGCTCATGGGATTTAGGGGCTGGCTTGGCTGATGCAGAGCACTGCAACACCTGGCCTGTGCTCAGGTGAGCTTCTCCCCCTCTCCCTGCCCTCCAGCTCACAGGATGCCTTCACTGGCCCCACTTATTGAATGAAAGAGTGGTTCTGTCCTCCCATGCAATGCCCAGGGCTGGGGGGGGGCAGGTGCACTTCAAGCCTCCTCCCAAACCCCAGGGGAGATCCCAGCAGGAACCTGCCCAGAAGGCAGAGGAGAAGCAGGGGATCCCCGAGTCACTGCCACCCAGGAGATGCCCAAAGAAAGGCTCAGCTGAGGGGGGCTGGGGACACCAGAGCAGGCTCAGCTGGGAGCAGTTTCTGTGCAGGGAAGGAGGAGCAGCAGGCAGAGCTGAGGTCACCTCCTGTCAGGGGGTTCTTTGCTTCTGCCCAGGAGACCACACAAGTTTCCCTTCACTCCTCAACATGCAGCCAGGCTGCTGCACAACATGGATTTAAGACAGTGAAGATTTTCTTGTTAATAGGTTTCCATTTCAAAACCTGGAAGTTTTTATATAGAAAGGCACAGATTTTTCTGTCAAATCTAATCCCAGTCAATGCCATGTCATAATCTCCTAATTACACTGTGCAGTAGGATCAGTCTCTCTAATCCCTAATTATATCTTTGCTTGAAAAATGTTTAGTCTCACTTCTGTCTCTTCTACATGGTATCCAGCTGTCCAAAGGATTCTCAGAGCTGCTAATAGTAATAATCTGCTGAGGTAAATCTCAGCAGTTTCTTAGAAAGAAACTACAAATTCTCCCTAAAAAGTAATTCAGTTATCCTAAAACTGTTCATCAATTTGACCCAAATTTGTGGGGGAAAATAACAAACAAGCAAAAAAAAAAGTGATTAATTGTTGGTGAGAATTCACCCCACTAAAGAGAGAGGACACTGCAGGAAGATCCTGGCCCCAGTTCTTGAGTTCTTGGAGACTTTCAGTTTGCACCAAAAAACCCTCACCCATAAAGCATCAGAGACACATCCCTCCTAATGATTCCCCACCCATCAGGGTAGCATTTAGCCCAGGAACAGCCATTGCCCGGCTCTTCAGGAGATCATCCCTGAACAAGACATTATTTATTGGTCCATTGGTCACAGCAGCAGCATTTTGGGTCAGTGTGAGATCCTTGTCATTCACCCAGTGCAGGGGGGGCACAGCTGCTCTCTCAGGGAGGATTTCTCAGATGATGCTGGCTGGCATCATGAATGTGTAGGAGCAGATCTGGGTATGGAGCCTCTCCATTTTTTCTCTTTTTTTTTTTTTTAACAAATGAAAGGAAATAAAATATTTTAATGTGGGTTAGATAGAATGGTTACAAAGCTTTTTTTTACCTAAAAGAAACACCTGCAAATTTTACATACTGCTCATGCTGATAATTGCTTCTTTGTTTCTTTTATTAACATTTTGGTTCAGCTGCTGAACTGAAAAATAATCAGTAATTTTCTCAAACCAGTTCATAATGCTGAGATGGGGCTGCCTCCCTGTTCAGAATAATAATGGTGGTCTGCTTACTGTAGGTGTCAGTTTAGTGACCTGTGGAAAGTCTGCAGTAAAAATAATATGTGGTCCTTCTTCAGCCCTGTACAGCTTCCACAAAACAAAAGAAATCAGTGGTCTGTGCATCCAGCCTTACCACTGAAGCTGCTGGTAGAAGCCCCTTCATAATATTTCATCAGGATTCAGAGATTTAATAACAATTACTATGTAAAAAAATGCAGAGTTAGATTAATCTCACATTATAAGAACATTGAAACATTAATATTGTAAGAGGGCCATTAAGGGGTGGAAGGCTAAAAAAGATGATCCAGCAGTACCAGGAGGGCTTGGGGACATGTTTGAAAGCAGCATTTAGTTCAAAGTGCTTTTGGGAAAACAGTACCAGGCCATGAGGAGTGTGGGGTACAGAGGTGGGAGGTGTTTGATGCAGAACAAAATTTGCTTCCTAAAAATCAGTAAGAAAGAGTGGGAGTGGTGCTAAGGGGGAAGCTGGGGAGATCACCCTTCCCCTCCTCCCTCTGGCAGGCACGGGACACTGTGCTGTCTGCACCAGCACCAGCCTCCCCCTTGTAATAAGATTGATAAATGTGATTTTAAATATTAGCCTCAGTGGGGACACCACTTTGTCCCCTGTGCTGGCAGGCAGTCCTTCCTTTCTCTGCATCCAGATGTGACCATGAAAATGCCCCAACATTCATCTCGACTGACAGACCCCAAATACTGGGAAATACTAGGTTGGGTCCCCAACCCAAACATATCTGACAGTGCCTCTGTGGTGCTGGAAGAGTTTGACAGGACCAGAGGACAAACAGGGTGGCACCAGACCAGGATGTCTTTTGAAACAACAAATGTTATTGACAGGCAACACGCGAGCTGAGTCATTGCAAAGGTGTCTGAGATCTTGGACAGGTGTTTTGGATGTGGAGCACTGGAGGTAGGATGCCCAAGGACAAGCTACATCACCCACTGGTGTCAGAGCCCAGCACTGCTGTGCCATGGGCACTGGGGCAGGCACAGACCAGTTTTGTTCACACATCAGACTGAAGCCCTGGGCCATGGCATGGCCATTCCCCACGCTCTGTGGAATGGGAGAAACTCATATGAGAGAGAGGGAGCTCTTGGTGTTTGTTAGGAGGAGACTTCAAGGAAAGATTAGTGAGTAAGAGGACCTTCAATAATCCCCTTTTGCAGGGGGAGAGCTGGCTCTCACCAAGGCTCAGGGTTACTCTATCACTCAGAGGTGTGCTCCAGGACAGGGAAATTGCCATTTCTTCAGAGATGGAGCTGCAGCAGGGCTCCTGTGAGGTGCAAGCAGTCCCTCAGCCTGATGCTGCACAAAGGCTTGATACTGCCCAGACAATTTGTGTAAGTGGAGCAAGATTTTTGACACAACAATGGGCTTAAAACTCAGGAATTTCTAATTGCCATCACAACCCTCTCATTGCATGACTGATGCTCAGTATGTGACACAGCATTAATTATGCATTCTGATTCATGAGTTGCAGTTAATTATTGTTGTCCTGGTGAGTGCTTCTATACTTCATCTTGTACACAGGATTGGTAGGAATACATCAGAGATCTGCTCTGCTCAAGCCAGTCATTCAAGAAGTATAAATTGCAAAGAATCTTAGGCAAGTAGTGGCAGCAAAAGCTGAGGGCCAGCTGGAGGTACATCCCCAAGTCACGGTGTGAGGGTGAAATTCATACACTTTTTCTCCAAGTGGGAAGAGCAGATTTTGACTCCCTGATTTGTCAGCCTCACATCTTTCCTGGCATCCCAGCCAGCTTGGAGGTGTATGTAGGGAAATATGACTATGAATAATACTTCACAGCAGCTAATCTCCTAATTTTTAAGGAGGAGCAGCAGCAGAGGCTCCTTCCAGGGAGGAGGGAGGACCGTGGCAGCTGGGGCAGCTCCAGGGCACCGGGGACCAGCAGGACCCACCACAGAGTCCCTGTGCCTTGGGGCACCCGGGTCCTCCCTGCTGAGCCCCTCCTGCCCCTCCGGACCTTCGGAGCCATCCAGCCATTGAGGGCACGGCTCCAGCACAGGTGACACAGTGGCCCTGCCTGTGCTGAGCCTGGCTGTGCCTGTTTGTGACAGGCAGGTCCCTGTGTGCCACTGCCTGCTACCCGAACCTGCCATTCCCTCTGAACGTGCCCGTGGCTGCCCCAGCACCCACCAACATCCTGGTTCGGGCCGTGCCCTGGAGGCTGCTCCCAGCACCGAGGATGTGAGTCACCGGCACGGGGAGCAGGCTGCTTCCCTTCAGAGCACACTGCCCTGTCTTGAGGTCTGGGGGTGGTTTGGTTTGCTTTTCTTTTCATTTTATCTGCCTTTCCCTGTGGACAAAAGCCCGCCCTTTGCAAGGGAAGGTCAGGGCAGAGCTCAGTCAGGGCAGCCGGGCAGAGGAAAGATGCTGTGTGCACCTGCCTGGGAGCAGCCTGAGAGGCAGACCTGGAGCAAGGAGCTTCAGTCTGATCACAGCCCAACCACCTCATCCCTTCCATCAGCATCTTAGTTATTAACATTAATTATTTAATGCTTAATAATGGCATTCTACTGCTGCTACTGACATACTGTGAGACTCAAAAAATCATTCTGTACCCACATGTGCAATCTTTACACAGAAAAGAAGTCTGACCTCTGTTAAGTGTTTCATAAACCAAGAACAATAAAAATTTTTTTCCCCCAGGAGCTGTTTTCCCTGTTTCAAGAGAGACTTTCCCAATACTTATTTGTCTGCTTATAAAAAAAGTTTAAAATGTTCAGCAGTAAGAAGTGCCATTATAGAAACAAATTGCACAGAGTCTTCAACATGTGACAGCTTGAGGTAATCTCACTGACAGTATTGCACACGCATTAGAACACACATCAAATGAAAATAATATTTCAGAGGGGAACATATTCCACGTCACTCCCCCACAAGAATATTTCAGAGGGTAGGAGAGACCTGCAGCTGTTTGGAAAGTATTAGTCTCATTGCAGAATGAGTCAATATTTAGTGACATATCTTTTTCCAAGTAAATCAGAGTGCAGGACAAGATCTCCCCCTTTACTGATGCTCTGGGGGTGCTTGTGCAGAAGAGAGGTGGCACAAAACAGCTGCCTACTGCCCTGCCCCGGTGCCCAAGTGCAGCAGCCCCCCCCGGTCCCTGACAGCGAGGTGCCCCCTTGGTCTGCCCTGGCAGGAGCAGCTGGTGGGCTGCTGCTACCAGCTCTGGTGGTGTGACCACAGCTTTAGGAGCCCCACTGCAATTTCAGGGCAGTTTTGCTCCTTGGTGAAATCTCGCTGTGCCCCGTGGAGCAGGCAGCAAAGAGCTCTCGGTGCAGGACTGCAGCCAGCTCAGGCTCTGCCTTGGAAACAGACACACAGAATAAAATATGAGCTCTTCTGACACTTGGTACCTGGCCCAGTCTGCACCAAGCTGGTTCATGCAGCCAATGCCCTGCTGGGGCAGAGTAGCTGCTCCTTTCCCACCTTCCAGAGGGATGCTCATCCACAGCTGCACTGCTCCCTGGAGTGGGAGGAACTCTGGCCACAGTCACCCAGGCACTGGTGGGGCTGGGGCTGCTGACTCCAGGCTGCGTGGGCTGGGGCTGCACTGCCAGTGAGAACAGCCCTGCCTCACCCCACACTCGTGGTGTAAACTGAGTGAGGTAATTCCAACTGGAGAGCATCCACAGGGATGAGTCTGTATTGAAGGATCACAGAACATCAGAGTCTCCAAACATACATGCACATGCATGCATCTACACACATCTTTGTGGATATACAGGTGGTGTGTGTGTGTATATATATATATATATATATATATATATATGTGTGTGTGTGTGTGTGTGAATAAATAGTGCAATCATTTGAGGTATTGAGGTATTTGGTGTATTAAGCAGCAGGCAGCTTCTACCTGACTGTAATGAGTGTTTGTTAATGCCTGTGTACCAAATGGCTGCTGACTGAGTCAGATACAAATGATCATATCAGTAACATGTACAGAGGATAAACCTAACTTCTCAGCTAAATTCATTTCCCTGCTCTCCTTCTCTAGCTGGCATTTACAAGCTCCAAGCCTAGAAAACAATCCTACTACAATAATCACACACAACTAGCTACAAGCACAGACCAGAGTCACAGGGATGGTTTAGGCTGCAGTAGCACCCTGTGATATTTCATTTTTGACTGGCATTCATAATATCACAACCACTCAGGGGATGCAGAAGAGGTAGGTAAGTACCCACAAGATGAAAAGCCAGTGCAGGGAGTGGAGTATGCCCCAGGCAGGAGCTGAAATAACTGCTGAGGAGGGTAGAGCCCAGCCCTGCTCCTCATGAGAGCTTAAGCAATAGTTTTTTGCAAATATTCTTTCTAAACTCAGCTTAAAAAACAAAGAAATTGAAAAGAGGGGAGGGTTTTTACAGCTCTTTGAGGGTATATGGGAAGTGGAAGAAGGAAATTCTGTGCAGACCCATACACCATAAATGAGTCATGACTTTCTGTTTCAGTTCATTTAGCTCCTGGGTTTGGTTTTCATTGCTGTTACATTCATTCTCTGGTTTAGGAGTTTTTTGTGGTTAAAACAGCCAAGACATGGGAACTCCTGCTCTGGCCATTCCTCTGCCCAAGGGCAGTGGCCAGCTCTTGTTGCCCTCTCAGCTGCACCGGTGGAAGCTCTCCACTTCTGAATGGAGTTCATAAATATTTCTTGGGTCAAGTCAGTGTGAATCCCTGGCCTAGAGGTCACCACTCATCAGCAGATGTTAATAAAGCCCTTTCCCATCCTCACTCCTGGAAATGCTGAATGCCAAATAAAGTAACTTGTAATGTTGCCTGCAGCACATTCTGGGACACGGAGCCCCAGTCTGGGTATGAGGGGTCAGCACCTCCCCTCTCCCCAGCTGTGGTGTCCTAGGAGGTGACAGACATGTAGGGACTTTGATGTCTGCAAGTGTGGAACAGGAGGAGCTAACAGAACTAGAACCCTCCTGGGTCAGGGCAGGTTGCTGTGATGCACCTAAATTTTGGGTTATGATTTTGTCTGAGACTCCTCTTAGACGTGGGTGATATGCAATCTGCACAGCTATAAAGACACTATGGGAATTAAAACAAAAGGTGGCCTCATTAATCTTTGCTAAAATATCTGAGGTCTGTATGAGTTCAAAACTTCCCAGTGGATGCTCAGTTCTCTGCTGATGATCCTGCCAGTGATGCTGCCCACTGCTAGCAGCAGCACCAGGCAAATTCTTCCAGCACTGATCTGCCAGAGGCGCCCAGCTATGCAATGCAGCAAAACCTCTGCTTAAGGTGGAAGACTTTTCCTGGGATAGCATTCAGGAAATGTAAAGGCAGGGGAAGAAATTAAAGTGAGTAAACTCTGTACCCCTTTATTCCTTTCAAGTACAACAGCACACTCATTTTCTGAAGAAGTCCCCGTGACTTTCCCCAGCCACCTGAGTTATTTTGTCTTTGAAATTCTCTTCAGGCACATTGGCTTTATCTGCTCTTATGGACCTGCTTTATTCTTCCATGTTCTCTCTCACCATATAAAAGCACAGACTCTTCACAGTGCTGCACTTGACTGAACAGGAAGCAAAGCCCCACCGGCCCACCCTTAGCCAAGTGGCAGATTGGTGCTTCCCTCTGGCCTCGCCTCCCCGAATTCCGAGGTGTGAAAGCCGTGAGGGACCTGTCCCGGCAGGGAGGTGCACTCCAGCCAGCACAAACCCACAGCGGCACAAGCATTCTGCTGTGTCAAACCCCTGGCAGCGCCCCGCTTCATATATTCCCGATGGTTATCTCCTCTCCCAGAGTGCAGCTCAGGGGAAACGTGTTTCACCAAGTCAGCGCCAACCCGCGCCAAGTCACCCTTGTATTCAGCAGCAGCGAGGTCTCTGCATCGATTCCGGCATCCCTCGCAGCATCCAGCCCTCGGCATTCCCCGCGCCCGAAGGGAAGCGCGGCTCGCCCTGTGCCGAGCCCGCGATGGGCGGCGCGGCTTTCCCTGCCCGCTCCGTGCCTGGCGTTCCTGCTTCTGCCCAGCTCGGGGGAACAATCCTCGCCTTGTTCCCGCTCAGTGACCCGGGCCGGGATTAGCACGCATGAGCGGCTGCATGGCCCGCACCGCACAGGGAAACATCGGGGCGGCAGCGGCGCCCGCCTGGGCCCGGCCGGCTGCGCCCGCCCGCGGCTCTGGGGTGCAGGAGGTTTAACACAGCCCAGGAGAGACGATGGGGAAAAAAAAAAAAAACCAAAAAAAACCCCCACCAAAATAAACAAACAAACAAAGCCCAACAAACCCAAACTCAACCCCCGCTGAGAGGGAGATCTGTGCGGTTCCTTGGGTGGAAGGGGCACCTGCAGGGACAGCCTCATGCTGTGCTGCTGCTGGGGCTGAGGACAGGGCTGCACAGAAAGGGGTTCAAAAAGGTGAC
The DNA here is from genome assembly GCF_022539315.1 of Serinus canaria. Lineage (NCBI taxonomy): Eukaryota > Metazoa > Chordata > Aves > Passeriformes > Fringillidae > Serinus > Serinus canaria. The sequence continues at coordinate 14,745,564 of NC_066315.1, read as the reverse complement.
ATTTAGAGCTGCAGAGCCCTGAATGATTTGCCTGCCAGCTGTGAGTTTGACTTCCTTCACCATCATCATCATCACCATCATCATCATCATCACCTAGGCCCTTTGTAGGGTGCTGCCAAGAACCTCAGCCCTGCCTGAGGCTGTGTGGCCCAGGGAAATTACTCCACCGGGAGCAGGATTTGGGGAATGCAATCACCAGCTGGAGGAACAAGTTAAGGACACCAAAGTGTTTTGCCCTGCTCACCAGCCATGGAGCTGGTGGGAACGCTTCCCAGCCCCTACCTGGAAGCATTTGCAGCCCCCAGGTCTGCCCTTCACCCTCTACAATTTTCTCAGGGCTGTGCTCTCCAGCACTTCCAAAGGCCTAATTTTTTTCAGTTGCTGAGAAGATGATGTGAAGGTTTGAATGTCTAGAAATCTTTTGGAAGTACTGGTTATACCCATATGCAGCTTCTTGCAGACCTGAAGAAGTCAGGCAGCCACAGCTGGATCTGACTTTCTGCTCTGGCTGGAGGCTGAGGGTGGTTCTCCACTTGCCTTGCTGGAGAGCCCTAAGGGAAAGCAAGGGAGGCAACAGCATCCACCCACTGCTTTACTTGGCTGTCCCAGCATCACCATTTTCAAGTGCTAGCAGGATGCTGCTGTAAGGCAGGATGAAGAAACACTGCTAGGAGTGCTCTCAGAGGCAAGCACTGGAGCTGGAAGCAGAGGGAAGAGCCATCCCATAGTGCAGGCCAGGTTACCTGCAGGGTCCCACCTGAGCCTGAGTAGACACAGCTGAGAAAATCTCTGATAAGAAAACTTGGTGGTGCCAACCTCATAGGGGTCTTTCGGCATCAGAGCACACTCACAGGTTATCATTTCAGTCTGTATCATTTCATCTTAACTCCCAGGCATGTTTTGGGAGTGCTTCTTGCCCCCAAGAGCAGGAGCAAGCCTGCTGCTGTGGGCAGTGTTTGGGACCCCTCCCTCACTGGGTAGTAGAGAGAGGGCTGCAATTGCATGTTTTGTACACTTGCTCCTCTATGGTCTGTGCCAACAGCCTGCTCATGATCCCTGCAACCCAGCAGAGGATGGGAGCAATGGACAATCAGCAAAAAAAAGCCTCTTGAGACACCACATCCATCCTTTTCACAAGCTTCCACAGCAGAGGTAGTCATTGAAAGATTTAGTTCTTATCCATTATTTACTGTATCAAACCAGAAATCTCAGAACTGGTTACAGAAGAAGGAGTTATTACAGAAGAAGGAGTTATTAGCTGTCTAGAAATTTAAATTATCTGCTCCCTCTTACTCCAATTTTTGTGGAGCTATGTTGACGTTTGAAAAAAAAATTCTGTTGCTATAGCTACCAAGATGAGCTTCCAGCCATGAGATTATGATCAATAAAATATGCCAGATGTGTCTCCAAAAGCTTCCATTAATAAAAAAACAAGTGTGATGAGAATCTTCAGACTAATTCCAGGGGACACGAATGAGATGCTTTTAAATATCTCATCTGATGAAAAGTAAAAAGCAACTAGCACCCCTAAGATTTTATGCCAAGCACTAACTGAAGCATTGCTCTCACTGAGAATGCATGCACCAAAATAGCCTTTCAGAAACACACAGCCCAGAAAGCTGAGCACAAGTGAAAGGGGAACCCTGTGTTTTCCAAGGCTGCCACCGGTCCTTTCCCTCCTGCAGAACTGCTGATGTGCACAACAAAACCCTGGGACATGTTGTAAAAGTGAAGGCTGAATTTCCTGTCCTTGCAAAATCTCTTCTTCTTTGCAAGTTGTCTCAAAAAGCTCAGTATCCACTTCCCTCTGGAGTGTTTTCCCATGTGTGCTGTAACTCCAAGAGAAAGATGCACTCAGGGCCAGCCCAAGGAAGGCCCACCAGGCAAGCACCAGCAGGAAGGAACAAAGGCAGCAGGGGAGGAGCAGAGAGGAGCCTCAGAGTCAGGGCCAGCAGCTCCCTTCCCAGCACCATGGCAGGGTGCCAGGGGGCTCTGCTCACCCTCACTGGCCCTGGAGTCTCCCTGCAGTGGGTATCTGCTCTTCTCTACTGCAGGTCTTTGGTGCAACAGTCCCCAGATACCTCTGGGTCTCCTTCTCCACAGCCTTGCTTTGTCCTGGGTTTCCAAACTCTGACCAAGAACATGACAAAGCCAAACTCCATTCTTTCCCAGGCTGGCAGTGCAATTTCTACCAGCTGTATCAGCCCAGCATATGAACCAAGGATCCTTTTCTTCATGTCCACATGTGCTCACACTCCTACAGTCAGTTTTGGAAACAGTTCTCCTCCCCTGACAGCTCCGGCATAGGTTCCAGATAGAATTAGATGAAGAGTAGAAAGAAAATTTGTATTAGATTTGGCTCACGCTTTTATGCTTTTAACACATTTTGGGTCTTTTTTATTATTATGCATATTCTCTCATTTTGCACTCTCCACCTCATTTTCACCAGCTAATAAAGGTTAATAAACTCACTCCAAATTATGCGGATGCTTTGAGTCCAAATTGAACTCTGCATCAGTGATTAGCCCACAACAGGCAAGCTACATGTCTGCTGCCATATTGTCATTGAATTACCCTGTGCTGGAATTGGATGCCACTGTTTGTCACTGTGGGAATGAAGCGTTAATTTAATGCCATCTGCATTTATTAGAGAGCAAGCCTATTGTACAGGCTGCCAAGGGAAACTGACAGTCCTCTACAATAATGAGTGCAGGAGGAAAAAATCCATTTCTCATCAGGAATGACTCTTCCCACCTCTCTTGTGCTGCTCAAGTGTCTGTGGATCAATGGAGATAAGTCAGCTGGAAAAGAGAGAAAAATACAAAAATATCTCAAGCTTCACCTACGAGAGGATTTGATAATGATTCACCCACTGCACAGGTCTGACTTTCTGCCATTAATTCATACCATTCATTTTGCAGTTCAGATAAAGAAACCAAATTTTGCGACATTTCCAAGTATCTTCCTGCAAAAAAAAAAATGGTTTAAACAAGGAGTGGAAAATGCCTAGCATAATATTCTGTTCCTTATTCTGAAACATAACGTGCGTCTTTTCCCAGCGTTTTAACGCCAGGATTCAATCCTGGGCAGCTCAGGGGGAAGGAGCAGCACGGCCGCGGGTCCCGGCAGGACAAGACGGACCCAGGGTGGGCAGCGATGCCGGGAGCCCCGGGCCGTGAGCGCGGCCGGTCCCAGCGGTGCCGGACACCGGGAACCGAGGGCGCTCCCGGGAATGCGCAGGGGGAGCCCCGGACCGTGAGCGCGGCCGGTCCCAGCGGTGCCGGACACCGGGAACCGAGGGCGCTCCCGGGAATGCGCGGGGGGAGCCCCGGGCCGTGAGCGGGGCCGGTCCCAGCGGTGCCGGACACCGGGAACCGAGGGCGCTCCCGGGAATGCGCGGGGGGAGCCCCGGGCCGTGAGCGGGGCCGGTCCCAGCGGTGCCGGACACCGGGAACCGAGGGCGCTCCCGGGAATGCACGGGGAGCCCGAGCGCCCCCTGGCGCTGAGCGGGCACCGCGCCGGGGCCACATCCCGAGCCGATCCGGGCCCGGCTGACCCGGGGGTCCGGACTGAGGGCAGAGCAGGGGCCCGGGCCGAGGGAGGGAGCAATGGATCCTTGGATCGCTGACCTGGCGGTGCCCGGCGCACGAGATTCCGCTGTCCCTGTGTTCGCTCATGGCCGGGAGGTCTCGGGCAGATTCCTGCACGGGCCAGGTTAGTGCCGGCGGTCCCTCACTAGCTCGGCACCGCTGGAACTTCAGCCCCGGGTGGACAATTCTGGGTTTAGTGCCCCGAGCAGTAGGATAACAAGAGGAGCTTACACTTCATCATCATCTTGCAGGAACATCAACAAAACAGTCCTTTGCTAGGCAGGGAGGATGACAGCCTGCCAGTGGAGGAACTCATCATTTGGCCTGAAGACAGGCAGAACCTCAGACCTAGAAAGTGTGACAGACCAAACTCAAAACCTTTATTGCTCCACCATAACCTGGCCTGCATTCCTTCCTCTCCTGCGGCTCAGCTCCTCTTCTGTTGTGTAACCCTGAGCACACGGCCTCGTGTGCGAGAGGAAAGCAGACCCGGAGGATCAGCAACACCAGCACCTTTCAGGAAAAGCAGGCAGCTCGTCCCTTCCCCCACCAGGGATATGTCACTCACACCCGCGGTGGGCAAAGGGGAGCTCGGCAGTCTTGAAGGGGAAGGGCGGCAGGGGCTGAGCCGGGTGGTGACAGGACCAGGACTCTCTTACCGCGTGTGAGCAGCAGGAGCTGCGCTGCCTCTGCAAGCCAGCCCACCAGCAAGTGTGAGAGGATACCCTCTCCTCCAGGAGCAGCAGGAAAGAAGCTCACCCTTCTGCCACGCCCCGCACACCAGCCCCAGGCACTACGGTGACCAGGCTGCTACAGGCACAAAAAGGCTCGCAGTGAGCAGCGGCTGAAAGGAGCCTTCCCGTGGCAGCAAAGCTCCGTCCTAGTTTCTGCTGAAGGGTATTTCCTGCAGTAAAAGCACTCAAAGAATCATTTACACCCTCTCAGAGAAGATCACAACAAAACACCCTCCAAATACTCTCTTGTTTATCGGACGATGAGTGATCACTTAAAACATCTGTCCAGGCAGCACAACACGCCCCTGGCCGATGGAACTGGGCCTGTTGATCAAGACGGTAAGCAAACAGGATAACGCCCGACATTTACACTTTGCTTTTAATGCTGCTCGGACAAAAGCAAAATCAAGAATCCACTGAAAGACCAAGTGGCTTCACAGGTATCTTCTCTGTTATAAGCTGTGAAGCCCACTTGTCTTCAACCGTAGGAGACAATTTAGCTGACTTATAGGACAGGGGTTTTCAGGCATTTGCTTCTCATAACAGGAGCTGTGGAAATAGCTCTCTAACACACACCCGGGGGCACCTCCGAGTAATTTCCACGCCCAGTTTTGTGGATTCAGGAACGCGGAGAATGTGGGTTATGCTGCCCTCCTTGCCCAACACTTCCCTCGGTACCGGAGGTGGAGACAGTCGATGGATTTAGCTCTGTCCCACAACACCGCTGTGCCCACACCATGCAGAGCACGGCCTGCAGGACATCCCAGGGCGCGGATATGCCACACCGTGCTATGCAACGCCTCAGCTTACCCTTTATAATCATTAGCCTCTTACTTTCCTTTTCAAATGCAAATAGGCTAAGCAGGCTCTTTTCTTTTGTACTGTATTTTCCTTCTTCAACTCTTCTGCCAATCACCCTGGACAGCGCAGCTGACTGACCGGTACCCTCTGCCCCTTCAGCTTTGGCAGTGAAACACTGCAAGGACTCAGCGGCCAAAACTGCCCTGCCCGCATTGCCCCCGCAAGGGCTGGGTAAAGATAAAACCATGAACAGCCCCGTGCAGAGTTCAGGAAGACTCAGGAGCTCAAAACTCCTCAGGCAAAAACTGATGTACTCATCAGTCCACAGTGATCATCTTCCAGAGGTGTCTCCTTCGTCATTTAGTGAGGGTTTATTATTTCCTTAAAACGTACTTTAGTGGCAGTTCTGCACATAGCACATGTTAAATAGTGATTCATTTTGACACTTCCTAAACGGGTGTTACAAATCCTCGGTGCATTCAAGGGGGAAGGCACTAAGGCCAGCCACTGAATTCCTTACCAGTTTGACAGTGCAGGTAACCACAGCTTTTCCCTGGCAGAGATGCAGTAATATTTTTTGCTCATTTTCGAAAGTGATTTTGGACCATTCCATTGCTCATAAGAAACTTCAGAGTGAAAGATTTCCTTTCTGAGCATCCCTTAGTGGCTGTCTGCAATTAAAGAGGCCTGAGTTGATCATCTCCTAGCAGATAGATCTACTCAAAAGGGAGATCTGTGACTGAGCCACCTTCTGTTAACAGGGCACACTAGGAAATATTTTACAGTATAGATCAGCTCTCTGCTTAACAGTTTTACAGATGCAATTTCTGCCTCGTGAGATCTTTGCTTTTACAGTAACTGTACTGGCAGACTTAAATCATTACCTCACTTCTGCTTTTTCTATATATGTATATATTTGTAGTTCAAAACTATACATCTAGCTAAATCTTTTTCAGTGGAAATTATCCAGAAGTTGTTTGCAACCTTGCATAACCACACTGCTCCATAAAAAACATCAGTTCAATAGTACTAAGAAACAGCAGAATCAGCTATTACAGATACTGGTAAAGGAAAATGAGTCCCTGGAAAGGAAAAGAAGCCTACGAAAGTCTAGATGGCACAGAAATACTGGAAATGGATTAATCTGTCTCAACCAGAATGAGGGGTCACCAAATCAGCAGACACCAAGTTTAAGAAAAGAGAGGTTCACAAAGCAAGTGATAACTCATGGTAGTTCCTTTCCAACCAAGTTTACATGGATTCTGGAAACAACTGTCCAAGCACGTGGATAAAAAGAGCTTTGAGCACCACCATAGAGACAACTGCCACCACACTCAGGAGATCCCCAAGCACAACACAACACACCTGGGGAAAATTGTTTCATCACCACATTTGACCATATGTAGAGAAAATAAATGGAATAAATGCACAAGGAAGTTCAAAGACTTTTCTCCTCTTTATTTAAACACAAATACATTTACAGCATGCAGGTAAGTTAAAACTATATGGCGTCTTCCCCAAACCAATTGTTTTAATGCATCTTAAGTGTACTGAAGTTAAATCAGATTCCACAGGTAGACTTGTCCTCATGTCAAATTTAGAGTTACACACAGTAGTGAGTCAGCATTTAAGTTATGTAAATAATTTAGTTGTTCACCAGAAATAAATATTATTTCACCAAGTTCCTATCCTAAACCATCTTTTAAAAATATGATCTAGAGGAACAAAAAAATAAGAACCACTCAAAGACTGCAAGTCGAAATAGCAGTGTTGAACATTCCCTGTATAGACTGAATACTTTCATTTACAAAATACAGTAATTGTCCTGTCTGGCTGACCTAAGACAGCCAAACCAGAAAGCACAGAAAGTTGTGTGGTTTTATCCATTTTTTACATTTTAAGAGGCAGTTCTTGGTAAACTTCATAAAAGGTTTAAAATAAAAAAAAGTTTAAATATAAAAAGGTGATGTACACTGAGCTACACACTAGTTACTATTTAATCTAATTTTTTTAAACACAGCAATTTTCAGCACCAAAACCCATGACAATTACCTACAGGAATGAAACCCTCATTCACAGGCATGAGAAAAAAATCCTGCTTCATTTGAGTGTTTTGTTTTGTTTTTATGATTGCACATTGACAAATGAAGGCCTGAAAACCTGTAGTTAATATTGAGAAAGACAATGGACAGTGCTGATTCCATGATGAGAAATTTAATTCAAAATATTTTGTTGTTTCTTTATTTTTTTCCCCTCATGCTGCCTTCAACTGTGCTCTAAAACAACTGCAAGTTTGGAGTGTTTGGCGGCCTTAGTGGAAAAAAAAAAACTGTCTTAAAAGCTGAGAACTCCAAAATAGTGGGATTTCCAACTGATACACTCAACCTTTAAAAATCAAACTACTAAAAAAACAGACTACTGTAGATATAGAAAAAAAAAGTGGTTCAAGGTCTAAAATTTGACTATACTCCATCATAATATAAATATTTTGTCTATTTTAAAATATAAAAATTGAAAGTGATTTGCTGTCTGAACAGTCACAGAGTTTCTACTGTTTCCACAATAACTGAATACCCAGCAAAAAACTCAAGCCAGAACAAAGTTGTATCAACCAAGTCTGAAAAACTCATTGAATTCTTCCAGCAATACTAAGTGTCTTCTTTCTTAAAGACCTGGTAACTAGCTAATTTCTATACAGAAGAAGGCTGTCCTAAAAATTATAGTGGCTAAACCCTATGAATAAGTTAAGTAAATTATACTATAAAACTTTAAACCCCGGATTCAGCTCAGTGAGAGTACTGGAGCTCAAAACAAACAAACAAACAAAAAAAAAAAAAAATCAAACCCCCATGTTTTGTTTTGTTAGCCACTTTACAGGACTTTATTGCAAAGAGAAGAAAAATATTTAACAACTACTACTTTGGACATTTTGTATACCTACTTACAAATGAATTACAAATACAATTCAGGGTAGCACTTTATTTTATTGTTCTTTTAAACACATGCCTCTGGCATTTCTGGATACATCAGTTTTAAAAAGTTGTGTCCTTTATTTATGTATCTGAATTAATTGGCCTGTTGCTGAAAAAGGCTTTTTAAATTGAAAATTAAAATTTTAGTCAAAAATTCCAGTACTGTATGTAATGGAATATAAAGTTACAGTTTAGATTGCCCTCATTTCACTATTACAAAATAGTGAAAGTAAACCGTCACAGATACAGACAAATGGACAGACAGGCTCATCAGAATGAAGCAGAATGTTTTCACTCCACCAGACTGTACTGTGGGCAGAACCAGGAACGGGACAGATGGGATAATCCATTGCCAAAGTCTTTTTTGTAAACTCAGGTTTACTCTTATTTCTGTACAGTGTTTAATTCTAAGTCACCCGCTGGCCGGGCACTGGACGAGATAAGAGTTACACAGCCTTGTTCTCACCCAACTCTTTAGGTCGGTGGTGCCTCGAGGCAGCTGTGTCAGCACTTCAGGATCCTCACACTGTCCAAACACAGTTAGTTCCAATGCTCTATGCAGCATTCCAAAAGAACACTGTAATGCAGAGTGCTGCCCTAATTCAGTGGGACATGTAGTGTTATGTGAAGTGATAAAAATGAAAGTATACTTAAACACTGTTGCACATTCCCTAAGACAATAAGATGTACACAAATTAAACTAGAAAATTTGAACTAAGATTTTTCTCAACGTACATTCAGCTTGGCACAGTGCAGACTAAATTTAAGACATGAAAGACAAACTGTGTAATAAGCAGAGCTACACTTTAAGTAACATGTCATTTTTCAAGACGCCAAAATTGCACTCTAGTTGGTTTTTTTTGGGAATCAGTTAGCAGAATTTGTAGAAGGGGAAGAGCTGTACAGGCCAGGTATAATTTATACAATTTTCAAAAAATAATCCTACAGTCCCCAAAAGGAGAGATTATTGTCATGGAATGACTCCCTCTACACAATATCCAATCCTCCTCATGCTGCATTTACTTTTCAGCAACTGTAAATGAAAAAAAAAAAAAAAAAAGAATCACAGAGTTAAGACAAAAAAGCAAAGTTATTTACATTTACAGTAGACCATACCACTATTTACATGGCCTTTAAGAGCCCAGTTCTTAAACCACTCAGATAACTGCTAATAAAAAACCCACTTTAAAATAAGAAATCACACAACACACAAAGCATTTAAGCAATGCTGTCTGCTACCAACGATTTTACAGCACCACAAACTGGTAGGTATGCAACTTGGATTGCAAAAATGGAGTAAACATTACTGACAGAAACCACTTAGAGCCCAGCTCGATTTCCCACGACTGGTGCTGCTATTCCTGGCTAGTGGCAACTCCTTGGTCATTCAAGGCAAATGTTATTCAAGGCTGAAGTACCCATCAGTTCAACCTCTTATTTACTAAGAGAGATTCCTGAACAGAACCAGGTACCCTGACTATTACTATAGCCCTGTTTTCTCCAAACTGGAGAGAAAGCTTGGAAAGGTTAGTCAGCTAATGAAAAGAAACAAATAGAAACAAGACTGACATAAGCTGCTCTGGAGTCCTTCAGAAGAGGAGCACCTAGATTTCAAGCACCCCACCCCATTTTAGATGTATTTCAAACTGAAGATGCAGATAATTAACTAAGGGAATGTCTACAAGACATTTATAGACACATTTAAAAGTGAAGATGACAACAGAGTACAGCATTACTGTTAGGTGAGCAACAGATCAACTATAAAGCAGATATTAATTAATAAGAAAGATGGTTCTGTAAAGCAACTTAAACATTAAATACCATGCAACAAGTAATTACTTTGGAGATCAGAGATGTTTTAAAGTATACATTTTAAAGTGTTTTAAAGTATACATTTTACATGTTTTAAAGTGTACATTTAATTTCAATTACTGTAACTGCATTTTAGCTAGGCTAACATTTTAAGTTTACCGGATGAGGACATGAATTCTTTGGTAAAAAAATTCCAAATCACTGACACACAAAGCAGTGTGCAAACACAGTAAGAAAAGTAAATAAATAACATGCAAAAATATGGCAAATTTTATTTCATCATTGAATGTTTTCCTGAAGAAAACCGTATTTCAAAAGATATTAGCAAGCCAAAAGAACTTAAAATATCCAATCCTTTCTCAAACAGTGGCTACTGTCTTTGACTGGTAACCATCTCCAACCGATTGTTTCCGCATTTTGTTCTATTCCTGCAGAACACCACCAGAATTACCATTTTACAGCAAACACATTTAAGAAGAAAAGCAGCAGCATCTTTGGTCAGGTGTACATTATACCATTCCACTGGCTATAAAATTCTGCAAAAAGGAGGAGCTAATCTGACTATTCAAGTGACTTTATGCCACAGAATGAACTGTAATAAACCTAATACAAAGTAGTTTGATGACACATTTAAAAAAATGCTACAGGACCAACTTACACTTTGTCTTGCCGCCCACCTCCGCGCAGCACAACTGGCTGGCTGTTCTGAGTGAACGCACCTCCACCACGAATTGCACTTGGATGAGTTGGAGAAGCTGCTGGATGCTGGCCAGGGCGGATAGGCTTAGCTGCATGACAAGAAATGTGGCTTACAAAAATACACACAACAATACCTTGGATTATTCAAATTTACTGATATCATTAGCCAGATGTAATAGTCACAATTGAATGCACTTTGAATAAGAAAACAAGTTTAGAGGATAGCATTCTGAGAACATAACAGATTAGTGTCAACTACAACAAACCCTGGAGAATAGACAAGGTTTTGCTTTTATTGTTCCCTGTTAAAGCTTGCAAAGCTTCTGATAAGGATTAATTTCACAAGAATTATCTGTCTCACCTAATGTATTATCTTCTATGAATCCCTTTTTTTGGCAATAAGAACTCAAGTAAGACACAACACTAAGACAGCTTCCTGAGAGTTTTGTATCGGTAAGGAATCATACTTGCTGTCCTTCCCTTCTACTTATTGATTAAATCTACTTATTATTACATCTACTTATTGATAAGGTCACTAGTTACTCTCTCTGCAGGTGGTTCTGTGTACCAATACTCCACAGATAACACTGCTTCATCAACCTACCACCACATAAAAACAAAACTTGCCCTATAGTCAAGTATAAGTCCAGCAGTTTCAATAGGTTGTTCATAAGCTGCATACACTTAATAAACTCTATTTTCAATCAGTTTTGCACTTAGCTCTTAACAGAACACACATATAATGTATGTGTAGGACTTCACGAAGTTCTGTAATATTAAAGAGAAGCACTTAAAATTTCAGCAGGCAAAAAAGAACCTACAGGCGGCAGCTGCAGCAGAGAAACACTTCTCGATTACTGCCTTATAGGAAACTGATCTCCAGGAAGACATGACTAGTTCATTTAAACATTTAATCACAAGAGGCTGTGTACCTCAGGTGAGACACTAGAGAATTGTTTGGTACCTTGTGGACCACTTGAGAGAAAATTAAGACACAAAAGCAGCTGTCTGCAAGCTGCCACTTGATGTGACCAAAAAATTTTAATTATTTTGCAACAGCTATTTGCAGACCTGCAGAACATGAGCAAAATTTAACTGCAACACTCATTTTAGTCACATGAACATTTAAGAGAAGTATATTGATGAGTGACGCCCTTCAGTTCTACAGCTGTGGTATAATGTGCACAGTTAAGTTCTCCACAGGTCACACACCTTCATTCTCAGCACTCGACAGAGTAATGGCAGGTGGAAGAGCAAAGGAATTTGACTATTTGCCTCCACCTTCCCACTTGTTTTTCTGTTATTTTCCCCCTAGAGAGAGCTGGGGATACTGTATGTTTTGGAACAAAGAACTGAAAAGGTAATTAAGGATCTTTGGATATTGTGGGTTTCTGTCTGCTCCTCTGCCCCATAAGAACAGGTCAGTTTTGTTGTTATTGTTGTTGAAGGCAATGGCTTAATCTTTCTTGTTTCATTGAAATACCTATTTGGTCTTAGAAAGTGGAATGGAATTGGAATTATCTAAGAAATTAATACTCACATGCAGTGTACTGTTTCTTCTAGGAAATGTAACATATTCAGGATAGAAATCTAGGTTGTAAACCTTTTCCAAAGCCAAATAAAATAAATAAAAAGCCAAACAACCATTAAGTACCACCTCCACACACAGTCTGTTAACCAAAATATAACTCAAGTAGAAAATAGATCACACTGATATGTGCAGTTTCAATCAGGGATGAAAGACACACATATACACAAAAACAAAACAAAAAAAAATTAGGAGAGATGAAGCTTTGGGGGTAGGGGATTGTTTACTCACCAATTTGTGCTGAATGTCCTCTTCTGGCCATATTCTTGGATCTTACAGCTTCCTTTATACGATCTACTTCCTGCTGGTAGCGCTTGCGATCACGAGAAGCGTTCTCTTTGGCCTCCTTCAGCGCAGACTCCAGAGCTTTAACTCTTTCAGCTGTGGCTCTAAGTCGCTTCTCCAGTTTAGGAAGTTCGCAGCGCAGATCAGCATTATCACGTACCAGCTACAAAACCAGAAGTGATTATTTGCTTGGTATCTCCCTTCATAGGGAGAGCTAACCAAATACCCTCCTCACCCCTAAAGAGGAAAAGCAGTAGGCTTACTAGACTAACTTTGCTTAAGCTTTTAGTAAATCTCTGGAGGTCAGTGACACTGACTGCCATTTGCAAAATCAGTTACTGTGGAAGAACCTGCTACCCAACAGAGACACCTCTTCCATCTGAGACAGGCAAGCAGCCCTAGACTCACATATGCAGTCTAAACATGAACCCGGATCCCTTTCTGATTAAATGCAGCTATTTTATTATACACCCACATGTACTTAAAACAGCTAATTAATTTATGTTACAAAATAATAGACTAAGGTTTTCCTGTATCAAGAGACACACTTAAGATGTTGAGGTATTTACATATAAAAGTTATTTTATGACCAATAGACAGTTGCTTCTCTAATAACAGATCTGGAGTAGTAAATTTTGAAATGAAGTCTCACTGTACCTGCTTGTGAACCTTTGTAAGCTGCTCAAGATTATTCTCCAGGAAAGAAATCTTCTGTTTCTGAGCAGCACTGCCTCCTGTATCATCTGAGTCGATCTCAGCACTCTGCAGTAACAAAGGCAGGAGGAGGGAGACAGGAGGCTGAGTACAAATCTGAACTTGCATATTAAGATCAAGCCACAAAAATTAAACCAAATAAATATCAGCTCCTAACTTGATTATAAACTGAAATTCATGCACATTCTCAGAAACAACAAGTTTAACTACAGCACCACATTACCTTTTTCACTCTAGTAGCCAGATCTTGAACAAACAGCTTCCGAAGATTGTGAAGAGTCTGGAGTTCTTTTGCCTACAGTTAAGGACAAGAAATTAACAAAGCAAACCAAACAAACTCTGAAAAGAAAAAAAAAAGACAAATATTGACATTTGCTTTGGAATATATTCTGACTCTTACCACAGTCTCTTCCAAACCCTTTAAATCTTGCCTCGCCTGTTCCCGTCTGTCCTGCATAACCCTAAAAGAGAATAAATTGTTCCTGAAATATCCTAGAAAAATTAGAAATTTTCTTTTAGAGGACTAGAGTAATTAACACTCTATGGTACAAATGAAAAAAGTATTTTGGTTGAAGTCTTAAATTAAAGATGTAACCAACAGATGACACTCAGAAATCTGTATGGCATGGAGATGGTGGGACTGGGGGAGTTGCAAAAGGAAAAGAGGGATGTACTTTTAATATTGAATACAAACAAGTACATTCAGATACATAAATTATAAGAGTTTCTAGAATAGTAAAAGACAAAAATCTCAGAGTCCACTTTGGAGTGAATATTTGGGGAGATCTTATTCTACAAATGTTCTTAGCTGTGACCAGCTGAGATAAGTATCATGTGCCAGATTAAAAATTTTCTTTGTTTTCTTTAACAACTCACTCTCAACACGTTGGCAAAACCAGCATCATAAACAACAGTGTCAGTGTACAGGAACAGAACCTGATGTTTATCTGTGTACAGAGCTGCTGCCTTGCCAGTTAAAGGGAAAGCATTTTCTGCACAGGAAATGCTCTTTCTCAGAACTGTAAGTCAGTGCAGTTATCAAGATGACAGAATACAAGAAAGGAATGTGGACTTTTCTTTTTACGACCTGAGATTGGAATAGAAAGGCCAAGGACTGCACAAAAATGAAGTGTTCCTGTTAGGTAGTTAAAAAAGCTTCTTTTCCTCTTGGAATTTCTCCTTACTCAGTTAGTTTCACTACTAGTTCACAGTTAAATGAGCAAACATTTGGTCTAATAAAATATTCTAAATAATGTCACTGTCCTATCCATTTTCCAGATGTCTCTGGATAAATAGTTCCAGGCATCTTCTATAACTTCAAATTGAAAAAATTTAAGTGAATAATCTGCATTGTTCCTGGTCTGTCATTTATCATGCGCATTTATGACATTCAGTGGAAAACAACTGGATTCAAGAAGTCTGGGGAAGGACAAAGAATACAATTTTTAGAACTTCTTTGCAAATATTTTGAAGAGGAATGTTCCTATACAGCAGGTGCTTCAAAATGGTCAGTGCTAGATGTAACTGAGCCTACAAACTGAAATAGAAGCAATGTGGTACGTACAGCAAATCTTACATTAACTACAATAGGTTTTCTTGTAAGTTTTGTAATCATTGTGGCAGATAAATAAAGCATAATAAGATAAAATCACAAGACCAGAGTACTGTTAATTTTTTTTTCAGTTAAACAGGACAAACAAACAAACAAAAAGGTAAAAAAAAAAGCAAGCATTGCTTCTTGGTTACCAGCACAGATCAGTCAGGTCCCTCTGATTACTTCAAATACCATGATAAAAACACCTGAAAACCACTGTGTGTTTTAAACATAGCCAAAAAGAACTTTTCAAAGAGTACTTTTAAGTAGAATGTATTTTTAGCTCCTACAGAGATAAATTTGTATGCACCAGGAAGGGGTTACAACTGATACACTTAGAAAGATTTCCAGGAGAATAAGGCCAGATTTCTAGAAGCTGAGAATTCTTTTGGAGTTTGACTTGTGTCCATTTCCCACAAACTTTCAAGTCTCCAATTCACTAACATATTGTATTTAGTCAATTAATGAAGCATGCAACTTTAAGAATAAACCAATTAGAGCCACCTAACAAGTCAAATCACATAAGAACCATAAAAAGATTAAGGGAACACAAGAACCACAAAAAGAGTAAGGGGAATTGTTAGAAGACTCTTGCAGTCTTACAGAATGCAATACTTAGCTGCAAATTGAAAAGGTAATTACTCCAATCCATAGCATAATAATAAAAAAACCCAGGTGCAGCCTCCATATATTTCATAATTTTGCTTCCTATTTTAAGTATTCATGCAGTGCAAAGGTTTTTAAAAAAGTTCAAGAAGGCCTCTTTAACAAGCATGCTCTAAAGTGAGAGGCACTGCATCATGTTAGGTCTCTAGTTACAGAGTAAGTGTCCCCAAACACATTTGTTTCATGCATCACTTTCATTATCACTCACGTAAGCTCATGAAGTTTTCTGCTTTTCTCCTGATCAGTCGCTTTCAGCTTCTCATGCTCGACTCTCAGACGCTCCTGTTCAAGCATCATCTTCTGGTTTTGGCTGAACACAAAGTAATTATTTTATCAGCTGAAACTCTCAGCCCATTCAGTAACAAAATGGAAGATAGAAGGACAGTTCTGGAGGAAACTCTCACCACTTCCTTCCACTGTACTGTGCTTCTGTACTTGCTCAGTCCAGAGATATTTGCACCACCAAAATAAAGACAAGTACTTACTCTTGAAGCTCAGTGATGAGCTTCTCCTTTGCATCAACTTCATCTCTCAGGCTACTGATTTGTTTCTGATGAGTCTCACGATGGCTCTGAATTTGCTGCTCCACAGCTTGCTATTAGAAAAAACCAGAACATATTAAATCCTCTGAGTTACCACCAGGCTTCACTCTGGGGGGATTTGGGTTGTTAGGGTTTTCTTCTTTTTTAAGCAATGAAATTGACTTGCCTTGACTTCATTTGCAGTTTGAACCTTATTTAAGTGCTCTTTCTCCATCTCATGGACCTTTTCTAGAAGGGTTAGAGAACAAAAAACACAATTCAGCCAGGTATCTATACAATCACATGGATGATGGCATTGATTTCCCTTCCCTTGCCAACGCCTTACAATTTGGAAAAAGTCTCCTCCCACCACAAAAATTAATTAAATTAGTAACATCTTTAATCCTATCAACAACAGTTCTTTCAAGCAGCAAATATGTTTTACCATGGATTAATTCTACATGTTCAGCAGCAAAAAGCCTTTCTCTATAGCTCTACTTCTCAACCTAAACAGAACAGAGCAATTCCCACTTTATATTTATCACTATATTGTTAAAATGGTGGTGGTGGGTGGGTGTAGGGAGGCAAGTCCTACCCTGTGCTCGGAGTTGAACTAATTCTTCATTAAGGGAATCCACAGATTCTTCCAGCTGCCTCTTTTTCTGTTCCACATTCTGAAGATATTCAGTCAGTGACTTGATCTTGGCTTCATGCTTGTGGAATGAAAAGATTCATTTGCTTTGGAACTAGGTACCATGGAATTACATCTGCATAAATGGTTCATACTTATTTTTTACACAACAAGTAACCTCATCTCAAAACAAAAATGGTGCCAGCTAGACTCTTAGAAGAATATGACTACTCAAGTAGATCTGTAATGCAGTCTTTAAGACAATGTCTTTATTCTGGGTTGGAATGAAATACATTTTTGGCTGGGAGATGTTTGAATGTTAAATACTAACAGAGGCAAGAGAGGCCCACTGTATTTAGAAGATTGCTCTGAAATGTGCATCTCCTGATTTTAAAAGAGATGATTATCTGTATGTAAAACAATATAGAGAAATATAAAACTGCATATCTAGATTACAGTTTTAAGAAGTGTTAGAATTCACATTACTTATCTTTTCTAACAATCACATTAAAGCAGCCTTTCTCACATTAGAAATAAATTTAATCTGCTACACAAACCTCCTGGAATTTTATTGGCTATTACCTCTCCCACTTCCAGCCTGGGCATTAGCAGGCAGAGTGTCACTAGCCAGTGCTTCTGTAAGACTTGCATCTGTACAGAATCCTGTACTGGAGAACACACAGGCTCCAGTACTTAATACAAGTGCTACAAAAGCGTTAGCAGGCTACAGATAAATTGCAGGAATTCTGACATCCTGCCATGCAGAATTACTTAGAAGCATCCAATCTGATGAGAGTACTAAGGAAACAGCTGAGTCTTATGGCTGTTCACTCACGGTGTGCTTTGCTAGGTGCCAAAAAAACCCTGCAACTTCTTTCCCCCCGATAGGTTAATGGATTTAATTTATAAAAAACACTGTGCACTGTAGAGAAATATTTACCTGTGAGATCCGGAGCTGGCAGGCAGCCAACTCCTTTTCATTTTCTTCCATTTTCTTATTGCTTTCAGCTTGTGTGCCTTCTAACTGTTTGCAACGTTTCACCATTGTTTTCACTTCTGATTTCATTTTGCTAATGTACAGCCTTGCGACTGTGAATTCCTCATCTATCATGCCAGTTCCCTCAGGCTGCTGAAAAGGGTGGAAGAGCACATTTAGAAAGCTCACATAACAGAAGTGAACTAACAGTGCACTGGAGCATCTTAATGCCCAGGACACATCCCCAGCCTCAACTGATAACCACAGAACTTAAAAAAAAAACAAAACGAACTTACATTTTGGTATTCAAGTTTTCTGATTGATTATTTAGAAGTCTGTACAAAGACAATGAGCTGCCTGAAGTGAATGCAATTCACAATTTATTTCTAATACTGCTCAGAATGACTTACTGCAAGTAAGATGGCTATAGCCATCTTCTACACTTATCTTTTATTTCATGTCCTCATGCTGCTTTTAATACAAGTGTCATCCTGATCATCACTCTAAGTCAGTATTAGATTTCCAAGACAATGTTGTTGATTAAGACCACTTCATACAGCAGTTTGATAACAGGAATGAGAACACTGCTTCAGAAAAAAAATCATGCATGCTCTTCCTTGTCTATGCATAATCAAATTCTGTCTGGGACCTGATTAAGTCACAATACAAGCAATGGAGAAGCTTATGTCCAAATTATTAATATAGATGAAGCTTCCTATGGTGGTAATTTTTACCATACTAAGAAAATGTCCCCACCTATCCACAATGCATGTGTTTAATACATGGCACTGAAGACAGCAGTGATTAACTCTTACCTTGACATCATTATTTCCTACTGCAATTCCAATCTCTGCAAGATCTTTTAGTAAGGAGGCCATCATTTCTGTAGCTCGTTTCTTCTGATGGTTGGTCATTTCTTTAAGTTTCTGAAGCTCTGCATCTATACTGGCTAAAGTGACCTACAGTAAAAGAAGTTACCCTTGATTAAACAAAACACACTCTTGTTCTTGGAACTAGTGTCATACTATTTACAGAGAACCAGCATTTCTTTTGAAAGAACTAAAAAGTACTGGGGACAGAGACCTTCAACTCACAAAATCTTAAAATTCTGCAGCAAAAATAGTGTTAACACTGTTAAACAGCATTTAGAGTCATATACAATTAAATATTGCAGGGAATCACATTTATAGAAAAAGGGTAAATGGACAGTAAGTCCAACACTTTCCACCATATTTTGGTAAATTAAAACAATTTCACCTCTATCTGCAGAGCTCTTAACTCTTCCCTACTTGCAAATCAAAAAATGAGAATACTCTTCCAGTACTGACATTTTATAAGCACAACTCTTATTCTGGAGCACTTTTTCAGCTGGTTTGAGCTGCTGTGGTTGTAGTGGCTGCAGCTCAGCAGCTTGCATGCTCAAGTGTCTGCTATTAGTCTGCATCTCAGGCAGAGATGCCAAAAGAGGCTACTGCATGGGTTAGCAGGGCCAGATTGGGATGTCTTAATTTTATGACACCTCTGAACAGTTGCTTTCTTGCAGATTGAGTTATTCATGACACTCAGTGGACGTTAGTTATAATATCTAGGATCAGTACCTATAATTAAAAACTACATCAATAAAGCAAACAAAAAATCCCAGCAAAAAACAAACCATATACTTCAGAATCATACAGACATACAGCAAACCTACTCCAACGGACTATAAATGCTGCTCATAAGACTCCAACTTTCATAATTCTCTGACTTTTGGCCAAAATTCAAGTGATGTAAGTTACCAGTGAAGACTACTCAGTTCAGAATACCCAGAAGATTAAAAAGAAGTTTCATGATCTTGTGAACTTCAATTACATCACTAGTGATGTAATTGAAGTTCACAAGATCATGAAACTTCCAATTTTTACTAACTGAAAATTGGAAGACACAGCCACTAGAAGACTCAGACCCTCTTATTATCATCTTCAAGAAAAGAGAAGAGTGAGACTTGTGCCACTGTCTGCAATGCCAGCAAACATGCTGATCCTTTCCAGTACTTAGAATTTTAGGACAGTAGGTAGAGTATCAACTGCTTAAAACTGATTGAGGTCTGCCAAATAGCTGGTTACCAAAACTGTCAGTTCAGAAACTTTGCTGGGATGTAAGGAGGTGAACAGTAGCCTGTGAGACCGATGCTGCATCTGTATTTTAACAAGGGTTATCTTGTGGAAAACTCCTTTCCCAACTACTCCTTTCAGAAAGTAAACCAAACTGCTTATTTCTGAAGGCCTCAAGGTAAGTATCTCACATTCCAAACACACAGCAGGCAAATATACATTCCTTTCAAGAAAAACTGCAGCATGCTCACTGCAACTTCAAGATTGGAAGAAGCAGATTCTTAAGTCAGGATTTCCCCAACTGCACCAGAAAGACAGACAAAACCAGCATATAATGAAAGTGTTAAGTTTTGACACCTAGGATATTTCTGAACACTCTGAAGGTAGTAAAATGCCACAGGCACTAAAAAGACAAGCACTATCAAGGTAGATAATCACCATACACTTTTTCTTAAGTTTGCAGGTTTTAGATAATAATTCTCTGCAAAAATGAAGTTTTAGACTTCGGATCTCATTTTCCCTTGAGAAACACTTTCAAAAAACTTTAAGAAATACAGGTAAGGCAAGAAAGTCACACTGAAGATTGTCAGTAATTTCTTATCCCAATTTCATACCGATTTTTGATTGAGTTCATCACTAAGCAGTTCATATTCCTTTGCCTTATCTTCTACTTCCTGAGACTTCTGATCATAGTTGACAGCTAATTCTTCAAGGGCTTGTAGCACCTCTTTCACTTCCTCTTTAGAAGCATCATTTTCAGCCTGAAGACGATTCAACTCTGCTTGCAGGTTGTCTTGGTCCCGTCTGGTTGATGCCAGAAGCTGCAACATTGAAATACACCAGTAAATAATCATTAAGAAAATTCCACACATATCTTGAATTTTATTAATGCTTTCAGCTACTGCAATAGCTTTGCAGCACTACATTCTACATTCCTACTGACTAGCTTCGTGCAGTAAGGATACCAAGAACAGAATATAACGAAAAACTAAATTCACCATCTATATTCACAGTTCTATAAGTTTTTAAATATCCTAAAAATGGAAGTGATTACAAATGAAGACATATAGGAGTATCAACTACAAATGCACATGGAATATTCTCAAGTTCTCAAAAAAGCCACTGAACACTTCTCATGAGCCTGGACTAAACTTCAGCATTTTAACATTGTTAGCTGGTGAAGAATAACTAGACAAAAGGTACACTTGCTAAAAAAGCAGATTTAATTATTTAAATTAGATTCAACAGTACCTCCAACTTCCCTAGTCCTTAGCCCATTTCCTTCTGAATATGCACACAAAGATTACTTTTTTCAACATTTGTGCTATAGAGAAATAATTTTTCTAATATTTTGGTTAAATGAAATTTTCACTATTAATAGGAATTTCCCCTCATTAATTTTTATCCCTGGCAACATGTGCATACAAATAAATTTGAATATTCTAACAAGTATGGAGTGAATTAACACCTAGATACTTCCTTGTTCATTATGGGCCAATAAATTCCCCTCCTCTCCTTTCTCTCTCTGTATAGCAACTGACCAGAAGTAAACCTTAGAACAGATTTCTTACATTAAATGAAGTTCCCTTCAGTTTTGACAACCTGCTAATTCCGCATAGGGAAGACAACTACCTTTGCATAAAACACTTCAATTTTTTCAGTCTTCATGGATACTTAAGATCCAAGAAAAGCCGGTTTAAGTTTGGCCATCAGCACAGTGTAGGTGGGAGGAAGGAACAGGCAGAGCATTTAGATAAGGCATAGAATAAGCTTTCATTCTACTCCCTGGTCATAAACTGAGACCTATTCCAAATACCAAGGATTTCTTTAATGAAAAGACAATGAAAATAAAATATAGATGCAAAAGCAAAACTTACCTCTTCCTGATCCAACATCTGTGTCTTCAATTTTTCTACTAGTTGACTCTGCTGATTAATTTCTTCATCCTGCATTTGAAATAAGACTGTGTTCATTAAACTGACAAATACCACTCAGAAAAAAATAATCTATAAGACAGCAGACATCAGGTATCTAACTTTTCTCTATTCCAAGATAATTACATAACAAATCAATAAAAGCAAAAAACAATTCTTTTCAGTGGTTGGAGCCATTTATGAGGCTTTTAACTGGAATGTATGTGTAATACACCATGCTTCAGAGACAAAAGTCTTATACCTGTGCTTTTGCAAGTCTTCTTCAAGTTGTTCTAACTTCCAAGGAACAATTAATATTTAATTAAAATATTTTTTCTATTCAAATACAGTACTACTGCTTAAATTTGAGATTATTTATTTCAAATAAAATATTCAAATCATGGAAAGAAAAAAAATTTTGTCTCCAAATTACTCATTTTCCCACATCCATTGTTTTCCAACTAACAAACGAGACTCCTTTGGCACTCCTTTAGCACCAGATAACTTTTGATTTCTCTTAATCAGAATTAAGAAGAAGCACTCTCAGCAAATACTTAAACAAGCTGAGCTAACAAATTAATATTGGCAAATTAAACACAGAATAAGCTGAGCTGGAAGGGATCCATCAGGATCATCAAGCCCAACTCTCAGCCCTGTGCAGGACACCCTGAGAGTCACACCCTGTGCCTGAGAGCATTGTCCAAAGGCTTCTGGACTTCCGTCAGGTTTGGTGCTGTGACCACTTCCCTGGGGAGCCTGTTTCAGTGTTCAACCTCCCTCTGGATAAAGGACCTTTTCTAATATCCAACCTAAACCTCCCCTGACACAACTTCAGGCCATTCCCTCAGGTCACAAGAGTGAAGAGATCTGTACCTGCCCCTTGGCTTCTCCTCCTGAGAATGCTGAAGACATATTATACAATAATATAGTTCAAGACATATTTTCAAGAGATCTTACATTAAGAAAGAATGGCATACCTTGTCATCCAGTTGTTTGTAAAGTTTGGCAATTTCTTCCTCACATTTCCTTCTCTCAGCATCAGTGAAATTGCCAGTTACTCCAATTGTGGTAGCTGGTTTATCGTTAATTACAGTAATATCCTTGTCCACTGCAAAAGCTTCTAAGTTGGCCTTCTCCTTGTCAAACTGTTCATCAACTGGTACAGTCTCCCCTTAAAAGTAAACTTAATTTTAGTACAGTTAGCCATGACATATTTCCTACAAAATCATCCTTGAGAAGTATCACATATTTCCTACTAACAGTTTTACACAGTTAAGAAGCAATTGAGCTCAGCTGTTACTTGGCAAAAGAAAAAAAAAAAAGACCACTAGATGATCCAAACTATTTCCTATTTACCACAAAACATTGTATTTCACCCAGTTACTCTGCTATGAGCTCCAAATTACACATCAAACCTTAGCTTCTAGAAAGTCACCTAACTTTCCCAGAAGACATAAAACTCTGTCTCTCCAATGGCACTGTTTTACTAGATAGACATATTTTCTTTTACAGTGCTCTGCATCTAATTTAAAATCTTCTCAGTTACTCTTTTATCCTTTATGTTCATGAAGATTTTTCTGATGAGAACACTTTAACTCCACAGAGAAGAAGACAGAACATGCCAAGGCACTTCTCTGGTAAATCAAATTGAATTCCTTAGTGCTTTATTCAAAACATTTCACGCAGTCCTTGGAAGATATAGGCTCTTTCCAACACTCCAGTATCTCATGTTAAGCATAGTTCTTTCAGAAGATTGACATTTCAGGGGTGGCCTCATATCAGCTCTATGAAACAATAAAAAAACCCCAACAAAAACCAAGAAAACCCCGACATCCTACCAAACCTATTTCAGCAAATCCATTATTTTCCAGATTTGTATCAGGATATGGTGCAGTTGTCAGATTGCAAAATCATCTTCTACAGCTGCTAAACTCCAGGGTATATCTGCATGACCTATGTTCTCTTTTCCTGAATCTATGGCTTCACTATTAACTTGCAATTTGCCAGCAACTTGAACTGCTAAGAAGTTAATCATTCAGGAAGAATTAATAGGCACATATTTGGTACTGCCAGCAACTTTGGGGTTTGGGTGGGTTTTTTGCCTACTCACATGTTTGAGTTTTAAATGAGGGCAAGATTTTAAGATATTGTTTTGAATCAGAAAACTAAAACAGAGGAAACATTTTACTTAGTTTCTTCACTTACAAATAGTATCAGTTTTTTGTCGCCCAAAATTAATTTTGACTAGTAACTAGTAGAAGTTAGAAGTAACTACTAAGTAAGGACTAGTAAGTAACTAGTTCTGCTAGAAAACCAAGTGTTGAACAATCTAGAAGGAATACACTTTCAGACATTTTTGTCATAACATGATTATTAGAAGTTATTTCAGTTGCAATAAAGCAAAAATATATTCCAAAGCTAACTTACTACTACAGCTTTAACATCCTTATTACGGCCTTGCATAGTGCTCTTAGCTATTTCTCGTAGCCTGAAGACTAACTCAGTGTGTGTTGTCTTGCCTAAAGTTTGCAGAATAATAATAAAACTGCTTCTCACCATTCCTCCATCTGTTGAGCTCATTTTCCAGCCACTGTATGGTGTTACGCAGAGTCTTGTTTTTCTCTTTTTCCTTCTCATACTTTTTCTTCCACTGTTCTGCAGTGAGCTCCACATTGACACAGACTGTGTTCTTAATGGTCTTT
Organism: Serinus canaria; assembly: GCF_022539315.1. Taxonomy (NCBI): domain Eukaryota; kingdom Metazoa; phylum Chordata; class Aves; order Passeriformes; family Fringillidae; genus Serinus; species Serinus canaria. Next base: position 14,721,273 of record NC_066315.1, on the reverse strand, counting down.
GCTCTACACATAGAAAGTAAAAAGCTCTGAAACTTCATTTTTAAAGAAAGGAATTAAAGGTTACTAAATACATGTTCACATATCACTAGTGAAAACATAAACATTCCCATCTCTTCCAAAACCTTATTTCTATTCCCTGTCAAGTTACTATTCTTTCAACTGGATTGGCACAACTGTTGAAAGACAGAGCAACACAACTTTGGGAAAGCTGAGAAATCTCAAGCTGATTGAGTTGGAAAAATTAAGCTGCATATCTTCATCTGAAAGAACTGAGGTCAGGACAGCTGTACACAGTTTTGAACAAAGGATAGTATTCCCCATCTAGCAAACACTGTCCAGTGGAGAGGACACTTCTGACACCATCTGGCAAACCATCTGGCTTATCTAAGAAACAGCTAATTTCAACCAAAAAGTCTAGTTACTAGAACTCCACTAACCAAAAAGGTGCTACAAGCTACTTAGATAATGGCAGATGTGAGTCTGCATTCAGGTGAATTCCATTAAATCATGTTTGGAGGCAGGCACTGATAACATATTCACCAAGTAATGCATGGTTTTCACTATAGTGCCATACCTCACTTATCTCAATAACTTTCCTGTTTGGTCTTCTACTACTGAAAATCCCACTCCAAAATTCAGAACAGGAAAAAAGCTTAATGGCAGTTAAACATCTCTCTTGCCCTGCATCAACTCCAATAAGGACTCTTCTGCAAAATCTTAGGGAGACATTACTACTAAAACAGATATGATTTTCTACTATGTTTTATGACTATTACATAGCCTTCAGTTACTACAGCTGAGGGCTTCAGCATAAATTTGATATCCCTAGGAAGCTGAATTATTACACTGGACTAATTGTGGTGGCTGAGACAGGGATGCAGTCTCTTAATTCCTGAAAACATCAAGAGCACAAGTTAATGAAACTACATAGCTGCAGCTGGTAGACACTTTCCAGTAGCTCATTCACTAAATGATAAAAGGAAAAGACCTCCTACCTTCTAAAACGAAACCAAAAACCTCCACTACTGCAGAATGCAGCCATTACTCCATGCTCACTATTCATATTCTGCCAGATTTCTAATCTGGTCTATTTTCCATAATACAAAACTTCTCAGAAAACACCAATAGGAAATTATCTTGTTGGACTGAAGTGCCAGAGGTACTAACATCAAAGACCAGATGGACTAGCAAAACCTTGTCTGGTTTTGGAACGTGCTCCACTAAATGGTGTGATTGAATCTATTGGTCAGGAACTGGAGTATAACAAAGCAGCAACAATAATACAATGGTAAAGAAAAACTACCTAACAAAGTACCTAATTGGAAACGAGTATGTATAAATTCAGTTACAAATGACACAGGAATTCACAAGAATAATTTCAAAGTTTACTGGAGTGTGAGATACAGACCAGAGAACAGGCTCTCCTGGCAAATAAAGGATTCAACTTACCAGGGGAGAGCTCCTTCCTGCCTTCTTCCTACGTACTTTAGGGAGGGCAGGGGACAGGGAAGTATTTAAACCTTCAAGATTATACATTAAACCACAATTTGAAGCAAATTATATACTTCTCCTGAAAATACAGTCTTCAGGATCTTGGCTGGTTTAAGGATTTATATATATTATGACACAAGACAGACCACAACACTTAGGCACATATACACAAGAATTACAGAAAGAAAGTAAACATTGTAATTAATCTGGTTCAGGAATCTTAATAGAGCAACTTGCTTATTTCCTATTCTGTATTTATTCTTATTAAGTCATGTACTCACCTTTGCCCAAACAGAAGTGTAGATTTAGTTTCAGATTCATTGTAAGAAGATGGAGAACAGCAAATTACAATAGTGGTTCTGCAATTACCCCCTAATGAATCTTGAAGGATTCTGGTCATTTTGCTATCACGATATGGAACATATGTCTACCAAGAAAGAGGTTAAATGATCAGTCACAGGTTTTCATACACATTTAATCTGCTGAAATACGAACTACACTTTTGCTAGGTATGACCTCATTAGAAAGACATTAAATTCTACTTTAATTCATTAATCATAGACTGAAGGTGTATGGGATGACAAAAGTGTATTTCTATGTTTGGTAACCATTAGAGCGCAAGGAAACTTTCAGTATGATGCTCAGGTCCCTCAGCATTAAATGTAACTTACTGATCTTTACTGTCAATACAGTACAAGAGCAATGGCCACCTGCAATGCACTGGCTCATATCACTGAGATTGGTAAGAATTTCTGCACAGTATGTTCAGAGATGCAAGCTTTTAACCTTTAAGTAAAAAAAGTCAAAACAGAACACTTACACTGCTTTCAGCCAGGGCTGAGATGACATTTCCAAGAGCAGACAAAGACTTATTGATGTTCTTGGCCTCATCCAGCACAGCACCTTCTGCTCCAGTTTTACTAACCTGTACAATATTTCAGGACATTACTAAATGCATCTTCAAAACACACCTTCAAAATTTAAAAGAAAACTTATGTAATTTCCCCACTTTTAAGTCAGTCTCCCTGACTTTATGAGGTACACCTAAGCCAACTCTTAGTCAGACTTTCCCCAATTCATTATCAATTTTTCATTCAAACCTCAGGGTCTGAAGACATTTCTCATGTTTTTAACTGAAGTTAATATTTTCCCTGCAAAGTAAACCTTTTTGTAGCAGATAAATGTATAGTTAATAACTTCTGTCAAATTAACAACTTCAAAAGTTTTTTGAAGTCTGTAAAAATGATTAATTCCTTAAAAGTAAATAAGCATTATGAATAGTTTGTCCAGAGATTATCCTTAAAAGCAAATTACCTCTCCCCCTTAAAAACCCTAACAAAACAAACCATAAAAACCAAACCATATACCACTACTACCCCTAGAAAATACAGCAGAAAATCTTCACAAGCATAAATCTGTGAGAACAGATTTTAGAGGCAGAATCTGACCTACATGAGTGCTCTAGGAACTTAAGCAGGTAGCAGAAACATGGAAAAATCTGACCTGATGCCATTCTATCTACGTTGCCTCTTTTGTCTCAAGGGCTGAATTTGACTTACAGTTCCATAACACTCCCTTTACTATTTCCACCCAGCTGTGACCATGACTACAATGAAACAATTCTATTTTCCTGTGCATAAACCCATACAAGCCATTAGAAAATTCCCTGCATTTCAAAGGGACTGGGGAAATACACCAATGTAAAGCTTGAAACAAACACTGAAACGAACTCCAGAGAAAGGAGACCTGCAACCCAGCTCTCTTCTTTAAAATAAAAAAAGACTCTGACTAAAGAAACACATTTCAAAATAAATATAGGATCAGAGACAACAATAAGGTCATAAAACAATGATGTAAGAAAAAACAGCAGCAAGCAAAAACATCTGAAAAAACTGGAGATAAATACAGGGATAAACCCAGAAGCAAAGATGAAAAGAATGTCAGAAACCCAGCTTTCAGAAGACTAATTAGAGTATGTATTTCTTTCTCTACTTTAAGCTACTGATATAGGAAAGCAAACTGTCAGCCAATGTTAATCAGATTTTCAAATTAAGAAACTTGGTATCACTACATAAGAAAATCCAGATACTCCACAACCATAAAACTTGATTCCTGAACCTGGCTAACCCACACATCTGTAACACTTTTTTTTTTTTTGCACACTCAGATATTGAAACTGAACTTTACCCTCTTTCCCCACCCCAGTCTAGATTTACAAATCCTCACTTTCAGAAACGTGGATCAGCTTAAAACGTCTAACAGCCAAGCCAGGCTAGGATTCAGAAACCATATTTCAACATCAAAATTGACACACCTCAGAGATGACAACTGAACCATGTAAAATACTTGACTGTAAATAAAAAACATAGTTTCAGAGTAGAAAGAGAAACATATAATTACCTTCTCACTACCTGCCAAGTCCACAAGGTAAAGTTTTCCACTTAGTTTCTGTTCTGTTTGAGTATTCTCTTGTTTTACATTAATAAGAAAAATACTATGACTTCGGGAGCTGTGTTCATTCATATCTATAATTCAAAATAAACACATCAAAAAGATTTGCACAATCAGTCTCACTCAAAACAACACCTCCCCATAGTGCAGCAAGAGATCCAAAGCTAATGAATCTGTATAGAGTAATCTCTCAATGTCAGTAGACCTAGAGGCAGCAAAACCAATGATATCATCTAACAGGGTAAGAAAGATCCAGTTTTCCCTTGGGCTCCTATAAATATGACATAAGTTCACTCATCAAGTTTGCTAGCTGTCAACCATGGATTTCACACGTTAATTTACTTTATTAGAACAGAAAGTGTATTTAGTTTTTGATAAGGGAGTCTTTTGAAGACTTCCAGTGTAGCCCATTTTATCCTTCTCTGTAAATTTCAACTGGCTACAGCCTTTCATTCCTGTCTTGTACTGCCCCCTCTGTTGTGAAACATTAAGAGAAAACAAGACATGTTGAATTTAAAATATTATTTTAATCCAGTAACAAAATTTAATCTGAATGAGAACATCTGACCATTTCTTCTTTTCAAGTATAAATCTCTCACAATTCTAAAAGTACCAGCTTACTGATGTTAAAGAAACACAGAACACAAAATAATATTCTATCCAAATTTTCTTAGTGCAGTCCCCACTTGAACCTTTTTACTTAGGAGCAATGAAGCAAAACCACAAGACTGAAATATTCCTTAAAAGGAACATATTACTTTTGGTTTTGATCCTTAACCTAAGAAATGAGAAGAAAGCACTTCTATTTTCTTAATGACTGTATAATCTCTTCCTGAATAAAGAACTAAACACAGGAAGATTGTGAAACATCCTGAAATTGGCTCTGAGACTTCTGACAGTCACCTCAGTTGCTAAGAGCTCAAGTCTTACTTTGCATGCACCTACATCTTCCTTTGTCTTCTCTAACCCCTCTGTCATTTCCAAATCCTGCTTTTTGTGGGAATTTGGAGACCAATGGCATAGCTCCTTGCAACTCAGTTACATGCAACAGCCAAAAAACTTGAGATGCTGTTTAAATCTGCAGCAGGTCTGAATTCTGATCAGCTGCTCCTAGAATATGCAACAGAATGATCAAACTTTGGACCAGCCACACTTACAGATTTCTAGGTTAACTGAAACAAATTCCACAAACTGTCATTTTGCACTAAAAAGTGCAAAATGACAGTTTGTGGAATTTGTTTCAGTTAACCTAGAAATCCTTAAAATTCCTTCTGCTTTAGGAATTTTGCATATTCCTAAAGCAGAACTACACCTTTTCTCCAGTGATTCCATAGCTCCTCACTGATGACTTACTTTCTCCTTTCAATCCCAGTCTAAGCAACATGATCTAACCAGACATGAACTAAAATACTCGTTTATGTAAGACATACTGAAACTGCTTATGCCAAACCCTTTCAAACACCTGAATTATTTAGCTCGCTATCTGTGCCGCCCCTCCTTTTTTAAGGCATACCAGAAGCAAATAGATAAATCACTAAAAGGAAACAGCAGATGATACTTACTTGTAACTGCTACGTGTCTATTTGATTTTCCTTCATCTATAGTATCCATAACTTCTTCTGGACTACATACAAAACGCTCTGTGCAACCCTTTGGAAAAAAATGGGGATTATGAAAAATAACACCACATAAACAAGGCACAAGTAAATAGTGCGCACCAGAGGAGTGCAAGATGAAAGTACATCAGACTGATGCTCACCTTTACATAGGGAACTCTATTTTTGTCCTCATGAACAGAAAGATTGGTCTTTGAAACTGGAAGAGAAAACATTCCAAAGCTAAGGCAAAACTGAATGAGAGCACTGCATACAATGCATGCCCAAGTCATAAACGTTACCTCTCGGCAACACAAACAACATATAAACAAAAAACATATAACAACATATAACAAAGCACCACCACTGCATCTTTAGTAATATATAGATGAGCTCCATGCTCTCCCATTATGATGTACCTTTCTCATGCAAAGTTATTAGCACAATGAATACCTAAGTAACATAAGGAGTTTTTAATATATCCCTCCGGAATAACTCATTTTACAGTTCAATACAAATAAAAGTCTTACCATCCAAAAGGTCCCTTATTTTATCCAAGTATATTTCAAAATATGACACCTAGAAGTAAGAAGAGGAAAAGGGATACATCAGAAGGCAAAACCACTTTGCTCCTTGATCACAAGGATTCAGCATGATTACTATGACCTCCCACATAACAGTACATCCAGCTCAGGTTCTTAAGGCTGAATTAAAATGTATCTTTAAGAAGAAACTGTTTTGATCAGAAGTTCCAATCACTATTAGCACTGCCACAGATTATTAGCACAGTTTCCATCAATGTTGAATGGAACAAAATGAAAGTTTTAACATAATTCTTCTTTACGAAAAATCAGTTACTTCAGTAATAACTCAGGTTATCAGGTTTCCAAGTTAAAGGCATTTGAAACAGATACAGACTATCAATTCACGAACAGACTACCTTCGAGTTTTAATACAGATTAAAGTAAAAATGAAAAGTTTACCTTAATATGAAACTCAAGATTCTCATCCATGGAGTAAATATAATTAAAAATATCTTGCACTATTCTTGGAATAATGCCCATTCCATCTGGGTCATGAAGTTTCCCCTTAACAGAAAAAGATAGAATATAACAAAAATTTCATACTCAATCCAGCATTACAAACAGCATTCAAACACAAAACATCTGGTTCAGTTTAACAGACAAAATACTGACAGGTACGATGCACTTACTCCATGAAGTAAAGAGAAACCCACAGTTGCCCAAAAGTGAAAAGTTCTACAGCTCCCCAAAAGTGAAAAGAGCAGCCTCAGAACTCTCCCAAACTACAACTGAAATGATGCTATTGATATTATTCCCGTGTTTCTCATCCCGCTACTGAGTGTGAAAAAAAACCCCACACTGCCATTTTCAGTCCTAAAAAAAATTATGGGCTATCAAAATGTTGCAAGAAGAAAACAAGCTGACATCTTATTTCTAGAAAGCAAAGACTATTGTGATGAAAAGACATGACAGTGACAGTAAGAGAAAATAATTTTAACATTCTTACTTCCATAGTGTGTGTCTTTCCAGATGATGTTTGCCCATAAGCAAATATTGTACCATTGTATCCCTCAAGTACATCTAAAGGGAAAGAGTATTTTCATTAGTGTTCATTTCCTTCTTCTAAAGCTAAGCTGAACTAAATAAAAAGTAAACAAGCAGGTCCTAAAATGCCCAGCAAGTTAAATCACTCAATGTCTGGGAACATTGTGCTAGAGTTAGGGGGAGGGAGGGTGTTCCTCCTTAAATATTTTAATGCATTTTGCCATCACTGATGGTGTCTTAGAAGTTCCTGTTTCTTCAACCAGAAAAATCAGGACCTTACATTTAGGAGCAAAAAGGAAATTAATACAATTGCCAGGCTGAACAGATGGTCTTTGATTTCTCAGAAGAAACCAAACAGGAGAACACCATCATATTTTCTGCCTTCAGGAAAGTTTAATTGTCCAATTGTGATGAGAATGGGCAACGCCCTAAGTGTCAAACATCTTACTCTTAGTCCATAAGCTTCTATTTCAAATTATGAATGAACCAAGCAAAGTTTTAGACTGAGGGGTGAGGGACTGGTGGGCTGGCTTGTTTATGTGTAAATTACTCTAGAATCACATCCTGCAAGCAAACTTTTATTTTCCAAAAACAAGCATAAGGAGATACTCCAAATGGGGAGATCGTTGCCACTCCACCATACCTGTAAATCCATTTGTCTCACCACTAGAGCTCATTTGCCACTTGATGCAGCACAGGTGAGAAATGCCACACAGAGCTCAGAGGCTTAATGGAGAAAAGGGGCAGCATTACAATTCTTAGCTAAATTCAGTTTTCAAGGAGCAACCTTCTGATCTGAGCCTGATTATTATTTAACTCATTAAAGGGTTAAATACTTGCAGCAGCATGAATTTCCCACAGCAATTAACTTTTCTAATGATGAAAAACACAGTATGTTCACCCAATATTCTGTAGGTATTAACTAATGGTTGGTATTTCAGGGATTTCTGACAAGGCTTTGTAAAGCTGTTTTGAAAGTTGGGTCAATTAGAACTTATTGATGCCCTCAAGAAATGAATCAATTTTATTTTCAGGGAACTAGCTAATTGCTTACTACAAAAATGTACTGTGGCATATCCTTCATTGTAACAATACTTGATTTTCTGAAGGTACTAGGACAAATCTGAGAATTATGTTTTGGAGAAATTGTACACCCTAGCATGCACAGCAATAACTCATATTTCATAATTTCATTTCCTCTTGCATTCCTCCAAACGAACTTCTGTATGATATTTCTCACCAATAAATTTGGGAGGACATGGAGACAGTACATGACACATCTCAAACTTATTAGTAACAACTCTTATGTTTAATTTCTGACAAATTGTTTTAAATTATCATTGCAGAGAACTGTAAAAATAAACCCTAAAACATAACAGGTAAATGTTACCAAATGTTGCAATCAATTGAAACAGCAGGTTTAATTACAGCATTGACATAATTTATTAGCTCAACTACAGGATGACTGTATGGTGCTACAATCCATGTTGGCACTTATTAAACATTCCAAAGATAAAAGGCAGCAATAGAAGTATTCGTTTTCAACACTGAAATCCACAGGAATATGACATTTTCTTATGGTAAATTTGCTCTTCCACCTTACCTTTGACAATCTTTTTAGCACAGTCATTGTATACTTGTTCTTGTGATGTGTTTGACTGGAATACACGGTCAAATATATATGGCTTGGACTGCAAAAAAAACCAAAACAAAACAGTTATCAAAAGATGCTGGAAAAGAGTTATCAAAAAATGCTGGAAGTGGAACTGGAAAGTTTTTGTTAATAGTTCAAAAGTACTCTACACTGTCTGAGCCCAATCTTCTATTTTAAGCACTTGAAGACTGTTGTGTGGAAATCAGCTTAAATAGTGCTGCCTAAATCTTCACAGGCTTGCTTACAAGGAAGGCTTTGAATTACATATATATTTGGTTTCAAAGTATTATCTACATAGTTCTGCAAAACTGCTCTGCCACATGACCTCAAGTTACTTCATTTACACGGTAAGGCAATACCTGGTCTGTACATCTAAGAAGCCCTTATTCTTACCTACCCTGGTAGTAGGTTTACTCTGGTAAACTCAAATTATTAAAAACATACCCCATGACACAGAGTACCTGTCTTGATAGTGTTTATCGAAAAAATCAAACCAAAAATAAACATTCAACATAAACTACTGCGCCATATAATACATCCTTAAAATAAAACTCCCCAAGCAGAATAAAAGGCGATACTGGGGAATGAAACCTTTCACAAGACTCATTTTGGAAAACACTACATGAGGAAGATCTGACAGAATTTTGAGAGGAATGTTGGTTATTGCTTTGTTTTAGAGAAGAGATTCTCGTAACAGTTCTAAGCAGCTGACAATCTACTAGGATATAAATGATTACGCTCATCTTACAAAGCTCAAATTTTTTTATAGCACTTTCAGAGCTTGATTTTATAGGTAGCCATGCAGATGGGCAAAGTTTACAAAAAACCTAGGTCAGTTAACACTGTTAAACACCCCATTTAAGTGTTCCATTCTGTCTAAATTTAATTCATTATTATCCTCCCACAAGGATATTCTGGAATCGCCTCTCCAGCAAAGAAACAAGTATGGCTTCCATCTTTAACCCACCCACATTTGCCTCCTCTGGCCTGGCCTTCCATTTGTCTTCTAATAATATCTAGCACCATCAAAAACAAAGCTTTTTTAGACTAAATATATTTATCTTAGGCCTTGAAATCAGGTGGATGAGCACTCTCTTGGAAAAATAATTACAGAGTTCACTGTATAAATATGTTCAAGAAACCACAAGACTCAGTTGGCAGAAACTGTCCCTAAGGGGCTGAAGTTTGTCAGAACATTTGTTTCACAGCAGGGAAAACACCACCCTCTTCCATTACTCATTTCAGCTTCAAAGACACCTCAAATCCCTATGTTCTACAGGTAGAATTGAGGCCGTTAGATACACCAGGAGGGAGACAACAACTAACCCTGAGGTAAGAAAATGAAGACTGAGAACACATTACATAAAAAGTAAGATCCTGTAGAAAAGATGACACCATCTTTCTCACTAGCAGCTGTAGTTTCAATAAGCTTCCAATTTCACAGATATCAATCAGCTACACTACACACTGCAAGTCAGCTACACCACAAAACATTAATCAGCTGTTTCGTGCTCCAGTGCATATTTATATGCACTAAAATAATTCAATTGTGGAACAGAAAATCAAGCTGCAAGGCCTTCACTTGGGCAGTATTGCCTTTAATTGATCTTGTTTATTTATACAGTGAAAGCTGCTAAGCACATGACCAATTTCGATTTCCCTCAAGTTAACAATTGCTACCAATATACAAAACTTAATAATTTTGGCCAAGAGAATCCTCACAAGCGGTCCTGTTGTCACTTGTCACTTCTCCATCTTTTGCATGTGGAAAGTGGAATATTTGCTCAGATGTCCTCATTTTTTATCACTCCTATGAAAATCCATACTAGTGGCATGTCCCTGCTCTATCATCACTGAGTCAGTATCTAATCAAGTAAGTTTAGACAAGCAGGTTCCAGGATAATTATGTTTTAAGAATGCAAATTACTCCCACTCAGTATGGTTTCACATCTTTGACATCTACAATGCTATGTCTTATCACTTCTCTTTACAGTCTACTTTCTGCAGTAAACAAAGCTAAAACAGTATTACATGGATTACCATGCCCTAGAATGTCTCCTCATTACCTTTAAGAGATTAATCAAGAAAGATTAAAGTGTCAGATATTTTTTCTGCACCACCAGATGCCTTTTCTTCCCCAAGCAGTAAACAATCAGATCTAATGATGAACCGAAGACACAAAAGGCCCAAGCAGCATTACGGTGTGGTGTCCCTGACAGGGGTAGAAGCAGTGTCACTAACACAGTACACGGCTGCTTTGACACACTCCAGAAATTTTCAGAAACTGCTGCTCAAATTCTGTTAAAAATTTAATACATAAGGCCTTATAAGCAAGATATAAAATACCAAGCAAACAAGCAGTACTTCTAACTTCCTCTCTTAGAATCTTTTAGTTCCTTGCCTAGCATTTCTTTTGTCTGTAGTCGACCACAAGACAACTGCAGCTCCCACAGTTGCCTTGCACTTTGAGGGATGTGGTCTCACAGCAAAACTTTCCAAGGGCTCTCACAGCCTTCAGAAAGGTACAGCTGCCAACATGATTCAGCAGTAGTTACACTGAATCTTAATAAAGGGATGATGCTGAAGTACAGTTCCATAGCTAACTTAAAGACTAGTTATCCATTATATAAAAGGATACTCAGCCAATCTAAATTATACAAAATTTGGAGTACATGTGAGTTTCTGTGGAAAAACTTTTTGTCGATATATCCAATGAAAACTACAGAAAAATCTGCAATCACAACTACACTGAAAAACTTACATCAAAATCTATGAAATACTAAAGGTTATCTCTGTAGATGTAATTTAAAAAACCCTTATTACTATTGCAACTTTCCATAAAGTACAGAATTGGTTATTTATAAGATCACCTGAGTTTACCTTACTTCCTATGCATGGATATCTGAAGCAAAGTCAGCAGTAAAAAAATTCACTTGAAAAATCAGTAGCATATTTTCCTACCACAAGACATGCAGAAGCTCTTGGATGTTTTTTGCTAGAATGGACAGTTAAAACAGAGCTACAATACCTACCCACGCTCAGCCTATTCTTGGTGAAAGGTTAAAGTAGCACATAATGGGCTTACTTTGCCTTTAAGATCTGCATCTATATTAAAGAATGTTCTTCCCATCAGCACAAAATATGTTAAAAGATTTATCCAAAACGGAATAGTTTCTGGAAAGTATGATGTCAGATACCTGACTCACTTCTTCCTATTACTAAGCTAAGGTATTGCTGCTTTGACACACCTAATCAAGTCCAACACTGCCAATGGGTGAAAAGGCACAGCTACAAAGTAGTATTTTAATTTCAGGAAGAAGAAAGAGGATTTTTTTCTTGTCTTAGCCCCATGCACACAAAAGTGCAGATGATACAGAACAGTCAGTGAATCTCAGCTTTTGGTCCCCTTTTTCATATTTCTGTGGAAGTACTGCAATTCAAGTATTAACTATTAAAGCAGTTTTCGTTTGCTATAGAATTACTATAATATGAGATTTAAAACACTGTGACTAGAAACTCAATTTCCAGAATGGAAACGGAAAACTTTTTGAATAAATGTTTCAGCCAAACTTTTTACTTTAGTAGAAAAGTTCTTCTAAAGAGAAAAGCAAGTACTGCTGTTTATGAAAATGGTCACTGAATTTTGGGACAAAAAAACCCAGCAAATATGAGCAAGGTGTTTCTACACAACTGGCAATACAGCCAGGGAGAAAAGCTTTGCCTTTGCAGACTCCTGTAAACAAGAATACTTCCTTTCTGTTAAGTCATCACACCACTGTCACCTGAAAAGTACCTTTGTTACTTAACATTCAATGGAATAAAGTAAGATAAAGAAATAGAGGATAACACTGGAATAATAGTATTATTTCAGTTGCACATTGCAATTCCTGATTCATATTTATAGTTCCACCGCAGACCTGATGCCTTTCTTTTTGTCTCTAATTAAACACTGCTTTCTATCTGCTTTAGCAAACAATAATAATAAAGTTACTTTAAAGAATACATTTCATTTCTTGAATTTATACAGTCCAGTACAGCCTACAGCATTTTTCTTTTTAAAAAGCCTACTACTAAAAGATGCAGTAGTAGATGTGTCCTTCACTACCTGATTCTAACAACCCTCTAACCTAGCCTTGTCTCATTTACGATCCAACACTAGTTTAAAAGATAATGAAAAAGAAAGCCAAATGTCTCAAGCTCTTTCCAGGATCACAGGGGTACATCTTGAACAAATATGAAAATACAAACAAGTAGCCATGATTCTTTCCTGAAAGCCATACAAATAAGGAATGGACAATGATTGTTACTAAAAGCCATTTGGACAATGAGGCATACTGCCCATTCCTGTGCACACCCATAAGGCCTCACCACTGCAGCCTCTGGGTAGTGCTGCTTTTGATTCAGGCTTCAGTTCCAAACCCCAGAGTATCACTGCATTCAGCAATGTATATCTTTCGGGTAGTTTTAAGATGAACGAGACTAGATGTAGAAAGGTTTTTAAAGAAGGTCTATAGATACATTACGCAGAACTATAAAGCTAGTCAGTTGCAAGCAGTTTTACATTTTAAAAAACAAAGGAGAAAATCCTGTATCAAACTGCTCTTCCTCCCTGTTCTATCTTACTCAAAAGCCTGAAATCCACTAGCATATTTCTGTCAATTTTTACATATGGGTATATTCTAATATTTAACATGAAAGTCATATAATGAGTAATCTTATAATCTGTTTTAACAAAATCCTTATACTTAATTAACAGGAGAAGCCATTAGGAAAAAATAATTAATAGAATATTAAGATGAAAAGAAGCCACCTGCAATTAAAAAATTAAAAGCCCTTTACTAGTTAAAAAGTTTCATCCTGTGGAAAGAAAATACTTTGTTTCAGACTCTGCTCTTTAAAGCAGACCAACACCATTTGTCCCCTTAAACTGCAGTTACACACTTGCTACAGTTAAAACTATCATTTTATCTAACACAGATCATAATGACTCACTCGTCCAGAAAGACAAGGATGACATTAACTTCATAGGAGCTAAGAAAAGAAGGGAAGACAGCTAGCTCAGAGATGACAGGGGAGTCAAAGAAGGAGGAGGGTTTGGTTATAGTCACTGATTTTTCTCCCCACCCTCCTCCAGAGGAGTCAAATCTGCAGCCTGGGATCAGCTCTGCTTCCGCTGCCTCCCAGTCTTCACCTCCCATCGACCATTACAGGCAACTCCCAAGCATTATTAACGCAGCCTCCACTGCTCCAGCCCCGAGCCAGGCACCCATGGGAGGTGCGAGTCCTTCAGGCAGCTGAGGGAAGCAGCTATAAAAAAACAAAAGTGGCTCAATTACTGCTCAACAGGCAGCAACAAGGACAGAAACCAAAGAGCTGAGGTAACCAAACACACAGCTTATGGAAGAAGCCTTTTAGACACTGTTTCATGAGCACTGCTTCTGTTATCCCTCCTTGGGCAATTCTGCAACACACAGAAACAAGTGGTGCCGGGCTACAGGCTCAGGTTAGAGGGTCCCTAAATTTGTAAAAATTCAGTCAAGCTATTAAAAACAAAACTATCAAACACAAGTTATTGTCAACAGTGTTAGAGATTCAAGTCATAATTTTGAGGGTACCAATCTTGTAGCCATCATTACAAAGACAAAACCACAGAGTATCAAACCTTTATTCAAATTTTGTAAAACAATACAAATACTGTCACTGCTACCCCATTTAATTAATTCTGGGGGCATTTTTCCCTAAGTCAGACATAGCAAGTCCTGGATCCAGGACAACTGGGAAATTTGTTGTGATTTCTACCAAGGTGAAATAACCAAGGTACAGCTGGCAACACTAAAAATCAATCCTGAGCAGAAAGTCGCACATGATCCTGCAGGAGCACACCATCAAATTGTTCTACTCAGATACAGAACCACCTCAGCACAATCTACATTTTAGATCATTTCAAAGTGCACCTAAAGAGTATTTTAAAAATATAGGCTTTCATTTATACCAGGGCTACTGAAAGAAAATTTATTTTTTAAGCCATAACACACAAAGGTTTCTACACTAAACTGTGGATTATAAACAGACTTTGCAGTGTCACAATGAATGGGTATTCACTGATTAAAGTGAGATTATCCACTCTAGTTAAATTTACTATTTTCCAGGATTGGTTCCTTACTCTGAGTTTACCTGTACAACCTCAGGAAGAAGTGATGTACTCCACGATAGTAACTTGCCAGCTGAAATGAGCCCAAATTACCTCATTTCACAAGCATGCTATTGTTCTTGTCATTCCAGACTCATGGAATTCCATATTTTATTGACAAATTCAGCCAAATATTAACAGACTGAAGCACTAGTATTTAATAACTCCTCTTACAAAAACGTATTTTATTAAATTGCCTCCTGCAACTTCAGATACTGTGCAAAAAAGCTATTATTGGTAGCCTCAAAAAACAAAACAAACCCCCAAAATTTTTAGACAGATAACTGGCCTCTAAGTTACTTTCACCAAGAATCAGCACTCTCCCATGAAATATATTTACACGAAAACACAAATTAGGAGTTAACAAAACAAAACAAACATTGGGGCTAAAGTGTGTTTGTACAACACCAACCAAACCAGGCAACAAACGACCGTACTTTATTTTTATATTCCATCTCTACTTTGTAGCTAGCTATGATCCACTGAAGAAAAAGGAAAGGATTATTTTTTCCCCTGCAACATCCATATTGTTTTTAACGGGCCTCATAACTTGCAAGGAGACTCCATTAAAATACATTTACGAACATGTAGTAAGGCAAATGGTCTGTTTATTCTGATTTAACAACAGAAAAGAAGCTGTCAGTTGAAGACTGATGTACAGATCTTGAGCACTAATTCTCTGGAGCCTGCACGGTCGTTCCGCATTTCTTCCCCAGAACTCTCCGCAGACACTTATCGGGCGGCAGCTCCCACGCGTGCCTTTGGCAGTCACACACAGGTCCGAGAGCGCCCGGCCGGCGGACCCTGCGGGACTCGCCCTCACCCCGCACCTCGGCACTCGGGCCTCTGGCTGCAGCCTTTGTCACAGGTCTCCTGACCTGCCCCCACCGCCCTGTCCCCACAGCCCCACGCCCCTCTGCCCCCACCGCCTCCATATCCAGACCAGCCCACCCCGCCCGCAGCCGTCCCTGCCCCCTTTCCCCTTTGCCTCGGTCTCCAAGGAGGCCGCTCCTCTTCCCGAGGCGTCCCCGCCCGCGGGCGCTCCCGGGCCCTCCCGCCTCACAGCGCGCCCATCCCCGCGGCGTCTGACCCTGCCGACCCCTGACACCCCCTCCCACCCCCGCGGCGCTTCCCGCCTCTCCCGCCCGGGGCGGCCCCTCACCGCGATAACGACGGTGTCTTCGCCCTGGAACTTAGCGATGTACTTGTCGCCTCGGGCCACTTCGGACTCGTTGAGGGGCCTGAAGCGACACATCACTTTGATGTTACACTCCGCCGGGTCCGCCATCTTAGGCCACCGCCGCCTCCGGGGCGCTCAGCTCCGCCGCCGCCAGCTGCCGCCGCCGCACCGCCCGCGTCGGGGGTCTCGCAAGCCGCCGTGGCCAGGAAACCCGCACCCGCCCCGGCAGGAGGAAAAAGGGAAGGGCTCCTTCCTGGCCGCCGCCGCCGCCTCCTGCTCTCACTTCCTCCCCAACATGGCACCGGCCATGGCGGCTGCGGCCGCGGGTCCCGCCCCGCCCCGCCGGTGGGGCGGGCGGGTGACGTCACTCACCGCAGCGCCCGCCCCGCCCCCAGCTCTGCTCCGTGCGCAGGCGCGTCACCGCCCCGGGGCGGGCGGGGCGGTGCCCGCGGGGCTGCTGGGGGCGCTGGCAGGGGCGAGGCGGCCTCAGGCGGGCGGGGCGGCCATGGCAGCGCCCACCGCCACCGCTCCTGTCGCGGCGGGGCTGGACTCGTGGAACCGTAAACTCCTAGAGTTGTAGAATTATGGAATCATGGAATCGTGGAATCATCAAGGTTGGAAGAGACGGTTAAGATCATCAAGTCCAACCATCAACCCACCACTACCCCTAAAGCACTAAACCATCATCCAGTGCCAGATCCAGATGCTTCTTAAACACCAGGGATGGTGACTCCACCACGTTCCTGGGCAACCTGGCATCATCCACACAGAATCACAGAGTCACAGAATCAGGCTGGAAAAACCCTGAGGTCATCGAGTACAACGTATGACCAAACATCATCATGTCAACTAAATGCCACATTCAGTTTTTTTTAAACACATCCAAGGACAGCCACCGCAGCCTCCCTGAGCAGCCCATTCCAATGTCTAACAAGCATTTCTGTGAAGAAATTCTTTCTACTGTCCAACCTGAACCTCCCTTGGGCCATATTAAGGCCAAGTCCTCTTGCCCTGTCGCTGGTTGCCTGGGAGGAGGCTGAGCTCCCTTGGCTACAGCTCCTTTCAGCTGAATATAGAGTGAAAAAATCACCCCTGAGCCTCCTTTTCTCCAGGCCAAACACCCCCAGCTCCCTCAGGTTATTGGCCGAGGGCTGCAGGGATGAGGCCTTGTCGGCCACCCTGGTGAGGAGTGTTGGGCATCAGCCTGCACTGCCACCTCAGCTCTGCTGGCAGCTGGTGTCAGACAGGTGACATGGCCGTGTTGGGCACCGATCTGCACTGCCACCTCAGCTTTGCTGGCAGCTGGTGTCAGACAGGTGACATGGCCGTGTTGGGCACCGACCTGTGCTGCTACCTCAGCTCTGCTGGCAGCTGGTGTCAGACAGGTGACATGGCCGTGTTGGGCACCGACCTGTGCTGCTACCTCAGCTTTGCTGGCAGCTGGTGTCAGACAGGTGACATGGCCGTGTTGGGCACTGATCTGCACTGCCACCTCAGCTCTGCTGGCAGCTGGTATCAGACAGGTGACATGGCCGTGTTGGGCACTGATCTGCACTGCCACCTCAGCTCTGCTGGCAGCTGGTATCAGACAGGTGATATGGCCATGTCACCAAGGTTTCCTATACAGGTGCGCTGTGAGATGAGGGCAATCCATTTGCTCAATGTGGCGTCAGTGGCGTGTTGGGTAGAGGGAACCTTACATTTAAACATCTATCCCAGCACTGGGACAGTGCTTTGTATGTGTGACAAAATTGAGGGGCCGAATGTGAGGTAAAGGCTTAAAGCAAATTGTTGAGATAGGAACCTGTGGTATTTGGGATTTTTAGTTTGTTTGTTTACATTTCTTTTCCTCTGCTAGCTCAAAGGGGGAAAATCCACATCCGTGAGGTGTTCACAGATGCCAGGGTGATGGCAGTGTGCCCTCATTGCCTGTGTGCATCCTGGAGCTGGAACCCAGCAAGGGGGATCAGAGAACACACAGCCCACAGCTCATGGTGTCACCTCTAGGATGGAGACTGTTACCACCTCTTCATCCCAAATGAAAAAAAATATAAAATCTGGACAGCAGTTTTTTAAAGCTTAATTTATTGCAAATTTTGTTTATGTTATTTATTATAGGGGCTTTAAATCTAGTTGACCAAAACTTAGGGACTGTATCTTGACAAAAACATCAGGTAAACCATTCTGATAGAGAGCCCCAGGAGTCTCACACTTTTACAACTTGCCTCTTACATCCAGGCATGAACTTTCAGATTGGAACAAAGTACAAACTCACAGCTTGCCTGAGTTCAGCCAGTTTCCTGACAGAAATCATGATTTGTACTGGTAATTTTTCAAATAGCCTTGAAGTTAATAAAAAAAAACCCAGAAAAAATAATAGGGAGCCTTTCTCTTAAGTTAGAATGACTCAGAAGAGCAGTATGCTTCCCTTAAAAGTACTCATTTTTCATTATAGAAAAGGGAGGAACTAGTGTGAATTTTAACAGGGACTATCTGTAACCAGGCATTCCCCATTTTTAAGACTTCTCAGTTTAGGGATTTCAGTGATGTGTTTTTACTTAGGATAGGTGTGCAAGGCAAACACTTCAAAAGCGCTCCACATGACAGAAAATGGCCTAATAATCTAGTTGTACTTATAGGTTCTTTTCACACAGTAATGCAAAAACTATTTCTGTGCCTAGTTTATCTTATGAGGTAAGCTAAATCTTCTAAACCGAGTTCGTGTTGTAACAAGTTTATTTTTCCTCTGTGATTAAAAATGCAGCAGGACTGTGCTGTTTTATACAGGGCAGCAACAATGTGTCCACACCTATGAGCACATGTGGAAATAGTTGTCTGCAAAAGCCAAGATATAGGCTCAGTCTGTAGAAGGTGCAGTGCTAGTCCACAACATCTATCTTATGAGATATAAACAGACATCTGTCTGCAGTTTTCAATAAAATTTTTCAACATAATTGTTACTAGGTTTTACGTGTCAGAAAACCTGTTTTAGTTGGTTGCTATTTTAGAAATTATTACATTGTATCTCAAGCAGCAAGACATTAATACTTCAATCTCATCTATTTCTGGGATTATTCACAGGTATATGGCTAGCAATGTTCTTATGCACCTGTAGGATTTGGATCCTCAAAGATGTTCTGTGACAGAAGATTATCACTTTGTGAAAGGAGTGTCAATTATTTACTACTTTTTCAATTAATTTACTTTTGTACATAAGGAAAAAGAAATATTAGCGGCATAATAAACAACTTTGTTATGATTACTCACAGAAGTACAGATGTTTCACCTGCTGAACATCCTTTACCCTAATGTGTTGAAGAAACCTCTAGTTCTTGTTATCCATAAGCAGAGGGGATGTATCTTTAGCTGCATTTACTGACATGTAGTACCCAATGTAAGAACATCTCAGTCAAAGAAGAAACCTCATAATTACATGATTGGCAAGAAAATAGGGGCTTGGCCTTGCTTACCTGTTGAATGTTTGACAGAGCAGACGCTCCAGAAAGACAACACAGACACATGAGTAGATAATTACTCATTTTAACTATGTTGAAATAAAAAATGTCAGCATGTGTGAACTCTGTAGTAGGAACTGGCCACTCTGAAGCTGTTGGTTCTGTGCGAACCCGTAGAAGTGGCTGGATGGTGTCCCATCCCAGCTGTGGGAGCCCTTGGTAAAAGAGCTCTGCTGAACCACACTGTGCTCTCAGATCCCTGTCAGGGACTCAGTCATGAAGTTTCTCTTCTCTGATCTGTTGTTCAAAATAGCAACGGCTCCTTGGCATGACCTACTTAAAGGCTGACACAACAAAGCCGTGTGCTCAAAGAGGGCACTGTGTTATCTCTGCTGGCGCCAAGATGTGTCAGAAGAGCAGCCTTGAGGACTTGTGTTTAAAGATGTGGTCTCATGAGAACATGGCAGAGACCAAGCAT
Organism: Serinus canaria; assembly: GCF_022539315.1. Taxonomy (NCBI): domain Eukaryota; kingdom Metazoa; phylum Chordata; class Aves; order Passeriformes; family Fringillidae; genus Serinus; species Serinus canaria. Next base: position 14,701,211 of record NC_066315.1, on the reverse strand, counting down.
CCTGGAAAGTTTCCCATTTTGTGGCAATAACAGAATGTGCTTTCTTTGCCAATTGAGAATATATTTGCTGTCTTCTATGTTGTTATGTAATGTCTGTTGCATACATTTTTTGACACTTAGGATAAGAGACTCTGTGTAAAAGTAATATATTAGAATGAGAAAAAACTATATCTCTGTTGTCAGAAAAAGTGAATTGTTGTATTTGGTGTTTAAGGCTAGTATGCCCTATGTAGTAAAGACCAACGTGTTTTATTAAAGCAATTTATGTAAGGAATTTGTGTTGTTAGTTCACTAACCCTGTTTCTTTCCATTTATGAACTGTGCAATAAACCCCTACAAATTATTTTATGATTTATGGCTCTTTCAGACCTTCAGTCTTTCCCAGCAATAAAAACATGTTAAGCAAAGGGAATTGGCAAACCTAAGCCTTACAGGGAAGTTATATCAGGATAATGATGTAATTTACCATCAAAATTGTTCCAGCAGAGCAAAAGTGATCTTGATTTGTTTTAAAAGAACATTACATATTTGAATAAATCTTTAAACCAGGTGTTTGTGGAGAAGCAAGTTAAAGCTGCTTCCTCCTCCCCTTTCAAGTATTAAATTCTGAGATTCATTGGTTGACAGCACTTGTTGACATTCAGTGTGCTTAATGCAAACACAAGTACTCTTCTCATTTTAATTTGCAGTGTGCTGGGAAAATATATTACATGACTTCTGAGAATTTGAGGTGCATTCCAGGTCAAATTTATTCCAAATTTGCAAGTCAATTTGCAGGACAAAAGAGCGATTAATCTGCCAGATACAGTGTACCTCAAACAGAATTCTTGGTTGCTTGTAGCACACTCTGTAAATAAAGGCTATTAAGATGACTTACAAAGTCTAGCAACATTGCCTGACACTGGAACAGTGTAATTAAAATTAACGAAGTGTTATGGTTCAAACAGCTTGTGCAAATATATTTGAAATAATATAAATATATTTTAAGTCTCTTTACCAAGAGTCTGTGTCTGGTCAACTCAGCTTGAGGAACTCACTGATTGGTTTATTGAGATTAGAAGGTTGGTGGATGAAGTTCAATGGCCTAAGAAACTGTTGGAGTCCAACTAGATCATTTTAAGCTCTTATCTTGTTGCAAAACACTAAAGCTTCATTCTAGCAAACAATATGATATGGAATGTATCTCCTGTCCAAATCAAGTTTTGGATTTTATGTGACCTAGAAGGATGAAACGTGTTGAGAATGTTTCTGCTGATACATGGTAACTTTTTAGAAAAAAATGTAATAAATTAAAAAGTCAGTTTCATTTCACTTTTTAGCTGGAAATGCATGAAAGCTAAAAACCCACTAATTTGCTCCTAATCAGCAAAATCATATTTAATATTCTGATAGCGATAGACTAATTAAAAGCAAAAGCAAGCTCTGGGAATAATGTCACATTTTAGATGTTTATTTCAGCTAATTTGTGCAAATTCATGCAAAAAAATCTGTCTGTTCACTACCTAAAGCATTGACTCCAATTCTCTTTGAAGAAGAAACACACTTTTGGACCTTGTTTATATTCTTAGCCATTAAAAGCATTCAGCATATGTTGTCTGAAACATCCTATCATAAATCTCAGTTGCTTTTCATTGTTTATAACCCTCATTAAACTGACCACTGGATTGTATGTTACTTTGCTGGGTGCCTGCCTGAAGCAAGTTTTTTATTGGTTTGCAAAAATTGGTAATTTATTTCTTAAAAAAAAAAAAAAAAGAGAAATGCCTTGTTTTCCATTGTTGCAAAAGGAAAACTTAGAATCCTTTCGTATGGGTATTATAAAAGAGAATCTAAAGACTGAAATTTGGTGGGGAGACTTTTGTAGGGCTCTGATTTTTGACTGTCAAAAACTAAAGCTGACATTGGGGGAAAAACCTCATATGAACATATTCTTCAGAGTCCTGCAGAACCTTTTATTGGAATTAAAACCCCCAGCCCACGCCCGCTGCAGTCCATCCTTGTGTGTGAATCACTGAACAAATGATCTCACTCCATGTCTCAGCAAAGGGGGTTTAGCAGCCTTTGCTTTTTTAGTCTGTCTGTTTGATCTGAGAGCCAGAGCTGAAGACAAGGAGCAGGACTGTCTTGAATTTACAGAAGGAAACAAGAAAAGAGTTGAGATAGAAGAAGCAAAGCAGAAGACAGAAATTTGGGAACAGAGAAGAACCATGCAAAAAAGCCTGTGATTTCTGCAGGAGCTCTGTCAGCATCAGGAATGGGATTTACAATCCCTCATTTTCTACCATGAGCAAAGAAACATGGAAGCAAGTGAAGCTTGGCACACTCAGAGGGACACCATCCTATATCTGCCATAGGCTTTGTTAGTGGGAGGGGCAGGGGCCAAGTGTGATCATGAGAGGGTCTGTGTGGTCTGTGTTTTTGAGGTACTCCAGAAAAGAGCTGGATGCTGCAGAACAAAATTCATGCCGGTACTATAATAAGCAATATATAGAAATAGAGAGAATTTTTCAAGCTTTTTAAAGACAAAGAAATTATGCACTGAACAAGCTTTGCAAAACTTAGCATCCAAAGGGTTCAAAAGAGCATAAAATTGTTCTTGGCTGATCCATCTGTAAAGGTCTGGTATTTACAGGAGTTGTGGTCTCACAGTAACCTGATTTCAAACCACTGAAGGCTATGAACATCATTGCTTTGCACCTCAGGTCACATACAGAAATGGCAAGAAATCCCTCTGAGATTATCATTCTGTAACATACTTACCTGGTGGGGAAGCTGCCATTTCACAGGAAGCAGCTACTACAGCCTCACCTGAAATGTGAAATGAGTCAGCCTTAACTATGTAACACCAGTGTAATCTGAATGCTACACTTTTCTTTGACTCCGTTTTGAATTTGCTCTTCTTTTCTCCCCCTATTTGTTCTCAGTTTTGTTTTCTCCTTCTCTTCATTGCAGTATTTTTCTTCTGAAGGAACATACCCTGATAACCTTGCCTGGAAGCAGCAAAACTATAGATAAAAGGTCTGCATTTGAAACTGAAGCTTTGCTTATTTCTTCAAAATGCAGCCTTGCTTTTTTTTTCAACATCTAAACAGCACACAAAAATATAGGGAGCACAAGTTACATTGTGAACTTTAAAGGATGCTCAGTCTTTGGATCTGTTCTTGATTATAAAGTGCCAGTTACAGCTCCTCATTGGTATGGTCTATAGATAACCTTGCTTTATCAATGTAAGTGCTTTTATGTGCCAAAAAACTCCTGCCACTCTAATAAAATTTGGGTTAGGTCATAGCTAATTTACAGTCCTTCAGACCCCAAACTTGGAGAAAGAAGAGTACAAAAAGTAGGTTGAATGATAGGAAATGTCAAGCTATGTACTTTATGACCAGAAATCTATATGACCTGTACTGTCTATCAAAATACATTAGTCATATATCCTGTGTAGTTCCAAGCACATCAGTGTTTGTCCAGTGGTCTTATATACCTGGCTATGAGGGTGTCAGAAATGATATGCAATGTCCCATCTTGAATGTGGAAAAAAATCCCCCAAGACCCCCAGGTCAAATTTTTTTGGGCTTTCTTTTTGTTTGTTTGGGGTTTTTTTATGAAAGATTTTGTCTTGAGCTTGTGCAGATAATTCAGTGAGACCTTATTTTCAGTAATTGAAAAAAGGCTTTTGATGGAGTTTAAGGAGTCTTCTCTGACACTTTTTCCTCCACTGTTGTTATTTTATTGAGCCCTTGCAAGAAAACAATCTAAATTTTCATATGTCTATTCATATGTTTTTTGAATTTGAATTTAGATGCATCAAAGGAATAAAAAGCCCCTAAATGTAGCAGCTAAAGCCCCATCTCTTCATATACTTCTTTAAAATCTAAAGCTTAAAAGACAGTAATATTTGAGAAGGCCTTTTAGATTTCTTAGAGAAGGACCTAAAAAGCCTGCTTGAACAGAGGTCCCTTCTTGCTTTCTTCTTGTTTCTTAATTCTTGCAGCTAACCAGCCAAACTTGTCATGCTTCTATAAGCCAGTGAAAATTAAAGTCAGAATCAGTTTAAGATAAATGGGGTTTGCCTCCTACTGATATTGTTCTGAAAAATTATACCTGGCTAGATCTTTTTGTCCAATTCATGCATCAAAAAACATCTGATATCAGAGGCTGTGACTGTTGAAGTAAAGTGTGTTTTTCACAGTCATTACACACACACACACACACACACACACACACACACACATACACATATGCACACACACACAAAGTGACTGTAAAATCCAAATTTATTTTGTAGGGCTAATTCTGTTTAAAACGATGACCGTACATAGCTTTTTACTCAGCAAGTTTGAAATATGCTTATACTCAAATTCATGTCTAAAATCTCTTAGCAAAATTATATTTTGTGAATATCTGCTTTAAAGCTTTGCAGAAATAATGTCGGAAGAGAAGAATCTAACCTTTTTTCTATTTCTTTTATCTACAAAAATTTCTCAATTCTGACATTTATCACTGGTGACAGTACATGTGATAGAGCTGACTTTCAGAATTCAGTTTTAAACTGCCAGGCTGAAAGTGCTTTTTCAAGTTGCACACTGAAGAAACTTCTCTGGCAATGGTGAACACGCCATTCATGAGGTTTGGGAGGGTGGGACAACTGCACCTCAAAAAGCAACCTTTCCTGTGAAGTTCCTGCTGACCTCACACAGACTCACTCTCCTGACTTCCACTGCTCCCATAAATGGATGAGTGCTGCCCTAGGTGGAGGGAGTGAGGGCTGTGGGGGAGTGTGTTCTTGCATGCACATGTGTGTGTCAGGGCGCAATTCATGCTGTTTTCTCTGTCTCACTCACATTTTTATCAAGCTCATTTACCATGTCCTCCACAGGAAACTGTAAAGAGGTTACACCAGATTTTCAAGCTGTTTAGTAAAAATCTCTCTTTTTTTTTTTCTTTCTTCTCTGGATGTTTGCCAGCCCTTACAACATGGATTTAGTATGTGGGAAAGCAGCAGTTCTTAGTGGTTATTCTGGAGCTTTGGTGCTAAAGTGCTGATTTAGCACACTAAGGAGTGGCTGAGTAAAGAAAAGAAAATCAGGTAGTGGATGAGACAGGTACTAATCACTTTTCTTGGCAACATCTAAAGAGCTTTTGTCATCCCAAGTAAACTTCTGTGTCATCCCTATTGCATTCATGAAGATGGTCACTTTTCAGCTTTAATACAACTCTACCCTGGTCTACCCAGCCCTGTAATGGTTTTCTGTGATACATTTGTTGCTTTCCCGATGTTCATCAGGCATCTCAAACAATTACAAAAAAGTATAGCTACTGATAAAGCCTTTCTTGCCCCCACATATTAATTTCTCGCTTTCTCAAGTACCTTCACGACATTAAAGATCATTGGTTTTGTGCTTCATTATCTGTATGAGTTTGCTGCTCTTTTTTAATCTGTCCTTGCCTCTGCTCATGATTTCCTGTTCTCTTTTCCTCGATGTTGAGCATAGGGGACAGTTTGTCTCCTGGAGTTGCAGTAATGCTTTCTACTGCATCACCCTAGCTATTAAATAACCTGGAAGAATGACTTCTGTCATGCTGCCTACCAAAATGGTGAATAACATGGGTAAAGACAAAAGAACAGTGAGAACAATTTATGAAACCCCTTTATTTCTGATATTAAGAAAATATTGATTCATCTTAAAAGCCATTAATCTTTTTCACTGTGGTACTCTGAGTTCTTCTTTTTCCATAGACATCAATGACCTTATTGTTTTCCTAACTGTTTGTAGAAAATTTTAAGGCATTTCCAGAAATACAGAGAAAAAATGGAATAGTGGAACTGAAATTGCCTTTGTGATTCCCACGCCTCTTGAATAATTGTATTCTGATTTGTCCATATGCATCTCTTTCAGAAAAAATAAAATCATCATTCCTGGCAAAGAATACTTCCTTCCTTGGTTACAGCTCTGAAGAGAGGGCTTGTACTTGGATAGAAAAATAAGGAAATGGATTCCTCAGTTGGTGCAGTCTTTATTCTTGGAGCCCCCCAAAAGCCTTAGACTTGTCACCAGCTAAAAATGAAGAATTCATAATAAACTTCTCAGTAAGGTTTATGTCTGTTAAAATGGAAAGCAGTGCCCCTTGCAATAGCTGGAATTTACATAGCATAGTGTGACTAAAACTAAAATTTTCTTCTTCTTTGTGCCCTTTGCTCTGTCCAAGCAGTTAATAGGAGGCACACAAGGGAGATAGATCACTGCATTCATCTGAATCCAGTTCAATGATGTGAGATTAAAGGTTTACCTTGCAGAGTGTGTGAGGGTTAGGGTGTAAGAAGAGGGTTGGGAGCTTAGAATGAGGCAGCTGAAACCTTAGCATGTGGTCCATTGGTCGTTGCAATTTGGCAGATCATCCTGTAGAAGGTTGTAAAGTACACTGTAGGTTTGAAGCCTTGTGTGTCCTTTAGCTCCCCTTCCCTCATCCACCAGCCCTCTACCCAGCCAGGGCTCTACAGAATGGTTACTGCCCATGGACCTCATAATCAGTGAGGCACTTTTAGAATAACTTGGAAAATAATTTTATACAAAGACTTGAAAATTCTCCAGAATATTTTCTAAAGTGAAAATGTATTTGAAACTAATTTAGAAATGTTAAAAGTGTAGTGTGAACGACCAATTGTCCTTGTATGCTGTGGCCCAGTTTACATTGTACCTGATGCTTGTCAGAGTTAGCAGCCTTGGAAAAACTACCCTTATGGATATCAGATTCCTTTTTCAAGTGTTTTCCTTGGAATATGCCCTTCTAGATTTCTGTTATAGAATTGCATCTTTGTTTACCTGTTAATTCTAAGCCTCATCAACATAATCTCCCTTTCTACTTACAAGTCAATAATATTGGTATTTTCCATTTTCAACAGTTAAACTCCTCCTTTTATCAACCACATTAACAATATACTGAAGTAATTTTAGTGCAGAAAATTTTCATTTCTATTGTTGAGGGTATTTGTCATTATTGAAAAGAAAATAATTTGTATTTATTTACTTTGTAAATGTACTATCATTATTTTATGTGTGATATTAAAATCATATCAAAATTTCTCACTTTTAATGAAATTGATAATCAAGTATCTAGAGCAGATATAATTTCCCAAATTCATTGAAAAATGGAAGAGGAAGGAATACCTCTGTAATCTTGTCTCTATTTCTGAAAATCTTCCCTCTTGAACATTATCATCTCATGGGTCACAGTGGCTTCCATGGGTACCTAGTATGTCTTGAAAGAAATTATGCTTATATGTGTTCTGCATTTAATCTAGGACTTATGAATTCAATTGTAGCAGTGTTTTATATATGAATTGATTATCTGGAGCTGCTGCCCTTTCTGTGTAAGGATTACAGGTCACACTGATTATAGATACATCAGCCCTACTTCCATTGCACGAAGGTATAGCCTGGTCTACAGAAAACAGCAGTAGTTACTATTATTTTAGGTGTATAATATTTAGCAGAATGATGTAAGGGTTAACACAGAACACAGAAGTTCATATTGTTTAAATAAATTAAAAAAAAAGCATCACATTCCTGCTGTATTCCCCAAGGCTAGCTTTCCCTGGGAAAAGGTAGACAACAATGGTACATTGTTATAAGAAACTCAAAGTGTTTTAAGATGGAGGTTGATAAGTTTGTGGATGGGGATCCCAAAACAAGATAAGAATGACTGTGGAGTTAGAACTAAAGCTTGAGATCACTGCTCTTTTGGATCAATTTATTGGTAGGGCTGGTAACCAAGTGTTGGTTAGGGAGGAGGTTCTGTGTGTTTGCAATGCTTTTAGCATTCCTCCCATTACAGGACTTCTGTTCTTAGCTCTGGCAGTCACGTGAGTCCTGGGCTGGGTGCTCAGTGAGAGGCACTGCTGTTTCTGGGGTTAGGAGCTGTTGGAGCATCTTAGGAGCTTTTGGTCAATTTACTTCCAATTTTTACTGCTGTAAGGGTGTTTGGAAATGACCACTCCTGCTTTCTTCTCATGGTACCCCAGATGTACAGCTTTACTCTTTTTTTTTTTGTGTCTCAGGCCCACAGGGAATCAGAAATAGCCTGCAAGCTGAGGTATGGGGCTGTTCCTGGAGTTGTATGGATCTTTTCAGACTAAATATCCGTTGCAGTTGTTCTTGGATTGCCTGGGACATCGTTCAGTGACCCAAGCAGTGTTTTTCAATTCTCTGTTACTATGTTCTAGACTGTGTTCTCTAGACCTGAACCCAGAGAAGAACAAACAGTGTAAGCTTGGAAGGCTGTTGGTTGTGCCTCTGACCTTCTTAGGGCTCTTTTTCTTGGCCAAATTAAAGATTTCTCCAGAAATCCCTATTGAGCATTTTGTGGATGTAGAATGTCACAAGAGCTGGTTTTGGCTTTGAGTGCAAAGTACATTCTTCTTTTCCCTTCTTTGTATCCAGGTGTAGGTAGTGGCACAGCTCTTTCCCAGAGAGACAGGCATTTCCTTTCTTGTCCTTCCCAGCTCAACAGCATGACTTGTCTTTCAAAAAGACAAGTACTGGCATGTTGATCACATCACCTTAGAATTAACTAAAAAGTCCAAAGTGATATATGTCTTCATTAAGATCACTGAAGGTTTTATGAGATCTACAAATTGTAGAGGAAATCCTTTCAGAAAATCTTGTATGTATAAATAAAAGTGCTCACACCAGTGTGTTATGACATGTAGAAAATTTTTAGTTTTAAGAGTATTTCTGCTCTGAGAAAAAAATTATATGAACCTGGCAGATTTTCACTTAACAAATCCATTTCTTTGCTCTGTAAGGATTTTGTCTGCACACACAAGCAACAAAAGTAATTTTGCTTTGTTTTTTATTCCTGCTAGACAGTGTAATTATGTAATAAGCTGAATTCTGTTCATTTTAAACATGGCAAACAGAATTTACTGCATTGCTAGCAAGGATATTTATGTAACTTAATGAGAAAACAGAAAAAGGAGCAAAGGTTTGGTTTGCTTCAGACAGGCTTCCTGTGAGATTACCAATATTTATTGCTTTGATCTTTCCTCGAGGTTCAACATTAAAAGAGGCAAAATCATATAAACAAGACTTTAAAGTTGCTGTCAACTGGTTAATTGATTATTAATTTTTTGAGATTACTTTGCTCCTGCAAAGAAAAAACAGCCAAAATAGTAATCTTTTATCTGTGGAAACACTGTTCTTCTGCCAATAACTTTTTCTTGAAGAAATAGCAAGGGAAAACAGATTGTCTAAGGAAACATCATATACCACAGTATATAGGAACCTTTGTATTCATGTTCTGTATTCTGGTTGGTATCCAGGAAAGTCTCTTCAGCATTCTGACCGAGGAAAGCTGAAGTTCTGTCTGCCACAGAGGTGTTATGTTCTTTTTTTTTTTGACCTTTCCTTGGGCAGGAGGATTTCTAGACTGTTTAACAGAACAGTTAAAGCCTAGAGCAGATTTCACCTGACCTGTTTAAGCATCTACAAGCTAGCACATGGTCTAGTGTTCCTAGTCTCCTCTTGTAGTCTATGAACAAATTTAAATAGCACAGAAGGTGATTTATGTCACTCCAAGGTAGGACAGAAAAAATACCTTTTGGAGAGGCCCATGTACCCTCTGTTTACTGTAGAAGAGCCCAAGTAATCCAACTTAGCTTTGGATTAGCTTTAGTCCTAGATGCCTAAAGTTTAGACAGGATGAAGACTGAGCTGGACTCCTATGTGGGGTAGTTTTAGTCAGGTGCTTAAGTTTACCTACAGAACCCTTAAATGTAAATTTGGACCCACATTAAGTAGACTTCCAGAAAACTGCAGTAAGATATGCAGCAATGTGCAATATATTGATAACAGCAACACATCAGGCTCAGAGCAACATTTCTAATCACATGAGAGTCTCAGATGTGCTGCACACTTTTAGTACACTCCTCAGAGCAGTTTTTTCCAAAGCAGAGGCTGTATTTGGCACTCACTTGAAGGAAAGCATTCAAATGATATAGAATTGGATTGGTTCTCTGTATCTTGCAAAGATCAAATAGAATCCATTAAAGCATTATTGATTCAAGCTTTGTGCTGAAGTGCTCTCTGTGAGGGCTCTGCCATTAGCCCTTTGAAAGGGCTGATTAGACTCTGGCATGAGTTCTGGGCAGAGAGAAGCCACCAAATGGTATTAGTGTGCATAGTGAAAGGCATTGGGCATTAGCAGGGGGCAGGAGTAGATCCTCTGCAGAGCTTGCTTCCAGCCTCAGCTATTCCATGATTCTGGGATAACTGCACTTTTGGCATTCATGTAGATCCCCTCTTCCCCATGCCTGAGTTCTCAATTGCTTTGTCCACCCTATTATTGCATTTTCTCTAAAAATTAAAACAAAAACCAACCAAACCAAAACAAAACCAAAAAACCCCACACAACTGAAACTAGATTTTAAAATATTTTTTTAAAACCTTCTACTTTTAACCCAAAGAGAAAAATTTGCCAGGTGCCTGTGGTATATTTGAAAGAACAGTAAGGAGCAATCAGATTGGAAATGGAATCCTTTAAAGACTGGCTAACCAGCTTGCCAGTAATGGGCTACTCTGTGCTTTCCCCACCAGGTGGGAACAGAAACATCAATTCAATGAACGCATGTCAGATTGAGTGGAAACCAGCCCTAAGGGCAGACTAGTGTGGTGAAGTTATCTACCCACACAGCATTAAAAAAATTGATCTGCCAGTGTATCATAAGTATTTAACTGACACTTTGCAATGATCAAAATCAGACCTTCCACTGGCCGAGCACAGCATGCACTTTTAGTTTATATACTGTTTTATGTGATAAAGAAAGTGATCAGCTCTTTTGGAAGGGATAATAAAGATAATTGCATGAGAAATAAGCTACTACATATTGTGTTAGAGGCTATTTTTGCTCCTTTCTTTGTCTTTAAACACACAGTTCATTTCCATAAAATTGAGCTTATAAATGGTTCTTACTATAATTTAAAGTATTTCAATAATTTAGAACCAAATAATAAAATTCTTAGCATATGCAATCAAAATTAAATTTAAATAGAAGGGCAATATCAATAATTTTTAAATTTCTGCAGTCTTTTCAAGTTCATTTTTCCCCGTAAGAGGATGTTTTCTCTGCTGAGTTAAAAGTGAAAATAATGAATTCCTTTCAAGATACAGGATTTGAAAACAGAAAATTGTTTAGTATTCTAATTCTAGACTCCCTAAGCAAGTGCTCACAGTCTGATTTACCTAAATGCAATGGCCCTCATTCAAACCATCTCCATGATATTTTTGGTCCAGTTTTAACCCTACAGCAACGCTTTTGATTTCCAAAAGAATCAAAGAAATTTGATGAATAGGGCTGTGGAAGTTTTGTTTATTAAAATCAAAAGATAAAAAGATTATTTTGATTGGAAGGATTTCCTTTCAATTTTTTTCTGCTTTGGGATATGGTGTTTTTAATGAATCAAACTGATGATTGATTAATAAGTACCATCTCTTAACATTATGTGCATGTGATGACATTGCCAAAATTCAATCTCCTTGACTGCAGTACACTGACTTACATTTTCAAATAATGTTAATGGAGCTCTGTGTCACAGAGATAATCAATCAGAGGAGAGATGATTTGCCTTCCAACTGTGCAAATGAATGCATTGGATGTGTTTCAGAGATGCTTTGTTATTTCTGAGGGTGACACAATAAAATACTCTTTTTAACAGAATGCTTAATTATTTTGTCAGAAGAACAAATGTATCACTAACAAGAAACATTTGCTCTGTCAAACCATATAATTTCAAGTCACAAACATCAGGTCTGTACAGCTGACTGTATTTATTGTTTTGGCAATATGCTGATTGCCAGGTGTCTGACAATCTACCATGGGCAGTTCTGCACAAACTGCCATGAGTCAGTGAAGGAAATAATTTCATTCAATTTGGAATGTACAGACTGTTTTCTTTTCTTAGGGCGTGTATTTTAGCTTCTCAAGGTGAAATTTTGATTGTCATCTCTGATATTGCAATTGAGGCTGGGAATGTAACAGAAAGAATGTGTAGACTCAGCCAAACTCAGAATCATTCTGAGTGCCCTGCATCCACTCTGGTTTTTACTAGCAAACCCAAAAGCTGTTTTTTTACTTTAGCCAGTGGCTGCCTTGGAATGCAGATAAAGAACCTTTCAATATCAAAATGCTAATTAATAGAATAAGTCTACCTGCAGGTCAACCGAGATACTCTGCAGATGCATTTTCCTCTTCCCTTGTATGTCTGTATAAAGTTTGTAAAGCAATGCAAGGCCCATCAGTGTTGAGACTGCTTGGGTATTCACCCAGTCTTCATGAAAAAAGCATACCCAGTGCCTTTACAAGGCAAGAACTGCTATTTGCAGAGGCATTAATGAGCCTTTCCAGCACTTTTCTCCCTTGCATGCCATTTCTCTGCCTGGGTTACAAGTGCAAAGAGGAATTCCCAGTGGCACAACTGGCAAAGGATCAAACACAGAGCCACACTGCTGATCTCTAGTTCAAGATGCAGATCAACTTATTTTAATCCATTTATTGACATGTCACACTTTTGCTGATGATGTCTTTCTTAAGTTTAACATTTCTCAGTGATTTTCTGCTAGGTGAGATTATATCCAAACCCATAAGCTTTTCAGAAAGGGTTGCAAAGAGCTCTGCTTTATATGACCTGCAAACACTAGGCATAGAGCTGGTTGGTTTTTTTAATTTGGGGTTTATTTTTTTATTGTGTTTTACTTTGTTTTTTCTGCCTCTTACTTTGGAGAGCAAAATACCTGTATTACTTAAACAAGTGATGAATCAAAAGCAGATTACAGATTGCCTGTAAGTATTTAGCAGGCATAGCAGGTTCGCTTCATGTGACATATTCATGGTAGTTTTGAAATTCTGATTTATTTAGTTTTATTTACATTATTTCAAGTTTTTTATCAAAAGAGAGTTGTTGAATGGGAGCCAGTTTTTCCTTTTATAAGGCCAAGATTAATTTCACCATGCAGCAACTGAAACAAAAAAATTGCACTTGTTTGAGGAGCTTCCTTTCATGGTCAAACAGTACAAAGAAAGCACTTCTAAATTTCTAAATGCCCAGGTGTTTTACAATGGGAGGCACAATTTTGCTTCTAGCAAACAGTTTGGGTCAATTCTCCCATTGGCAGCAGCATGTTACTGCCAGGTATTTGCTTGGGGTTCTGCAAGGAGCTGTGGGCCAGTTCCCAGGTCAGAGGTGTCCCCAGAACCCAAACTGCCACTTTTGTCACACATGGCAGCAGCCTGGGCAGCAGCAAGTGAAGCCTGAACACAAGAGTGACATCAATTTCTCATTCTACCTGTGCTCTTTTCAAGTCAGGTTTGAGATACATTAGGTGTGGGTGAAAATGCTTCTGCTGCTCCTCCCTTCATTCCAGCAGCTGCAGCTCTGAATGCAGTGAGGGCAGAGGGCCCAGGACACTGTTACTAAATTCCCCAGGTCCCAGTTTGGGCACAGTGGGACTGAAAGAAATGTCATTGATCTCAATGCCCCAGAGCACAGCACAGCTCCAGCCTAAGGAATGGAAATTTGCAATTGTTCTCTGAAAACAATGTTCTCCTCCTGACTACAGCCCATGGTCCTGTGCATTACCATCTTGCATGGGATTTTTCTGCCTGAGAAGCAGAACAGAACACTAGAAATTCTCTTAATATTTTCTTGTTAATTTTATTTTTCCTTGTCTTGTCTTCATCCCAATTCAGATGAATTCACATTCAGAGAATTCACTAGCATAGAAAAGAAGTGTTGCTATCCTGCTCTTCTGGAGTAGATCAAAGTAATGTGAGAAACTAGTCAAAGCTAGAATTAATTTCTAATTGAAAGAAGAAAATAATTCCTTCTTCCTTGGTGACAGGAATATTCCTGCCTTGTAATGCTGAAATGGATTTCAAGGAAGATGCATCTTTGGCATTATGGAAGGCATTATGGAAGGCATGAGGATGTTTGACTTTGCTGACAGCAGAGTCACGAGAAAAAAGAAATAAAAATATCCTCAGTGGCCTGTGTGGTAATTATAAACACATGTAAAGTAGGGTTCTCATTGCTATCAGTCCTCCTCCTGCCAACTGATCCATCTGGGCATCAGAAAGGTCCTTCATGTGATTTCTGTTTGAAGTGCTGAGGTATTTTCTGACTATTGACAATGGGCTCTTTGTATGTTGAGCAGACCAGGGTATACTCACAGTCAGTCAGCTGATAGAGAAATTAGTTAAAAGTTTTTTCCTGGGTTGAAAGTTAGAGAAAAAGTTATTGTTCAAATTTTAGAAATTAATTACCTTTTTCCCATTTGAGATAAAAAGGAAAGAAAAATTAATTGTAAAATCAGTGAGACATTTGAAGTTAAATAGATCTATTCTAACCCCTGCAAAATATCCTGAAATATGGTTTAATTCAGGAAAATAAAGATATTTCTTCAGGCAGTATCATGTGCTTTCACTGTTTCTAGAAACAGACACTTCATTTCCTTTTTCTAGTGGGTGTAGTCTGATTTTTCTCTGGAAGGGCACAGGGACCATGAGTTCAAATGGAATGAAGAGGACAAAAAGTGTTTTGGTATCACTCATCTCTCGTAGGGGTTAAGAAAGGAGTGATACTGCCAAAAAGAAAATGGTCTAAGGACTCTCACTGGCCTGTGAAATGTCTTTTCACAGAGTCCAAAGGGTTTTTAGCAATGAAGTCTGGGCAGTGCAATAACCCTGCATCACCCATGGCCAGGGAGAGGGAGCAACGTGCAGGGCAAGGGCAGGGAGACCCCCCAAGTCCTCCTGCTGGACCCACATCTATCCTGAGGCTGCTCAGCAAACAGGCAAAGGCAGCTGGGAGCAAATGCCCTCAGCATACCTCCCATCCCCACCCACTGACAGGAATCCTGCCCTTGGCACCACATTGCCAGCAGCAGGGGACTGCTCTCCTCCACTTGCTCTGCAGCCTGCTCTGGTGACAGACAAACAGAAGCCAGTCTATGGAAAGCAGATTTTGGAAACTAAGCAGCAGTAATTCAGCATTTTACTTCCACTCTCCAGCAAACAGGCCTTTCTAAAGCATGTTTTTTTTAATTTTAAATTTTAAATTTCAAATTTTGTCTTAGTGCCTGGTCAGCAGTAGATTTCATCTCTTCAAGACATCAGGAAGTCTTTCTGACCCCAATTAATGCTTTGAACATTTCAGCAATTATTTTACCATCATAGGGACATAAATATATGTTAGAAACATGTGCTTTGCTAAAATGGTCTTGGAGCAGTTTCTGCATGCCTCTGTCCCCCCTTGGATCACTCTTGCCATTTTTTCTGTGCTGGCATTCCAAAGCTGCTGATTCACAGCCTACATCTGGTCCTGTAGCATTCTTGCCAACTCAAAGCCTGATGGATTATTTGGACACTTAACTTGCTCAAGTCATTCTCCCTCTGTCACTGATTTGTTTGACATCCCATGTGTTATAAATACATTTCTGCAGGGCCTTTCCTCACTATATTTGATTGGCCTACTAGATTTATCAGAAATGAGGTGCTTTCTTTCCTTCTTTCTTTCCTTCTTTCTTTCATTCTTTCTTGTTTTGGCTCAGTTCTGCTGTTGAGGATGAGAAGAGAGTTACTGATTCTTGTACAGAGGCCTGCTGGCTTCAGAAAGGCATGGGGTAGGTGGGGACATCTGCTTAGGAAAAGTGACCAGACCAAGGACTGGGATCCAGCTCTGTTAGCTCTCACTGGAGAGAGCAAAAAAAAAAAAAAAACTTTCCAGATGTCTTGCTGTGGAGAGACACCTGGGATTTTTAAAATCTAACATTAAGGTGGTTTTATACTGACATATACCCCCTTTGCTTAGTGTTGAATTGTGTCTGTGTTCATTGATTTATAATTGCTTGTGAGCTCTTTGGTCATGTAATACAACCTGGGCATCAAAGATAGTATGTGAGATCAGATAGCAGCTGATTTCTGCCTAACTTGTGGCTGTAAAGGGAACAGCAGAACAGTGACTGTGCTTCATTACATGTGTGTTAGGAGGGATCCATTGCTTGGAATTCCTGCATTAAAACCTGTGAAAAGTTACATGACTTGCTATCCTATGGAGTTCATTTCCACTACCTCAAAAGTGGCCAAGGTCCCATCCTGTTGAAATAAATGAAAATTTGCAAGTGATTTCAATGTTAGGATTACTTCCAATGAAACTCCTCATTGAAGAAGCTGCTTGGGGCATGAGTGGCTTTTGCAGAGTGAGGCTTCCTCCACTGAAATATCTGATATGGGGAGTATCTGTGAAACCCTCTTTGTCAATGCACTTCACATCTACAATTTCCAGCTTCACTAGGCAGAAATAACTTCCAAGGGTGGGATGTGAATTTAATGTCCACGGCCCTTCAGTCTTTTCCTGTTGAAACTGAGTTATACCAGCCATGTGCTCTGCCATTGGTGGCAGTGGCAATGAGCACTGGGAACACGACAGGCAACTCCTAAGCCACTAAATAAAATTTGTACAGGGAGTGCTGGCTGTTGTTCAAAAGCCAAAACCAGCTGCCTTTCAAGAAACCTGCCCATAAAGTGGCACAGAAAGCCACCATTACAGATTTGTGACAGTAGTCATGTTATGTGGTGTGCAGATGGAGACAGGATGGACATTGAATGCAGGGATCCTTGCCCATAGCAAAAAAAAGCAAAATAATCCAGACTTGACAGAGTCTTGTGTTCCTGTAGCTGGGTGTTCTCAGGTGCCTCCAGTCCACAGCAAGATTTGCAACATCAGGTTTTTTTCTTCCAATCCATCATTCCTGCAGTCTGACCATTGTGTGGGAATTTTCACTTTAAGGGATTTTCTTGCTAAGGAGCATGTCTCAAGTGTTTAAAAAAACTGCTGAATGTACACCCCACTGGCTCAGAGCCAAAAGTACAGCACAATGTGTGTTTTAGCTGTTTTCAGCTAGTCATAATTTTTTTACTAACTTGAGTTCAGCCTAAGGAAGTGGAAGTACGTGGTCAGATCTATCCTTCAAAAATGTAAGGCGTTGATTCTAAGTTAATTAAAGCAGAAGGCAAATTTAGAGACCTTTGGTCTGGTTCCTGTAAGCTTTGCACTTCTGTGCTGCCTGGCCTCCTCTCTCTGCTTTTCTCTCCCCTGAGCACATGTTCTCAGGATCTGGACACTGCTCTGTGTCTCACCCCACAGCAGAGAGCAGCTGCTGTGCCAGGACAAATCTGCCTTCTGAGAAACAGTGGGGTCCTGGCCAGCCAAGCCAGGGCCAGCTCAGGAGCTTGCCCTGCATTGCAGACAGCAGCTGAGTTTCCATGCTCAGCCTTTCCCTACCTGCAGGCTGAGCTCAGGTTTTCAACTTCCTTCTACACATTGTCCAGAGCAGGATGCTACAGGAAGCATTAGGATTGTCATTGCAGGAATCATGCTGGAGGTTTTCAGCCTCAATTATTTAAAGCCATTGTGACTTCTGGTCAAAAGTAAAGTCTCTATCAGCAGATGGAGCTGAGCTGAGGTCACAATGATCCCATTTGCCATATTCTGAATAAAAGCCTTCTAGATGGAACTGAAAAAAAAGGTACTTGTGATGCTTCACCAGGACTGAAACCAAGCCAATTTAGTGCTGGCAGTGACTGGTGAGACAGCTCCTGTCTTTGAAGTGTCCTAATGTCCCTTGTGATATTCCCCACACAGGGAATGGTGACCCAGGAAGGCCTGCTGCACATTCTTGATGATGGCCAAGCCTTTTCTTCCCACAGAGTGACAGCTGCTATCAGACAGTGCAGCTCCACTGCCAGCCAGTGCAAAGTCAATCTCCTGGCAGAAAGTCAGACTTCTGTTCTGGGTACTCTTTCCCCTCATCTCTGTGCTTTTCTGACTAGAATTCCCTTAGCTGTACTTTCACTGAATCGTTCTCAAGCCTGAGAGCTGCCCAAAAAGCCATGTTCACAGTGAGCTGATAGAAATTTGCACCAGGAAATGTAGTGGGAAGGACAGAGAACAGCAAAATGTATCCAAAATGACTATCAAAGAGAAGAATAAAAGCCAAACTAGGTTAGAGAGATGAGACTTCTGCGTGCCAAGCATACAATCACTAGAAATCCTCTGACAGTTATGGTGTGGGTGTTTTGAAGATTTTTGAGGAAATAAGTACCTAAATGGAGGTAGATGCTAAGTCACTGCAGGAGCATCTAGTAATGACCATGTGAGAAAGGCCACTGAGTGCAGTGGCATGGATGTAATTTGCTCCCAGGCACGGTGCCAAGCCACGGCCTAATCTCTGCCAAATTATTTTGGGCCAGGTTTCTGTGCTTGCTGCTGAATCTGTCTTTTTCCATGCTACAGTAACGGGCTGTTTAACCCCAGCAGACACATGGAACTGAACTAGCAATTTATTTCAGGGAATGGGCTTAATGTTCCTGACAAGATGGAAAGTCACCAGCTGGGTTATCTTCTGCATCTCATTCAATCAAATATTTTCATTATGATGTCTATTAGAACAAGCATAAGTGAAAGGTAAATTTTCCCAGTATCCACAGAACTCCATAGCAACTGAAAGGGAGGCCAGATATCACATAATTTTTTTCTGTTGAAACAGTCAGTATCTAAAAAGGCACAAAGCCTTGACAGGTTTCCATACTCCAGTGAGTGCAATTTTAATGGTGTTTTTATACAAATAATCTCATCACTGAAAGTAGTTTGTTCAGCTGATCTGGCAAAACTGGATGTATTATAGAAAGATGGATTATGAGATGTCTCCCTGAAACTTCCAGGTGAAATGTAAAATCCTGTTAGTGTATGAAGACACTCAACACCTTTAACCAAATTGCTCTTCCTGCTGAGAGTTCTTTCAGGTCTACCCTGGGATCATCACAGGTAACAGTGTCAGGTGTCAAGTGTCAGCAAGATTTCTCCTGTTCTTGCCGTAATTTCAGCAAATTGTAAATTCCAATTTTCAGCAAGCTGGTCCTAATTCCAATTAGGTTATTTGGTTTTCTGGTATGTCAATATTCAGCAGAGATTTTGTGCACGTTATCTTCCTTGCTGCTTTGCCTTGTTGCTTGCCTCTTTCTGTGGATCTCTGCTGAATCTACAACTTCTCTACAGAGTGTTCCATATAATTATCATGTCACCCTGATTTGCAGGGAGTGAAAGAAAGTAGTAAATCCCTGAGAAATAATGTTTGTCATCACTTGACTTATTCTGAGGGAAGGTTTTTTTGAGACCATCAGCAAGGAGACAATTACATAGCTGGATTCAGTGTATCATCTAACCCATCTTTTTGGTGCCTTTAGTTAGTTCTTGTTTCCTACACTTGCTTGATGCAAAGGTGCAGGATCATAGATTCCCAATGAAAGGGAGCTGGTATGTCTGTGTTGGCTCTGTTTAAAGCAGAATCTTCAATGCAGAGCACTGAAGCACATTTACATTACTTTTTCAGGACTGAGATTGTCTCAGTCACCAAACCTCAGTTGTCTGCTTACAGAGGTCCAAATTACTTGCAGTTGTGGTGATTGGTTTAATGATTATGATGATCCATGTCTGTCAGGACCTGACTTGAGACAAACTGTGCACTTTTTTGCTTCCAAAGTGCTAAAAGATGTCCTTTGATGAGCTCTGGCCTGTGCTGCAAGCAGATGAATGCCCTCAGAGCAAGCCCCTGTTTCCTTCCTGCAATGTCTTTGAATCTTCTGAAGTCTCCAAACCAGACAACTTCACTATAGCAATGTTGTCTGCACGAAGAGAAACAATAAGGTAAAGCAGAAGGCCAAGAGACAACCTTGGTGGCCAAATCTAAAGGAACAGCAGGAGAAAAGTCAGTGGTTGGTGAGCAGCTCGGGAGGGCAGATCTGTGAGCCATCCACCAGGAGAGAAACAAGGACAAGCAGTTGGAAATATGAGATCTAAAAAAGCCTGAACGCGGGTTTGGCTGATGGCATCTGCTGCTGCCTGCAGCCAGCCAGGGATTCCTCCCCAGCCCGGACAAACGGAGCCGCGCGGCCGCCGCTGCCAAGGGCTGCGCTCCAGCAGGAAGCGCTGGCGCCAAGGGAGCTGCAAAGGAGGCTGCTAATTTTCATTCTCCAGCTCTGTTCAGTGTTTACCCACATCCAGCTCTTCTTCCTAGGCAATCTTCTCTCCCAGCCCTCTTCCCAACCCACAGAGAGTGACATGAGCCTTCTGCAGGAAGGACCTGCCCTCCGGCCAGCCATGACCCAAGGGACAGTGATTATCCTGGCCACCAAGGCTGAGCTGTGCACACCCACACAAATGTGCAGAGGCATTTGCTGCTGACAGCTCTTACAAATAAGGAGGAATGGTTATGGAAATGAAGAATGGGATAGGTGATTTCTTGGTGGACACACTTTGTTACCCCTCCTGAGCCTTACTTTCTAACATACAAATGATACCGATTATCTCTGGAGCACAAGCAAAATGTTAAATCACCCAAAACTCAGAAGGTTTTTCTCCTGAAATTCTTCATTTTGATCATATTGCTGACAAAATACTAAAACACACCACAGATTCCAACTCTGGGTGGCAGTCTCCTGGGCCAAAGCAACAGCTATTGCCTCAATATGCTTTGAGCTTTTAATCAGGCATTTTTTGAAACTGAAAGCTTCACAAGCCTGTTCTCCTGATGACATCAATGAGCCACTAACTACTAAAGAATTAAACAAGTTCTGAACTCCCAGCAGATGCCAAACTTCATATTTATCTATGCTATATTATCTCTGTCCAGATTTTTGGTGCGGCTGATTTCCTTTGTCTGTGCACAAGCATACTTTGAAAGAAAGGTTTATCACACTGAGCCATGCAATTATAAACAGAATGAAAACTTTCAAGCCTTATGAAATACTTATCTCAAATATGCACATATCTCAAAACTAATATTGCTCTTAAGATGATGCCATCTTTGCTCTTAGAGAATACTATTGAACATGGAAGTGCATTTATTCAGGTGATTTGATCCCATTTTATCCATAGCCTCAATTATGTAATCAAGCACATTAAACAAATTCTCTCTTTTTTTAATCTTGAATTCTTTGATGATAAAAGCTGTTTTATCCCAGAAACTTATTAAACCAGAAGGCCAATTTGGAAGGCATGATTTCTAACACATTATCAAGAAACTGGACCATGAGAGTTTATGTTCAAAGCTAGGATTTGGCTGGCTGTTGGTGTCTGTAAAAAGTGGTAACCTAGTGAACCAGTTTCTATTGCCAAAAAGCCATATCTTCTCAGGCTTTTATGGAGACTAAACATTTTCTTGGGCAGCAAATTTTCTTCTGCCTCCTGGACCTTGTGTTCATGTCCTGCACAGCTTAATTTTACCTAAGAATAGTTGTTCACTTCCATTACATCAGTCAGGGCCAGACTGTTTAGATTTTAGATCACACATCCAGTGAAATTCACTTTAAAATCTTGCCAAAATTATTTACAGCCGCAGTTTCAAAGGTCTACTCCTCAGATACATCAGCAGTAGCACTCACATTTGAAGTTCCAGTAAAAGCCACATTGCACTGGAGGAGTACAGGAAATTGGCTTTGGGGACAGTGGCCAGAGTGGTTTTGATTCAGTGGTGGAGAAATTCTCTTTTGTCTCCAAGAAGTTTCAATTTCTCTGCACCCCCGGCAGCCTGAACCCAAACCTGTGCCCCTGAGTTAATCCTTCCTTCTCTTTCTGGTTGTACCAGGGCGGCTCCGTGCTCAGCTGGAACTTATCCACTGGGACCTAGGGAATGTGGCGTTTCCCAGCACAGTGTGTTTATGCTGTAAGGGGTTTAAGAGAGAATAAAAGGGACCCTGAGTTTTTCAGTGGGGTCTGTGATCACCTACTGAAGAGATCTCAGCTTCCCCTCAAATGAAAACAAACCCTGCAGCCAGGTCAGTATGTCACTGTCAGATGCATAACAGATATAATCTTTACCCAAGCAAAGCATACTTGTTGTTAAAATAGCTCAGAAATTATTATATCTTTGGTGTTGTACACTTTCCTTTTTAAAATTTAATAACTTTAAAATATATTTAATATTAATATTACATTTAAACCTTTTTATTATTACTTCTATCACATGTACAGAAATATCTAGTTTCTGGGTAGATTCAACTTCACCAAATTAATGTAATAACTGTGGATTTCTATAAGAGCAATATATGCCCCACTAAGCTTGAAATACTAAATATTGTCTTCTCAATCTGACAGTTAAAATACATATTGTTCTCTGAATGTTTTTTCAGTTATCTTTCACATTAGCAGTCAAAATAATTCATTTTGGAAATGATTTGTTCAAAGATACAGACTCAGCTGACTAAAAATCTGAATTATGCCTTATTCTCTATAAACATTTATGTGGCTGATTGAGGGTAGCCACGAGGACATGAGCTCCTAGTCCATAATTTCATTACTGGACTGTACCTGCAGTAGTGGATGCATTAATTTACTTTCCCTAAGATTCTGTTTTTCATGCTCTGTACTGAGACCAATTATTCAACTGTGATTCAAGTAAGAGATGAGGCAAATTAAAAGCAGTGATGGAGCAATTTTCAGCTTAAGAACATTTACAGTTCCAGGGGGCTTGGAGATTATGACAGCTGAAGGGGAAAGGTAGGTCAGAAAAGTTTTTTTTTCCCCTCCAAAGTGCACTGCAGATATTACTAAGAATTACAAGAAGCTCCTAACTTGTGAATACAGGAACAAAGTATAGCCCAATTTTAAACATTTTTATGTTGCTATTATTAATTTATATTATTTATATGTGTGTAGCTCTGAAGTGTTAAAGTCATACTCATTTTTCTTAACTGCCTCAATTTATTGTACAATGCAGTTCCTTTGCTAGAGAGTCATAGTGAGCCCTCTCACATCAGCTGTTTTTCAGGTGTAGAAACCCATTCCTGCTTGCACCAGAAGAGGCAAAGGGCTTTGCATCTTTAGCCAAGGAGCTGCAGCAGGAGTCAGGAGAGCTGCAGCAGGAAGCACCATCCCTTGTGCCATGTTAATTGTGGGTTGCTCCAGAGCAGAGCATCCTCAGCACCACCCTGCACATCTGTGTGAGCTGATATTCCCACAGTGCTGCCAGCAATCCATGCTCCTCCCCTGGCTTCAGCAAGAGGGGGATGTGGGTGCTAACCCCTATTTTTGCCCCTTTCCCTGCTGCTGAGGCTGGGCTGGTGGTGATGGATGCCTGTGTGACTCTCTTCAGCCTCTTTGGCTTGAAGCTCATTTTACTTTCAGACTCCTGCTCCCTTGCTTTTTCTTGTTTGTTCCTTCTCATTCTCTGGGTGGGGGGGGGTTGGATTGGTTTTTTTTTTTTTTTTGTTTTGTTTTGAGTGGGGTTTTTTTGTTGTTGTTGTTGTTGTTTTTTGGGGTTTTTTTTTAATAAACTGTGCTAATTTACAGCTGTGTCTATGCTTAGGCTGGGCTGATCTGTGAACCATTCCTAGCTCAGGACAGTAACATACAGACAGATATCCATTCCATGCAGAATGCCTGGGCTCTAAACTCCAGTGTTCCCAGAGTTCCAGAACTTCTATCCTTTATCCACAACAGCATTTGGTACTCAAATGCTAAAGACAGTCAGCTGCACAACAGAGGTGTGCTGAAAGGCTTTTGTTAAATATGGATTAAAAGGTGAATTAGCTCTGCTTCGTGTACCTGAAGATTAGAGTAATCCCTCATGGCATGCAAATAAAATCCACTAAACCCACAGAGCCCTGGGCACTGCTGTGGAGAACACAACTTCCCTGCTCATCACAGGAACCCTGGGTGAAACCAGAGCATGGAAAGCTTGCCTTGCTCCCCTTTCTGCTGGAATCCTCATGAGGAGAGTGACTGTCCCACAGGGAGGGAAGGAAGCAGCATTAGATGGGAGAATGAAAGGCAAATCAACAGCAGAATCTGGCAGAGATTAAAAGATCAACAATTGGAAATTTGTCAGTTTTGACAATCTCTTCAGATTACTCTGCATATGCTGGCTATATTCCTTTGTAGTTCTGACAGAATAAGAAAAATAACACCAAAAAATGGCTGGAAGATAGATAAAAAATAATGGGAATCCATGGAACTAGGCAATACAGGGTAGCAAGGATAGGTACCTCTGAGGCAGTGAAAATGAATCATAATGGAAATATCACCTTCTATGTAATTTTGCTATTAGATGTACCAAAGAAGCGTTGTTAAGGTCAATGCCTGGTATTTATGGCTGGGGATTGATTTGACCTCAAGTTCTTTCATTTTGCTATTCTGCCAGCAGCTAAAAGTACACATTGTGCTGCCAGAAGAGTGGCTACCCAGCCTCACTGCAGGCACTTTTCTTGTTGGCCTGTCTCGCCTTGAACAGTGTGAAATAGCTTGTGGCCAGAAGCTCTTATCCCATTTAGTTTAAGCCATTTGCTATAGCTGGGAAAGGAAGGGATTGATAACAGAGATTCAGAGTTTATATGAGTAAAGCACTGGAAGTTTTACCAAAAAGAATTCTGCACCAACAAGGGTTGGTTTTATATGGCTAGTGCTCGTGGTTTTGTAATGTACAGATGTGATTCCTGATTACATTAGATTAAAATAAATTGGCTTGGCATGGTGACCAAACTCTTTAAAGAGGTAACAGTCCCACTAGTTGCAGCAATTAATGACATAACTATGCAAAGTATGCTTCCTATTTTCCTAAAATATCTCCTAAATCTCGCAGATTTCTTCCTTTTGGTTGCTATTTTTGATTATTATATTTACATGTTAGGAGCAGGGAATTTATTTCCTGGAACTAATAGACTTGGGTCCATGTTTACTGGCTAGCTGAAAGCTATTTGTAAATATTTCTATATCACTAACACCTCCTATTTCCAGGGACATCACTAAATACTGGAATACCAAATTAGCAATTACAAATCTGCTAATCACTACAGTGGTGTTCACCAAGGCTTTCTTTAGCCCAGACAGATTAATCTCCCTGGGCTGCCTCTACAGCCAGGAGGAAATTTCTGCAGCAATATTTGGAGCAGAAACCCAACATTCAAGTGCTCTGAACAATTCTGGGGAGTCAACTTGGCTACAGGGGGGTCTCCAGAGACAGCTTCCCAGGGCTGCAGGAATCCCTGCATTATACCCATTATACCCATGATTTTCTTTTCTATTTAAGAAAATAAATTCTAATAAATCAAAACAAATAATCATGCATAGGACAAAAATGAACAAAAGGAGAAAGCTGCTGATCTCATGCTTCCCTGCAGAGAAAATGAGGAAAGGGTGGAGAATTGCCCAGGCACTTTCTGATTATCCTGTGAGATAGGATGGGAACAATGAGTGGTTGGTGTGAGCCTGAACAGAGCACTTACTTTTTGGCTCTTCAACAAATGTTGGCAGCATTTTCTTTTTTAATGTCAACATTATGTGCACAGCTTCAAGGTAAGAGTTCCAAGTCACTCAAGTTAATTGATACATCCAGGGATGTGGAACTGGAACACAATGTCCTTGATGCTACTTAAAAGAATTGCAGAACTCTATGTTGCCTTTGCAGGAGGGACTAGAAAAATCCACTACAAAAGGGCTGGCCAGAAATGGGGGAGTTCACTGCAGCCCTTTCCTTCAATGCCTGTCAGATTGACTGAAAAATTCTGAAATTATATTTTCTGCACTAGTTTTGATGATTAAATACTGTCCTGCCTCCCAAGATGGATCGACTTTTGTCTTATGCAGCACTGTCCTTTTGCTGGCTGCAGGAATGTTTTCATACAGAAGTGAGTACTTTGTGCTCTGAATTCCCAGCTGTCTGCTGCAATGTAGCCTCAAGGCTTCAAAATTTGGTGTGAGATGCTGTCAGTGCAAAGACAGAGCCCTGTGCTCAGTGGAGAGGAGGAATGCTGCTTACCAGGAGCTGCTGCTCATGGGATGGATCACCTGCCCCTAAGCTCAGGCTGCAGCTGAACACCCATCTGTGGTGCAGGCATTGCAGAGGCTCAGGCCATGTCCTCTTCACCCTTACCTCGTGCTTGTAGGCTCCTGTCCCCAGCCCCTTCCTTCCATGGCCATGCAGATGGAGCAATGCCTGAGCCACACGCTGCCACTGGCAGCACTGGCAGGGGACGGGGCAGAGGGAACAGGATGGGGAGGGGATGTTCAGACAGGCACCATGGAAATACAGGGTCAAGGGAGAAGTGCCAGGGTAGCCAGCCTGGCCTCCATAGGCTGCTGTCACATCTGTCAGCCTGGTGTGGCTTCTCTTGGGAGTACCCAGGAGTGTGACAGGGGATAAGGTAGGTTCACTTGGGCAAACTAAGCCCTGTGGCTCGAACAATTATGGTTGCTAACAGAACACATTTTTTTATCCTATAAAATATTGCCTGTAAAATCTATTTGGTGTAAAAACAGATATTGCTCATGTTCCAGTAGAAAGTGCCCTGACTGAGAGGAAAATTCTCTGAGATTCCATGCTTAACAAGCATCTAAAGAGGCTCTTCAGACCCCCCAAACCCCTGACTGTGCCCCCAGAAGGAGCAGCTCTGCACAAACTTTACAAAGCCATGGCCTGCTCTGCTTCACTGCAGGGGCATTTCTGCAGTTTACCTAATTCAACAAAGACAGTATTTGTCTTGCTACAGTCAGGTAGGGAAGACTTGTAAGACTTGTCCTAACTGTATTTTTATAATCACACACTTCCTGTGCACAATGCTCACTGGGTGTAACTGTAAATAAGGATTGCTTTCATCCTCAAGTTCAAAATGATGAGGTTTGTCCATTGCTTATGCAGTGATCGTGCACTGAGACACAGGGGGATGACAGCTGCCAAGGCCAGCCAAGGGCTTGGTGGTCCTGAGAGGGTGGCTTCAATTAAAGTCTTTTCTATCTCACTGCTACTCTACTTTTACAGTATAATTCACTCTTGCAAATCAAAACTGACTTCATTACAGTGTACCCACATGGTGAAATCTCTAAGATCTCTAGTGCTTGAAATCCACAGCACTTCCTAAGTTTTGACAGCAGTTTCCAGGTTTTAACATCAGTTATTGTTCTCATGTGAGCAATACCCCTGAATTCATTTCACTGGAAGATGGAGCAAAGGTGAGGAGCTAATCCAGCACTACAAAGGGAAATCTTGTGACACCTTCAGCTGAAGCTCAGAAGATCTGCTTGCCATTTATACCTCTCATTTACTTCAGTCCAGTTCTTTATGCAAGCTGTATGTTCTGCAGAGACCAATCTTAAAGACAATATTAAAAAGCAGAGAAAGGGTGGCAGGTGCCTGTTTTATTTGTTTATAAACAACATAACTGGATGTGGTAACCTCCATGGCTTGGATGGGAGGACACTGGCTGCAAGAGATGCCTCCAGAACCTCTGGAAGCCAGGCTGTGAGCACACCCTCCAAAGGCAACCATGGCTCTGTGGT
This sequence comes from Serinus canaria, assembly GCF_022539315.1. Classification (NCBI taxonomy): domain Eukaryota; kingdom Metazoa; phylum Chordata; class Aves; order Passeriformes; family Fringillidae; genus Serinus; species Serinus canaria. Next base: position 14,673,834 of record NC_066315.1, on the reverse strand, counting down.
CTCTGTATACTGAGATGTTCCAACATGAGGTGCTTTGATTTGAAAGGTGAGTTGCAGAGCTAAGAGGGAGCTGCAGTCCAGCACAGCTTGTCTCCATGACCAACAAGAGCTCCCAGGCCAAGCCCAGGATTATCTGACTGATCCTTCCAGAAATCAGCCTTTGCTTCTGAAAGCTCCTTCTGACTTCGGATTTAGTGAATTCAAATGCAGAAAAATCCCTTCCCCAGGGACATGGGCTTGTTCCTCTGACAAAAAGCTGCTCCTGTCCCTTTGCCTCAGCACAACTTCACTGCCATTGACCTTGTACCAGGATCACCTTCCTCCCCCAGAGTTTAGCAAAATGGGTATTTAAACAGGGAATCCTTAAGCTGTAAAGGCCTTTCTGAAATGAGACAAAATTAGGATTGATATCAGTAACTGTATATTTACACTCTGCACTGGCTTCAAACCATATTTAACTTTTAACCAGGTTTGTTATGAGAGGGTTTGTAGCCAAGATTAACCTAAAAACGCAAAAATAATCCATAAAACATCTTAAGAGCTCTGATTTCTAAATAAATATATGCTAAATAAGCTAGCTTTGAATGCTGCTTTGACAGTAATTAATTTTTAACCTTAATCTTTACTCAATGTAAGACATAGTTTTCAGACATATACATTAATTTCCAAAGAAATTGGTCATATATGGCAAGCAAAATTCATGCATAATGTCACCGTAGGCAACACCTTGGTAAAATTTCTTTCTAGTTTCCTAGTACAGCTCACATCTTTTTTTGGTGGCACAAGATAATTCTATGCTACATTAGCTATGCAAGAATTGCTTAGAGAAAATGAAACCATATTTTTGAATGCTACAGCTTAGCATCAGGTGTGCACGACAATCCTAATTAGATAATATTAATTTGTCCACGAAGTGCCCTGGATTCACCAACAGTTAGTTAGATGCTCAAGGCTTAACAAACAGCACATGACTGAATCAGTGATTTTTGAAAGGTAATCAGCAGCTGGACTGGAACCTATCCAGAATGAAATCCTGCTATGTTACACTGCTGCCATGCTGGGAACCAGCACAGCTGCTGATTTCACAAAAATAAGAAATTAAATAGACCCTATGCCAGTGCTTAGTCACCCTCAGTGAAACGTGTTCCCTGCTGTTCAGAGGGAGCCTCCTGTGTTTCAGTTGTGCCTCTGGTCCTGCCCCTGGGCACCAGGACCTGCTGCACTGTGCAGACCACTGGACTGCAGCTTGTTCTGGCAGCAGCTGAGCCAGTGTCAAACACTGCCCCAGAGCCTACAGGCTGCCTGGGAGAGAAGCACATTTACTCATGAATAAACTCTGAGGAAAGGAGTGCAGACCTCCATCCCAAGCTGTGTCCATCACTGCAGGCCAGGCTGGCCCAACAGGCACTGCCAGATCTGCTGTGGCTGCTCCTGACCTGTGCCTGGCTCCTGCTGTGGTGGTGATGATGGGCTTGGACTGTATGGAGGGAAATCTCTCTAAAAACTGGTTTGTTTTCAACTGTGAGCTCACAACTCTCTTCCCTGATACTCCCATAGAGGAGTGATTTTAGCTGTCTTATTAGTCCTTCTGCCTTCTTGCCTTATTTAGTGCAGCCAGCCAAGCTATAGAGCTGTATACAGGCTACATCCAATTACAAATAAAGCTGAAATCAAGCAAGATTGCATTAAGAATAAACAAAAGACAAAGAAAAGAAACAGGCAGGAGGGAAAACAAAGTCGCCTGCTTTATCTAGTGATGTCTCAGTGCAAGGGCAGAGAGAAGGGAGGCCTGGCCTGTCCATGATGGCTGCTCTGAGGGACATCAGCAGCCAGGCTTAGGAAGTAGAGCGAGGAAAGGTGCAAATTCTTGAAGATTTCAGGTCAAATCTGTACAAAGATGAGTTCTGTGGGACTGTCTCATGATGCCAACTCAGCCAAGATAGACACAGCCCCAAAGGAGCTGTAAATAGACTTCTAATGATACATGCTGCTGCTTTCCCTGGTCAGTATTTTTTCCATTTTTAAGCCTAAAATTCCAAACAACTACTGCTTTATCTTAAAGCTTGATTAAAGCTGACCATGAGTAATCTGACACACACTATTCATGTTACTCCTGAGGGGAACAAATGGATCACTCAAAGGCACACTAGGAAACTCTTTAAAGTCTCACTGTGCTGGTTTTGGCTGGGGTAGAGATAATTTCCTTCACAGTAACCAGCTCAGGGCTGTTTCAGCATTGTGCTGAGAACGGTGTTGATAACAAGGGATGTTCCTATTATTGCTGAGTGGGGCTCACAGTGTCAAGGCCTTTTCTGCTTCTCTCAGTCTCTTGCCAGGGGGGAGGCTGGGGGGGCAGCAGGAGCTGGGAGGGGACACAGCTGGGACAGCTGATCCCTCCTGACCCAAGGGATATTCCAGGCCATACAATGTCATGCTCAGTGGATAAAGCTGGGGGAAGGGGGAAGAAGGGGGAACATTCTGAGCGATGGTGTTTGGATTCCCATGTCACCATTAGGTGTGATGGAGCCCTGCTGTCTTGGAGATGGCTTCCCCATGGGGAAGTGGTGAATGAATTCCTGGGTTTACTTTACTTTGCTTGTGAGCGCAGCTTTTATTTAACCTGCTAATTTGCCTTTACCTTGATCCAAGAGTTTTCTCACTTTTACTTTTCCAGTTCTCCCCCTCATCCCACCATGGGGTCGAGCCAGTGAGTGGCTGTGTAGGCTGAGGTGCCTGAGGGGGTTAAACCACAACACTGAGTACAGAGTGTGCTATGGGCTTTTCAGGAACCTGAAGGCAGTCTCTGTCTGCTGGCCTGGCAGGCAAACTGGGCACAGCAGGATAAGTCTGTACCTCTCTGGGAAGCAATAAGAAAATAGGGACATTATCTAAGACTGGATTCAGTGGAAGTTTCTTTTGTATTATTTGTACCTATTGCTACTGTTGCCCCTCCCTGTGTCTGAGGCTGAAGGTGGCCACTGCCTCAAGGAAGTGTGCCTCAAGGATGGGGAGGGCTTGCTGAGCAGGTACCCACAAGCAGAAAGTGCTCAAAAGAACAGTGGCTGAGCATCAAGTTAGTGCCAGGTTACTGTCAGAAGGGATGCCAAAATCTTGATACATTAGTGATTTTCTCTCACTGGCACCTGACCTGTACAGGATCTGTAAAATCTGTGATTTTATTCTGTTTTAGCCACAGGCTTTTAATCTACTTCCTTCTTTACTGGAAACTTCCGTAAGTAAAATGTGCTTTTTTAGTTTGCGGTCCAACTCAACCCAAAAGGATTTATGGGCTTTTGATACTTTATTGCATTTTGATACAATATTGCTCCTAGTGTCCCTAACCATAATAATAATCCCAGATATGGCATTGCACCCTCTTTCAGTGTCTTCAGGGTGCAATTCTTCCAGCAGATGTTTAAAACAGGACAAGAAGACTGAAGTTTTAACAGAATTTAGGATGTGGGTGGTTTTGATGCTGCATGTGTCAGGAGATAATGCATATGACAATGTGGCACATCTCACTAATAATTCAATATGGGGAAGAAAAAAGAGTTAATGCTTTCCCTAATCCCTACTGAAAAAAGTCCCCATTACACTGAAGAGTTGCAGCCCAGTTCCTAGTGCTGCTCTAAGCATCTCAGTCAGCATTTTCTTCTCGTTGTTCTAGACCACCACCTAATGGCGAGGCTCAGGCTGGGCCTGCCCGGCTGCTGTGTGCTGGGGAAGGCCACAGGCAGAGCTCACAGCCCCAGCTCAGCAGGGGCAGGCAGGATTCTGCCAGGAGAAAACCTTCCCTTGCCCTTCCCACTGACACTTAGGACAGCTCTAATAGGCTAAGTGCACTCCTGCACTTGTGGCAGCAGGGCTATTTGGTATTAAATTTTTTGCAGAACTGAACTGTGTGACCTGGATCAGCACTAACAGGCCTCACTCACTAATTGCTTAGGACATTCTTGTCCTAGAGCCTTATTGCTGTAGATTACTGAAGCTTAGTACTTACTCTAAAATAACTTGCTCTATCTGTGACAGTGCAGAGCAATCTCCCAGAAGGCAGGCTGGCTTCTGTTCCTTGCCCCGTCGTTCTCACGCGGATCAAGCAGTGCAGTCTCTGAGCTGTCGTCAGTCCAGGCTCTCCCATTACTGGTGAAGAAATTAGTTACTCTAAATTAGTTCCCTAATAAATAGT